>NW_024870698.1:12500-612500 GCF_019054845.1 Dipodomys spectabilis
TGTTTTCTTGCATTTATTAAATACAGGGAATTCAGAGGTCCACCATTTTCACTGGGATCCAACACACATTCATTTTATGTATTTCTGTGTTCTATCTCTTTAATTTTCTAACTTTTCCTTTGACTTCCTTCTACACAGTAGCCTTGTTGGACACTTTCAGTCAAGACATTTTTCCTATGTTTTATTAACTATTACTTAAATTACTTCATTAGTATCCAAAACAATTCCTCTAAAACATGTCTTAGTTTCATCTAATGTACTCATCATCCCATAGGCAGATTGATGGTTTTGTAAAATTAATCTGACTTTCATCCCTTGTTAAAGCCTTTCCATAATCACCAGGATAAAGTCCAAACCCTCTAGATTTGAATCTATACTTGGTCCTTGCAACTCTTACTCTAGCCATTCCTAAATATTCAATTACATATAAATTCTGCACACACTCATATTCTCAACCTTTACTCTCTAGGAGAATCAATTAATTAATAAATTCAATATCTATTTTCTAATTACAGTAACTTCTACCCGTCAGTCTTAGGCTGAAAGTGAACAAGAGAAGCAAGTTTCTTCTCTTGGTGGACTTCACATTACAGAAGGAAACCAGCAATACTCACATAAACTAGGTAATTGCAGGATGTTGTGAGTTCAATGAAGGGAGGAGATGAAATAATAGAAACGTAAGACCCCTTAAATAATCAATCTGGAAAGAAAAGTTCTCTCCAATGAACAAACAATTACACTAGCCCTCTGACCAAGATGAAATGCCAAACAAAACCATGATTGAAACCAAAATGAAACCTACATAGAAATTCAAATAAAGAAAAATTGTTCCAGAAACAGCCACCTATTTTAGTGAACATACACAAATATACATACACATACACACATACTCTCTCTCACTCTCTCTTTCTTTCTCTCTCTCCCTCCCTCCCTCCCTCCCTCCCTCTCTCTTTCTCTCTCTCTCTCTCTCTCTCTCTCTCTCTCTCTCTCTCTCTGAATGTTGGTTCCTCAAGTGAATAACTGCTGAATGGACCAGCTGACAGATGGGAAATCCTTGCACAGAGCTATGACAAGGAGAAGTCTGTGGGAAAAGGTGCTGTTATTTAGCTGGCCCACCCCTGCTGAGTGAGTCCGAAGTTTCCCTTGGATTCATTCCCACCTGAACTTCCACCCTTATGAGCTAAAAAAGGCCTTTTACACCCATGTTTTATACAAAGAAAGAGATGGGAATTAAGTACCAGCTGCTTAAGGTTGGGTGTAGAGAAGAAACACACACACATATATGCTTAGTTGTAAAATGCTTATATTTTTAAAAGAAACTTAAAACTTTCCATCCATACTTCTCAGAGTTGTGATCCAGCTCAGGAGAGTTGGTAAGCAAAGTCCTTTATGGGAGACGGTGAGAAGCACGGGAGAGTGTTACACAAAGAACGGTGTTGACTGAGGAGGTGAGAGACCCTTGTCACAGCCTAAGTATCCATCCCATAGGCCAAGACCCTGCTGACACTCAGGATTTCTTGTAGAAGTGGAACCAGCCTGATGCTCCTGGGAGACTTCTCCCTGCTAAAGACACTCAGCATTCATTTATTTTAAAAGGATCTATTGAGGGCCTACAGTGTGCCAGCCCCTGATCTAGGTCCAAAATTTGTCTGTGAATAAGTAAAGATCCTTACAGCATTGTAGCTCAGTGGGGGGGGGGGGGGGGGGGGGGCGGGAAAGACAGACAATAAGTAAACAAATGGCCAGCAAACTGTGTCAGATGTTCATAAGTGCTGTGAATAAAACTAAAGTGAGAAATGGAATTAAGAAGTGCTGAGAGATTCTGTTTCTAACCAAGACGGAGGAAGGGGAATGAGATTTACCCTTTCCCTTAAAACAACTAAAAAGCTGGGTAAAGTAAATAAAACAATGGTTTTCCAGTCTCTGGTGATGAATGACAGGGGTTCCTGAAAGAAAGGAGACAGACGAAGTGCGCTTACTATTTGGACAGAATTTCTAGGCTGGGGTGAGAGGAGGAATACAGGGAGCATCCAGCGTTCCCTCTGATTTGAGAAGATGATGCCACCGGTTTAGAGAGAACAAGGCAGCTGGAGGACCGGACAGGATGGAGCCGTGTAGGGAGAGAACTTGGATGGTCTTCAAATCCTATTTGAAGCATTCAGCAGAGCACTAATAAGCAGCTGCCTAGCTGCTCGTGAGGAGGTTTTCTTGGGCTAAGGAGGGAATGACTTGAGCTGTTGGGTGCCTGATGTATTCCAGAAGTCTCCACAGTTGCAGTGCTCCAGGAAAGAACAGGAAGACATGAAGTTGGAGGAGCAACGGAAGGCAACTCAAGTGGGGACTTGAAAATCACCAGAAGGACTTTGTCTTTTTCTGAAGTAAAATAGGATCCACAGATGGTTTTGAGCACAGGAGTGGTATGACATGATACATTTTAATTTAGAAGAATCACTCTGGATACCTGCTGTACTTCGGACAAATGTCCCACCAGGACCCGTGTTTGATCTTGAGGTTGGGTCTATGTGATAAGTGCTGTGGACATATAGGATGTGGGGCGCAGTACATCACTGGAAGTGTGGGACCCCAGTCTCTCCATCCTCCTATACTACCACTGCTTCCTGGGTGACGAGGTTAGCAGCTGGTCCTCCTGTGTGCTTATGTCATCATATGGTACCCTTGCTAGAGGACCAAAGATTGGAATGAATTGGACTTGAAGCCTCCAGAACCATCAACCAAAACAAATCTTTTCTCTGATAAGCCAATTGCCTGAGGCATTTCATTATGGTCACAGGGACTGGACTAATGAACTACTGACTGGAGAGCATGAAGGCAATGGAGCACATTTGAAGTTATGGTTGTAATCTAGACAGGAGCTAAAGGTGGGAGGACCATGGCCAAGAAATGGAAGAACTGTTAAATAAGGATCCATTGTAACAATGAGATGTACAAGACACTATGTTGAAAATTAACTGTACAACTTCAGGGAGGGAGGGAGGAGGTGGGGACGTGCAGAGGGGAGGGATGGTAGGGGAAAAACAACGGAGCGGTTAACAATGCTTGATAGGAAATGTACTCATTACCTTACTCATGTAACTGTAACCCATCTATACAGTATTTTTACAATAAAAAAACATATCTAAAAAAGAAATGAAAGAAGTGAAAGTATGTCATATTCTGGATATACTTTTGGAAAGCCAAGGAATTGTTAAAGGCTTTATTCTAGAAAGCCTGCTGGATTTGGGGGACTCTTTCGTTTGGATTTGCTATATATTTTATCCCTCTCTACTGTAGACCAGGAGTCACAAACCAACTTGGGCCTTTTAAGGTAGGTCAGACAACCTCTCTCCTGTATTTTGTTTTTTGCATGGGGCCAGTCTGCACAGATCTAAGTCCCGTGTTGGTTGGTGAAGGTGAAATAAAACTATTTTTATGGCCTACTTTAATCTAAGTATAGCTTAGGAAAAGTCAGTGTTCCCTAAGACACAGCCTATGCTTCTAGATTTCTTTAAATTACAATGTCATCTTTACAATTATCCCACATGCATATTTTCCTTTTGGAAACTGCATTAGGAGGGGAAGTAACAATTAGAGACAAGATGTAGATACTTCTAGTTATACACACCCACTGCCAAAATGTGTTACTCCAGATTAACGTATGATGACTGAGAGAATATCAGTAACATAATGTATCACATCAAGGAATAAACAACGTGGAACTATGGGTCATTTTTTAAATTTTGAGACAATGTAAAATAAAATTCATTATCCATTTCTTATTCATTTTAAATCTTAATGAAAGTGAATAGAAGAGGCTTGGGTTTTGTTGGGTTGTTTTGTTTTTGATTTTCTGCTTTTTGCTTTTTAACAAGACAAAGAATAGAAGGGTCCTTGTCTGGATGGGCTTTGAACCATAATCTTCTGATCTTAGCCTCCTGAGTATCTATGATAGAAAAAAAAAGAATAGAAGGGCCAGTCATGATGCTCACACTGTAATTCCAAGAGACCTGATGCACAGTTTATAGATGGCACCCTGTCAGTGCGTCCTTCCATGGCGTCCAAGGCAGCGCTCTGGGATCTTTTTGTAAAGGATAGAGAATGCCATCCTCATGACCTCCTGACTTCCTCAGGCTCACAGCTCCTAAGATCATCACCCTGTGGACTGGGACTCAGTATATGAATCTGGAGGATACATGAATATTCAAATCACAGCAATGGAAAATGAATCGGATGCATGGGGGGGTCCATAAAAGGTCTCTCTGACTGCAGCCAAGTTGGAATGAACGATGGAAAAGTGAGGAAAATCAAGTGGAAGTTCATTTCATAGTTGGGTTGTTTTGGATGATCAATGGGAAGTTATGGGATGTTTCTGAGCTGATAAGCAACAGGAAGGTAATAGGATGGCCCAGAAGCAAAAAGAACTGGAGACCAAAAACGTACTTTAGAAATCTGATGAATTGCTAATATACATACAGGAAATTATACCAGAGCTGCATGACAGATCACAATATATAATATGATACATTCTGGGGAGAACTTGAGAACCAGCCATTTTTTGAGAGTAAGCCATATGAAAAGGACAAGAGAAAAGGTTTCAATTATAAAACTTTCATTTCCTAGGCTTTGCAAATAAGTCTACTTAGTAGTATCACTGAGGAAATTAACACAACTAACAATATGGTAACTACTTTGTTCCTTTCAAGAGTATTTTCATATCCATTATTCAGTTGACTTTCATAATCAGTCTAAGAGACAACAAGGGGATATTCTACCAGCTACCTTTTTGTGTGAGAGTCCTGGGGCTTGAACTCAGGGCCTGGGCACTGTCCTTGAGCTTTTTTGCTCAATGCTAGCACTCTACAACATTAGCCATAGCTCTGCTTCTGTTTTTTTTTGGGGGGGGGGGACAGTTGGTGGGGGGGGTAATTAATTGGAGCTAAGTCTCTGCTTCTGGCTTTTTGGTAATTAATTGGAGATAAGACTCTCATGGACTTTTCTGCCTAGGCTGGCTTTGAACCATGATCCTCAGATCTCAGCCTGCTGTGTGGGTAGCTAGGATTATAGGCAAGAATTACCAGCATCCAGCTTACTATCTCCACTTTAAACATGGGGAAAGTAGCCCAGAGTGGTTCTCTGGTTTCCCAAAGTCACGCAGACAGCAGCAGGCATGAACTCACCGATCTCCTGCTCTGGGTCCTGGAATCCTCACACTGCATCACGGGTCATATCTCTCATTATCATTCTTTCAGAATAACCCATCAACTTGTTGATTAAAATTATTCCAAAGGTTGGATTGGCTTAATATTTCATGGAGAAAGCCTATTTGAAAGGTCACTGTGGCTTGGTGAAAGTTTATTTAATAAATATTTTTCTTATTTGGAGGTTTTAATTTTAAGTATGTGGTCTACTCTTTTTGTATGATTATTTGCTCAAAAAAATTTTAGTCAGCAACACACCTCATAAAAATTTAATTTGTTTCAGAGCTCCTTTTACTGTTTAAAAAAGCACAAATCAGGCATTCTTGAATTTTGAGCATGTTGCCCATATAATTGGGCTCTCTCTGAGGAAGGCCCTTCCAAACTCTGTAGCGAAATTGCTCTTTTTTTATGAAAACAGCTCTCACATAGAAGGTTGTCCTATACTATTGCTCCACTCACACTGAAGATATACGCACCAGTCACTCAAAGATGGCATGGCTTTCCTGACACCCAGATGCTTATTTCTTGAATCTACAAGATACTCTTTTGCTGCGTGTAATTGGGGGGGGGGGCTGGAAGAGGTTAATGACACAGGAGTAGAGTAGCCCCAAGTTTGATTCCCAGCTCTACCTCCCACTAGACATGTGACTGACCAAGTGAACTCACATCCCTGAGTATCATTTCTTCACCTTTGTCAGAAAGGGGTTAAGTTTCGTGCTGCAGGTTATTTCATGGACGGAGAACTTGAAGCTACTGAGCCTAGCGTGAGTTCTCATGGAATATTTACTGCCCAGTCATCTGAAAGACAAGATTTGGCAGGAGGCAATCACTGGGCTCCTCGCACCACTTGCTTGGGGCTTAGCACGTAGACCTCTGGTTATGCTCTCTTACGAGGCCGGAGTTTTATGCTCAGGGACTCTTACCTAGTCATAGTCTATAGTCAACTGCTTGAGCAATAAGCTGGTAACGTTTATTCAAAGTTGTGGAACAGCAGACTTGACTTTGTCAGTTCCTTTAATCAAAAACTATCTTGGGGCACTTGCTGTTCTGGGAATTGAGGGTATATAGGTTCAGAATAGTCATACTATTCTTGCACTATTAAAACTTACTTTCTAGTGAGGAATGCAGACAATCGGTAGACAGCAAATAACAAGAAGAAACATGTGAAAGCGACAGAAATATTGTAGAATATTAAAATGCATAGAGTTATTAGTGGGCATATTATCTATCTGAATGAGGACAAATCAACCTACAAGCAGTATACCTGAACATCCCTGTTTTGGGGGGTTTTTTTTAATTTTTATTTTTTTATTGTGAGAATACTGAACATCCCTGCTAATCACAGCACTACATACAATACATAAGCTGTTGTTCAATCATTCCAGGGGTTCAATCACCTTTGAATGGATAAAGAAAACATAGAGCATTATTCAGACACAGAGAAGAGTGGAATTATGTCAGCTGTGGTGAAGCTTCATAGTTTAAGTGTTTTCAAAGTTGTTTTGGCCTGCTCTTTTGAAGACAAGGGCAGGGCAGGACTTTTCTTTGGCAGTAGTACAGAGATCCTGCTGGGAGAAATGGGTAAGTGGACTTCAAGGGTCACAGTAGAGATGAACAAGACTTGACACATTCAGAAATCATTTGAGAAGTTGACAAGAGCTGGGAAATGAACGTAGAAAAGAGAGAAATCAAGGATAATCTTAGAATGTTGGTTTAGCCAAGTGGGGCATTCCAGTGCTATTTACTGTTAAGAGGAAAGGAAGGCATGGAGGAAAGAAAGGAAGAGATTGAAATGCTCATGCTACACAAGGATCAGATCTTCAGGAATGTGGGTTCCTGGGGTGAACAGTCCAGGTCTGTCGCTTCATCCATCCACAGAACTTCTTATTTCCGCTTTTAAAGTGTGAATTGCCCTCACTCTTCCAGGGAGTATTATATCAAAATGAAATATAAACTCTATCCCCTGCACAAAACATAGGTTCTGCAGCTATAGGTCCAAGTTAAAAACTAAAGTACACAAGGACAGGAATTTGTTCTGTCTTGTTCAACCTTTCCACCACTTAAGATGACTACATGTTAATTGAAGGAATTAGTCACTATGGAATGCAAGAGTAGAAGCTATGCACACTAAAGACCTTCTCAACAGCATGAAAATGATAAATTGGCTGCACAGCTGCCTTCTCTAGGACCCAGGGACCTTCCTCACTCACTCTGAAGGCCTACAACCATCCAGCACACAATAGATGTGCCATGGACACCTAGTGAATTGAAGTTTCTGTAAGTTCACTAGACCAAGAACAAGCCACAGCTGACTGACTAGAACTGTACCCCACGAGGTGGCCCCATGGATCGAGGTTGTTGGCCACCTCCCCTGTTTCTAAGACCTGTCAGGCCATCCCTGCCCCCATTAGGTCTGACTTGTTCATTAATAGGTATCCAGTGCATGCGCCCTGGATGAGCACGAACCAATGAATAAATATCAAAGCACACATGGCGAGCTCGTAGAGGAGAATTCATATGTTTTCCAAATAGACAATGACCGAGGAGTGAAACTTACAAAATATAAAAGGAATTTCACATTTGAAAAACTATGTCGCGCTGATTGGCACGAGGAGTGTGAAAAGAAATAAGAGATGCAGAGCACCAAATATGGCCCTACTTGGAGCAGCAGCCTGCTCATAGGCTCTGACATCTTGGGAATTCAGGTTCCCAAACCGAAGTTCTCTAGTTAAAACTCAGCATATTGCATGACAACTTAAAACGGGCCATTCTCCAAGGCCCCAGACAACAATGATTTTTGTCAGGCATGATACATCTCTGAACATGTTTCTTCAGCTATGTAGGGAGGGCATTCTGGTGTCGTTTGATGTCATAATGGTATCGTGACTGTATTGGATAATGTGTCACTTTTTTTTGGGGGGGGGTCTGGTCATGGGGCCTGAACTCTGGGCCTGGGCACTGTCCCTCAGCTCTTCAGCTCAAGGCTGGCGCTCTACCACTTGAGCCACAGTACCACTTCTGGCTTTTTTTCTTTTTTGCTTATGTGATGCTGAGGAATCGAACCCAGGGCCTCATGCATGCAAGGCAAGCACTCTACCACTGAGCCACCTTCCCAGCCCCGAATGTGTCACTTCTTAAGAGACATAGTAACATCTAGGAGAAATCTCATACTCACTATTCTTTAAAATAATTAGCTTAATTATTTTGGTTGATCATGATAACAAATACTTGGGACAACCAATTTAAAAGCAAAAATGTTTCTTCAGGCTCATGGCTCTGGGGTCCATGATCCATTGGCCCTTTGCTTCTGCCCTGTATTAAGGCAGCATGCTATAGGGCAAGTTCCCTTCATGGGCAGGAAACAAAGAAAGTGGAAGAGGCCAACTCCCACAACCTCCTTGAAGGCCTTCATCAAGAATCCATATCTTTCACTGAAAACAGTGAAAGATGTTACCCATGAGAGAGTTTCCCTACAAAGAGTTAAGAGGTTCAACACAGAGTAGGTCTCCCATGAAGATATAAAGAATAGCCAACAGCCTTGAGGAGACAGCTTATTAAAAGTCTGACAGTGGGCATTTATTGTACACATTGTTCTTCAGTTCCCATCAATGATTTTTATTTTATCTGTTTTGGTTTATTTTCCTTCACATGGATTGTGCTTTGAAGAGTAAATGAAAATGACCAGAAAAGCTTATTTGAACAAGCCACTTTTAGAATATATCCTGGAAGCAGAGTGAAGTCAAGCCAAAGCTGACATCTAGCCTGCGGGCAAGACAGGTCTTGGAGTCCTCATTTTATACTCAAAGAAACTGGTCAGAAAGTAGGAGAGTTGAAGCCAAACCCTGGACAGTGGAACTGGATCCAACACAGTGGCTTTTCTCTTCTGCACAAAATGAGCTCGCTCGGGAGATGGAAAGAACAGACAGCCCAAAAGTAGTATGCATCATTTCTACTTTCCCCAGTGCTAGAGTGACAAAGGAGAGCATTCCAACAACCATGCAGACGCCAGTGAGAATCACATTTTGAATGCACAGAGCAGGTGACTCATTGGGACAAGGGATCAAGTATCAACAGTCCTTTAAAGGCCCAAAGTGAAGCACCAAGGCCTCCCTGGGATCTGCAGAGCTCTGAAACCAGCCAGCAATAAATACAACTCTGGTCTCCAGGACTAGATTCTGAGATACACTCCTAAGGGGTAGCCAAGTGGACTTTATTGCAAGAAGATTCTCATATATGGCCCAAAGATAAGGGGGGAGGGTAGCATTAGAGGTTCCAGTCCCTGTTTACTGTAAGTGTGTTCTGACTGCTCACCATGAGCAAAGCACCCTCTTGAATATCAGCCATAGACAGCAGTGGGCTAAAGACATGTCTTTGTTCCCAGCACCTGGAGATGAGCTCAGATGAGTGCAGACCCTCATAAAGGTATCCATTCATTTATTTATTCATTCATTCCCCCATCCTCTCGGCAACTATCTGCTGTGTCCAGACACTGAGGTGGGCACCTAGGAATCCAGACACAATTATTTGCCATTAACTCATTCATTAAATCTGAAGGCGTCATTAGACTGTGGCTTCAAACTATATTATAGAGTCATAGCCATGAGCTCTAGACCAGAGATCTCACCCCTGATCTCATGAGACTGACCATCTAAAGACTAGAGGACATGCTAAGGGTCAGCAGTGCATCAGCACAAACCCTTTAGACAAGACCCTTGAGCTGAGTCTCAGATTCTTCACTTGTAACACGGTCATTATCAGGCCAGGCATGGTAGTTCCCAGCTACTTGGAAGGCCTATGTAAGATAATCATAGTCTGAAACTACCCTTGGGGGGAAAAAACAATCTCATATCTGAAAGCAAAAAGGGCTGGGTGCATGGTTCAAGTGGTAGAGAGCAAGCTTGCACAAGGCTCTAAGTTCAAATTCGAGTACCACCAAAAATTGTCATAGCCTATCCCCTTCCACAAGGGTGACATGAAGTTGAGAAGAAAAAGACACAAATGTGCTGGATGAGATCCCATCTGCAACTCACACAGCGCTGGCTAGTATTCTTGGGATGGTGGGAAGGGCTTATAAATTTCCTCTGAGCGATTTACCTACAAAGAAGGTACCAGAAAGCTATATCAAGTTACATAGTCCGAAGTGAAGGAACAGGGCCTTTCATAAAGGAACCACTGTGAGCCCATGACTCATTGAGTGCAGAAGACCACTGGGGCTAGGCAGAAATCATTCCCAGTTACGCTGGAGCAGCACTGGGGTTTACAATGGCATTTTTGTAAAGCAAAGAACACCTTCACCGGAGCTGGCCTTGCTCAGGTGTGATTCTACCCAGGGCAGACACTGCTTACCTGGTTTTGCAAGAACTCGACAGTACCCCTATGGGTAAGATGTGTCAACATGCTAGGAGTCACTGAGAATGACACCACCCGTGAAAAAAGCATTCTATACAGATCTCTACTGAAGTGACAGCCAAGGGTGTCTAGATGCCAAAATGCATGAGTTGCTGGAGGTTTTCATGCTACCTCTACATGACAAACACAACACATGCCCATTAGTAATAGCCCCATGTGAAAGCAGAACATTTCATCCTATTTAGATGTGGAAAGACAAAGGGAGAAAGAAGACGGACAGGGTGCCGAGATTTCATTAAAATCTGTGTCGGCAGGAAGCGGAAATCACTGAGCAAAGTTTCCTTGGACGCTCTGGCACTCAGTCCTCCCCTGCCCCAAATGCAATCATCGCAGGCCAGAGGAAGCTTGATGCAGCCAAGTGCATTGCTCAGGTCGGATCCTGACAAGCTTCTGAGCCCTTTTTTGCACCCTGGATATTGGACCCTTCTCCAGCATCTTCACAGACCCGTGATGCTCTATGTTCAACCCAGGCTTCACCAGAACAAACTGGTCCTCTTATGGTTCTGCCACATCACATTGAGGCTAACTATCAGCCTCTGTATCTCAGGTTATCTTGTCTGACTTCGTTGTTTTAAAGAGTTTCACTGTTGGTGGCCTAATAAAAATATGAATTGACCCATTTTCCATATTAAAAAATAATAATAATAGTTCTGCCCCAAACCACACATATCAACAACTCTGGCATTATTTTGGAGAGATAGACAGAAAAGGCATGGAGTGGGGCCCCATTTCCTGTCTGAGGCAGCCCTGGGCTTTCTTGGTGTGCATTTACACATGGACCATGTTTAGTGGACTCATGCGCTCTTCTACCTGATCCCATATCTGACCCTAGATGGCGGCCAGAAGACATTGAGTGATATCAGTTTTTTTAATAGAACTAGGTGATCTCGGCCTTCCATGTCATCTAGTTCCAAGCCTAGCGAGTTGCAGCTTTGGCTACAACTTGATGCAGAAATCAGCTTCCAATCCAGACTCACTCACAGTTCACTCAAAGTTCACTCACAGCAAGATGTTCCTGAATTTGAAGGGATCTTAGCTGAAGACCATTAAAGTCCTAGAAAGGTCAGACCTAAAAATCTATGATCGGTTGCTGTGGAATGACCCACAGTCATGAGTTCCTTCACAAGTGCATTCTCTGCTTCTTTCTCCTCCTCTTACAACAATGGCTAGTCCCACCAGAAGCCCCAGTCCCCCAAACTCATTACTCAGAGAAGACAATGCCCTACTCCATTACTCCTTCCAGCATTGTCAGTCCGGCTTTCCTTCCCCAGCCTTGTTTGAGTGCTTCTCCGTAGCCAGGCGTAGTGGCTCGTGCCTTGTAGCCTTAGGTACCCAGGAAGCTGAGATGAAGAGTGTCCCATGGCAAAGCCAGCCAGGGCAAAATCTGTTCAACAAAAATAGCTGGCAGTGCACACCTGTCTTCCCAGCCACAGCAGGAAGTGTAAATAGAAGAATTGTGATCCAAGCTGACCTGGGAAAAAAGTGAGACCTTATGTCAAAAATAAAAGTTTTTTAATAAAAGAAGACCAAGGCACGGCTCAAGTGGTAGAGCAAGTGGAGTGAGTTCAAACCTCAGTACTGCCAAACAAGAAACATATTTCTGCAGAGCGAGTTGCTGCTGTCAGGCAGGGTCTGACCCTCCTTACGAGGGAGCAGGCGTGGCAGCACACCCTCCCCTTGCTGCCTCCAGGGAGCGGGAGCGTGTCCTTGAAAATGGAGTGGAACGGAGGTGACAGGAACACGAGCAGCAACCCGGCACGAGACATGGGAGGACTAACGTTTCCACACAATCAAACAGAAAGACGTTGAAAGCTGTACCCCTACACACACACACAAGACAACACGACTTCGCTGGTGTCACCCGTTCCGGTCCTAAGTACTAAGAGTGAGCAGCCTCCATGGGCTGTGAGGCAGAACGGTGGTTAGAGATAGCTTGAAGAAGCTCCCTCCTGAGGCCAGAGGCCGGGAATGCTTAACTCCACACAGAGTCACCTGGTTTCAATCCTTGTGAACACCATCTTCAGACCCTTGTGAAAGGGTCCTAAGAAGCCTCGCTCTATCATCCTGATGTTAGCATGAACTTCCATTGCAGGGGTGGAAGCTGAAAGGTTCACGTTTCGCATTTCAATCCCAGGGCATAAGCCAAGAAATCTACCTTTCCTCCTCCCCCTTACCCCCCCTTCCCCCACCCCACCCACCCCACCCCCACCAGCCACAGCACTGACTTGTCGCTACTCCCAAAGAGGGTTTCCTTCTCAAAACTGTTTATTTATTTGCAGGAATTCTCACAAGGCTAATGACAAAAAAAAAAAAAAAAAAAAAAACCAACTCTGACATTTGCCTACAAGAGCTCAGACTGGGAGAAAATGCAAAGCCCCCTGAAGGGACAGTTGCCTGAACCTGAGAAAAGGGATTTAAATCCCAGTTGCCAACCAGAGCAAGAGGTCATTGTTAGACTCCGATGGAAGACAAGTTCAACTACAGTTGATCTACACAAGGCCTAGCCATAGAAAAATAAAACTGCAAATAAGTAAAGCACATACCTCCATGTCTTGGACTTATGGAATAATTCTTTGACAGTTCCTTTTGTCTGTCATTAACACACATTAAAAACCCAAACACATTCACACACTGCAGAACAGTGTTTGGGATGCATTCTATCACAACAGTTTATAGGTTTACAAACAGGTGTATAAAAGTCTTCACAGACCCATTACATTGTAAGCTGTTTTCATGTAGAGTAGCTCCAAAAGTTGGTGTTATTGTTATTATTGTGAATGTAAAAGTACAATCATATTTATATGCCAAACATCATCAGCATAGAATGAGAGAAGACTGGAAAGGTAGATATTGTCCTGTGGAACTGCACTGATAGTAAGACATTGACAGGAGGAAGGAAAAGACAAAGGGAGGGGTGAAGGGAAGGGAAAGGAAAGAAAGGGGGAAAGGGAAGGAGAATGACCAGACAGACAGACAGACAGGAGAGAGATGGCCAGACAGAGACAGAGACAGACAAAGAGAGATAGAGAAGGAAGGAAGGAAGGAAGGAAGGAAGGAAGGAAGGAAGGAAGGGAGGAAGGAAGGAAGGAAAGGAGGGAGAGAGGGAGGGAGGGAGGGAGGGAGGGAGGGAGGGAAGGAGGGAGGGAGGGAAGGAGGAAGTAGAGAGAAAGAGAGAGAGAAGGGAAGGAGGAAGAAAGGAAATTGCAATGTTTACTGTGCATAAATGCATGTGTGGGGCCCCTCCCTTTGTCTTTTCCTTCCTCCTGTCAATGTCTTACTATCAGTGCAGTTCCACAGGACAAGATCTGCCTTTCCAGGCTTCTCTCATTCTATGCTGATGATGTGTGACATATAAATATGATTGTACTTTTGCATTTACAATAATAACAATAGCACCAATTTTTGGAGCTACTCTACATGAAAGCAGCTTACAATGCAATGGGTCTGTGAAGACTTAAACTTTCACTGCATTTTCCAAACATTTGTATTTGTTTTCTTATTTTGTGTGCTTGTTTCAATTGTTATATATCCAACTAATCTCAAGAGCCAATGCATAGAGATGCATGTGAATTACAGACACAAAACGGATGAGAAAATTCTTAATGAGATGTGTCCGACTTATTTTTAAGTAGGAGGAATCTGACAGCCCTGTGGTGTCTGTACTAAGCTTGGAGTTCATGGGGCACCATTTTTTCACAGCAGATAATCCAGGTGAAGGATCGGCCACGGGGAGGGTTTGGGGGAAGACGAGTGCATGCTGAGTTGGGAGAGTCTGCGTGGCATGCGGGTGAAGCCGTCTGTCTGGAATCAGTGGCAATGACATCACCCATGTGGCTGACGTATTGACAAGCGTGGGTCTGTGGAGCACTTCATGAAGTGTCCGAGAAGGACTAAACCGGTGGGGAAAGCTGGAAGAGGTGGAGCTGCCAAAGCCAAGAAAGACCCTAAGCCAAGAAGGAGCACCACACTGCTGGGAGGTGCAGGCAGACAAAGATTGAAAGGGGACCCATGAAACGACCTTCCAGTCAAGAAGACCATTCATTGAGCTTCACTAACAAGTAAAAACAACAAGAGGAGATAAATGCAAAGGACTTTTAAGGTTCAGAATCTTTTCAAACTAAGATACCCATCTTATGGGGCTCACGTGGGAGAGAAACCACCAGCAACTGGTGAGGAGAGAAATGTGGCCTGTGGGGCTGAAATAGAGCCAGGAGGCCGCCCGGAGCCCGGAGCTGGTCTGGAAAGAGGTGCGTGGTGCATGGAGTGCAGCGGGACCATGCTGAGCTCAGCTCCAGACCTGGAGCAGAGCGGGAATCTCCGGAGCTGGGATGGAAGCTGCCTGAGCTAGTGGACGGAGGGGGGGGGGGGGTGCCCACCACCAGCCCCGCTCAGTCTGCGGTGCATCACCAGGGCCATGGTGCACAGCTCTCTGCTCTTCCGCACCGCACGTGTCACCTCCTGCTGCTCAGCGGGGGAGGGGACCGCCCCTTCCAGCCCTGCCCCGCATCTGGAACCCTCCAGGCAGGTGGCTGCTTCACAGCTCACCTTGAGCTTGGCCACGCCTCTGCGTTGCCTGATTTGAAGTGAATGGGAACTGTTTATCTTTTTGTTCCGTTTTCCCCTCTCCTGAGTATGGCATAAGGAAACCCCAGTTACTCCCTCTTGACTGAAAGCAGAAGTGCTCCTACCTAAGCGACGTCCGTCTGGAAGCTGTCAAAGCCAGCGCTGACGCTTCCGCCCTGGTCTCTTCCTGTCCCGTCGCTGTCTTCTCAGTACCAAAGGTGGTGCTGGCTGTGGGGGGCGGCGTCTGCTGAGGTCCGGGCCCTGGGCTCCCTCCGCAGTCCCTCTCACCGCATCTCAGTGACATCTGTCCCGGTTACCCTCGGTCCCCGCCGCCTCCCTCTCGGATCTTCCCTCTTGAGTCCCTGCCCCTTCCCCGCTCCGCTCCACACTGCAGCTGCCACGACGTTCCCACGATGTTCATTCCATTCCTCACCTCATCACAGATGAGAGATGGCTGCAGTTCCTGGGGGGGGGGGGGGGTCATTGCTCACCTGCACACGATTCCTGGTGGTCTTGTCATTGCGCCTTGCGGAACGCCATCTGTGGTCTGTGAGGCACCCCATGTTCACGCCCCGTTCCTGCCTCCCACCTTTTCCTCAGCCACCAGTGCACTGGCTGCTATTCCATCATCAGCCATGTCTCTGCCCCAGGGCCTTCACACATGCTGGTCCCTCTACCTAAGATTCATTTCTCAAACCACTCAAGAGAGCCAGGCACTCAACCTTTCACTGTCACCTCCTCAAGAATTATCCTCAAGATTATTCACTCTATCGGATGCAGGCCTGGGTCTTGATCCCTTGGGGATGGCTATAAAGTCGGCTACAAAGTGATTTTTTTTTTTTTTTTGGTCAGTCATGGGGCTTGAACTCCGGGCCTAGGTGCTGTCCCTGAGCTCTTTTGCTCAAGGCTAGCACTATATTCCTTTAGTGACAGTACCACTTCTGGTTTTCTAGTGGTTAATCAGAGAGAAGAGTCTCTCGGATGCTGCTGCTTGGGCTGGCTTGAATAATGATCCTCATATCTCAGCCTCCTTAGTAGCTAGGATTACAGATGCCAGCCACCAGCGCCTGGCTAGCCTGGCTCATTTATAATGAAGAGGTTACCGGCCCCCAGTTTTGGACAAGCAAGTCATATGTTGGGGTTGGTTTCTGAAAGGAGAGGGAAGTAAATTTTAGCATGGCTGAATGGCTCCCACATTCTCCTACACAGCTCACTAGAAGTGAGAGAGGAGAAAGGCAGAACCAGCCAAACAAGGAAGAGAAGAGGAGAGCTAAGGCAGGGAAAAAGAGGAACAGCAAGACACCAACGGAGAAGCAAAAGAAGAAGGGAAAGAGAAGGAGGGAGAGAAAAATGTGGGAGAGTAAGAATAACGACAGCAATAAGAAAGAGCTAAACAAGTTTTAAAAACCACAGGTACGTATAAGATGATGCTAAGCAAAATGAACCCCAAGACATGGACACAAGAGGTTTTATCTTTGTCACGGATGTTTTTAATGTACTATGTGATTTTTTGTTTTTTTGTATGTTCTTCCCCCAGGGTACAACCCCTGTTGTCACTGTATTTGATTCTGGTGCCTTGCATCTTGTATCTACATTTTTCTAATTTGGGGAGGGGAAGGGAAATAACACAAAGCTGAAACAAGGATACAGATTGACCCATTGTAACAATGAGATGCACAAGACACTGTTGAAAATGAACTTTACAACTTGGGAGGGGAGGAGTTAAGAAGGGGGAGGGAAGGGATGTGATAGGGGAGAAACAAAGGAAGAAGTAACAATGCTTGATAAGAAATGTACTCATGACCTTACTCATGTAACGATAATCCCTCTGTACGGTCTCTTTACAATAAAAAAATTATTCTAAAAAAACATAGATACTTAAAGATTAGAAGACTTACCTGTGTGTAGCAAGTTGGATAATTCACATCAGCACATGCAGTCTCTTGCCTATGCGCTACAACAAACAGCAGCCCCTCATTCACGTTTCTGACTTAAGCCTTCCTCCTCCTCCTCCTCTTTACTCTGAGTGGCAAATGTCTGGCCATGCATCAGAGTGAAAGACCGAAGAATGAGAATGTAGACTTGGTGGCACGCTCCCTGGGACTGTGCACAGCAGATGGACATCCGAGGACCCTGCAGGCCCCCAGCTGGGTCCCCCCTCCCCAGGAGGAGGCCTGGAGGGCCACAGTCACTTTCCGTTTGGGCCTGCATGCATTGTGGCTCTTGATCCGCACCAAGGCATTGGTTGTATATCGGGATGAAGGCAGCTGAAAAACAGATGCCACGAATCCTTTTGCCTTTCTGTCATCATCTGGGGAAAGCCTGATTTCTTGGGTCTGAGAGAGAGAGAGACGACTGCAACAGAGTTTGCAGACATGCCTGGTGAGCAGAGAAAGCTTTGTTGCCACCTCCTGCCATTCCAAGCCAGCGGTGTGGGGCAGGGGCATCTGCAGGCCCCGGGCCCAGTAAGACGCACTGCAGTCAGCTTGACTCAGAGAAAGCATGGCGTGGGTTGGCTGGAGTCCTGGGATCTGCACCGGGAAGAGTGCTTCCACCTCCCATCTGAGGCCTTTGGTACCTTTTAGGAGTGCAGCTCTAGTGTTCTTTCCCCAGTGTCCCTTCCCTGAGGGGCCCGGTACCCCCTCAACCTTTGCTTCTACATATGGGGAACCTCATAACAGAAACCTCGGAGGCATTCACTGCTTCGTGCAATAAAGCGTTACTGGAAAATGCATCCATCCCCCTTCAGATTCAGAAGATCCCAGGAAGACTGGATAAGGTTGAGAAGTAAAGGGTAAAACACTGAACGTCATGTCCTGGCAGGCAATGCCCTCATGAGTAGACAAGCCTGGGAGGTGTGTGTGGTGCGGGGGGGTGAGATTTGGAAGATACCAAGCCTTTTTCACCAAAAATCTGTGTCATAAAGGAAAGCTTGGAGCTGAGAGGAAGACCTCTTTGCCTTCTCCTTCCTGTCCTCATCAACTTCTTCAGCTCTCAAAATTCCCTACATGAATAGAGATTTCAGATAAGCACAATGGCAAATGGACCAAAGTCTATTTCCCAACTGGCCCAAGACCAATCCAAGATAGTGGACAGAGTCCAAGGAGCAGACAAGAGGAGGCCATGAGGGAGAGGACAGGATGTAGAGAAACTGCAAGGCAGATTCTGGACTCTCACCTCCAAAGAATCCAGTGTATAAACTCATACCACCTAAAACCCAAGGGCCAGCTGAGCAGCTTTGTGTTTGTGTTATTGTCTTCCTAACTACAACATAAGCATGGTCAGGGCAGAAACATGTTATCATCGCATCACCAGCACCCCGATTTATAATCAAGAAGCAAAAGCAAAAAAATCACACACACACACACACACACACACACACACACATGAGTTAGCTCCCATCCTGATCTACATCCGAACCTGCCCCTCTCTCTTTGCAACCTTCTCCTTTGTAGGCGCTTCTGTGTGTCTCTGTCTTCGGATCAAACCGGCTGTGTCTGAGATCTCATCTGCAGTGGCCATTCTTGCCCGCCTCTCCCTCCATTGCTGTACTCACCCAGACCATGCCCCAGCAGAGCCCCAGGTTTGACTAAATCTCCCTTGTGCTCTCCAGGCAGGAGCTGGGCTTGTGTTCACCCATGCAGCACAGCCAGGACAGACATGAAGGACAGACGGCCCGTGGCTGCCTCACTCTGCCTGGGGGGGAGTCCAGCAAGGTCTCCCCTCAGGAAATCAGTTCGGGGCAGGTGCTAAGCAAGGCAGCCCTAGGGCCCCACAAAACATGTGCACAACATTGATCTTTCACCAACCTCCAGACCTTTAGTCTCTCTTTATTTTTATGACTGTCAAAATCCCATATGCTCACTGGGAGAAAAAAACAATAATAATGTAGACAGTATAAGAAACAGTAAAGACGCAGAAAGAAAAGTGACTTATCGTTTTCCACCACCCAGAAGTGGCCACTATAACCATTCTGTCGTATTTTCTCCTAGGGTTTTTCCTCATGCATTTTATTAGTCTTTACACAAAGTCTGGATACTGAATTATGTAAACGTTTTTGTTGTTTTAGTAGCCTACTGTAGTTATTTCTTTGCCATTGAAAGTTTTCCACAAACATGATTTTATCTCTTAGTGGGAATTAGAAAAACAAAGTCTTCGGTGGCTCTCCGTTCCTCACAAGGAAACTTTAAGATATTTTAACATGGCTTACCATGATAGCACCGCCAGGTCAAACCTTACACTCTGAGGACAGCCCGTAGAGCTCTTTCAGTTTCCCAAATGTGTGTCTCACCTTAGCTGCCAGGCCTGTCCACATGTTCTTCTGGATCAAAAACACAAGCTCTTAACTCTCTTCTAGAAATCTTCCCTGAAGCCTTACAAGATTTGACTTCCTTTCCTTCAATCTAGGAATCCTATACTTTCCCTCTGGACAAGTTTGCTCCTGTTCACTTCATGGTACCTTCAACAAATCGTTGAGACCCTAGAAGAATACTCACTAAGTGACACCAAGAGGAGGTGTGAGCTCAGGAATATTCATTTTAATTCAGCCAAACATCAAAAATTGTCCAAGCCATCTCCTCCATGTTGGAGTTTTAGGTTGCGTCCAGTTTTTTCAAGTGATAACTAACATTCTAAAGTAGCTTATTCATAATCTTTTGTCATTTACATGAGCTGAATATGTTCAGATTTTGTAACATTTCAAATAATTTATGGGCGCAGCTTCCGCGGCACAACTCTGCTAAATTTCAAATAATTTATGTATCAGAGAATTAATGTTATAAATCATTTGACACTTCTTTTTGAATATCTGGGAATCAGGCACCACTGGCTCACACCTGGAATCCTAGCTACTCAGAAGGCTGAGATCTGAGGATCACAGTTCAAAGCGAACTGGAGAGAAAAGTCCAGGAGACGTCTCTGCACTTAAGCACCAAACAAGTTGGAAATGAAACTGTGGCTCAAGTGATAGAACAACTAGCCTTGTGCAAAAAAAGCTCAGACGGCACCCATGCTCTGAGTTCAAGTCCCAGGACTGGCACAAAGAAAATTTAAAAAGTCATGCCTAGAATTTGTTCACACTTAAGAGATTATTTGTGCATCAGAATTCTGATTAGAGGAACCTTAAGCCCCAGGACTGGCACCAAAAAGTTTTGAAAAAAGAAAAAGGAAAAGAAAATTTAGAATCTCTGCTATAAACTGTGCTGATGAAACACGCGACCAAGTGATTTACAGATTGTTTTATTTAGTTATCGTGAAACTCACACTCACAAAATGGAGTTAAAATATTTTCTGCACAGAAAGCACATAGCAATACTACTAAAAGTATTAGAAAGCAATAAGAAAACTGCAAGGTGGTCATGCCTCTTACGCTTCATACACACTCTTCAAAATCCCACATTATAAAGACAAAAACAATCGCAACTTCTGGTGATATGGTAGGTATTAGGTGGACACTTTTGAAAATATTGAGGATGACTCTTCCGGTTGAATTTTGTCCCTTCAAAACATTGAAATCTCAATCCTCATGTTTAGAAATAGAATTTGTACAAAGATGACCAAGTGAAAATGAAATCAATGGGATGGGTGGGTTCCTATTCAATATGGCTGGTCTCCTTACAGAAAGGAGACATGTGGACACAGGGCAGACAGGCAGAAAGATGATGGGGGAGCAGGGAAGAGATGGCCATCCAGAGTCAGGGAACGCTGCAGATCACCAGAAGCTAAGAGTGACGTATGGAACAAATGCTCCCTGATCTCCCCTGGGAGGAACTAACCTTCCCCACACCTTCCCTTCACATGTCTAGCCTCCAGAGGTATGAGGCAATAAATCTGTTGTTGGAGTCACTCGATCTGTGGTAGTTTGCTATGACCATTCCAGGAAGATAACACGAGGTCTATTTAATTCATAGAATTAGATTCCTTCTACCATTATTGATGAACCTCACCAATAGATATGAGCTCAGGATAATAGGTCTATTTGTACATAATGATAGTAGGTAATTTATAATTAATTATGTATACATTTATGTCTATATTATATATTACATATAGCATGTATAGTATATACATTTGAGAGCAAACTCAAATCATTTTAAGAAAGAACATATTTCTTGACTGGCTAAAGCAGCATATTTGGGATAATCTATCCTCTATGGGATTAGCACGCACACACACAAAAAAAAACTCTTGCATTACCAGATGTGCTTGTCATCTATGACAACTTAAGAAGATGAAAGGTTTATCCTGGCTCGGTGGCTCACACCTGTAATCCTAGCTACTCAAGAGGCTGAGAGATCTGAGGATCAAGGTTCAAAGCCAGCCTGGGCAGGAAAGTCGGTAAGACTCTTATCTCCAATAAACCACTAGAAAACGGGAAGTGGCGCTGTGGCTCAAGTGGTAGAGTGCTCACCTTGAGCTGAAGAACACAGGGACAGCGCCCAAGCCCAGAGTTCAAGCCCCACGACCGACCAAAGAAATAAAAATAAACAAAAAAGAAGATGATGATGAAAGGTTTCTTTCAGCTTATAATTCCCGAGGCTCCAACCCATGATCACTTGACCCCAATGCCTTCCAGCCTAATGAGGCAGCCTTTCATGGTATCATGGTGTGGAACAACTTTTCTCCTCCAGGGTGACCAGCAAGCAAAGAGAGAAAGGGGAGGGGCTGAGGTCACAGTACCCCCTTCAAAGGCATGACCTCAATGACCTAACTTTCTTCCCCTAGGCCACACCTCCTAAAAGTACCACCGCTCCCAATAGTGTCAAGAGCTGAGAACCAAGCCCTCCCTACACAGGCCTTAGAGGAACATTTAAGATCCAAAGTGTACTACCATAGTCATCTGGACAGGTGTCTATCCCCTAACCTAAGGAAACCTACCGCTCCCCAGACCAGGAGACACAGTGAGTATGCCCCAAACTTAAGTTGAAGTTCTGCACTCTCCAAATGGTGTCCCAGTTCAGAAACATTGTTTTAGATTTTAAAAAAATACATCTTATCCATCACACAAACTAAGGTACCCACTGCAAGTGATCCACTTCAGAGAATCTGGCCTAGGCGTGGGCTGACTCATCCAGACACAGGCAAGACGAGTTCCTCCAGAGGCCACTGATGAGATCCTCTTCCAGGCCTCTCCTCCCCTTTCCGATGCCTCACTTAAAAATGATACAGACAACCGGGCGCTGATCTGAGGATCTCGGTTCAAAGCCAGGCCTAGCAAGAAAGTCCATGAGACTCTTATCTCCAATAAACCACCAAAAAAACAGAAGTGGTACTGTGGCTCAAGCAGTAGAGCACTCGCCTTGAACTGAAAAGCTGAGGAACAGCACCCAGGCCCAGAGTTCAAGACCCATGAAAGACAAAAAAAAAAAAACTAGAGAGAGAGAGACAAAGACAGAGAGACAGAGAGAGACAGAGAGAGACAGAGAGAGAGAGAGAGAATGAGGGTATTATTTATGTCACTGTCACCCCCTCTATAAATCACCTTGACAATTAAAAAAATACAATATGTTTTATAAGTTGTCCTGTTTTCTTTTACCTTCATATATACCAACTCACATTATGTCTGTAACACTTTAAAAAGGCATGTAATATCAACCCACATCTAGTGCGAACCCCCAGTAAATCTCAGATGATGAATGATGAGGAAATACATCAAGTTGATATAATAAATTTGAGCACATACAGTAAGTTATTTTCATTAACAGAAGCTCTTGCATTACAGTATTTTAAAGGCTTTAAGTACAGACATTAAACAATCCTGATTCTAATTCTATAAAGTAAGTGGCGTTAATATCCCCAATTTACATGAGAGCAAACTGAGGCCAGAGGCCACACAATGGCTACAAGGAAGAAGCATAACAAAGCCAGGGCAAAGTCATCGGAACCAGGCGCTCTTAAGTGCTTTGCTGTAAACGGATCTTCGCACTGCTCTATGACATTATCAGGAGACTCTTGATGACTGTGAGTTTCACACACTTCAGTGCAAGACCTCAGGGTCAAGTTCATTTGTTCTCACCCTTGTCTGGATGTGGTTGGAACACCTGAACGTCATCCGGAATGCTGAGAAGTAATTAGATGGCTAATCAGACTTTAAAAACTATTTTAAGAGTAGAAAAATGCATGCATTCATGTGACTAGATCTCCTCTAGAACAAGGGCCTGAGAGGAGCCAAGCTGTGCTCCTTTCTTGTTTATTGTGCTGCTCTAAAGACCTACAAATTGACTCTTGAAGATGCCAAGAGGGTATTAGAAAAGATTATAGGCGGAAAACTTAAAATTAAGAAAAGTTCATCCAGCAGAGCCTAGGGACTGAGTTAGACTTCCTTGACTCCAATCCTGGTTCCGCCATTCCATTTTTATCTTATCAGGAAAACCTGGGATAATACTTGTGAGTACCTCTCCTGGGGGCTTGACGGATTAAATCATACATATAATGCATTATAGTTCAGTACCTGTGCCTCAATAGTAATTAGCTTCCCTATCTACCCACAAAACTCTGCTTTTCTCCCACAATTCAGAAGGTTTGCTGCTATTCTCGGTGTAGCTGGACACTGAGGACATTTCCAGTTTAACATGAATATTGACAACACCACAGATTGCACTGGTTTGACTTGGAGCTCTTAGGGTGTGAGACTAAAGTGGCTTGGATGGGAAGCGTCCCCAAGCGGCCACATAGGAAGGCCTGGGTCTCCACTCTGAGAAGCACTGAACTGCTTCTACTCACTGGGGGTGCATCGAGGCCCCTTAGATCCTCCCTCGTTCTCGCTTCTGCACTCCAACCATGACAGGAGCAGCTTTTTCTCCACCACATGCATCTGCCAAGATGCACTGCCTCATTAAAGGCCTCACATCAACAAGCCAAGACACCATGGGGTCAGACCTTCAAAACTGTCCGTCAAAACCAACCTGTTCATTGTATAAGCTGGTTGTTCTGGGTATTTGTTACAGCAACGTAACAATGTGTATTTGCTACCCTTGTAGCAAATACACAGAGTAGGGAGAAAAATTGGCTATCTTTCTCTCAGTGAATAACGGACATTTGGTTTGTTAAAACAGAATATTATTGCTGTTCAGTTGTGAGTTTTTTATTTTAAATTTAATTTTATTGTCAAGGTGATGTACAGAGGGGTTACAGTTACATATATAAGGTAGTGAGTACATTTCTTGTTGAACTTGTTACCCCCTCCCTCATTTTTCTCCCATTTTCTCTCTCCCTCCATTCCCCCCAAGTTGTACAGTTCATTTCCAACATATTGGCCTGTGAGTATCACTGTTGCATTGGTTCATCCTTTGAGTGTTTTTTTTTAATCTGACAAGATAAAAAAAAAATCAAAACCTAAAATCTCCTTTCTCACTGCATCTTATAGTCAGCAAAGTGAGGGAGATGAAGAGCCAATGGTAATAAAAACCAAGACTGAAAGCACAAGGTCCTGAGCTCATTAAGACTCGTATTGCAAGACTGCAAAATACAAAAAGGCATTGGTGTTTTTGCAAAAGCAAAAGGTAATGGCAAGAAGATGTTAATGCCTTTCTAGCACAGAGCTCATTTCTCCATTTTCCTTATGATCCGTAGACTTCCACTCCGAGCATCGCCCAGCCCCACCACCCCCTCTTTTCCCTCCCCTTTCAGCTGGGCTGAGGGAGGGGGGCGGCAGTGTCTGCTGCACATGGGAGGCGGAGGACAGAGTTCACCCTGTTAAAAATCATTAATCATCCGGAGGTCACCGGCCCTGAACACGTTTCCTTTCTGAAGGCTGTCCTGTGGGCGATCTGTCTCCTCACAGGTTTTGTAATGCCGAGTTGTAAAGCGTTCCTGATGAATTATTGTTGGCACTCAGTCCAAAAGCTTGAAGGCTCAAGTCCACGAGAAGAAAAAGCAGACCCTTTCTCCTCCGCCCGCTGTCCGTGGGGCCAGCGCAGCACACACGTGGTGCGTGCAGACGGAGGGTCTGGGCCCTCCCCCCCCCCCCCCCTCCGTCCCTACAGCTGCAGGAAGGGCCCGAGACAGACTGGGGTTTATCACCACAACGAGGAACAGGGTGTTTGAGGACAGGTCACCCTGACACCATGCATCCTTCCCTGCACAAATCCAGATAAGGGCAGGGTTATGTTTCCATTTGACAGATAAGGAAACTGAGGCCAGGGCCAGGTGGTGGCACATTTAAAGAGATGCAGCTACTCGCTGGTAGATCTCAGACTATTACTTACACCTCCAGCTCTTCCTCTCTGCTTCTTTCCTCCATGCTGCCTGCCCTGAGCTAAATGGTCTCCAGAGAGAAGGGCCTTCCTAGAGATCCTCAGCTCATGCCGCCTCGTTTAAGGTGCAGCCCTGCCTGCCTGGACCACTCTGCCAGATCCTCCACCTGCTTCCCTGTACTCATCCAAGGCCAAGGCCAAGGTGAGGCACGATCACATGATCTATACAGCCTATTGCCCTTGATCACAGACCCTACTTCATGTCAGAGATCTTAGCACCGTCAAGTGTTTCCTGTGGGCCTGTTTGTTCCCTTTGTCTCTGTGTTTTCCATCTAGCGCTAACCCATTCGATTGTCAGCTCCATGCCGGCAGCCATATCTGGCTTATCCTTCATTATGTGGCCAGCACAGAGGCAGTAAGTGACATATGATAGGTATAAACCTCTGGTTGAATAATTGACAGATATTGATCAATAATAATGTCACAGCTTCCTGCAAAGCTTTTCCCACTACATATGTGAGTACAGAAATTTCCATCTCTATCTATATTCATACGTTTGTATATGCATATTTACATCTGCAGCTGTATGTGTGTGTGCATGTATATGAAAGCACTTTCACAAGTAATGTTTTATCATTCTTTATCCCATGTGTGTTAGGAAAAAAACAGGCATTGTAACCATTTTACAGATAGGAAGGCTGAGGCGCAAAGAGATTTGCTAACTTCTCCTGACCCTAAAATTAGGAACCCAGGATTCCCCTGCAAGTCTTCAGCCAGATAATCTCAGGAGGGTCATTTTCTCGCTTTGGCCTTCAGTGTCCCTGCAGCTGAGTAAGGCATGGTAAATTCAGTGATCACTAAGGTTCTCTCCGGTATGGATTCCCTTGGGTAGCTTTTCCAAGACTGTTTGGAGCCTTAATGCGTGAACAGAAGGTAATAAGCATTCTCAGGATCTATTTGGACACCACTGTTCTATGGATGGCAGAGACTATCTCTCTGTCCAGGTAAGGTGGATTAAGGTCTAGAGAAGAGTGAAAAACAGAGAAGAAACTCAGTTTATCTGCCCTCACTCTTCCAATCAGGTGCTGAGTAATCCCTGTGCATCATTATTTTACCCTCAGAAACCACAAAAACTTGGAAACTAAGAGAAACCGAGGAAACCCAAAGAGATTGCCCAGTAGCGCAAATGATCTGAAGTAGCTCATTCATACCTCCTAAAGGTTGTAGAAAGTAGGCTGTTAGGTGTTCGGTTTGGTTTCAATTACGGGGAACTGCCACTTCAACTTTCCACATCTCAAGCAAAGGCATCTAGTATCTACCTCTAAGTCATATGACCTCCAACCACAAGGGAACCTGGGAAATATAGTTCTTAACTCCAGAGCACCACATGTCTAGTGAGAGTAGAGATGAAGCTTCATGACCATGGTCGCATTTCCCATTCACCCTGTGATAAACAAGAGCCACATCATTCTGTCCTGGACTCTAGAAGGCTAGAATGTGAGCTTGGGAAAATGGGGGAAGGAGAGAGAATTGGTAGGGCTGACAAGGATCAGGATAAAGTATCTGCTAAGCAAAGACAAAAGAGAGACGAAGGAAAAGAAACAAAGGTGGTAACAAGAGAAAAGTTTTCTCAGCAGTCAGCTTAGAGGCAGGTCCCGCTCCTGCCTTTCGTGCCCTCCCTGTGCAGACAGGGCATCTTCTTCAATTCCGTGAGGCCCAGTGGTCTACCACATTTCTTTCCTCTCTGGCCTTGAGGAGCAAATGGCTCACACTACAGCACCAATGGAGGCCGCACAGAGGAGAAACTAGGGTCCCCTCCCAATCCGCCAGTGCCCAGGGGCCTCCGCCATGTGTCTTCTGAGTTCATTCAACCGAGAAAGGCTTGTAAGGGGCAGGGCCGTCTTTCAACTCAGAGGAGAATTTCAGATGGTTTGTGTTTTATACACATTTCCTTTCTAAGAATAAAGGTGTCATATTGAGAGTATGTTCAAATATATCTTGAGCAAAACAAGATGAAATGTCATTAAAACTTTGTGATCTGTAATCTTGTCATCTTCTCTTCCCCCCGCCATCTTTCCTACTTTGCAGTAACAACTCTGACCTTATATTTATAGCACACCTATGGGCTATTGGATGCTTGAGCCAGTAAGGACCTGAGCGACCAAGGTGGCTAAAATATACCCCATCTTGTTCTGAGGGTCCTTCCTCCTACCTTCATTACAGCATCTTGACTTATTCTCTCTCTGTCTCTGTCTCTGTCTCTCTTTCTCTCTCTCTGCTTGTGAGTTTTCACTGCAACACACATACATACCTAGACACATAGTCCTAGGAAAGCCAGTGGACCAGTGGATGAGCTCCATGTGGCCTAGCTTCTGACATTTTTCAGAAGCTGAAGCTAGGATAACTAACAAGCCCACCTAGAGTCGGACAGCAGCAGAGAAGCCTGGTCTGGAAGTGGAACTCTGCTGCCTAACCTGTTTTCCCCACTGGCTCGGTGACCCAGACAGACGAGGCTCTGATCCAAGGTCAGATCATGGTTGGTTCTGTTTGTTTGCACAATGTATAATATTGTTTAAACGCGGAAGCTCAGACGCATCCCTGGCAAGCTGCGCTCTGGGAGCTGGCGCCCCAGAGTGTGCTATGGAGAGGGTTTCAGGGAGGACAGGGTGGCTCTTTGCAGGGGAGGGGGGGTGCGGTCTGCCCGCCCACGTCACATCCCTTCGCAGTACTATAAACACAAGTCCTCTGTATGTTTTTAAAACATGAGAAGAAGCAGGATCCTGCCCTCGTGTTTTGACATTGCCTGCAGGGAGAGAGAATGGGGCAAGCAGATTCCGCCTGTGCGAATGTAATTGCTTCCCCTACCTGATGGTTAATCTCAGCCGGCCAGCATTGCACGGCCTCTCAACCTGAACTTCCCGCACCCCCACACAGAGCCAGACCCAGGACCCAGAGTCTAGGCCCTTAAAACTGCGCCATTCCTGGACTCTGGGGCTTTGGTCCTTGTTTTCCTTTCCAGGAAAAGGCGAGGTTTGGCGCTGGGTGTCCTAGCAAGATTCAGGTTCAAATTTCTGCTACCAAAAGGAAGTTGGAAATCCAGGGAACTGTTAGCCCTAGGACATGGCTTCAACCAACACAGATCACAAACATTCAGGGGCGGAAAATAACATGTTTATTGAACATACACATACATATTTTCTTGTCATTAGTCCCTAAATAATCAGTCGAACATAATTACCCGGCATTCCTATTGTCTGAGGACTACAAAGAATATTGCTGTAGGGCTGGGAAGGTGGCTCAGTGGTAGAGCGCTTGCCTTGCATGCATGAGGCCCTAGGTTCGATTCCTCAGAACCCATAAGCAAAAAAACAAGCCGAAAGTGGCGCTGTGGCTCAAGTGGTAGAGCGCTAGCCTTGAGCTGAAGAGCTGAGGGACAGCGCCCAGGCCCAGAGTTCAGGCCCCATGACCGGAACCCCCCCCCAAAAAAAGAAGAATATTGCTGTAGAGACTACCTAAGTACACAGGATGATGTGCGTCACCCCGTGCAAACACGAGGCCATTCCATGTAAGGAGCTTGAGCAGCTATGGGTTTTGACATCCTGGGAAGGTCCTTGAAGTAATGCCCCACACATACCAAAGGCCAATTGTGTCTTTTGCTCTGAAATATTCTAATTCCCTAGTTTACTTCTCTTTAAATGACTAAAAGGAGTTTTATCTCCACCCTGGAGACTTGGAGAGACACTCTTGATGTTGGGAGGTCAGCTGGGGACGTCAGGGTCCGTGGAGCTGGCTCATCCCTTCATACCGTTGTGGCCGCCCGCGGTCTCTCCTGCCTTGTGTCAGCTCTTGGGTCTCGAATCGATACCACTGCTGTGCAGTTCGTGTGTTGCTCCAAAGCACACCTCCTGCCGCATTCCCAGAGAGCTGCCTGAAGTTCAGGCTGGTGACTTACTCCTGGCTGAAATCCCGGTAGCCAGCACAGTGCCGCGTATGTTGTAGTTGGAATGGAGGTTGTATTAACATGCATTCCAAATCCCTGGCCCACATTTCAAACTTAGCATTCTAAAGCTAACCTTCAGATGCATGTGAATGCAAGAATAATATTTTAATCCAGAATAGAGACTCGATATTCTCAACCAGTAAGCTGAGTTTTAAGTATCAACTATAACCCCAGTGCTTTCCCAGAATGCAGAGCTATGTTGGAGAATAACACTGGTGTGCAGATTCTAGAAGGATGTGATTGGAAGTGAGTGCCCAGTGAGGGCTGGCACGGCTTCTGTTCTTAAAGAGTGCACCTTGTTGGTACAAGTAGATTCAGACCTTGACTATGAAGGTCTCCGAGAAGGAAGGAGATGTCATCAGGGTTGGTTTCCTTACCGAAACAAGAACTTCCCCAAAAAGAGCACCACAAAATGCTGTGTAGAGGTAGAGAAAATGTGTGCAAATAATGGAGCAAATGGAGTACCGTTCGTCTCCATTTCCTGCCCAAAGACTGCAGCAATGGCAAGACAAGTTTGAATTGTCTGGTGTTGCTTGCTCAGTGTGTGATGAAAAGAAAGTTGCCTTGACCTCTCTGGCAATGCTTTGGGGGAAGGACCACGATTTTGGTTGGTGATGCCTTTTGCTGACAGTGGCTACGAAGTCACCAATGGTAGAGTGCCAAAGACACCTGGACAACCAGGTCTGGAGCTCAAGGGAGGCAGGATTTGGGAGGGGGAAGGATTCAAGGTTAATTTGCATATATAAAGTGTTTCTTAAAGCCATTGCTTCTTTTAAGGACATCCCGAGAGAGTAGGGGAGGGAAGAACAGAGAGCCGAGGCGGCGAGCAAGGAGGGGAACACAGGACGCATTCAACAGCACAGCCCGGAAGCCCACATCAGTGAGAAAGAGCCTCCCTTCTGTGCTTCTGCAGGACCTCGCTCAGTGGCCATTCCAGTCCCCGCACACTGCCGAGGCAATCTTTGCTCCTGTTTCTCATTCCCATCCACACGGTGAACCTTGCCCTCCTTGCGTAACCAGCAACCTGTCCTTGTGTGTGTTTGTTGAATGAACAAAAGGGATGGATGATGTCTAGCAGCTATGAATGCCAAGATATAATTGGAGCATCTGCAAATGTTGTCCTGGAAGAAGACATGCCTCGAGGAAGCCAGAAAGAGCTGACACCGAAAACAGCAGAGCACCATCATGTCAGTGTTGGGAGAAAATTATGCCAGCCTGGCCCTGGAGCTATCCGGTAATGGAAGGGCCACTTGGTGAGGTAGCAAGCTTTTCATCATGGAATGCATAAAAGCTGAGACGTAATGGATATTTTCCCCAGCGTTAGTGCATCTAGGGCAGGCAGCTCTGGGGTTATGATTTCAACATGGTACCCGGCAGCTCTCTCACCTGGGCTGATGACATCAGAAGAGAGGATTGGAGCTATCACTTAAAACAGAATATTTACTGAATGCTGTAGACCTCATTCTGTGGGTTTCCAGAAGGTTCCTGACGCACCCTATCCCTAGGCATTCTGGACCCTCAGAATCCAAACTCTGTCTGAGTCCACATCCTCTTGTCCCATTGAGGTTTAGCCTAGAGGCTCATATACACACATCCCTCTGTTCCACACCTGGTCCTAACCCCATCAGGCAAGAGGGAAGTTCTGAGAAGAGGGACCAGGACTCATTTATTCATCAAGCAGCTCTAATGGCAGTACAGCGCCATAATCAAGTTATGCCCATTCCTTGGTCTGTGAGTCTGGACAACTGCATGGATTCAAAAGGGCTAGTGTGTGTTCTGTTGTAGCAGGTAGAAGGTTCTAAAGATAAGTTAGCTAGGATTGCTATGATTTTCTTCTGCACCTGAAATAGTTGATAAAGGTTTGCTGAACTTAAAGCAAAGAATGCATTTGTACTAAACATGAATGTTTCCACTAACCGCCAAGCAACTACTCTGCTCTGTTCCCAGTCCCATGACTGCTGGCCAGGCAACACTGCTATGTACCTAGTACTGTGCTATGTGATAGAAAAAAAAAGATAGAAATGGAACCAAAATACACACTTCTTCTTTCCAAAGATTTTTCAACTAGCAATAAAGAATAATATTATTTTTAAATTATGTTTAAATTAAATAATCTAACACACAACTTTATAAAGTAATGCACACTAGCTGCCTATTTGGTCAAGTTCTAAGCTTTGAGGGATCACCAATTAATGGTTTGAGGAGAAAAGGGAAAATCATGTGGGCTTCCTCAAAGGAGGAAGGTTTTAACTTTCTTGAGAAGTATATTCTTAACTTTCTCTAATCTTGTACACGCTTCCCTGAAATAATAAAAAAAAAAAAAAAAAAAAAAAGAAGCTCAAGCAAAGCAACATAGAGAGGTGCGGAAAGGGGAAACAGACCTGTGGCAGTGTGACACACAGTGAGTTTAAATCTTTTGTCCGTGTCAGTTCATTTAACACCAGCCTTAAAGCTATCCATCAGGTGTAGATTTTCACTGGGGGAAAGCCCGGGGTCGACCTTCCTGCTGGAGTAAGATGCACAGACGAACAGAGGTGCTTCCCCTCCTCCCGCCCCCGTGTGGGGCACTCGCTGGATTCTCCCGCTGACCTACCAAGGGCCGAGAAGCAAGCTGGGCTTCGGTCGGTGATAGAGGAAGGACACCTAGCAGAGCCAGCACTGATAGGTTCCAGGGAATTCACCCTCAATATCCTCACCAAAGAAAACACAAGCACCATTGATTACCTACTAATAACCATTTTATGACACATTTTATATTTAGAAAAGGGCACTGGGAGAGAGCGCTTATTATTTCTCTAATGCAAAGCAGCTGGGGCTGACAGAGGTAAAGGAGACTTTATGGGTGTGGCTCTGAAAATCTGTGTTTTCCCGGAAGGTTTTGAGCCAGGGCCAAACCAGACCCAAAAGTTCCCATCCAACCCTGTCTCAACACATGACTTTCATTAACAAAATTGCATTGCTCTTTTCTGCAGAAAGTGGTGCCATTACTATAATAAAAACATGTCTATTACAGATCAATTGCCACCTACATGGTGGTGAGAAGGACTGGGGAAGGGAGGAGAGGGGCCGCCACTGGGAAGAACAAAGAAAGCGTGGCTCATTCTCTAGGCCTCCTTCTGAGGCCTGGGGCTGGACAGATGGAACTTGTACCTGTAGCACCCTCGGTCTGGGCTAATCTCCTCATGACAGAACTTGGCCCATCCCCCAGCAGGCACCTGGTTGGTGGTGGCCAGAACCAGGCCGCCAGCCGGCCTCCCTCCGGCGACACTCTCTGGACTCATCCTGAATGTAGGTTTACTTCCTGGCTTGGCTGTCGCGTTCCACCCTAATAAATGTCATGCCGTTTCTAGCCTCAAGCTCGGTTTTTTAAATGTAATTTGAATTTCCTGCCTTGGCCGCGGGGTCACGGTAGGTCCGATGCTTTGATTCTCATCTGGTACGCTCACTTGGCCTGTCTGACCCAGGCCGACTCCGTGCCACCACCCGGAGTTCAGTCCACCCGGAGTTCAGTCCACCCGGAGTTCAGTCCACCCGTGCCTGGCAGCCAGCCTGCTTCAGCCGGCCTCCTCCACACAGTAGACAGCATGGCCCATCCCTGCCTTCCCATCCCCCTCTGCCATCTTGGTGTCCTTTTCTCCGCATACTTACAATCCTTCACCACTTAGGTACATGAAGATTAGCTGGGGGAGGGAAGGAAAGGCACTGCGGAGAACTTGCTTCAGCAAACTCGATTCCTCTAAATCTAAATGAGCCAAGAATCTGCATTACTTTTGCTAGTTGATTCTAAGGTAGGAAGAACCTGGGATAAGTTGGAAATGCACCACCTTAAATGACTTGACACATCTTGGGTGGTAAGTGGTGAGCTTCAGGAGTAATGGCCTTTTGCATCTGTGCGACACACAACCCTTTCCGAGCAAGAGCGCACACGTGTGTCCTGTCTGTCCTTTACTCATTCGCCCCACCATTAAGGATAATGTTGTGGCCACTTCATAATGAGGACACTGAAGCCCAGAGCATGGGAATTTCCCAGGTGCTGAGTTGGGATCTTGGCATCGATTCCAGTGTCCCAGCCGGAACATTGCTCCTGCCTACCCCAGCTCACTGGAGACCAGCAGATGTCAAGACTTCACTTGCCCATCAACGATCCAGGAAACCTCATCGTTTGGGTGTGTCAGCCATCAGATAGCCCCTGTGGCTTCCTGGCACAGAGCCTTCACCTCCTGCTACTACTCCTCACTTCTCTCAGTACTCACTGGCCTGCTGGTCCTTCTGACACACCAGGATCACTCCTACTTCAGGCCCTTTTCACGCTCTCTTCTCTCTGCCTGGAATGTTCTTCCTCCAGTGATCTCTGGATCTCACTCCCTTCTCTCGTTCAAATCCTTACTTATGTAAGGACACTATGTTCATGAAGCCTTCCTGAACTTAATATTGCTGCTTCCTGCCCCAGCACCACACACACACACACACACACACACACACACACACACCTACTACTACTACTATCCTTTCCCTACTTATTTCTTCCCTCTGCTTCTCACCTCGTAATAGTTTCCTCAATTTTTTTCATGATGTCTCTCCCACTCCAAATGAGATCCGGGATGATATGAGGATTACAACTCTCTGTCCAACACCAGGCTCAGCAAAAAGCTTGCAAATAAACGAAGGTGTTGAACAACGCCGTCTCTACCTTCCTTTACCTCCCTACCACTTCACCCAGGGCAGTTCCTTCCCCACTTCTCCTAAACCTCAGGAAAGTGTCTGCCCTAAGCAGACTGGCATGCAGACTCTTAGAGGACGAGAACCATGTGCTAGCCAGCACCTCCGTTCCCTGGCTGGTATTCGGGATGGAATCCAGTGACTATGACAGGCTTGAGACCTCTCTGCTGAGACATTAGAAGTTACTTGGGGAGGGGTATGTGCATTGACATCCACTCTTTCCCTAAATGAGAATCTACTCTGTGGGAAGAATTTCAAGCTGCAGATGATTGGAAAGAAATGACCTGGTAGTGGCCCGGTAAGCAACCTGTGGCGAGTTCAGAAGTGTAACCAGGAGTGTGGCCTCAGGAAGATGGGCTTTGGAGCCGAGCAGAGGTGAATCCAGGAGTGTGGCCTCAGGAAGATGGGCTTTGGAGCCGAGCAGAGGTGAATCCTGGTTTTCCTCCCTCGCGCTCTGTCCACACTTGCCAGTCAATGTCTGAGCCTCTGTTTCCTTGTCTGAGAAACAGTGACAATCCCTCCTGTATAGGTGAACATTAGCAAACAACCTTTTTTAAAGACCTAGCAGTGAACAGGTACTCAGTCCATGGTAGTTTTATTAAATACTGGTCCTTGATTTTAAAGATATTTGAGAGAGAAAATTAACATTCAAGAAATAACTTCAGAAAACATCTACAACATGATTGGTGCAGTAGTGCAGGTGCAGAGTCCTTGCCAGCATAGCTACAGAAGCTTGGAGGGGGGAAAAATCATCTAGAATAACTCTTGAAGGACATGGGACCCTTCTGGGCCTCAAAGAATGAGAGATTGGGAGGCCAGAGGAGAGCGGTGTTGGCTAGGGCCAAGCGGAACAGTCTGTTGGTGAAGAGAACTGTCTGGGAGAGTGGACATTATTTAAATTTATACTCACTTCCATGCTGAACCGAGGACTCTATTTCTTTCAAGCAGAAGAAAATACCACAAATGGGGAGAAGAGTCAGAATACTGAGGTCATTTAGGCCACATCCCAGCTGCTTTGAGTGGCCATCGAGTCCACTCTGAGTGTCTAACAACCACAGGGGAAGGAAACCGAAGGCGTGCTGTCTTTTCTGTCACTGGCGGGGAGAGGAATCTCTTCTCCTCGTATTGGACTGCCAAGCAGACTTCTCACTGGATTCATTTGAAAACTTTACACCTTCAGCCACAATCACTATATATTAGACAGTGATTATTAGAGTCCTTGTATTAAAGAGGGAGCTACCAGTCTGAACCTGGCCAGACAGGAGTACAGGGTGACACAGTCCCAGTTTCATTTCTCTGGTGGTTGGAGCTGTGTCCCCGGCCTCCTCCACCTTGGGCCTGGTGTTGAGTTCTTAGTCTTCTTGCTGCTCTTCTGGGAAAGTCTGACCTCCTCACCGTGGCCTGGAGGGCTACGGGGCTCCACCTCTGGAGGTTCCTTTGTTCCCTTCCCAATCAGCTACTTCCGGCCACAGTGGTTCTTAGAAAAGATGCTGATGTCTCTGCCCTCTCTAAGTCCTGCCTTGCTCACTCTGTTAAGAGGGCTGCACCCCAAAACTTTCATGTGGCTGCTACCTCCAAGTTCTGCGAGCCCCAGACGACTGTCTGAGGCTCCACATAGATCTGCTCTGCCAGCCTCCCCCAAAGAGGCTTCTCTGTTGTTCTCCAGCTCATCTCTAGCAGCCTTCCTTTGTAGCATGACCCTTTATTCATAAACGTAACTGTGTATCAGTGTCTCCCCAGACAGAGTGCCAATGAAGAGAGAGCCTGGCTGCTTTTCCTCCATCATGTCCCTAGGCCCTGAGGCAGCACCTGATACCCACGTGCTCAGTGAATATTTGCTGACAAATGGAAGAGGGGGGGGGGGGAGGGAGGAAAGGGGGAAGGGAGTATAGGAAGACAAGCTGCTGAATCTTGGCTGCCAGGTTTTCCTACATTGAATTCTAGCTTTAAAAAAAAAAAACTAATCATCCAAGAAGATATCCTTCCTAGAAAAGTCAAAGAACCCAAATGACACTGAGCTCCAAGGAAAAACAGCAGAAGGATGGCTCACAGATCCCTCTGCAGAGGAAGTCAGATTTCTCCCAAAAGCTCTTTCGGGATGGAGCCAGGTCTGTTCTTGCCGCCGTCTTTGGCAATGGTGGCGGCTGAACACAACACACAGAGGATACTGGGGTTCTTTTTCTACCCCTTCCATTTCCATTCCAAAAGTAAAGTCTCCCAGCAGGATGAAAACATGCCTCCAGTCCAAAGGAACCAAAGAGTACTACGTGGTGTAAGGGAGACACTGTCTGGATATGGACAAAAAAACCCACCAAGTCCCTCCCTTGGCCCTTTTCTGTTACCAGGGCCTCACTCGCACCACTGCAGAGCTAAGGGCCCGAGGCTCTCTTGAAGCAAAGCTTCCACCCTGTCCCTCACAGAGAAGCACCAACCCGAGGAGGCCACCCACCAGTGCCCGCAGCCCAGACTGAACTGAAGGCTTATTATCAGAGCCAGTCCTCCTCTGTTCCCTTTGGTTTCCTCTTTATATCCCACACTCTTCGGCAGCTCCAAATGGGCCACATGATGCCCAAACCCAAATTCCAACTCTCAGTCTGTCCTTCTCTACAGCCACCTGGAGCTAGGAACACAAGCAGCGAGTTCTCCTCCTAGACACCAAGGCAGGGTGGCCACAGACCTAATTGCTGTGGGTGGGTTGCCTGTCAGGCTGTGAGACCTGGAGCAGAACCATTCCTAGCCTGGTCTATAAACCAAGTGAGCCGTACTCATCGTGTTCCACCAGGAATCGCATCGTTCCTTCTCACCGCCTGTCCTGTTCGCCAAACCATGATTATCTAATGTTTGTCTTTATACTGGCACATTTTGTTAAGCAATAATATCTCAAGGCGCGCAGGCCTTCGATTTATTTTTTTTCTAGTGTATGTTCAAAAACAAAGTAACAATTATTTGGGTACTTGTGGCTCATGTCAATAAGCTTAACTACTCAGCAAGCTAACATCTGGAGAATCATGGTTTAGGAAAGCCTAAACAAAAGAGTTGGTGAGACTCCATCTCCAAAAACAGGGCTGGAAGAGCAGCTTCAGTGGTAGGGTTCCAGTGAGTTCTTGCAAGCTAAACAAGCGTGAGGCCCTGAGTTCAACGCCCAATACTAGCAAATATATACCTAATGTATGGGCATTGGGATATATCATGGATTAGGCACAATTCTTCAACACAGAGGAATTCCTTTAATACCACTGACTATAAAGTGTGGTTGGGATTTTTTTAATCACATTCAGAGTCCTCAGATCTACTGCTGACCCCAGAAGCCCCCAAGGGAAAAGGCCAATGCTTTGCAGGACTCTTCTTGCTTTGGCCTCTGTTCTGGGTCCTCTCTAACATGCGATGCTTGGAACAGAAACATTAGAAGCCAGAGGTCTGTGGGCATTAGGGAAACAGAGATCTGGAAAGGCACGGGCTAGTAGGATGCATGATGAAATGTTCCTTAGAGTGTGGCAAACGCCCTGAACCTTCCTCAGCTGTGAGTCCTGACTGCTTTGCAGGGCTCCGTACACAGGGGAGGCTTTGCTGACTTCCATGCCGCGGTTCTATGGGAAGATGTTGCAGGGGAATGGCAGAAAAAAATTGATTCACTCGGTATTAGGGAAAACCAACCACAGCTCTGAGAAGCAAGTTGTCCAAAAACTCAAGTGTTCTTGGTGAGGAGGAGCATCCAGAGTAGTCAAAAGCCTATTCAGAATTCTGAGAAAGGCAAGTCCGTACCAGTCATTATGAAGAGGAGAGTCACTGTGAACACAGGGCGTTGCGAGGCCTGGAGATGTCCCAGTAAGTAGTCACGTGAGGATGGGGTACGCTGCAGTACGCACGTGAACACCACCTGCTGGCCAGACACGAGTGCCACGCTGGACATGCAGGGCCTCCTGATGACCGAGAGAGGCAGCATCATGGAGACGGAACCCTCCTTAACCTCTAGGAGCACTGCCCCTGGTCAGAGGATCTGCCCTGTCCTGGTAAGGACCAGCATCTTGCCACCCATCTGCTTGCACCTTTCATTGGTTGAACAAAACCATTAACTGACTTAACCTAACTGGCGTTTACTCCAGCCATCGATGTCACAGTCTACTTCCTTTTCAAGTACGCGTGGAATAGTAACACCAGTAGATCCTACCCTGGTTTCATTCTGGATTCTCCATCTTGCTCGCTCATCACAGTGACGTCGACCTCCTTGATGCAGCTGACGGTCCTGCCTCTCTCCCCTCCACAGCCACTGATGTCCACAGATCCTCGAAAGTCTCAGCTCAAAAGGCATCTTCACCGTGAGTCCAACCCTGCAGACCATGTCTGAAGTACAACCCCCTTCCCTTATACTGAGAAAAGTCCCTCCCCGCCTTCAGAATTAACGTGCCAAGCCGGGCGCCAGTGGCTCACGCCTGTCATCCTAGCTACTCAGGAGGCTAGATCTGAGGATCACGGTTCAAAGCCAACTGGGACAGGAAAGTCCGTGAGACTCTTATCTCCAATAAACCACTAGAAAACCGGAAGTGGTGCTGTGGCTCAAGTGGTAGAGTGCTCGCCTTGAGCTGGCCCAAGCCCAGAGTTCAAGCCCCATGACTGACAATAAAAAATAAAAAGAATTTACATGCCAGCATTTAATTATCTCTTTATCTATTTATCACTGGTGGTCTGCCTTACACTATCCTTCTGCCACACATTAGAGTTGAAAGCACAAGGGAGAAAAGGATGTAATCATTTTGCCCGGTATTTCCCCGCTTCTTAGGACGTGTCTGCCAGCACACAGGAGATGCTCAAAAAGCATTTGCGGAAGGACTAAATAAACCATTTGTAAAGACTGGGCAGAGAATTAAGTTGATTCCAAGTATGTGTGGCCTACCTGTGGATATGGCAGAGTGAAACACAGGTCCTCTAACTTTGACCTTCACCCTCCAGCCTGGCCCTTCCTAGCACACTGCAGAGCTCATACCCGGAAAACCTACATTTCTTTTGGTGGGAAGGCACAGAGGTCTGAGATAAGGGTCTTGCTATGTAGGTCAAGCTAACCTCCTCTTTCAGAGTGCTGAGATTAGCTATCAACCTCCACAACCAGCTAAGCTATATTGCTTTATTTTTTAAAAATACATTGTTAAAAGGAGCCAAAGACATACAATGGAAGAAACACAGCCTCTTCAACCGCTGGTGCTGGGAAAACTGGGCAGCCACATGCAGAAAACTAAAAGTGGACCCCAGCCTATCACCATGCACCAACATCAACTCAAAATGGATTAAAGACCTTAACATTAAACCTGAATCTCTGAAACTACTGCAGGACAGAGTAGGAGGAGAGACACTTGAACTAATAGGCACAGGAAGGAACTTCCTGAACAGAGTCCCAGGGTCACAACAAGTTGGAGAGAGACTCGACAAATGGGACTACCTTAAAATAAAAAGCTTCTGCACAGCTAAATCTATCGCAACTAAGCTAGAAAGACAACCAACGAATTGGGAAAAAATATTTACCAGCAATATATCAGACAAGGGGTTAACATCCTGTATATACAGGGAACTCAAGAAACTAATCCCTCCCAAACCTAACAAACCAATTACTAAATGGGCAAGGGAACTAAAGAGGGACATCTCAAATGAAGAAATAAAAATGGCAAAGAAACACATGAGGAAATGTTCATCATCCCTGGTGGTGAAGGAAATGCAAATAAAGACAACCCTGAGATACCACCTTACCCCAGTCAGAATGTCCCACATCCACAAATCAGCCAATGACAAATGCTGGAGGGGATGTGGAGAAAGAGGAACCCTATTACACTGCTGGTGGGAATGTACACTTATACAACCACTTTGGAAAGCAGTCTGGAGGGTCCTTAGAAAGCTAAAGATTGACCTCCCTTACGACCCAGTCATACCACTTCTAGGCATCTACCCTGAACAACAGGAACCAATACACAAGGACACGTGCACCTCCATGTTTATTGCAGCACTGTTCACAATAGCTAGGATATGGAAACAACCTAGATGCCCCACCACAGATGAATGGATCCAAAAATTGTGGTATCTATACACAATGGAATATTATGCAGCCATTAGAAATGACAAAATAATGGCATTTGCAGGGAAATGGATGGAGCTAGAAGGAATCATGTTGAGCGAGGTAAGCCAAGAACGAAGAGACAAACGGTACATGGTCTCCCTGATAAGTGGATGCTAAATCCAAAATGTTAGGTGATATGACAAAACTAACAGGACTTAAGAAACAAAGAACTCCCACTCATCAGGTTGAACCACTACTAAATATCCCCATGCTGCTGATCACATATATGGTATATAACATGTGAACACCATTATATATTACAGACTGTGATAGACAATTTGCTCCAGGAAAGTTAGAATGAACTTGTGACTTTAAATGAGCATCATTATTCCACAATACTGTGAATTTCCGGAAATTATGTAATCACTTAATCACAATCAAAAAAAAAAGAACCTCGGGGAAGGGAGGGAGGGAGGGGATGGTAGGGGGAAAACAATGGAGGGGGTAACAATGTTCAAGAGGAAGTGTACTCATTACCTCACTCATGTAACTGTAACCCTCTGTATAGTATCTTTACAATAAAAAATAAATAAATAAATAAAATAAAATAAATACATTGTTAAAAATACACGTATAAGTGGCAAATATAGCACTCTTTTTAGCTGGTGCTCCGAAAGTTAGGGACCATCCAAAGTGGCATGAGGATCGTGTTCTCCAAAATAAGGTGGAGTTTTGAGATAGTTTGACTGGAGAGGTCGCTATTATCTCCAAATGTTGGATTACGTTCATTATTACTATGCAATTAAGTTTCAGCACCTTTTTAAAAGCTAGTCAAGAATGTGAGAAGGGATCTCAAATTTGGAATTCTTTCCTAGGAATTCTTTCCTATGTTTTTATCATTATGTTGCAAAAGAACAAATCATCTAAGGTCTTAGGCTAAGCATTAAGCCATTAAATGCCTGTAGCTTTCAATGTCCTATACACAGAGAACAGAGTTGCTGTGTCCTAACCAGGAGAAAGTGCTGCTTCTGTGGGCAAAGTACATGCTACAAAACTTGGGCCACAGGGAAGCTAATGAGCTCAGCAGGAAAGAACAATTAGCAGAGCAGACCAGTCTGGGCTGTGTTTGCATTCCGACTGCCAACTCTAATGTTTAAACTCCTGTCTGTGTTTATTGTAGGCATTAGTGCCTGTCAGTTCTTCATTTCTCAACGGGGACCCAAGCTCAGTCAACATTTTCACATGGGAGCAGCAAAAGCATAGTGTGGCACATGCTTATGTGCTTCTGCACAGACAGCAACGGTATGCTATCGTGGAGAATCGATCTCCCTGGCTGTCCCTGCGGCCATGTGTGACTACATCTCTGGCTGTGGCTGCTGAAACCAGGCAGACACCTGCCCCCAAGCTCCTTGTTTCTGAGACAAGTGGTTGGTCTTTGCATGTGGTTGGAACTAAGGCGATGCAAACGTACGACCTTGAGTACAGTCACCATGGTTCCATCATGCTGCAGAGAAGATGGGCAAGCACCCAGTGAGGGAGAACACACTAGCTGTAGAGAAAAGTAGAGATGAGAGGAGGCCTGCACATTCTCCAGTTCTTGGCTCTATGCCCTCCAGAGCCCCATGGTTCTTGGATCCCAGGATCTACCTCGCCATCTTTCTGTTGTTGCTGAAGCCCTCCCAAGCTGGATTCTTGAAACAAACAGCCTATGCTACAAATTAATGCCCATAATGACAGCAAACAAGATGACATTGTGCAAAAGAATTAAAAATTGACAGGGTGCAGTAGCACAAGCGCAGGTACTCTAGAGGCAGAGGCAGAAAAATGACTTGAGCTCAGCAGTTCTAAGCCAGTCTGGGCAATACAGCAGGACCTCTATCTTAGAGGGAAGGGAATAGAAGAGAAGAGAAGAAGGTGTGGGGAAGAGAGGAGAAAAGAAAGAAGGGAACCGAATACAAGAGGAAAGGGAAGACACTGTACAACCTTTATGGGTTTTCTCATTATTTTTCCTCAGTTCATGTAGTCATTTTTAAATAAGTTCTAAAATTCTTCAGAAAGAATTTGAATGCAATAAGCCTCATAATTGGCCTCTAGGCTCTCCTACTTATCCCTCCCCTTCTCCAAATCATCCTGACCTTTCTTTCTTCCCTTAGCACATGGCTTATCAAATTATTCCCCAAGTCAGAATTTTGACCAGGTCCTACTGCCTTTAAAACTCAAGACTGGAGGAACATAATCATTCTACATCTACAGTCCTAGATACACAGGGAGCAGAGGTAGAAGGATCCAGCTTGACTTAAGGAAAAGCAGATCCTACCTAATAATAATAATGAAAGCAAACAGATTGGGGTGTGGTTCAGGTGGGACACAACACTTGCCCAGCAAGCCTGAAGTTCTGAGTTTAAACCCCAGAAGGGAGGGAAGGAGAGAAAAGAGAGTAAAAAAGAGAGAAAGAGAAAGAAAGAAAGCTAGTTAGCCCTGGGGCTGTGGTACACCTCGGTGTCAAAACATGTCCTTAGCACAGCCATGCTCGAGCATATGCAAAATAAAAATCAAGTAATGAATGAAAATTAAAGCAAAGCTTGCTTCTCCTTGTGACATTGATGACCTGACAGCGCTGGCCTCCCTCCTCCCGCCTCTCCGGCTCTTTGTCCCACACTCAGCCCACTCATCTCTTAGAAGAAGGGCTCTCAGTGCTCCATGACCCTTCAGCTCCATGACTAACACTCCCTAGGTCTACGCTGGCCAATATGGCAGCCCCTGGTCACATGCCGTACTGTACATTTACATGAGGGAAAATTGGAGGTCTAGTTCTTCAGTCACACAAGCCCACACTTTCCGTGTTGGGTAGCAGTTGTGTGGCTCGCGGCTGCATGGATAGAGAGCAGCCCAGCCTGTAAAGGATGACATAAAGGACACACTTGCTAAGGAGTGCGTTCCTCCTGCCACTCTGCTTGACCCACCAGGTCCCAATCCCAACTGCCACCTTCCTCTGACATGGAAGCTAGACAGATCCTCAATCGAATTCTAGAGTCACTCATTTCCATTTATTGTGTTAATTAGGCATCCAGACTTGAGATATTGACTAGAACCGCCACTGCTCACTAGCTCTCAAGCAATTCACTTAGCCGGAGGGATTTTCTTCATTTGCAAAACTGAGCTGATGACCGTACTTGTCCAATAGCTTAGTTGTACGAAAGAAGTTGCTAATATATGAATCTGTGGGTAGCCTTCATGCTCATAAAGCCTTAGCCCAGAACCTGACACTATCTAAGCTTCTCACAGTGCTAGCAGCACACAGAGCAGCTGCTCTCACCTCCCGTCAGGACTCAGATACAAACCCCAACTAGCCTGCCAAGATTCCTCATGAATACAAGATGCAAGTCTAATTCACCTCTGTACTTCCCAGGATGCTTAGGAAAGTATCTGCCACATATGTTAGACCTTGGAAATGTACATACCAGGGGCCTCTACAAGGCAGTAACAGCCACCAGCAAACAGTCTGAGGATCCAGACGATGATCTGGAATGGCCTGCATGGAACCATCTGGTCACTGTGTACCAGGTGCATGTGCATTTTGTGCGCGTGCATCAGCAGCGTGTGGCTCTTACAACTTCATGCCTCTTGAAACTTGGGTTATTTTGCCCCATCTGAGAGGTTTCCCTATTTATAAAATGACAAGCTCGGATGGGCTTCAAATGGTCCTTCCCCTGGCAGATCTGTCATTTAACTAGTCCTATGGTTCATCATGATGAAATTTTAAGCCCAGTTGTTGATTTTTTAAAAAAGAAATATATATTTTTAGAAGGAAATATCTCTTCTGTGAGCACAAATCTTTGCCCACTATACCCCCCTCTGCAGGTCCCGGGTTTCTTCTCCATCCAAGGAATTGTCCAAATAGAAGTCAAACAGAATAAGATACATATCACATACCCTTCAGTGGCTGCTCTTTTAGTTATTACATGAAGAGTCCAAACACATTTTCTATGCTCATCAATAATTACCTAAAGAGCATTGGAAAATGAGTGTGTTGAGATGTCTATATAGGCTGGTACAGGTGGCTTACAACTGTAATCCTAGCTACTCAGGAGGCAGAGATCTGAGGATCATGGTTTGAAGCCAGTTGGGAAAATCCCTTGAGACTCTTTATCTCCAATTAACCACTCAAAAATCAGAAATGGAGCTGTGGCTCAAAGTCTAGAGCACTGGCCTTGAACAGAAGAGTTGTTCAGGTCCTGAGTTCAAGCCCCACAACTGACAAAAATAAATCTATTTAAAAAAATAGCAGGACATTTTAAGATAAAATGTCTAATGTGCTTTGGCCTTCACTCTCTCTTCAGAGGAGTAAGACTTAGATCTTGCCATTTAAAAAAAAACAAAAAAAAAAACTAATCTAGCCAGGCACGGATGGCTCACGCCTGTAATCCTAGCTTCTCAGGAGGCTGAGATCTGAGGATCGCTGTTCAAAGCCAGTCTGAGCAGGAAAGTCCATGAGAATCTTATCTCCAATAAATCACCAGAAAACTACAAGTGTCGCTGTGGCTCAAGCAGTAGAGCGCTTGCCTTGAGCCAAAGAGCACAGGGACAGCGCCCAAGGCCAGAGTTCAAGCCCCATGACTGACAAAAAACTAATCTAAGAGTAAATGAAGCTGGTAATATAGTGGATTTTCTCTGCAAAATACCATGTCAAGATCTCAATCTGAGCCTGATCACTGATAGTGATAGAAAAATAATGGAACACCTAGAGAATAATTTAATTAATAAGGAAGAGAAATAAGACCATCTGGGTAGGATGATGCCCAAGGAAAGAGGGTTTTTTGGTTCTTTTTTATGCATAACCAGAAAAGTGTATGTTGACAAGAGTAGAGTGAATCTGGGGATGGCTTGTGTATGTGAACTTTCAGACAGGCCCTGAGTTCCAAGCATAGGGCTCGAGCCTAGCTAGTCACAGGGTAGCTGTCACAAAAGTGTAACGACAAGTTAGAATGAGACAAGTCTAAGGCATCCACCATCTGGAAGCCAGCAATCTAGACAACAGTTGGACAGGACGTGGCTGCAGCCAGGCCAGCTGCCTTGGGCAGAGAATCATGGGAGTGAATGTGCCCAAAGGATCATGGGAGTGCATAGAACACAGCACCCCCATTGCATGTATCCGGTAGTGGGATTACTTATACACAGGGTAGTTCTATTTTTTTGAGCCAAATATCTGCCCAGTGGTTTTTAAAGTCTTCTGTCTGCGCACATTACTTGTGGCATGATAAGAACTATGACATCATATCAACTCAGATTACACAAAACTAGACTCTCTTAGTTTCTTAAATAGACATTTAGATACTAGACATTTAGCCAGGCAAGATCCTTCATAGTCTACCTCAGTTTTCCTTAAAGCTAAATCTCCCAGCACCATTTCATAGTGGTGAAACACATCCAGGGGAACCATGGGGTATGACAATGCTTGTTGACCAGTTAGAGACCAAGACAAGATCTGAACACAGTTTCTACTCCTTCGGAAATCTGTGTTCATTCTCCAGCAACACAATGCATTTGAACAAGGTAGGCGCTGGGTAAATGTTTGCTGAGTTATTTGAACAAAAGACTGCTCTTTCAGAGAATCGAGGGGCCCCCAACGCCCAGCTCGTGAGCAAGGTGGCATCCTCCCCATGGAAAGGACCATGGCAGCAGGCTGCTTTCCCTACACATCAAAGCGAGCCCTGGAACACTTATGGTTAGAAGATTGGATTTCATAAAAGCATTAAATTTATGTGTTTTGAACAGCATCACGGGGGGAGGCACCGTGGTTACAACTCTCTCATCTCGAAACAGGCAGAGAGTAATTTCCTCTTCTGCTGGTTGTCAGCCTGGCTCCCAATCATTTCCCCCCAAAAGCTGGCAGAATTTCAATGACTCTAAAATTAATCTGTTGGGCAGAGTCTGTCCACTGCCTTGAAATTCTGGGAGCTTTGCTGTGGTCTCACACCCAGTGGAACAAGGTCAGGAAGTCAAAGGTAAAATTCAAATTATTCATCCAGTTGAGGAACCTCGGGTGACCCTGAAGAGATGCTTTTCTCCTGGTTTTATAATGAGGAACTTCACAATTACTTTGAATAGCATGATATGGCAAGGCATATATATGAGGTTCTTTTAAAAAATAAATATATTCCATGTTCATTTGAATTCCCAAGGCAGAAAGACCTGTGAATAGATAAAGAGGCGTGTGTAGCACAAAGGACATGTACAGGATGCTAGGGTGACACGGAACCTGGGGTGACTTAGGCCAGAGACATTGGGAGGGAGCAATCGGGCAACGCTTCTGCAGATGTTGGTGAGATTAGACATAAGGAAAAGAGAACTTGGTGAGTGTGGAGAAGAGCAGGATTACAGACAAGGAAGTAATACACCTTCGAGACAATCAAGTAATTAAACCGCAAGCAGCCCCAACTGACTTAGAACACTTAACGTGTAATACCCATAATGGTAGAAAAATAGCTAGGAAGGAAAGCAAGGGCCAGGATCTGTAGAGTACCTGCATAGTATACTAAGGTATGTGAACTTAATGCCATACACACTGGAAAGCCATCAGAGGTTTTAATCAGAGGAGAACACAGGCCCGTTTGTGTTTTAGAAGCATCCTGGATGCCCTAAGTCGCATTCACTAACTGCACAAGGGAGGACAGGAGAGACAGACCAAGGACAGAGCAGTGGTGAGAGGTCGGGTGACTACCATAAGACTCAGAAGGATTTGTCAACAGAACCACGGTACATGGGGTCTGGGATTAGGGCTAACGCAATATCTGAGTTGCTGGTTCCGGTAGGTAGCTGTGGTGCTGGAAGTTCAGCACGGGTGGAGAAGAAAGGGGGTTATGGAATGAGGTCCATACAAGTGTACCTCACTAGATGGGGGTTTGCCATGACCAACAGACAGGCACATCTTTGTGGATGACTGTGGCTGATTTATCTGTGAATCCATCTAGAGAAAAATCCCAACACACACAAGGCTCTTGACAAGTGTTGCGAAATAAGAGAACCAAAAAGGATTAAGAGTCAGAAATCCCAGTTTGGGGAGTTAGTAATTCACCAAGTATGATGGTTAATTTTATATGTCTACTTGAGTAAGTGAGGGATGCCCTGGATTCTGGCAAAAAAAAAAAACATTCTTTCTGGCTGTGTCTGAGAGGATGTTTCCAGAAGAAATTATAATTTGGTTGAGCAGACTGAATTAAGAAGATGGGTTCCCACCAATGTGGGTGGACACCAGCCAGCTGATTGAGATCCGCACAGAAGAGGCAATGAAATGAAAAACTCTCCTGCTTGCCCTGGGACATCCATTATGTGCCGCCATCATGCCTCCAAGGACTCCTGGGCATTGGCCTTGACGCCACCTGCTCTAGGACTTACACCATCCTTTGCTGAAGTCTTTAGCCCTGACCCAAGTTATACTACCAACTTGCTGAATCCCTCAGCTTGAAGACAGAACATCCTGGGAATTGGACTCCATCATCACATAAGCCAATTTTACAAGCGATCCACTCATGTACATCTCTACATGAGCATGTCCTACCGTCTCTGTCTCTGATACAGTGGCGTGCCCTCGTAAAGTGAGAGTGACTAAAACTGAGAATGAAAGAAAGCCTAGCATAGGAAAGGAGCCAATAACAAGATCCTTAGAGAACCAGGTGAGGTGAGTGAGGAAGACAGGTGCGAGCAGACAAGAGGCTGAGGAAAACAGGAAGGTTGAAGGGGTGCGGACACCGAAGACACGCTTTTGAGAAAGGCCTCCCTGAGCCCTCAGGGAGACTCTGTAGGACCCACTTTAGAAAGGAGCTGGGAGCCAGAATTCCCTGGGATGTAACATGGAGGTGAGGAGAGAGAAATGGGGGAGTTAGGGAGTGTCGGGCCAAAGGGGTGATATTACAGAGCAGGAAGCTCTCATTACATGGCCAGAAGGTCAAATACGGAAACACAGAAGCATTATGACCTTCATTATCTGTCCTCTTTTCCATCTCCTACTCACTGATAATCACCTACATTAGGTGTCCAGGCTCACCTTGCAGTCCAGAGATGACCATGTGACTTCGGTCTCATCGGACATGCTCCTTCTACCCAGCAGGAAAGTGCCTGGAATGTAGGGAACACGGAAAAGGCCACCCGTGGCAGGGATCTTAGCAGTACTGTCCTGCGTCCATCACAAATCATCCCACATTCGTTCTGGGGGCCACTACATGGCCTCCCCAAACCATCCCTAGGTGTGTGTGCACAGAGTACTGTTCCAGCTCACACCATCAATACACACAGTCAGGCCTTCCCTCACAGGCTCTGAAGGCAACTCGATGAACACCTGTCTCTGGTCCACCTTGCAGTGGACTGTGATGTTGCCATGCTCAGAGCTTCCAGAGCTCTGCATCTTGCTCTGTTGGGGGGAGGGGGAAGTTACACACTGGGATTCTCCACATCCTTCCCTCTGCCATAGCACCTACCTATTTCTTTAGGGAGTTATATAGAACACAAGAAAAAAAAAGTCTGTGGGAAAAGAACATAGGCAAGAAATCGCTCTGTCTCTGTCTCTGTTTCTGTCTCTGTCTCTCTGTGTCTGTCTCTCTCTCTCTCTCTCTCTCTCTCACACACACACACACACACACACACACACACACACACAATCTGTACTCTAGAAAACTATAGAGTCAGAAAGAAAGTGAAGGGCGCAGAGATGAAAAAAAGAAAAGAAAGGAAACAGGACACTCCTGACACAGATCCCAAGAAGGTGGTCAATTGTAAGGCCACCTCTTTGGATCTGAGAAGACAGGTCGCTCTAATCCTCAGCCCAAATAAGAGCCTGGTGGCAGTGCCTCCCAGGAGGCCAATCCTCCAGGACAGACGGTGTTTGGAACACGTAAGCAAACGCCATGGAGACATCCTGGCTCTACCTCTCACTCCCGAGCCTCTATTTCATTCTTCAGTCTGGTAGTCCTAGAGAAGGATTTGCTCTGGAGCTGACTAACTTGGCTAGAGAAAGTAAATCACAATGAACGTTCTCTGCGCTTCCATTTAAGGATGAGGCGGAGGAAAGAAACCCACGGTAAGTATTAAGCACTAATTTTAGTAGTATTAAGTCTAGGGCCCTGTGCTGGATTCTGGGAGAGAGGGGAGCAAGGGATGGACCAGATCTCTCCTCTAGGAGCCTCCTATGTTGGAATGGATCTAGAGAGGGCAGAGTCAGCTTGCTGGGTAAGTAGGATGGAACACTACTTCACAGGGCGTGGATCCTGAAGTCAGAAAGCAGGGGGGAAATGCCGACAGTGTAATAAGCACCCTTTACAGCCAAGGTATCTGTGGCCTGGGAGGCCAGCCGACCCCGGGGGTGAGCTCGGCTCACAGCTCCTCTTTCACTCCACTGGACATGCAGGCAGGCAAGGCCACCTACCCTGTCTATGTAGCCTTTCTCCTTCTCCTTCTCACACTCTTTTATCAAGTACATGGAGTTAGATCTATGTGCTAAATGCTTACAGAATGAGACTCATTAACTCACCAAAGCCAAGCAGGGAGAAGTTTAGGAACAAGGTTCAAGTCTGGTGTTGTCTGAATTTTAATCCAGGATTGTCACTGGCACCAGGCAGTAGCTAAGCTATCCCAGACCACTCTCTCAGCCTGTGTAAGCTCAAAGACCTCTGCTGATGCTCCTTGGAATCCCAGACTACCACCCAAGGCACCGCAGATCTGAGCTCTCTGGGGCCACAGGGCTCAAGGATTTGAGCTGAGCTGAATTGAAAGGTCATCTGGACAAACAGTGGAGTTGGCAGCCAGCGGGTGGGTACCATTCATTTTCCTGGGTTGTGTATGTTATAAAGAGCTTATCAAGGAGTGTTTACAAATGGGGAGACCTTGCTGGTTTTAACAGATTAACTATCACATATTGGTTGAGTGACCTGACAGCCCATTTACATGAGCAGTTAGTTTACGCTTGGCTCTCTTCCTGGACGGTAGGCAGATATAGAGGCCACCGGGTTGACAGGGAGGAGGCTGGCCATGCCCACAGCTTCCATTAAGCAGTTAAGCACCTAGAATGCAGCCACAGCTCACACGTCACTATCCCCCAAATAGACAGAAAACATGCCATGCATCGCTACCTACGGCGCCTTACTGAATGGCTCCAATCAGAGGCACAGTCAAATGAACCGTCAGCCAAGATTTGAGGTCTTAGCTAGGTGGGGCGACCCCAGGGCCACCCTGATTACATGTCTGATCCCAATTAGAAGAATCTGCCCCCAGCCAAGTTAATGGGCAGCGCAAGTGCCGTCGTTTATGTCAATGGCTCTCACGTCTTGGCCCCATTTACTACTCTAAGAAGTAGGTGTTACTCTCTTTCGGGGCAGCGACTGAACCACAGCGGTGAGGGGTCTGGCTCTAGTTAGGCTGCTATCACAGAGAACCAAAGGATGGATGATTTCTATAGAATACAGGTTGATTCGCTTGTGATTCTGGAGGATAGGCGGTGCAGCGGTCCAGTGCCAGCATCAGCAAGGACCCTGGTGCCATGTCATTGCCGAGTGGAAGCCACGGGACAAGTGGGGACGCGAGAGGAAAGCACCCTTGTCATCAGGAAGCTGCTCTCTAGGGAAGCCGTCCATGAGGGGGAAGCCGTCACGATCTAGCCATCTGCACTGCCACCATGGCAACGAACTTTCACCCTGCACTTGCAAGGCTCATTCAAGCCACAGAAGCCAGCCTTTAACACATGTTCTTCTCACCTGTGGCCTAACCCAAGCTCTCCTAACCTTCCTATGAACATTGTGGGCCTGCCCCGGAGGGGAGGAGGGCAACAGTAGTTGGGGTCGGCAGTACACAGACAAATCAACTAGTATATTATTTGTATGTATGGGATTATCAATGAAATCTCCCACACTGTAGAATATACAGTAATAAAAACATGACCCAGCCAGGCACCAGGGGCTCACACCTGTAATCCTAGCTACTCAGGAGGCTGAGAGCTAGGATCGTAGTTCAAAGCCAGTCAAGATAGGAAAGTCTGTGAGACTTACCTTCAGTTAACCACCTGTCTTGCGTCCATCACGAATCATTCCACATTCATTCTGGGGCCGTCTACATGGCATCTGCAAACCATCCGCAGGTGTGGACAGCGTGCTGCTCCTGCTGGCACCATCACCACACACAGTCAGGCCCCTGGCCCCTGGCCTTCCCTCACAGGCTCTGAAGGCCACTCAGTGAACACCTGTCTGTTATATCTCTCCAAAATCCAGAAGTGGAACTATGGCTCAAATGGCTGGGTGTAGCCTTGAGCAAAAGCAGCTCAGCAACAATACCCAGGCCCTGAGTTCAAGGCCCAGGACAAGCACACACACAAACAAAACCCTCAACCAGAGAGCTTGTTGGAAAGGCAGGCTCATAGAGACAGACCGTGTGTCTGTGTGTCTGTAGTTCCATCCTAGAAGCTGCATTCCAATACAGAGCAAGTGTACGGATTCACTTCCTTTCAGAGCTGCAGGAAGTCTCATTCCTTGCAGGAGTGAACGCAGAAGGTTGGCTCTCCGGTGAGGATCTCATTTCTTCTTTCCCAGGCCTTCCTAGGCTCCTGATGGCTGGCAGCTGTGTTGGCAGAATCTTTTGGATATCTACCTCCCAGCCATGCTCCACTCTCTTCGATGTGATTCTGTCAGTGAAGACTAAAACACAACCCCTCCCCCCAACACACACACAAGGGGTGAGACGTGGACAGTCTAAACAAGGGTCTTAATCCCAGATAAGCCACTGAAGCTCCCTGGAGGGTGCACAAGTACACATACACACAAACGTGCTTGTGAAACAGGGCTCCAATGAGGCCCAATTACATCACCTGTAAGGAAGGATGAGAGGTAGATATCAACATACCTTCTTAGGGGCTCCCCATCTGCTCCAAGCCAGAGCTGAGAATCATTGGCCCTAATCATTGGTCTACAATAACCATTTGACAACATTCTATCTGGCAGAAGAATAAGAAGTCTTTGTGGAGTTCTTTTCTCTTTCTTTTAAAATGAAATGGGGAGAGGGGGAGCTGGGAAGGTGGCTCAGTGGTAGAGTGCTTGTCTTGCATGCATGAGGCCCTGGGTTCGATTCCCCAGCACCACAAAAGCAGAAAAAGCCAGAAGTGGCACTGTGGTTCAAATGGTAGAGTGCTGGCCTTGAGCTGAAGAGCTGAGAGACAGCTCCCAAGCCCAGAGTTCAGGCCCCACGACCAACAAAAAATAAAAAATTAAAATCAAATCAAATGATCTGTGAAGAGGATGGACCCTTCTTCCTTTTTCTGGCCTTCTAATTTTGCAATGAACAGAGCTCTGGAGGAATGCAGCCATCTTGGGACCATGAAGGAGCCAGCCTAACAGTGGCAGGCTGACAACTCAGGGTGAAAAGCAAAGAATCTCAGAATGGGATGGTTGGGAAAACTTACTAAAGTAAGCCTGCACTCACTGAACCTGAGGATGCTAGTGCTCGACAACTTGAGCCATGCCTCTAGCCATTTTTGCTTACTTTTTCAAATAAGTGACCTGGTTCTTACACACAGGCTTGCCTCATGCATTCTACTTCGTATGTCTACTATGCAGTTGGAATTATAGGCTGAGACACCACTCCTGGTTTGCTAGTTCAGACACATACCTACTTCTGTCATATCCCTTTCTGGCCTGAAAATGACATCCCACCAATCTCTGGCTGGAATTACAGGCATGAGCTACTATGCCAGTTCCTTAAAATGTTTATGATATCCATTTGGACCTTCTGTAACTTGCAGCTCAAAGGATCACAACAGGTACGACCACTGCTGGGTTTCATCTGCCTACGGCCTGAGCTATTTCTAACAGGGACACAAGAACATCAGAAGCTGAGGCCCACTGGACAGTAGGACCCAGATATATTCTTGCCGTGGTGAGCCCTGGGCACTGTCATAAGACAACTGGGTACTTTGGAAGCTGTTCCAACAATTCTATGACATTTTATTGCACTCACTTCAGTAGCTGGAACTCTGCTGGCCAAGGGCTAGCATGCCATTATACCCCATTTTTAAATCACCCATAGCAATGAGTACTGTTATCTGTGTTTTGCACACTGGGAAAGAGACCCAGAGAAGCTGCGATTGCATAGCTTGCAAGTGGCACAGCCAGAACGCTAACCCTCATCTGTCAGCCTCTCTAGCTCTTTCTTCTTTCCATGTTGTTTCATTTCCATGAATTATGAAGCTCTTTGTGTGTTCACACATTCACCGAGGTGCTTAACGATGCAAATAAAAGGGCATCCATCATTGTAATCCCTAATGGAGATAACAGAAATATTAGCAAAGGGCCGAGTGAAAACAGTTCAAGTGAGGCCTAATTTTTTACAAGGCCAAGGAACGATTTACTTAATCACAGCAAAGAATTTTATTTGACAAATGCATACTTTATCATCTTTGGTCTGCTGAACATCTAAGTTTACATCTTTCCCAGCCATAAAATTAAAATAATTTTGGCTCCAGAAACTTTGAGGCAGTCCTATTTTCAGTTCAAATATTGTTCCTGGAATGTAAATGGTAAGAGGGAGTCTGAAGAAGCACCAGACTCCGGCGCTGGCGGAGCTGGGTTCAAGTCCTGTTTCTGCCTCTTGTGTAGCATGTGGCATGACGTTGGATGAGATAATCCACTGCTCCATGTCTCCGCTTCCTGAACTGTACGAGGACAACCAACTCTTGCTGCAGCCCAGACCAAGGGGTAAATCAGAACGGCAGAGCAAGTGCTCTGTACAGCTTGACCATTACCAAAAGCATGCCAATGTACAGCGTGCATCGGGCAGACGGCTGCTACTCCACCTACCTTCTGTTCTTCCTTCATCTGCCCATACCTTCAGTGGTTTTCAGGCACTGACCTGCAAAGACAGCACCCAAACCAAGCGGGGCCCTTGAAGCTGTAGGGCAGTAAAGACAGCAAGCACATCCTGGTTTGCTCAGCTTTTACGATGTCATATTTACCCCGAGCCAGTGGAGGGCAGCAAAAGTGGAGGGCACCAAAATGGCCTGTTTGGGGCCATTGGCCAACTCCAACTACTATCTTGAGAAAGTCAGAAGAGAGAAACATGCAGAGAGGGCAGGGCTGGAGTGAGAGGAGATGATGAGGTTGTCTGAAAAGCAAGGTCTCTAGAAAGCAGGAAAGAAACAATCCTCCACATCCATGTTAGAGTTCTGCTGGAAGTCAGACGGACCTGGCTTGAGCCTGGGAGCCACAAAAATCCAGGCCTCGGCCAGGGAGGAACTTTCCACAAGAGACAGCCTTGACTTTGTCAGAACTTGTTACCCCAAACCCCACCCCAAGTCACACTGACAAACCCCAGTTCCCTTGTGAGTCGAGCTATGTTTAGATTCCCCCCCACCCCTAAACACCCATCATCATCATTAGAGCCTCACCTTAGACCCATTAAATTCTCAGTCCTCAAACCTTGGTCACTGACCCTATTTTACAGATTTGTGAGCTGAGGCTCTGTACTGGTAATATGTTCTCCATCACATAAGAGCAGGGGAGATTGGCAAGAGGTGAGTCTGTCCTATGATCCACAAACAGAATCCAGGGCCCTGTGTTTGGGAATATTATATTATTACATATGCATACATACATGTATTTATATATAATACCAAATATTATGTTATATACACTCACATATATTTAAATACTATATAGTATGTATTATGTATATATTTTACACATATATATTGGATATATAATATATACAAATTTATATTATGTATATTTAGATACTTAGGCAAACTATGTATTTATACATTCATATTTTTATATATTTTGCATATAACACTATCCTATGTTATATAATGTATAAACTTAATATGTTTATAACACTATTATGATACTGTATGTTATATATGACTTTATAATGCTAAATATCATACATATAATTCAATGTTGAAACAATTTGCTCAAACAATTGGATAGCTGTTAGAAACCAAACAGAAGCGCAGAAAACCTTGTGGCAGGCATGAGTCTGGGTCTTCCTTGTCTGAGAGGTCTATCTGCCTTTGCCAGGATGCTGATTAAGCTAGTCCTCATCAGCAGGATGTCAGAGGCTGGGCAGACCAGCACACCCATTAAATCTACAGGAGGAACTTGCTATTTCTAGTGCTGGCACTCTGAGTGTTGGAACTTACTGTTTCCAGTGCGAGTTACAAAGGAGAGCTGTCATTTTCATTAGGGTTTGCAAGAGAACTCAGGATATTATTTCTAAAGAGCATCTTGGAAAAATGGTGAAAATACCTGGGGAGATATTATATATATATATATATATATATATGCAAAACATAGGACATATATATGTATATATATAAAACATAGGACTCCAACACAGCATGGTTTATAATAAAAGTGAAAATTTGAGATAAAATATCCAGATAGAATGATGAAATGTCACCCAAGTGTACACTTGAAAATCATAAGGTCATTAACAATGATTTATGTTCATAGATGTGAACAATGTTTATAATATCCCTCAGTGAAAAAGATGAACAAAATGTGACTTGTACATAAGGATAGCTTCTGGAGACCTGTTTATAGATAGATGTTTAGAAGATGAATTTTCACCAAAATGTCAACAATGATGAAAGGAGGAGGTAACCTTCATTTTTCCCCTTCTGTATTATTTCACAAGGTGGACCTAAATAGAACAAATGATGATGTCACTTTGATTTGGAGATGAACATTTTCCACAAAATTAGTTACAGGCAATAAAAAAAAAGACTGTAAAAATTCATTATTTTTATAGGCTTCCTTATAAATACACACTCGCATGATTTATTTCTGTGTTCAGTAATAGAAAGTGTGTTCATTCACTAGAAACTGTTACCTAGGACTCAAGTGTAGGGGATGGAGGAGAGGGGCCAATGGTGAAGAGGTCAGGCTCCACCCTGGCTGGTCTGGGTTCACACCCCGGCCCTATTCAGTCCATAACCTTGTTGGGTTATCAAACTGCACTGAGACTCCATTTACTTATGTGTCCAAAATAACACAAATATCATATTCATATAGACCATGAGGAAGCAAATTGCTCCCCCACCACACCCCACTGCCAGACTTAGGAGCTTAAAACAACAATAAGGATTTACTATCTTGAATGATTTCTAGGGTGCTTTTAGCTTAGCATCTTCCCTATAGTTGTAGTTGGATAAAAAGCTAGCACTACAGTTGTCCATGGGCCTGAAGTGCTGGGAGACTTGTTTCCAAGCTGGCTTCATCAAAGTTGGTGAGTGTCTCCTCTGTAAGTTCAAGGCATCACTGGAGTGTCCTTACTGCAGTGTCTGGATCCTCTCCTAGCGAGCAGTTCAAGGGGCCAGGGTGGAGGTCATAGGGCTGGGCTGTGGAAGCACACATGCCCGTTCTGGTAGTGTTCTATGGGTCACAGGTTAGCCGATTTAATGAGAGGCAGGACACAGACTATAAGCGGTGAGAATCCTCAGGCCCATGGGGAAGGTGGTCATCCATATACATGAATGGAGAAAACATCTGTCAAGAACTCAGAACCCTTCCACGCTACCAGACCTGATGTGGTGATGAAGTGCATACAATGGCACACAGTAAGTGCCCCTGCTTGGAGCCGGCCTCTTGGTTCCTTCAGGTAAGAAAAACGGGTGGGAAAGGCCAAGCAACTGGGCTGCTCCTACTCGTCAGCAGGCTTTGGTTTGCTAAGTAAGAAGAGGTAGGTTTTGGAATTAGCCTCCTGCAGCGACTCACTTTCCCCAAGAGAAATCCCAGTGGAGTTGAGTGCACTCTCTCTGAGTAGAAGAAGTGGGGCAGGGGAAAAGGAGGAAGAGAGCTATAGGAGGCTCCTTTGAGGATCACAGGTCATTGAGAGCTTGGAGGTTCTTGTTTTCAAAGATCTCATTTTAATACAGCAATTTAAGGCACATAGCGAGGCACTGTATATTTCTACCCATACACCTGTAGTCCCCACCCCCACCCCCAGTGGGGCAAAACAAGCTTGGAAATTGCTAAAAGTTTGTGATTTAAATCAGGGTTGACCTTTTAAAAAAAAAATCTGTATGTTTGCATGTATAATGACATTTATCTATTATATAAAGCTCTTTTTTTTCTTTTTTAGTGGTACTCAGGGCCTGGTGCTTGTTCGGTGGATACAGATGCTGCAGCAACTTACCTCCAGTCCTTAGTCAAAGGGCTGTGTTTTACATAAGGTCTCCATTCCTGCCTACAAGGACGTCTGAGTTCCCATCCGCCTGTTCTTTTTAATATTCCTGTCACTGTGTCCTTCTCATTGACCAGCTTCCCACCAAGGACATGGAGTCTCCTGGATTTCTTGGCGTGATACCACAATCCTCCCAACGTCAACTCCTACAGAGCTTGCCATGACAGACATGTGCTATGAATTGAGAAAGAATCTTTTGAACTTTTCTGCCTAGGCTGGTCTTGAACCGAAATCCTCCTATTCTCAGCCTCCTAAGTAGCATGGATTACAGGCATGAGCCACTGGTGCCTGGTTTATACACAGAATTTTCACTCTCCTATAAATTTTCTGTTCATCTCTCATGTGTCTCAACTTCATGCCACCACTGATCTACAGTCTCCATCGTCTTGTCTTTCCCAGAATGCCATGTGATCATTTAAGGAATGTCCTTTCAGATTGGCTTCTTTCATTTAAATATACATAACTAATTTGAGTTTTATTTTTATGCCTTGATCCTTTCTAGCACTGAAATATTCCATTGTCTCTGCAAGCCATAATGTATTATTTTACTTAACGAAGGACATCTTGGTTGTTTCAAAGCTTTTAGCAATTTATAAATTAAGCTATAGATGTTTCTGTGTAAGTAATATTTCATACCAGAGTTATGAGAACTGTATGGTAAAGGCATACTGTAATAAGCCACAAAACTGACTTCTGAAGTGGTCACACTATTTGCTTTCCCACCAGCAAGGAAGAGTTCCAGTTGCTCCACCCTCTCTGCAGCATGTGATGCTGTCACTGTTCTGGACTTCTGGCTTCTTGTTTCTAGGTTGCTTCAATGTGTGTATTGATTCCTTGAACTGGCATTTTACTGATAACTGTGATGTAGTACATTTGGTCACAGGCTTGCTATCTGTGTATCTTCTGTAACTTGCTGTCTACTAAAATATTTTTGCTTATTTTTAAATCAGATTGTGAAGAGTTTGTTTTGTTGTTGTTGTTTGTTTACTGTTAACTCCTAAAGAGTTCTCTGAATATTCTGGACAACGGTTCTTTATTAGATGTGGCCTGAGCATAAGGGGATAGCCACGTACAAGATATATTCTGTGTATTATAACTCTGGGTTCATTCTCTAGCACTGAAACAAAAATCAAATGAGCAAATGAAACCTTACAGATGCTAGTTCAAACATGGTGCTAGATACTGCTGTATATACATCCTTGGCCCCAGGTTCTAACTCTGCTTCTGTGGTGTCAGCCCAGAATGGGTCCTTGGGCAGTTGCTTCCCTTGTGGGTGGAAAACAGCTGTCACTGTTGCTCAGAGCTGTGTCTTTTCTCAACCACACCCAGGGGGAAGGTCTTCTGAAAACTTCTGGGTGGAAACTTTTTCTTTCCTTTTTCAGAAACATCAGATAATGTCCCCAGAAGTTTATAGATCTCTGACAAAGTTATCAGCCCATTTCTGAGCCAAACACTTAGGCAAGGAGGTTTTATACCCTGATGAGCTGAAGCCATGGGGGATCCATTCCCGGAACTGAGAGTGGTTGGAAAGTGAGGAGGGCCAGGTCAGGCAGTCAGTCAGGAAGCTGATGTTGGGAGAGGTGCCAGCGCAGCTAGAAGGTGGCGGGATAGACATGTAATAATGCTTAGCGGGACTGCACTTCACTCTCAACTATTCAGGATATTCAGTGGTTACTAGCCAGAAAACTTTCCTGTTTTTAAGCAGCACCCAAATGATTATGCGTATCCCATTGTTTCAGTGCTTTGGCTTGCCTCCCCCTGGAATAAGTAAGCCATCCCAGGAGCTCCTTGGAGCTCTCCAGAAGCCATGCCAGAGCAGTTTGCCACACACACTGGAGGGACAATTGAAAGGCCGCATCCATTGACCAGTTCTGCTTGAAGACTTTGTGTTTTTCAAAAGCTCAATAAGCAGCCCAAGTGACCACAATGTGTTTGAAACCTCGCGTGTGTCTTCAGAAGACAAAGTGCCTAAAACTAGAGATGGGAAAACTTGTAATTTTTTTAGTTAAACCCTTTAGACAGGAGAGGTAACAGTAAAATAAGCACAAATCCCACATTTTTGTTTCAAAATTAAAATTGAGCTATTTGAGAAAGTTGTAATATGGAATACAGAAATCTGCCTTGGCTATATGTTCTGCACGTTCACTAGGCCTGCTTTCTTAGGGCCAAAAGGCTCCCCGCTGACTGTCACACTCAGCTGAGAGGCCCATAAAACCGATGGGAGCGAGGATGGACGGAGAGGAAGTGGAAGTAATTTCTATCTTCATCTCTATGCTTAGAGAGCAAGACTGGACATGTGCTGCTGCCCAAGGAGGCCAGCATGAGAGGGTAAATGGACCAGCAGAGGGCCAGACCACCTAGACCTGTTCAATGTCTAGAGAAGACATCAGCCAAGTAACACAACTGCAAAGCAGCCACAGCCCAGGCCAATCTATTCCATTCGATCTCAGAAGCATTTCTCCATTATCCAAGAATAATGGCCAACGCTATGAGAATCACCTTCTCTATGAGAAGACATGCAGGCTACTATAATCTATGAATAATTGCTTACTCTTAGCGCTGGTTTTCTCTATGAGAAGACAATGGTTTTTCTCTTCATAGATTAGTATAAAAATCAAACCGTTCACATAGGAGGTACCTAGAAATGTCCAGATGAGACGAAGCCTTACAAAGACCATTTCCTACCTGCCCCCGTCCAGGCCTTCGCCGTGAGCCAACTCTAACCCTATGTCAGAAGTTGGCTCTCGCCGTAGACCTTGATGTGCTCTAGGTGCTCACAGCCCTCCACCTACACACGTGTGGAGTCCTATCATACGGCACTCTAGTAATTGTACCATCCAGAGAGGAAACAGTGCTCAGATTGTCACACCGATGCGAAAACAACACAAAACTGCCAAAAGGAACACGCCCTTACCTATTAACAAATATACAACCTTGAAACGTTTCCTTTGAAGGTGGGCCCGTTTTGCAGTTACAGTATTGCAGTTACAATAGCAACAATGGCAAACATCTCTCCTACAAGCCTGCAAAGTCCTTGAAGGTTGAGATCTCTCTTATTCAACTTTATATTCTCCTAGAGGCCCAAGCTGCATGCATCAGGAAGATTCTGAAAGATGGGGCAGCTGAACAAGCGTGAACCAAAGGGCCTATCACCTCAAGGGCTTAAGAGCGTTCAATTGCTATAAAATGAAAATATGGAAGTCAAAATAAAGATGTTGGACCCCGCAAAGAGTTAGGTCACTACTTTTAAATCTTTTTTCAATGATCATTTTTAAATTAATTTCTTGGCCCAGAGACAGACATCTATCAAGTCTAGCTCTGAGATTCCTTAGCCACACAAAGATATGAAATGAGTTTTCTAAAATCCCTAACGGCTTTAAACATAGATGCCCAAAGCTGCTGCATACCCTGTGGCAAACCTCTTATGAGAGAGGCAGCACCAAGTTAGGCATGATGAATGAGAATGAGGCCCACAGTCGCCCGGTGAGGACCTCCTGGTTTATGGAGCCATAACTGACAGCGCACACACAGCTCTGATGCAAGGCAGGAAGGGGTGAAGCCATGCGTGAAGTACTGACAAGGAACTCTCAGCGGTGGAGCTGAGGACGTGCAGGGTGGCATTCGTGCCTGCCACAATGGAGACAGCCGGGAGCAATCATCATGCCATGCACCGGGCCTTAGCACAAAACACAACTATGACCAAGACAGACAGAACTGGACCTCACGTCTGCAACATCTGGTGGTAGGAGAAATCCTAGCAAGGAGAAATGCTGGGGAGGGACCTGCAGAGCAGTGAGGCAAGCAGAGCACTGGAAAGCCGAGGGTGGAAGACACCAGCAGGCACAGAGCTGCTGAAGCCAGCCTGTGCAGTCTACAGCCATTCCAAGCAAACAACCCCGCGACAGAGCGACACCGAGAGGGTGTCCAAATGCATTTTGTTTTTCTATAACACAAAGGAAGATGGCTGAAAGAAAATTCCAAACAAGAAGAGTAATTTAAACCAATTTATTTGTGAGAGAAAAACATCTGGACATCAGGTACTGTCTGTTCCACACTGATCCAACAAGGTGGCATGACTCATTCTGAGAGCACTTTTATGCAGGGTGTAGAAGAACGTCCATGTGGAACATTTATCAAAATTCACAAAGCCATCTAAGCTGGATATGATACGATATGTAATGACCATGATACAGTAAGAAAAATACAATATCAAATACTCGCTACTTTGTGAGTTACAAACTACAATATAAACAATTTAGGCCCCTTGTTAAAAAATGAAAAAATATTTCTATTACAGCCTCATCTCAAGCATTTTTAGTTAGATATAACTTTATACATTTCACTCTCAATAAACAGCAAAGGAATGTCTTCTTAAGTAACTGTAGGTAAAATATATTACTTTCTTCAATATTTGCACTCTGAAGTATACCTTGACATATGTGGAGTTCCAAGAGGAGAATGAGACCATGCTATGGCAAAATCCTGGCTGATGATCAAGATCTGGGGTTTGCACATTTGGTTAAAAACAATTACATCAGGGAAACAAGAAGTGAGGACATAAAGAAACAACATCACTCTTTTTCAATGATGCAATCTAACTCCAGAGAATGGGCGCTCCATTTTGATTTCAAAGTGTGTGGTCCCGCAGTTGAATTCTTTCCATCCCAGGAGCTGTCTGCGGCTGTGAGGCAGCACTTAATGAGGACGGAGCAGGAGGGAAGTGTGAGCTGAACTACAGAGATGGTCACTGATAAAACAAAAGTTCCTAGACAGCCTGGGCCCACTCAGAGGTGAAGGGCAGCCAGGACGATCAATACAAAAGAAAAATGTGCTCACTGAACCGCACACATCGAGCTTCTAGGCCGGTTAACAGTTCTCGACACAGGTTCCTGGCTGTAGTTTACAATATCTGCCTTCACCACCCTCTGCCATAAAAGAAAAGAGTTATTACCAAGACATCAGAAAGAGTTTCTTACAGCACATTTTCATTTTCTGAACTATGGTGAATTCCTGATGGCAAACAGCATACATGAAGCAGGAGCTGATTTTAAAAGCATCAGCCAGGACTAATAAAGAGTTGAGGGTTTGTTTGTTTGGTTTTTTCAGTTTTTTGTCTTTTTTTAAGGAAGCAATGGCAGCCCAGCAACTGAGTCACTTCTAGTCTTACAACACTGAGGGTATGACAAGTCTCAATGAAAATTGACGAATCAATATAAAAATGAAACTTAGTTATAATTTGAGCAAAATAATTCAAATTAACCATCCACACATAATTTATACATCAGACCTCTTTGTTTCAAGCTAAAAATTTTCATTTTTTAATACTGACATGAGCAACAATCCTCAACCATACGTTTCTGGGAAAATTTATAGCAGTCTGTGAATTACTGAGGTATATCAAAAGGATTTACAAATAAAGCAGAAGAGATCCACATAATCCAATTTTTTGAACTTTTCCCATTTTTAAAACCTTCCTCCCAAATCCCTAACTTCCTTCCAAATAGCTCACTACTAGGTTGGGAATAATGACTCTAACAAAACATGGCATACTGGGGAATTTTGAGAGTTAACTCATATTTATGTCTTAAAAATGACTTAAGCAGATACTTTCAACCCTTCCTTCCTTAAAATGCACCTGAAGCAGTGAATTCAGTAAAATGCTCTAACATTCATCTCTAAGGAATCTAAATTACAACAAATCCTTTACTGTATTAAATCCTATTGCTAAATGCACACATAAGCAGACAAAGAAAGGCAATTCAAGGAAAATTGTAAAAACATTCTTGCAATTACCAGGCTATTTCACAGAAAAAAAAAAGTGCTAAGAAACGAATACTAAAATAACTGCTTCAATTCTCTATTTCAGTACATATATAATAAACAGAACCATAAAACAAATTCATTTAAAAGTAACTAAAATGTTACTTAAATTTGTTCTCAGTTTCTTCTTTAATTTTTAAGTGTTCTACCAAGGATCAACTTTTCAAAGCTCTAGAACAGAACTTATGTAGTACTACTTTATTAAAAAATACAACAATCATCTGAACTACCCTATTCCTAAGGAATAAAGAACAAGATAACATTCACTAGTCCTTCCCACCTCCCCTCCCGAAATTGCAACAATTTATGCATTAATACCTGCACTACTGTACTGAACAGATCCTACTCTGAGAAGAGCTGGTGTGTTGGTTATCTTCTTCCGGATACTTCACTATTTCTGCCCTGACAATATGCTGTCAATTCCATACAGCATAAAAAAGATGAAGGAAGAAAAGAGAGAGAATATGAAAAGTATGTTTAATGACTGAAAGAAAGAAAACACCAAGGTAGAAAGGAAAATTAACTCATAATTTTAAACATATCACAAAAGAAATAGCAGAATGTATGCACACAAATGAAAAAAAGAAGAGGCTCTATAAACAGTATTCTTAATAATTCAATTCAATTATTAAAATAGATAAATCCACTGAACTTCCTAGACAAATTAGGAGTCCTGTTTTTAACACCACAATTAGCTTTTTGCTCACTAAGAAGAAATAAAGTGTGGATTTGCCTGCCTCCACTAGCCTTGAACCTCAGTTCTCAAATTTCAACCTCCTGAGTAGCTATGATTACAGGTGTGAACCACCAGCTCTGGCTTTGCAATTTTTATATGTAACAATACTTACTATTGGACCAAGATTTCCTTTTGTAACTCACCCACTCCACCATTCCTCCCAACCCAAATCTCCATACTTCTAAATTCAATAGAGAAAGAAACAAGTTCAAATGCAGTTGTGGATGTGAATGTAAAAGGGAGACTGAGGGAGGGAGGGAGGGAAGGAGAGGTTGACAGGATTTTTAGGCTTACAAAACATTGCAAAAATGTATGAAAATAGCATAGGAAGCCTTCTATAAACTGTTAAAAGGGGTAGATGAGGTAAGATGATTAGAATAGGGACTTTTATATGCAATGTGCAATGTAATAAAGCCTCAATTAACTTATACTCATTTTTATAAATTCAGTTGTGGCACATGTTGAGAAAATCAATACAACATTTAAGCACAACAGCTATTGCTTTTGAATATTTAAAAGCTTCTTCTAAATAAAAATGGAAACTACAGTCTCATGTTTTAAAGTGCACTTAGGGATGAGAAGACCAAACGAATCATATATTTCTGATAAAGAGAACCTCTCCAACTTTTTTAGAGATGAAAGTATCCTCACTTTTCCATGATTGCAAATTCCATGACTGTTCAGAAAATATTCCTTCATAAAAGCTTCTATTCATTTCTTAACACATACAGAAAAACACTTCACTATGGCTGCTACTTATGAAGACAGTGATAAATAAAGATTTGACAGACAGCTGAGAGTAAATGAACAGGATACTGGAGTGTATGAATATACAAGCTTGGATGTTCTCTAGCAAGCAGTATTAACCTTTAGACAAGAATCGTGATTTATCAGGCTCTCAGCTTGATGCTACGGACAGAGAATTACCAACTGCATGAGGAGTGCACATCTGTGAAATGTCGTCCACCATTATCTGACCTCCTTCCACCTACTTGTTTCATTCCAAACTATGGGTTACAATGAAGAGAAGAGAGATCATAATCAGTAAGCAATGATTAACCCAACAAAACGTTGGTTTAAGATCTATCCTATAAACACAACTAGGTTACAGACCTGACTCAAGACAGTTTGTTAAAGTACTAACATGCATGATTTAATTTTCACCATTTTTATCAAATTAATTTTTAAAAAACTAACAAGGCAACATCTTTCATAGGGGTTCTATGTGACCTAAAGGTTTGTACAACTATTCCAAACTCAAAGCCATAAATAAGGTTCTGCAGATTCAAACTTTACTCATTACGAGTAGAAAATGTAATTGTCATGTCATTACCACTTCAGGGTAGGTGGTTTCACAGCACTTGTTTACAAGCCTACATTACCTACCAAAAAAAAAAAAAAGGCCTTTATTTTTGGAGAAAATAGTTCACTCAATTATTCTCTGAAATTTAGAGTGAATATAAATGAACTGGCACTAACAACAGCTTAACTCTGATCTTGTCAACACATTTCCAAGTAGATAGTAGAAATGCCAGTGGTAGAGAGACAAAGCATAAATAAGGAGCCAACCCAAGGGCTAAGCTGAAAGGTATAAGGAATAAAACTCAAATTCTATCCATCATAAAATTGTGCCTTAATCTAGATAATATCTACCAATGCAAGAGCCATGCTTCGCCATGGCCAGCATAAGGAGTAAGTCACAATGAAAGCTAAACTATTTGCTAAATGTTAATATCATTATTCTTGGTATTATACAACACTGAGCTCTGATACATAAAAGTCTAGGATAGAAAACTGAGGTTAACTCGTTTTAAAAGAATATTTTGAAGCCAAGCACCGGTGGCTCACGCCTGTCATCCTAGCTACTCAGGAGGCTGAGATCTGAGGATCACAGTTCAAAGCCAACCCAGGCAAGGAAAGTCCGTGAGACTTTCATCTCCAATAAACCACTCAGAAAACTGGAAGTGGTGCTGTGGCTCAAGTGGTAAAGCACTAGGCTTGAGCTAAAGAACTCAGGAACAGTGCCTAGGCCCAGAGTTCAAGCCCCTCAACCAACAAAAAAAAAGAAAAAGAAAAAGAAAGAGTATTTTGACTAATCAATATCTATTCGAAGTAGAAAAAGATTGGGGCTGGAAATGTGGCTTAATGGCAGAGTACTTGCTTAGCATGCATGAAGCTCTGGTTCAATTTCTCAGTACCACATAAACAGAAGTAGCACTGAGGCTCAAGTGGTAGAGTGCTAGCCTTGAACAAAAAGATACTCAGGGACAATGCCCAGTCCTGAGTTCAAGCCCCAGGACTGGCAAAAAAAAAAATAGTTTATAGATTGCCATATGAAGCATGGATACAACCTGGTAGTAGGAACTAAAAATAACTGCTATTCCTTTTCCAGGACCACTACATGTTGCGAGTAACATTCACAACTTTGCTCAAGCGATTTCACCTCTTCAGCTTCACAGTCTTCTAATGTATAAAATGCAAGGCTTATCTACATGGCATCTAAGGTATCATATCTGGTTTTGGAATTATGTAAAGGTGAATAGGAAAAAAGAAAAACTAGATATGATATGGAGGCCCAGTAGGCAACATTCAGTATCTGAGGGTCTGAGTTGTATATATAAAATGAGTGAAAGCAAGTGCAGTCTGGGAAGAGAACAGAATTCCAGTATGGGCCCTCAAGCAGTACCTACATTAAAAGACGCGCCTTAGCAGAGGAGGAGGCTACAATGCTTGATAAGAAATGTACTCACTATCTCGCCCATGTAATTGTAACCCCTCTATATGGGATTTTAACAATAAAAAAAAAAAAGAAGTGCCTTAAAGAAAGGTAATACTGAGATAAAATCAAAGATCCTTAGGCTCGGAACACTTTTGTACATAGATGCTAAAGGTAAGACTAACATCTAGCCCCTATCTACCATACGGTAGATTGGTCATATTAAACACTTCCATAGGTAATATGAAAATAATCTGAGAAGACAATAAGCAATACATATTTTAATAAGTTTAGTGAATGTCTCAGAAAAACAAAAATTTCTGTTTATAAGAAAATTCATGCATAACTAATTCAAACCAAATATAAACTCAATAGTTTACTGACAAGTGAAATTGTCAAGGCTTAAAATGTATGAATAAACCATAACTCAAGTATATATGGCCAAATTCAGACTAAACGAAACAAGACATAGAAGTATTTACTTTCCTCAAAGATTATGCAAAATATTCACATGTTCAATTCAGCTTTCCTAGGAAACAATACTTATAAACGTATTTTTTCCCTGAAGCTTTGACTACTTTGCAGATGACAACAAAAATCTCAACACTCTGGGAAATTGGGCATATTATTATCAATGGCCCTGATTTTCACACTACCTGGCCCTGGGGCGGGCCGGGGGGGGGGGGGGGGGGGGGGGGGGAGGAGAGGGGAGCAGGACAGGAGTGGAGGATAAACGATGCAAATAAAACAATGAAACCTGGGATTGTGAGGGGAAAAGCTTCTGTCATATATCTAATTGTTAAAATGTCTGTGCATTTACTTGGGCACTCCTTGAGGACAGGGAGCTATCCATCTCTGGAGCCTGACACTCCACCATGGCCAGCTCCTTTAAGGAGAGAGAGCCTCAAAGTAGGTTGCTGCAGGCTGCTGCATTCACTTCCTTTTCTGCTTCTCTCCTTTTTCTTCTTGTAAAACTTACAAAAATGTGCTGGTAATTCAATTTTATATGACTCTCAAACAGAAGCAATCTAGGGTTAGAACTAATATAGCAGAACCTAAATCATCAGTGAATGGAACTAAAACTAAAACCACATTTTAAATATTTATGTCACAAGATAAATTACTATAGTGTCAATTCCCAGGTGGCTAGTGAATCATTCACTTAACTCTTCTATAAAATACAAAATACCTTTAAACATTACCTTGACTCCATCGTGAATCTCTCAGGTATCATTAAAAACAGAAAACATGCAAAATACATGCATGTCAACAAACAACCTGGGCTTCTTACTCATTTTTACTCCCTCCTTTTTTCTCCTCCCCCCTCAACCTTCTTCATTCTCTAATCCCCTACTCTTCTCCCCTTCTGACTCTCTGTCCTTTACACACCCCCTGTCCCACCTTCTCTTCTCTTCTCTCTCTTGTCTCTGAACTGAGGTCTCACTACACTGCCTAGTTTCACCGGCTGAAGTGGCCTTTGTACTGCTGACTCTTAAGTGCTGACACTGCAGGCCCGTGCCATCTCATGCTCCTAGGGCTTGTTATTCTCTTAAATAAACTTTTTTTTTTTTTTTTAAATAAACTTTTAAATACACTTCTGAGAAATATCAACTGTGAAACTCATGATTAAATCAGTAAAGTCACCAATTAATTGGGTTCAAAAAAAGATAATGAGACCTCCCACTATACACAAAGAATTCGGACCAATATCATAGAGGAGAGCTCTAGTAGCTTAAATTCGCCTTCAAATACATGAAGACAGAATTGAATCACAAAGCATAAACAACGCAGGTAACATCACTAAACACAGCTAACCTCTCTTCAGTTTATATATGCCTTGGTGTTAAGCCCAAGATACTGGCTTGAGAGGAGGGAGCTAAGAGTTTCTCTGAAGATTTCCTGTACCTGAGCAGGCAGCAGCACAGCTCAGAGTACCGGGGGTTCTTTTCCAGTCAGAATGCCCCCTGTGAAACACCAGCACACCTCCCTTCCAGGATGGCTCCCCAATCACTGACAGTCCCTGTCCCCATTCCTCCAGGTATGAAACTGAAGCTGCAGGGTTAAAGGCTGGAAGGACAGGTGCCCAAGGATCAGTGCTTGGCTTTCGTGCCTGAGGCCCTGGGTTGCATCCTTAGTGCAAAATAAAGCCCAAGAAAAAAATATCTCAGGACTCCTATCCAATCATTCAACAAACCCTATTAATTCTTGGATTAAATCCATCCATCTCTTCCTTCTCCATTCCCTTGATTCTGGTATCTACCACACAGGAGTAGTAATCCTCCTTCTAACTCCTTCCCAGCAACTGACACCCATTGTAAAAACTCTATCTAGAAATCGCTTTCATTTACTTCCCTGTCTAAATATTATTTCCCCACGCTCTGCAGGCACATGAAACTCATCAGCTTGGCATTAATAAATCTTCATAATCTGTTAGAAAACTCCCTTTATACTTGACTACACATGAGCATTGATTTTTTAAATCAAACTGCTCTTCAGCTTCCAAATTACAACCTAATCTTTTCTATACAGGTATACTGTATATCCAGATCCTCTTTCAGCCATTTTCTTCCTCTGCACTGCAGAGTCAATATGGCTGAGTGGAAACAAACTATCAGGCAGACCTATGCTCAAATCTGGCTTCGCCATTATAGCCTAGTAATAAGTTACTTAGCTTCTCCGCAGTGGTTTGATGGTGCAGTTATGAAATATTACCTGCCTCAGAGTTATTATGACTGAATGAATTAACAGAGTACCTGCATATATATATTAATGACCTTTACTAGAAGCAATTCCTTTGGGGCCCACCAATATACTTCATAGGCAACCGATGACCAATGAATCACTTATGATTATTTGATCATCATTCATAGATGGCCCAATTAACCAGACACAAGCATCATTCAGAAAGAGAAATGAACAATGAAGAAATTACTTGAATTCTTAGATCCTTGGGGTCTGTAGGATCAAGCAAATCATCAGGACTTTTCTTTCATATATTCCTCTAGGCCAAAATCAAGTAACTTTTTTTTCAATGTTCCTGGGCTATTTACAAAGGACAAAATATCTTACCACTGCGTCTGGCCAAAGGAAGTCTGAAAAAATGCCTCTGATGAGAATTAAAAGTAGCAAATTTCCAGAGTTCTAAGTATTTTAATGAAATCTTAAGAAACAGCATTTCAGTTGTTATTTGTCCTAACTGCTTTGGCATTCATCACATACAGAGTGACCATAAGAATATGTCACCGAACTACTTCTAAATAAGTTAGTTTAAAAATGAAAAAAAGATAACTTAATCCTTTTAGCAGCATGGGTAGGAGAGAGGTAGAGGATACTGAGAAAAAAATGTTCTTTGCTTCTATCCAAACCACTCTTGCTTTAATTTTTCATTCTGTTAAACATGTGCATTAGAGTACAATTATAATGGTATTTTTAAGTTCTTGACAACTGGCATTTATGTTTGTTTCTTGGCCTCAAACTGTGTAGGAATAGTGAAAGCATATAGAAATCCTCAATAATTGATAACAATTCTAAAATAATACCAAGAACCACTATAATTGTAGTGGAGTGGTTTTAGAGATGAACACATAGCCCTGAAAGAACTTTAAAAAGTACAAAATGAATCTCAATCCATTAATTAGCCACTAATAAAATACTTCTTCAAAGGTACCATAATTTTGCAGAAAGTTAATTCTTCAATTTCTTCAATGAACATTGATTTTTATATACAATCTATTTTCAAAGTGTTCAGAAATATATAAATTGAATGCATATTACATGGGAAAATTCTTGGGTAAGAAATAATTTTAGGAAATATATTAATTTTTAAATAAAAAGTTCAAGATCATCACCTGTGACTGTTCTATTTCTGCTTTGTTTAATTTGATGCCAAGGATTTCTGCAGCAACTTTCTGAAAACACAGGAAGACCTACATAACAAAAAATAGATTTAAATGATTTAAAACAGGCATGCTTACCTTCAAATAAATTCAACTTTTAAAAAAGTGATAAACAGCAGGAGTTCACAAATATGATGTATTGGATCATTCCAAAAATAGCTTATACTAACATAATTTAAAAGATAATAATTTGAAAATCCATGGAATTTACTGTCTAAACCTACATGTATTCCTAAAAACATTTTTAAAGATCTAACAAGAAAATTAGAGCTACTTTAAAAAACCACAACAATGCACGATATCTACTAGCATAATGAATACCTAGAACTCCTGAACAAAACGAAATAATCTATACTGCTCTGGTTTTTCATTACCAATTTTCTGCTGGTCTTTTGAGCTGGGTTTAGTCCATTTTAAAAGCTCTTGGTTTCAACCCATCAATAACCTTTTTAGGCTTCTTTTCAACTTCAACAAACTCTTGGGTAAAATAACTTTGGCACTCTATACTGCATTTTATCCATTCAGGGTAAAGGAGCACTATACTGCATTCTAATTAAACAGAAATGTACAAATACTTTTCTATAAGCAGCATTCATACATGGTAAAAAGACTATGATTCCTGGAGCTCCAGTCCTGGCATTTACAGAAGTGTAACTTTTGCCTCACAAGTGTCCTACAATATTCCTAGTCCTATTCATAACTCCTTACTGAATATTTACCACAACTTTACTAATTTTTGAATTTTAATCAAAAAGAAATGTTTATTCCTAAAAGACTTATGTTATTTATATTTATATTATTTATATTATATTTATGTTATTTATATTTAACTTCACTGATTGTTTAGTTCAAGGAACTACAGAAAAACTAGTGTGGTGGTGTGGAGAGAAATGAAGATTATAAAAGAAGATGAGCCAAAAGATGCAGGACATACGAATCATATAGGATTATGAGGACTGTTGGGATGACTCTGAGTTTACTCTGAATGAATTAGAAGCCACTGAAGGGTAGCCTGAAGGAGATTTTTACAAAACCATCCTGGTAGAATACTACATGCTCATCACACAATAGCCTGTGAGCAAAATGAGAAACTATGGATGCTGAAGCAAAGTGATAGCCAGTGGGAATGATAGGAAAGTCACCAAGTTCCAGACCCATTTTCAAAGAAGAGTCAATAGGAGTTGGTGATGGATGGATGTTCACTAACAGAGAAAGGATTCCATTTTCTTGACCTGAGCAACTTGTAGAATAGATCTGCTATTTATTCAATTGAGGTATTTGAGAAGGGACTATAAATAGCCCAGTCCTGGATGTGTAGACACCCAAATAGACATGCTAAATTGGCAGTTGGGACTAGAGTTCAAGGAAGATGTGTGGAGAAAGTGCTAAAGGAGTTAAGTTTAGAAATGAGATGCCCCAGAACTAAGCACTATAGTATATAGTACATCATTTAGTGGGTGCAGAAACAAGAAGGGATCAGCCTAACATCGAATAGGGCGAAGTTGAAGGAAAACCAGATGCATTGTGCTAAAAGGTAGGTGGAAAAAAGTATTTGAAAGAGTGATGCATCAACTATTTTACATGTTGCTACCAAGGTAAGTAAGATGAGGATGAAAAAGCGAGTGCTAAAGTCAGTAAAAAAAAAAAAAAAAGTCATTGGTAACCTTGATAACAGCAGTCTGAATGATGTATTTGAGGCTGGAACTGTTTATGAGAAACCTGGAGGAAAGAAACTGGAGATAACTTTTCTAAAGCATTCATCTGAGAAGTGAAGAGAGGCAGAAGGCAGAGAATAGAAAAAGATGTGGAATGAAGAGTTTCTTTGACAGAGTAATTAGTAGACAAAGGGAAAAAAAGCCATCATGATGAGGGAGAAAAAGAATTTTGTAAAGCATCTGGATGCCAGCTGCTCATGCCAATAATCCTAGCTACTCTGAAGGCTGAGATCTAAGGATCCAGGTTGAAGCCAGCCCAAACGGAAAATTCTCCACTAAACTACTGAAAAAGCCAAACCTGGAGATGTGGTTCAAGTGGTAGTTTAGTGCAAAAAAATAAAGCTCAGGAATAGTACCCAGGCCCTGATTTCAAGCCCCCAGGACTAGCACGCGCGCGCGCGCGCACACACACGCGCACGCACACACACACACACACACACACACACACACACACACACACACACACACACACACACACACACACACACACACACACACTTAGTAAAGCAATATCCGAAATTAGAGAATTAGAACTAGCTAGGGGCACAGATCCCACAGAAACCACAAGGAAGATAGAGATATGGCAACAAATGTGGGGTGGGAAGAGGAACTCTACAATAGATAAGATGGAAGAACTAATAGAAGTTTTGTCTTTTTTAAGTGTCTTTTTTAAGATTTTTTTTTCTTTGTTGTTGTTTTTGTTTTCTTTTCCTTTTGTCTTGTTTATCTGTCTTTAGGAGGGTATGGGATACATAGAAAGGGTGGGACAAAAGGTGAACAAATACAGCAGTGATACTAGAAACTATGCTGAAAGTGATCTGGCCAAGTAGATTTCACAGACTGACAGAGGAAGAGAAAGAAAGGGAACTGAGGATACACACATGACAATAATTTTGCCTTACCATGAGATCTCAATTAGGAAGAGGATGAAATGAGGACATAGAACATTAAGGACTTCAAAAAAGATGTGGGGAAGAGTGTCACAATGCAATGGAATAAATTATACAGTAAAGGTGTAAATTAATTTAGCCTTCTTAGTGAAAATTTGGCAATATCTTTCCTGTTAAGGAATTCCTGATAGGGAATCTATTTGAAGAAAATAATCAAAATGTCAAAAGTGTACATGAAAATTTTACACTAAAATATGTTCAAAACTTAGAAACAACTTACCTAACAATAGGGACGGGACTAAATATATTTTGAACATAAAGGATTATTAAACCTACTTGAAAATGAGAAATATTCCCAGAGATAAAAATGTTTTTAAAATTACTTGTATATTATGATCTTACTTTTTATTTCAGGGATGACAGTGAGCCCTGAAATGTTACCTGCCTTGGTCACAAAACAGTGTCTACCACAACTTTCTAGCTGCATCTGCTGGACCCTGTTACCTGGCCTCCCTACGGCATATCTGGGCAATGGAGATAGTAAGAGACCAGTGCCATCTGCTGCAGGCCATAGCTCTAACATCTGTGAACACCAGGAAAGGGAGGCCATGAGGATTGCATGAGGCTCAGTGGTCATCTCTGGATGTTGTGATTATGGATGCTTTCTATTCTTTGTAAATCTCTGCATGTCTAAATTCCTTAAAATAGGAAAATTACCATAACTATAAAAGTAATATGACCATAATAAACATATTACTTCAAATCAAGATACTTTGCCTTCAATAAGAATGAATTTCTTTCAAGAGAAATATTTTTCTTAGGAATGTTACAAAATAAAAGTGAAACATCATTTATAATATGTAATATTTATTATTTTACTTACAGAGTCTCCTGTCTTAGCTGAGACAAAATGGCTACTAAAACCATTTTCTTGGCAAAATCGGAGATGTTTTTCAGGTTTTACTGTTCTCATATGCTCCAAATCAACTAGAAAACAGAAAATACAATATTAAACAAAACATTCCTAACATGCCTAAATTTGACTTACTTTCTAATATTATACTCCAATTTAGACATTAGGTATATAATATTAACTTCTTTACAGCTTCTTTACAAGCTAGGAATAATAATTATACATATCTTATCGTTTTTTTCAGAAACATTCCATGAATGATTAGCAAAAGCCAGCTTATAAATGCTCAAAAATTGAATTATCAGACTGGGCACTATGTTGCATGCCTGTAATTTCAGCTGCTCAGATAAATGTCTGGAGGATGGTGATTCAAGGCCAACCTGACAGAAAGTAAGCAAGATCCCATCTCAATCAGCAAGTGTGGTAGTTCACCTCTGTGATCCCAGCTATGTGCGAGACATAGATAGGAAAATCTTCATGTGTAAGACCAGTCCTGAGCAAAAAGGACAAGACCCTACCTAAAAATCAAGGAAAGCAATAAATAGTTAAGGGCACAGCTAAAGTGGTGGAGAGCTTAGCAAACGTGAGGCCTGGAGTACAAACTCTAGTAACCTCAATAAACAATAAAAGATGGTGCTACCACTATCTCTACAAATTTAGGCACATTGATGACCCTCAAAAAAAAAAAAAACTACTTAATACAAGCATTTAAATATGGTAATTAGGGCTGGGAAGCTGGCTCAGTGGTAGAGAGCTTGCCTTGCATGTATGAGGCCCTGGGTTCAATTCCTCAGCACCACATAAGCAGAAAAAGCCGGAAGTGGTGCTGTGGCTCAAGTGGTAGAGTGCTAGCCTTTATCTGAAGAGCTGAGGGTCAGCGTCCAGGCCCAGAGTTCAGGCCCCACGACCGGACCCCAAAAAAAAGAATACCTGACTTGAAACCAGCAGTGTTACTTTAACTGGGATATATTGCTAAATGATACATTCTAACTTTGAAATAAATTGAAGATAAGGTATACATAATCCAATCATATTTGTCTGAACCAATAATTGCTTTGATAATTAGATGTTCTTTAATATTTGTAATTTAACTATTATCATAAATACCTGATATTCTTCTAAAAAGATCAGCACTATATTGCATGATTTATTCATAATCATGGTTTAATTTTACAATGATACAGTCTCCATTTTGAGAGTAATGGGCCAATGTATTTCCTTGAACAGATGTGAGTACTTCAAAGCAGAGCACAGAATTCAGACCCAATGCTGGTTTTATACAGCAGTTAATTTATTTAAATGTGATCCTTTAGAAAACACTTTCCCTTTTTACAAGACTACAAACCCTATAAGGCTATTGAGTCAATGCTGTCAAATTATGAGGCAAATACATTCACAGGACTTAAGGACAACTAGACTCTTTGAGTAAATGAGGGAGAAAAAAAAAAAAACCTAAACTGATTTCCTGAAGAACGGACCCAACTGACTTGCAAAAGCTTGTATATCTGAAAATCTAGTAAGCCTACATAATAGTCATAATTGATGATCAATTTAAAATACTATTCTCATACTTCATAAAAGGTTTTATTTAAAATTATATTGGAAGTTTTTAGTGTGAAGACTCAAAAGATCTTTCTCTGGGAGCCCTATTTATATTGATTTACCTTGGAAAATAGGGAGTTGTGTTTTGTTTTCTGGCCACAAGTTGCTGTTCCTTAAATATCACTGAAACCTTACTTACAGGAATAGGACCTAAGATGTGCAGATGCCGTAGCAGCTACCTGTAGAAAACTAAAATACTAAGCTATTAGTACTGCCAATTATATATCTAGTTCATCATAATTTTGAAACTAGAATACTTCCCTAGTTTCATAAGAATAAGAACCAGCATGACACTATGGAAAATCCCCAGTGAAATTTCTATTCAGTTAAAAAGACAAGAAGTTGTGTTATAAAAGTCAGTTTACATTTGTCTCTTCTAATAGAAATGCCTATCACTGCTTAATCAAAGAAATATTTAGCAACAAGCATTTATTGAGTCAGACACTATAGTAAGCCATGAAACACAATATGAAAAATATCCAATCCATTCCCTCAAAAAGAGCTACTGTCAATATTTAGGGGGAGGGGTAAGGCCATTAAGATTTATAAAAATTATTTTAAGTAACTGACCCTCTCACAAATGAGATAATAGATATAAAAGAAAAGGCACAACACTTTCCTACAAAGCTATCCCCATGTATTAGGATCCAGTAAGCAACATTAAGAAGATTCTGCTACTATCTTAAGTGATCTAAATGTGTTCTCCCAAATTCTGTCAAAATGTATTTGCCCAGGTGATAATATCAAAAGGTGTGAGGACTTCGTAGGATGCAACTGAATCATGAGGCCTGAGTTTTTATGGATAAGATCAGAATTCTTATAAAAGGGTTTAAAGGAGTGGGTTTGGTCTTTTCTGACCTTCTGCCAGAAGAGAACATAGCAATCTAGGTGCCGTCTCGGAAGGAGAGATGGGGCCCTGATATTGATGTACCAGTGACCTGATCTTTCATTTCTCAGCCTCTAGAACTGTGAGAAATAAATTTCTATGTTTACAAATATACTCAGTTTCAGAGATTTTGTTACGTCAGTACTAATAGGACAGTTGAGTAATTCATCCTAAATAAGACAGATGAAAATGAAGATGTAATTTTAGTAAGACACTGGCAAAATCTTTTTCTTCTTCAACATTTAGGATCATTCTTAAAATTATTGCTAGTACATCTATCATACCAATAGTAACACCCTCACTGTTAAAATTTCCTTACCTTATTTAATCACATAATTTTTCTACATCTTACATTTTATTTTTGAACAAAGAATTAAAATTTGATATAAGAAAAGGAATCAGAAAAATAAAATTTAACTGTCATAACTTAAAGGTGACAATTAACATTTTGATGTACATCTTTTTAATGTCTAAACAGTAGAAAGATAACGGAATTAATATGTACAATTCATTTTAAACTTGTGTGTAACTATTTCAGAGGATATCCATTTTACTGCTCCATCCTTCATTCAACAAATATTTGGATGCCTATTATGGCAAGGCATTGTCCTGGGCAAAGAGATTAGGATTACAGAAGGCTAAGATGTGAGCATTATGGTTTGAAGCCAGCCCAAACAGAATGCTCCTCTATTAGCCAGCAGGAAAAAAACAAGATAGACTGTAGGTTTGGTTCAAATGGTAGAGTCCAGCTATGAGTGAAAAGCCAAACAAGAGCAAGAGGTCCTGAGTCCAAGCCCAGGAACTAGCATGTGCACTCCACAATAGGATACATTCACGAATTTGAAGAAGGACGTGAGGAACACAGAGAAGTCACTTGAAAGTACTCATTCTAGATTTAAGCTTGTTAAAGTATTATAATTTTATTCAAGCACACATTCTGCTGGAAGGTGCTGAGCAAGAAAGTCAAATCAGAGCCCTAAATTCAAGAACTAGCATGAAAAGTATCATTCTAAAGAATAACATAAGAAATTTTAATTATTTTAAAAATATAAGTTGTACATTTTTTATAATTTAGGTTTTCAGCAAGAAACAGATGCTAGCAAAAGCACATTGCAGGGCTTCATGGAATATTAAAATCCAGTAAGACTTTCTCAGAAATATAGCTAATATGTTACAGAATGTTAGGGTACCTTAGAGGTCTTTTAAATACTTGTGTAAACCTGGGTGGGGGGAACTGATCAATTTTACTAAAATGGGAAGAAATGCCAACTGAAAAAAATGTTTACCTTTAAATTAGCAGAAATGAAAAAAATGAGAATCTGTAGTAATGACAAAAGCTGGTAGTGGCTTTCTGAAAGACAATGTGGAAATATGTGTTTTAATCTTACAAACATTTTAGTCTGTGACCAAGTAACACACCTTCAAAGGGTTTAATGCAAAGAAAATACAGGATATATAATAAGAATTATAAATTAAGACCTTCAAAGAGTTGTTTGTAGAATAAAAAAATCCTAGAATCAATATAAATTTCTTGAAGTAGTTACACAGTTAAATTATATAACATTATATAACAATTATATAACATAATTCTCTGGGAAGTAAAAGTAATAGACTTAAAGACTATTAAGTGCAAAATGTATGAGGTGAAACATACAAGATGTTAAATTTAGAGTAGATAATTGTGCATACAGTAAGACTATAAGAATGATATGTATATGTACAATCCAATAAATACATAACAAAGATATTCACATTTTAAAATAATTTTTAAATTAAAACAGAAAGGAATCAGATAAAAAAAAACTGATAGCTTTTCTTTTGGTCTAGCATTTCAAGGATGTGTATATGGTGGGCAGACTAGAGAGAGAGTCTCCTTCTGGGAAACAGGGTAGTTTTATTTATTGTCTGGTATAATAAAGGTGATATCTCCTTCCAGAGCAAAGATGATGAATTATATACAAAAAGTCCCATATGAGAAATAACTTTTCTCAACTTCTCAACTGTTTGTATTAAAGCAAATGTAAAAGAAACTGGGGCTGGCTATACCCATGGTCCTTCAATTATTCATTGACTCATTTGGAGAGAAAGCAGGTCGTAATAGTAAAGAATGCACTTCCCCAATGGAGTCTAAGTACGTGTTCCCTTTCCTCCACCTCCTCTCCGGCACTTGTCCCTCCTCTTTCTCTGCTTCCTAAAATTCCCCTCTCTCCCTCATCCCTTGCTGGGAATTTAACTCAAAGCCTAGCTCTCGGTAAGCAAGTACTCCCAGCACTTAAGCCATGCTCCTAGCCCTTTTGTTTTGAGATTGCTAATTTGCCCATGGTTGGTTTCTAGCTGTGATAGTCCTCAGATTACAGATATGCAGTTCCACACTGGGCCTAGTATTTGTTATCTCTTCTCATAATAATAAAAATGTATTGCATTCCTGAAAAATGGTGGGAGTAGATTTCAATGTGCGTACACCATTAAACAAAGGTCAGGTAATGCATACAATAATTAGTTCCATTTAGCCATTCCACTACACATAGTTTGGTTGGTAGGTAGGTAGGTAGGTAGGTAGGTTGGTAGGTAGGTAGACAGATAAACAGACTGACAGATAGGTAGATAGACAAATATCAAAACGTAACATTACATGTGAGATATATATACATATAATATTTATCAATTAAAATAATCAGTAAAAATAGTTTTTAATTGAAAAAAAAGCACTCTCCTTAGTACAACTTCCTAGCTTTGATTCCCTCAACGGTTACTGTGAGACTTTGTACAAATCACTTAATCTCTTTTTCTGCTTTCTCAGATACAAAATGTAGACAATAGCAGTACTGATCTCATAGGCTAAAGGAGTAGATAGGATACCTACACAGCAAATACAGCAATATATAGGCACATCTAAGGCCTATGTGACACATATGTGACAGGCTCTCAGAATAGCTGTGCTGAATGTATCCACACATTCAGTCATAAACTATTTCCCTGGCATTTTTCAAGTGCTAAATGCTGGGACATGTGCACACATGTAAAAACATACTATTATGAAATTCTGGAACCAAAAGCTCTGAATAAGGTAAGGTAAGACAGGGGCAATGAAAAATGCCCACAACTACGTGGGAGTGACAGAAAATATCTCCCAGAAAATATGGTACTTCAACCAACTACTAAAGAGTGAGGAAAAATTATTCCGATGACCTTGAGGGTAGACAAGATGTACATGGTCTGCCAAGAGACTATGAACAAAAAGCATCTGAAAGAAACTGAGCTGGTGAGCTCAGCAAGGCCGAAGCAGGAAGGTTCTGTAAGAGATGCTAAACAGTTGATATTCGCGCAGGAAAACATTTACACAGCTACATTCTTCACCATCGTATTTCATATATTCCAGGTGAATTCAACTCAAATTTAGTTTTTCAAAAAAAAAAAGGCATCAGCTTTAATAATGATAACTTAATTCTTTTGACTAGAATTCTATTATGATAATTTTAAAAACTTTAAATAGCCATCCTTACTTTTTAAACTGAACTGTTACATAGCTGGCTATTTATATATTAGTACTTTGAGAGTATTAGTTAATAGCAATAAATTATAAAATGAGCCTATAATAACCATTATGGAAGAATATCAGATATGCTTTGCCTTTGAAGCATTAAAGTCCTTTACAAAGTACTTGCAGCTAAACATACCAGCTGTGAAGTTGTATAATGTTTAAAAATGATCCATCATGATTTGCCCAAACATGACAAGTAAAATCCCTCAATAATGTATTAAATTTGATTTACATGGAACTTAAAATGTATATATTTTGACTTTTAAAACATACACTAGTACTAATAAGCCAACTACATAACAACTTCATTTTTAAGTTCTATTTACTTACTGTCAGAATCTTCACTGAACCTACCTATGCCATGAAGACTCATGAAAAATACTGTTAAATGGAATTTTTTTTCTTTTTTTTGTCAGTCATAGGGCTTGAACTCTGGGCCTGAGCACTGTCCCTCAGCGATTCAGCTCAAGGCTAGCGCTCTACCACTTGAGCTACAGTGCCACTTTGGGTTTTTCTGGTGATTTATTCGAGATAAGAGTCTCACAGACTGCCCTGCCTGTGCTGGCTTTGAACCGAGATCCTCAGATCTCAGCCTCCTCCTGAATAGCTAGGATTACAGGCATGAGCCACCGGCACCCGGCTGGAATTTATTTTTTAAATTAAACATATGGCTGGGTGCTAGTGGCTCAGGCCTATAATCCAAGATATGCAAGAGGCTGAGACCTAAGGATCACGGTTTAAAGCCAGCCAGTGCAGGAAAGTCCCACAGACTCTTACCTCCAGTGAAGGAAAAGAAAGAAGAAAGAAGAAAGAAGGAAGGAGGAAGGAAGAGGAGGAGGAGGAGGGGAAGGGGAAGGGGAAGGGGAAGGGGAAGCAGAACAGGAAGAGGAAGAAGAGGAGGAAGAAGAAGATGATGAAGAAGAACAACAACTAAATATATAAAATGTATATAATCACAAACACCAATCTGACTAAATTATTTCAAATTCTAAAACACATTACTATAATCCCTATATTGTTTTTATAGTGGCTTGAGGCTTTATAATGATCATATTTTCTAAGTATGTCTAACTCAACATGCTATAAGAATATATTCTAGGGCTGGGAAGGTGGCTCAGTGGTAGAGCGCTCGCCTTGAGCTGAAGAGCTGAGGGACAGCGCCCAGGCCCAGAGTTCAGGCCCCAACACCAGACTAAAAAAAAAAAAAAAAAAGAATATATTCTATAAAGTATATGACTTTTCACTCCCATCAGAATGTTACTTCATGTTTCCAAAAAAGGAAAGTAGATGATGTTAATTAATTATAGAATTAATGTCTACTCTCTGTCCATGGAAAGAAAACATTGAAAATATTAACCATCTTGCTCCTTAGCCTCTATATAACAGCAGGAACTGAAATTCTTAGTGAAATGTTTGTATCTTAAAAGAAGTAAAAGCAAAATATAAATACAGCACTTGTATAGATTGTCACAGTAATTTTTAGGTTATCAAGGAAACATCTAGAGTGTTGATCTGGTTATACTCAATTCAAACAAACTACTTGTCACATTAACTACCTCCAGGAAGTTACTCCAAACACAAAATAAACTGTTTATGCCCCTACTCAGATAGATAACATGACAGATTGTTATTAGTTGAAGACAGATGAAATACATTAATTTGATTGTGAGCATGTGTTTAATTTTACCATGCCATGTACACTCTCTAATGCTGTCTTTCTATGATGACATAGTAAATCATGCCATATTAGAAGAATTGCTAATGTAAGAAAATAAAAAATTACCAAAACTTGACACTGACTGCAAATGCTTAAGCCAACTCTTACAAAACTAACTGCCTAAATATTACCACATTCCACAAACAGATAAAGGAAAAAGTGGTCATTAAAGAAATTATTTGAATTTCTAGTATACAGCTAGAGACTTCTGTGAAGTTTCACATTTGCCCTGCATACTAGTTTCCACATTTCTTTATGAAATGCCTCTTCCCTCCTCTTCCCACCTTCTACTAGGTTTAAGCTTTCAGCTCATTAATCTGTTCAAGGAGCTTCTATAATAAGGGCACTTACCATGTATGTTCCAAACATTCCTCTTAGATTATCCTTTAAAATATTTCATGATGTTTTTGAGAAACAGAAATTAATCTTATTTATCTTGTGATAAATATGTATATTATTGTTTCAACTATGTTTATTTGCTTTTATGTTACATGCAGCTAAAAACAAAAATAAGCAAATGAATGAAAAATAGGCACTCACAAAGTAATTGTTGAGTACAGAAAAGTGTTTTGAGTTTTTAAAATAAATTCAAAAACTGTCCAAAATAATATTTATTCCTTCATTTTTACAGGAATACAATACAAGAATGGAAATCAATAGTTTCACAAGATGATAACAATACATCTCATAAATAAGTTAAAACACAAAAAGAATACCCATAAATGATTGCATGTATATGAAATTCCAAAATGGTACAAATAAATATTAGAGGAGGCAAGTACCGGTTGTGAAGCAAAAAGAAAAGATCAGGAGAAAGGATAAAGTTACCTCTAGAAGAAGAGACTAGATAAAGGAAGGCACCAACCAGAACAGAGCTTCAGGGAGCTAGCACTTTCTATTTTCTGACCTGGGAATACTTCTTAAAAGTATACTTGTTTTTTTACATTTTCTCTATGTGTATCTCATTACATTAAAATTTTCTCCAAAAATTATGATAATACATGATATTCTTCTCTTAAAATCTAATTTCTCATTATGGTCATAAGAAAAGGTCACTGTTGCAAAAAACATTTGTAGTTTTCATTTGCCTGAAGACTGCTATTGGTCATACTCTTTTGGCCTACCTATATAGGTCATGAACATGAATCTTTCTTTCAACTACATATTACCTGATACTACTAAATCCTCATTTGCTCATTTCTTTGCTACTAAAAATGCTTCAACATTGGCCTAATCAATTTGCATTGTGTTCACATTTGTATAGTGACATACAAATCTACATACTAAGCCCTAAGAATTCTGAGCAGATAATAATTACCAAAATACCAACAGCAACCAAAACCAAGAGGAGAGAGAAAAAGGAGAATGTAAAAATTCCTATTATTTCCTCAGCTTGTGTAGTCTTGTTAGTTTTTTAAATCCCTCTGGTGACAACGTATAACACTTTTCTTATAAGCTCAACTGAAAACAGTAATGGAACAAAATGAGAGCATAGCACTATCTAGTAAATAACATTTTTTGTATTTGTGCCTGACTACAATTTTGCTGCTGTGTGCAACATTCATGTATAAATCTTTGTCCATCTACCAAAAGCTTAAAGAAACTGGAAAATTAATCATCTTTTCCCCTTATTTTAATTCATGTGCTGGGCATTTCCCATAAGAACTAATATTAGGCAATTTCACATTAGCATAGGTTTATTAGAAAAGTTCTATGTAACAGGTAGATATAATTAGGCCCAAGTTCACTTATACTACTCATACACAGGCTTGTACCCAAAAAAGTGCTCTTACCTAGAGATTAGTACATCTGACATCTTAAACAGAGCTACAGCAAAAATTGACTTGCTTATACAATTGTAGCCTTCAAATTAAACTTTTCTCCTATTTACCAGTTACCAACAATAGCTGTATATTAGATCTACTAGGAAAGGGAAAAATGATAGAACATAAAACAAAATTTCTTCAATAGCAATAGAATCAAGATGCATTTTTTCAAAAACTGCTTTGTTGAATGGAAACTCCTTAAGATATAAAGATATACATATACTTAAAGATATTAAAGATATATATTGAAAAAATAACAAATACAAAGCACTACACTGTTTTGTAGGCATGTTATATATTTAATTATGTACTACAACAATCATTTGACAAATGAGAAAACAGAGGTGCAGAGGACACAAATGACTATGTAAACCCACAGACCTATTAAGTCACAGAGCCAGAGCTCAATCCCTAATCCGTGCTCCTCCAGAGACTTCTTATTTGTTTGGGTGGCACTAGGGTCTGAATTCAGGGCCTTGGACTTGATAATTAGGCACCTACCACCTGATCTGTAGCCCAGTGCTTTCTGTTTTACTTATGCTTCAAATAGGGTTAAGGTTGTGCTGCCCACTGCACCATTGCTTGAATTACTCCTCTGCTAAAACAAACAAACATAGTGACTTGCTAGAGTTGGTATGGTTCTCAGCAATTCCTGCCACGCACCCTATGGTCCAGGTGTGATAAAATATCGAGAGTTCCTCTTATAATACAAACTATCTCCCAACTTCTGAAGCTGAACATTTATTCATTCTTGTACTTCTTTCTAAACTTCCCTTTCTCACTCCTCCTTTTTTGTTTATTTGTTTTGTACCAGTACTGAGCCTGGTCACTGACTTGCTCAAAACTGGTGCTCTACCATTTCAGCCACAGCTCCACCTTTGGCTTTTATTGAAGATAGGAGTCTCATAGATATTCCTGCTTCCAACCTCCAGCTATTCAGTGTTAAGTGAGATCATCAGATCATCAGATCTCACTCTTCTGAGCAGCTAGCATTACAATGTGAACCACTGGTGTCCAACTTCATGCCTCATCAGACACTCCTAAACATCCCTTAAAATTTTCTTTATTGTCACTGTTCAATCTCTCCTGAGCACTTTCTCTGTAAAGCTCTCTTTGCAGAAAGTTTATCACTCAAAGATAATACTATGATAGTGGCTCTCCTACTTCTAAGCTTGGTACACAGAAGATTGAATGTATATAACTGTACTCATAAACTGCTCTTTTCAATGGCAATTCCAACTCCTTCGTACACCTACTTAAATAATAAAAGTAAGTAAAATAAGAACATTGAATGTGTGCAATTGTTTATAATTAACAGCCAAATTCTAACATTTAAAATAATGAAAATGCACTTTAATAAAATTATTTTTTTAATTTCAATAAAGCTATGGTCATTTTTTAATTACAAAACATCCTTAGATTTTAATATTTAACAGTAAAGTAACCGACTAAAAAGATGATGCTAGACCAATACAGCAATAATCCAAGGACCAAGTAAACAATAAGACAATTGTCCAAAAAAGGTTTTCTCTGAAAAAAAGTAATGGATCTACTTAGGAGAAGCACAGAGATAATTCCAAGTAGAAAGAATCTCTTCATAAAAAAAGAAAAATCCACACTGGAATGACCTAAGACTAAACACAAAATGTAATCAATTTTCACTAATTTTTATTTTAAAAAAATAGAATGGTGATCAGTAAATTTAGTACTTAAAAAAGAAAAAAATCTTAAAAAAAAACAGGAAATTTTAATTTCAAGCCTTAAAAATATTCTCCACTGAAAAGCATTCAGTTCATGGGAACAATGTATTAGCATATCAAATTATAACTCTATGGATATAAATGGCAGTGGTGGGAAGAAGCTGGAACAAGGAAGAAAACAAAATTATACCAATCATCTTTGGTACTCAGCTCTAAACCTCAGGACCCAAAATAAGAAGTTCAGTTGATAAGTTTTATCATGATAACCTGTTTTTTGCTCATTTTCAGATACTTGCCATTCTGTGACTAAAGTAGTTACCTTCAAAAACAATATGCTTTTTGGTTAAACTGATATTACAGAAAAGTCTGAAATAGGATTTGAGATTTACTCTTTTTTCAAGCAGAACTAACAAATTTTATTTTAAAAAGTTCAGATCTGTTAAGGATATTCTTTTTTATTTTTGTTACGGTGATGTACAGAGGAGTTACAGTTACGTATGTACGGCAGTGAGTACCGTTCTTGTCAAACATCATTACCCCCCCCTTGTTCTTCTCCACTCTCCCTTCCCCACACTGCCCCCTCCCAAGGTGTAAAGTTCATTTACTGTAGCTATGGAGATGGGAGGGAAAGGATGGGAGGGGGGAAACAAAGGAGGAGGCAACAATGCTTGATAAGAAATGTACTCATTACCTTGCCCATGTAATTGTACAATATTTTCACAATAAAAAAACTTATTTAAAAAAATAAAACTCCAAATTCAGGTATTCATTTTCAAAAGATTCAATGTTTTTGTGCTGAGTATCTCTATCTGTTAACAAGAATTTAAATTCATATTTGGAAAGTAACTGGCCTGTGCATAAAGACTGAAAATGTCCTGACTTAGAAAACACACAGCCAAAATCTCACTCCAAGAATATCTGACTTGTGGGGCTGGGAAGGTGGCTTAGTGGTAGAGCGCTTGCCTTGCATGCCTGAGGCCCTGGGTTCGATTCCTCAACACCACATAAGCAAAAAGAAAAAAGCCGGAAGTGGCGCTGTGGCTCAAGTAGTAGAGCGCTAGCCTTGAGCTGAAGAGCTGAGGGCCAGCGCCCAGGCCCAGAGTTCAGGCCCCACGACCGGACCCAAAAAAAAAACGAATATCTGACTTGAAACCAGCAGTGTTACTCTGGGATATATTGCTAAATGACACATTCTAACTTTGAAATAAATTCAAATTTATTTAAAGTAAAACCCCAGAAACACATCTGTGATGTGATATGAGTAATGAAACTGAAAAAATACACTAATGAATTTAAACCTAAAAGAAGCAAAAAAAAAAAAAAAAAAAACCATAGGGCACTGGTGGCTCACACTGTGGTAATCCTAGTTTCTCAAGAAGTATGTGATGATTGAGGTTCAAAGCTAGCCTGGGCAGAAAAATCTATGAGATTCTATCTTCAATTAACCAGCAAAAAAGCCAGACTGGGAGGTATGGCTCAAGTGGTAGAATGCTACCTGAGAGCACATACAAAATCTACGTGACAAGTACACAGTATGGTGGTGACTCCGGAGCCTGGGAGGTGTCTCTCAATTCTAAATTCACCAGTCAGTTTCCCGAAAATGTACCTGGAAGAAAATCACATCTTTGGCAAAAAGAAAGAAAAGAAAAGAAAGATGATAGATGACAGATCCGTTGTCACAGAAGACGAGAAAGTTGGAACCAAGACTAAGAATTTGTAAGGGTTCTAGGAATTTAAAAAAAAAAAAAAAAAAAACAGGCCTAAAAGGATATCAGTTTGAAATCAGCTTGAGCGCTATAGCAAGACTCTTGTCTCCAAAACAATAAATAAATAAAAACATACACATTTAATCCCTATCAGGCAATAAAAAAAAATCAAGAACCTTGTCCATTATATGAAGAATCAAAGAAAAACAAACAAGAAAACAAACATTCTCATTTTCCACTGAATGAGAACAGATTTATAGTAGGGCTGTCATAACAAAGCATTACCAACTGAACAGCTGAAAAGAACAAAAATTTATTTTCATATAGTTTCAGAGACTAGAATTTAGAAACAAGGTGCTAATCGGGCCTTCCTTCTTCCTACTTATATGTGTTTACAAACAAGCCTTGCATTCCCTGGCTCTAAGCTGCAACACTCCAACCTCTGGCCCATCTTCCCAGGTATCTCCACCTCTGTGGAGAGGGCCACCCTCAACAACTATGACTTCAACTTCAGCTGGTGATGGCAGTAGAGACCTACTTCCACATTCACATGCACAGGAACTGGAGGTTAGGGTTTCAGCAGATGTTTTGTGGAGTCAGAAGTCAACCTCCAAAAAAGCTTATGCTTCCTATTTCATTGAGAAACTAGGAAGTCAAGACCTTACACTTACCTTCTGTAGGTATATACAAATACAATCTACACACAAAACATAATACTGCTATGTATTAGTAGTTATTATTGTCTTTCCAAGTTTATCTTCAAATCTTGTCTTTTCCTTATAAAAAATAACTGGAGAATCTGATAAATACATTTTTTTTTCTCTCTTTAAGAGCTTTTTTAGGAGTTGAGGATCGAACCCAGGGTCCCAGGAATGCTAGGTAAATGCTCTACCACTGTTAGTACCAACCTGTATATATTTTTCTCCTATGAAGATTCAAATAGCACAAGCTGAAAAGTTGTTGGAATAACCTGGAAATACACCATGATTACAATGTGAGCTATACTCAATTTTTGGAAACAAAACCTCCTTTTACAGTTAAAAAGCATAGTTTCTGAAAATGGTTTAAATTCCATTGATAGACATAAAATAATTCTGATACTCAATCTCAATTGTGAAAGCTGTTGTGCTATGGCCATGAATTTTCATCTCAAGTTTATTTTGCTATGTAGACATGTGTCTAATAAAAAAAAGATGCTGCATAAACCATCATTTGAGTTTGAATGTGCTTCTGTTTTAGGCTGAGGCATAAATGTTATTTCTGGCTGTGTCCTTCATATTTAGTTCCTCTTACAACAAATGGAAAGCTCTTAATTGTACCTAAGGGAATAGTTAATCCACAGTGGACATGTGGTGGACAAAAGCTAAGTATAGTAAATGAAATAAAATTATAAATGGTAAACATATGATTGCCTACAAAATCTGGCAGCTATGAAAGATAAAAGTATTTGAGATTGATCCATTTTGTGTGAAGCATAATTCTTTTTTGGCATGTTGATATCATATGTATATATATAAAAATTTTATTAAAAGATGTGCCCTTAAGTTACACTTGAAACCTCTCTCTCTTTTTTTTAACTGTAGTTAAGGCTCAAAATGTGACTCTGAGGCCAACAATAGAAATGATCTCACATTTGTGGAAAGTGACTGCTCTTTTGATTGGGGGCAGTTAATTAGCATTAACCCGGAACGGCTCTTGGACTTTCTGGATTTGAGCATTATATATGGCTGCACTGCTCCAGCAAAAGGTTAAGTATTAATGGAAAATGGTCACAGCCCTTTTACTTAAAGAAAACATGTTACTTGTAAGTTTTCTTTTGATTTTACTTTTACAGTTACATTGAATGTCTTCATTCATTTAGCCATCCATAAAGCAAATATTGTTGCACATGCAATGGATAATAAGTCTTTTTAAGACTACTTGTGTGGTACGTCACAGACCATTAACTACAAGTAACCACCTGACTTGAGGGGAGCCTGGAAGCATCATTATAGTGAAGTAAGCTTCTATTTAGGTATCATTGTAACACACTGATTTATAGAAATGTCAGATTGCTACTGTGAAAATATGTTCTCATTATCATTTAGGGAATGGTAGCGATTAACTGCTGTAGACTGTAAAAGAGATATATTGCTAACAATAGAAAAATAAGAATACTATTGTGGTCTGCATTTTGTCCACTGATTACTTTTAAAGAATTATTAGATAATTCATTAAGCTAAATTAGGTCATTTTTTAGAATGCTTTTTATATATGTATTAAAGGCATATTCTAAGTTTTCCATCATTTAAAGTATCTTTAAGCAGTATAAAAAAGGAACATCGAACACAAGCAGCGGGACAATGGTGGCTCCCGCCTGTAGTGCTAGCTACTCAGGAGGCTGAGCTCTGAGGATCCTTTGAAGCCAGCCTGGGCAGGAAAGTCCATGAGACTCTTACCTCCAATTAACCACCAGAAAACCAAACTGGTTCTGTGGTTCCAAGTGGTTGAGAGCTAGCCTTGTTCAAACAAGAGCTCAGGGACAGAGACCAGGCCCAGAGTTCAAGCCCCACAACCAGAAGAAGAAAAAAAAGAATCAATGCATAAAGCACTAAATTCTGTGAGTGCATGAATGTACTTCATGAATCTTGCCTTCAAAAAACTCAGTCCTATTGAGGAAGCTTATAACGTGACACATTCACAGATCTAGAGTCCTTTTTATACATCTTTATCTCCAAAGAACTCATTCTAGAGTTTCCTAAAATAGGAGTTCCACCTTTGGTATTTTGGTGGTGTTTTCATGTTACTAGCAGGTTAGAAAACCTAAACAAATGAAAAATATTACAGCCTATGTCATTTTGCTAGGACACTCTAGCAAAGTACATTAGATTAAGTGGTTTAAGCAATATAAATGTATTTCCACACAGTTCCAAGATCAGTGTTCAGGTAGTGGGGTTGGTTTCCTTGTGAGGCCTCTCTGGCCTCAGATGACTAGCTTCTACCTTTGTCCTCATGTTGTCATTCTACCATGCATATCTGTATCCTAATTTCTTACAAGGACATGAGCATGATTGAGCATCCCTTCAAATGACTTCATTTTACCCTAATTTCCTCTTTAAAGCCTCATCTTCAAATATATTCACCTTTAAAAGTACTAGGTAGGGCTGAGAAGGTGGCTCAGTGGTAGAGTGCTTGCCTTGCATGCATAAGGCCCTGGGTTCAATTCTTCAGCACCACATAAGCAGAAAAATCCAGAAATGGCACTGTGGCTCATGTGGTAGAGCACTAGCCTTGAGCTGAAGAGCTGAGGGACAGCACCCAGGCCCAGAGTTCAAGTCCCACAACTGGCAAAAAAAAAAAAAAAGAAAGAAAGAAAGAAAAAAATAAGTACTAGGTGTAAGTATGTCAACATATGAACTGGGGTAGGGGAAGTGTGTAGAACAAAACTCAGATCTTAACAGAGCCACTGTAATTTAATATATTATAAATAAATCTCCCTGGATACTGGTGGCTCATGCCTGCATTCCTAGCTACACAGGAGGCTGAGATCTAAGGATCCTAGTTTGAAGCCAGCCTGGGAAGGAAAGCCCATGAGACGCTTATCTCCAATTAACCACCAAAAAAAACAGAAGTAGAGTCATGGCTCAAAGTGCTGCTAGCCTTGAGGACAAAAGCTCGAGGACAGTGTCCAGGATCTGAGTTCAAGCCCGTGACAAGAAAGCAAGAAAGCAAAAAAGTAAGCAAGGAAGCAAGCAAGCAAACAAGCAAGAAAGAAAGATGAGTTCTATGTTGCTTTGTATGTCCCTCCCCCATGGTATAACCCCTACTCTACTTTTACTGTGTTTGATGTTGGTATAATTTGTGGAGGGGAAGGGCAAAAACAAATCGTTTAGCTAGGGACACAGGTGGACCCATTGCAAAAATGAGATATACAAGTCGTTATGTCGAAAAACGAACTTTACAACTTTGGTGGGGAAGGGAGGATGAGGTGGGGGGAGATGGGGGGAAGATGGGAAGGGGAAACAAAGGAGGAGGCAACAATGCTTGATAAGAAATGTACTCGTTATCTTGCCCATGTAATTTTAACTCCTCTGTACGGTATTCTCACAACAAAAAAAAAAAATTAAAATTAAAATTTTTAAAAAGAGATTCCATAGAATCATAGAATAAATCTTCTAACTTATTATTCACTAATGAGGAAACCAAAATTGGAGTCCTTTGAGAGTATGAAAAATAAAAGTTTACCTGAACTTTAAATATTTATCATATAAAAATATAAACTTCATGTGATTAGCCATATTAAATATTTAAGTACCTTTTTTACTATCAGTAGGATAAAATGCATACAGCATGCAAATTAAGAAAACATCTAAACAAGGTGACCCCCCCTTAAAAAAAAACAAAGCCAAAAGAAAAGCGAATGTGTGACTTACAGAAATACTTCATACAATGTTTAGAAGCAGATTTTATATGATAAATCTATCCCCCCGTTTTTTTTTTAACTGAATATTGTAGGTTTAATTACAAAATCTTGGTTATTTTAGTGCTTCGTGAAACAATGTGTTTCTTCTAATACTTTTTCTCAAATCTAATTTAAAGAAAAATCACCTTTTTGAAAGATAACAGCACAAAGTTAGTCAAGAAGCAATTTGCCACACAAAAAAAGTAGCAGTATCTTATTATCCTTAAGTAGTTGGGGTTTCAGTACAACATGTCAGTTTATGACTACAATGTATCTTGATCAACATTATCCCTTTTACCATTCCCCCCATTTCTCCCAGTCCAACCCATCCCCTCAACTTTCCTAGTTCCATTTTCACCTATGTGCATAGAATATTATAACTGCATGTACCCACTCTTCCTGTCTATTCCCTTCCCCTTGACCCCCACCCCCACCTCCTCAAGTTCCAGCTTCTTGGTATTCATTTTGTTAGACAGTTGTTCAAAGCAGTTTCACCACTGGAATTTTCCTGTGTATACCATAGTTTAAGTAATATGTTTATGTGTGTCTACGCATATGACCTTGTATATGTTTACATGTACATTTAGAAATTAGATTTCCACATGTACAAGGAAACTTGTATACTTTGCCTCTTTAGACCTGGCAGTTCACTTAACATATTTTTTCCAGATCCATCCATTTTTTGATAAGAAGTTAAATTAGTATTACTATAATCTGTAAACTTCTTAATTTAAAAAAATCTCTTAATTTTTTTCTATTGCTCAAGTAGATTGTCCTGGAGAAATATTTCAGATGCAACAGGCACTCGGGGCACACTTGATATGGTTGATCAGGTATGTTCTGTACCACAAATAATAATAACGTTTGAGTGTATGATGTTAACTTGTATTAGTATATGCTTCCTAAGTAGAAAGAAAAAAAGCCAGACACGGTGGCTCAAGTCTGTACTTTGAGCTACTTGGAAGATGGAAACCAGGGGATCATGGTTGGAGGCCAGCAGAGCATAAAAATGTGTGAGACTTTATCTAAACCAATGGCTGGCTGCTATTCCAAACTACAGGGAAAGCACAATGGCTAGGCACAGTGGCACACAACTGCCATCCTAGTCTCACAAGCAGACCCAAGTAAGAGAATCACAGTCCAGGCTGGCCTCAGACATAAAGCAAAACCTTACCTCAAAAATACAAGATGAACACCAGTAGCTCATGCCTGTAATACTTACTACACAGGAGGCTGAAAAATGAGGCTCATACTTCAAAGCATGTCCAGGCAGAAATGTCCATGAGACTCTTATCTCCAATTAGCCAACAAAAACCTGAAAGTGGAAATGTAACTCAAGTGGTAGAGCACTAGCCTTGAGAAAAAATGGTAAGGGAAACCATGCAACCTTTGTTTCTCTGGGTATGGCTTATTTCACTTAATATAATTTCCTTGTGAATGGTACATAACATTCTTTTCAATAGATGAGTAAAAATCCATTGTGTATATAAACCACATTTCCCAGGAAATTTCCATTCATCCATTAAGAGACATCTGGACTGATTCCATATCTTGACTACAATGAATAGTGCTGCAATGAACATGGTTGTGCTTGTGGCACTGCTGTAACCTTGTTTGTGTTCTACTGGATGCCCAGGAGTGGGATTGCTGGGTCATAGGGTAGTTCTATGTTTAGTTTTGGGGGGAGCCTCCATACTGCTTTCCAGAATAGTTGAACAGCTTACATTCTTACCAACAGTGTATTAAAGTTCCTTTTTGGCTTCCCAAGTGATTACAAATGAATTAACTGAAGTATAATAGACTAGACTCTAGGGAGAGCTCAAATAGCATAATTTTTTATACTATAATCTTTTACAGTAATATCTTGGTCAAAGACCAACAAATTCAACAACAGGAAATGGATACAAGCAAGAGCGAGGTGTGGCACCAAGGAGAGAAGGGTAGACAAATGAAAGGGTGATGAGGGGAGATGCAGTCAAGAATTCACTGTATGGTCCACAGAATGATGAGGGGAGATGCAGTCAAGAATTCATTGTATGGACCACAGAATGAAGAAAAGGGAAAGAGTACATCTAAGAGGAGTGAGAATGTTGAAGGCAATGACAATGTTCAAGAAACATAGTATTTGAAATTGCCGTCTTATATGGCACCTCCTTGTACTTAAAGATATTTTTGTTAATTTAAAGCTAAAGACAGCAACTAAGCCCTGAGTTCAAGCCCCAGTACCAGCACAAATTTTTTTTTTAATTTTTTTTAAAAATAAGGCAAAAAAGGGCTAGCAGAGGGGCTCAAGTGATAGAGAACCTGCCTAGCAATTACAAAACACTGAGTTCGAAACCCAGTCGAAAGGCGGGGAGGGACTCAATAATATATAAAGCCGGGCACTAGTGTCTCATGCTTATAATCCTAGCTACACAGGAGACTAAGATCTGAGGATCAAGGTTCAAAGCCAGCCTGGGCAAGAAAGGTCATGAAACTCTACAATAAACCACCAGAAAACCAGAAGTGACACTGTGGTTCAAGTGGTAGAGCACTAGCCTTGAGCTGAAGGGCCGAGGGACAGCGCTCAGGCCCACAGTTCAAGCCCATGACTGACAAAAGAGAATTAATAATAATAAATAATAATAATAATCAAAGTACTGCATTATAGTATTATTTTAATATTAACAATATTATATTTTTCCTAACTTTAAGATGCTGCAGTAATGAGATCTTTTCTTTAGTGAGTCCTATATTATACAATTGAACATTTTAAAGGGTACAGCTTTTAATGTACTGACTGAACTGTGCACTTGCTACCACTATCTAATTCTAACATTTTTCATTATACCTGACTGTTATGTCTTCTTTGGTAAAATACGTATTCAAGTACTTTGCTCATTATTAAATTAGGTTGCCTTTTATTGCTGAATTTTAAATTTTCCCTATAGGATATCAAACAGAGTAGAAGCATGCCATAAATAATTTCTCTTATTACTACAAATTATCTTCATTTTTTGGTAATGCCTTTAGATGGGCAAAAATTTTAACTTTATCATAAAAACAGCTTCAATGCAATTCCCAGAAAAATCCAGAATGAAAAACCCATACATACCAGAAGTAATTCTTCGCAAAAAGAGACACATGGGAGATAACACAATACTGAAACTCAAAATACATTACAGAGTCATGGGAACAAAAGCAGCGTGAAATAGGCACAGAAACAGATACAAAGGCCAATGGAGCAGAATAGAATGCTCAAAAATAAAACCACACCATTACAGTCATCTGACCTATAACAAAACCAAAAACATACACTGGAGAAAAAGACAGCCTGTTCAAAAAATGGTGCTGGAAAAATTAGTTATATATATTCAGAAGACGAAAACTAGATCCCTACCTTTCATCCTGTACAAAAATCAGCTCCTAAGATCTTAATAAAAGACTTGAAAGCTTCAAACTACTACAGAAAAACATAGGTAAACTCTGAAAGACATACACATAGGGCTCCAACTGTCCAGAAAATAAGGAGTTATCAAATAAGACCACATCAAGTTAAAGAGCTTCTGCATGTAAAAAAAATCACAACGATCAGTAAAGAATTAAGATCCAAAATATGTATACAATAGCTCAAAAGCTAAACAATAAAAGAACAAATAATCTAAATAGAGAAACTGAAAAGATAGTTCTCAGAAAAAGAAACATAAATGGCTAATAAATAAATAAATGTTCAACATCCTTAGTCAAAAAGGAAATGAAAATTAAAACTACACTGAGTAGTACTACATTTCACTCCAGTCAGACTGGCAGTCATCAAGAAAACAAGAAGCAAATGCTTGAGAGGATGTGAGAGAAAAGGAACACTTAAACATGATTGGCAGACTATTACTACAACCACTATGCAAAGCAGTATCTCTGCATTGCTTCAAAAAACTACAAGTAAGTCTATCTTATGACATCGCCATACAGACCTTAGGCACCTCTGAGGGAATCTAAGTTAATATTTGGCTCATACAACCACACTCATGTTTATTAGAGCAGGGTTATTACTCACAGCAGCCAAACGAATCAGCTGACGTGCCAATAACTGATAAATGGATAAAGAAAATATAGTACATACATATGTCTATATACCATAGATATTATATGGTAATAAAGAAAAATGAAGCTGTATCATTTACAGGAAAATGCAACATCATACTGAGCAAGATAAAACAAGCTCAAAAAGCAAATGTCTCATGTTTCTGCTCATTTGTGGAATTTATATCTAAAAGACATAAAGACATACTTGTGCATGTGTATACATATGTGTATGTATGTATATACATAGAACTATGAGGACATGGATAACATGGGAAGGGGAGATAGAGACTGAAACTAATGGAAGGTGAATTTGAAATACATTATGTCTGTGTACAAAGATGACATAGGAATCTCACTGAAAACTGTTGAATACGGCCGGCGTTAGAGGAGCTAGGGGCTGAAAGAACTATAGAGGGTACTGTGATTAAAGTGTACTATACACACATGTGAAATACGATGGTGAAACCTAATGATACAATTAATATACACTAAAAAATGAATGACAAAAAATACCAGTTGAGGGTAGAGGTAGAGAGTGAATGAGGATGAATTTGGTCGATGTATTTTATATGCATAAGAAAATAAAAAAATGAAACTTGTTGAAATTATTCTAAGAAGTGGGAGAGAGATGAGGGAGAGTAATGGATGGGGTTAGTTTAATCAGGGTGCATTTTTTTGCGGAAGTGTCATCATGAAATCCCCTTCATTCTACTAATATCTGCTAATAAAAAAACTTAATAAAATATTAAATAAATACGATTCTCAGGAATAAATTAATCAAGAAGTTAAAAGCTGGTATGTGGAAACTTTTCAAAGACACTAATGAAAAAGTCACATGGTTAAAATATCTAAGTAGAGACATCATCCAGCATAATCTACAGATTCAATATAATTCCTCTCAAAATTTTACTGACATTTTTCACATATCAAAAAAAAGTCAGGGTTGGAGGTTTAGCTTAATGAAAAGTAAGTGTCTACCATGAGCAAGGATCATGATCTGACCTTTCCAGAATAATCACATTGTTTTTTAAAAAAAAAAGTTTCAAAATATATTTGGAGAGAGAGATCTATCTATAGAGATAGATCTCTCTCTATATATATACATTTTTTTTTCTTTTTTTGGTCGGTTGTGGGGCCTGAACTCTGGGTCTGGGCGCTGCCCCTCAGCTCTTCAGCTCAAAGCTAGTGCTCTACCACTTGAGACACAGCGCCACTTCTTCTGCTTATGTAGTGCTGAGAAATCAAACCCAGGGTTTCATGCATGTAAGGCAAGCAAGCTCTCTACCACTGAGCCACATTCCCAGACCAAGTTTCAAAATATTTAGAACTAATAAGAATCTGCCTAAGAGTTTGTTCCAGTCAGTCTACTTGTTCACAGACCTCAGACCTTTAATAAATAATTTGGGAAATGGGAAAGTTCTCACAGACTTTTCATGTTATACCTTCTCAATCAGAAACACTGCAATAACCGACAGAAGGATTAAGATGGCTCATTCAGATCTATGTTTTAAAAGCAAAAATGTTCATGTTTATAAGGCGTGCCATGACCCATTCCAAGTTTAAAAAGAAAAAAAACTAAAAGAACCCAACCCATATTCCTTACTTATAGCTACTTCTCTTTTACAACAGCATTACCTATGTATGTTGCATTCCTTCATTGCCTGCTTTCTTTTGTCTCTCTTTAACTAATTTTCTCTTATCTTTCACCCTCACCAGGCCAAATAATCTTCTTGCCTCAGGTCACCATTAATTACTTCTACAAGGCTGAATCTAATTACAATTCTCGGTCTTTGTCTATTGATTACTCTCTTCTCCTTAAGATAGCTATGCGTTTGGCTTCTCTTGCACTTCAAACTAAAAACATGGGTATAGTTCAATCTTTAAATCCCCTTATTATTTTTTTTGTCAGTCATGGAGCCTGAACTCTGGGCCTGGGCGCTGCCCCTCAGCACTTTAGCTCAAGACTAGTGCTCTACCACTTGAGCTACAGCGTCACTTCCAGCTTTTTCTGCTTATGTGGTGCTGAGGAATCGAACCCAGGGCCTCATGCATGCAAGGCAAGCGCTCTACCAGTGAGCCACTTTCCCAGCTCCCCTCCCCCTTTATTTTTTTATTCACATTCCTTTGATAAAATTCATATAGGCTTCTGACTTTAAATGTCACATTCTGCTGATCACATCTTCCACTAATTTCCAGATTATTACATCCAACCTGCCTGCTAGACATCTCCACATAGATACCTGAGAAGCACATCAAGCTTAGTATGTCAAAAACTAAACTTTTGATCCTAAATTTATTCCTCCCACATTCTTCTCATCTCAGTGAACTGAACTTCAGCCTTTCAAGATAATAATATGGGCTTTTTTTGGTCTTCTCCTCAACCAATCTATCACAAAATTGAAAACCGCAAAAGCCAACTACTTTCATTGTATTCACCCTGTTCCATGGCACCATTATTTCTCACCTGGATGACAGCAATGCATCCCATTTGGTCCTCCAGCTTCTATTCTTGCTCACCATAACATAACACCAAAACAAGAGCTATACTAATCCTTTTCGAATATATGTTAACTTACTTCACTTTACTCAAACCCTCAGTGGCTTTCCATTTCACTCAATGTAAAAACCAAAGCCCTTGAATAGGCTACAAAATCCTTCTTAATCCGTTCTCTTCCTAAACCCTTCCCTCTTTATATCTTTAATTTCATCTGCTATTCAAGTCACTATTCTCTCTCCTTCCCTGCCTTTCTTTTTCGACCTTTCTTCTCTTCCACTTCCCCTTTCCCTCCCCCTTTACCTCAGTGCTCAGATGCCACCTCTCACACTCTCCCTGACATATTTGAACCACTCAGTGTGGTTCGTCCTTTCCTGCTTACTCATCTCTACAATTTTTGTTATCATTTGACATGTATTTTACTTACTTCTCTATTGCCTGTCTTCCCCAATGGGAACATAGCACAATGGAGGTAGAGATTTAAAGGCTTTAATATCTCTTTTTTTTCTCTAATACCACTTTAATAGTTAATATCCAATTTATTCTAAAATTCAAAATCAGACATTTATAATATAAAAAACAAGGTGCATTGTGCTTTCAAAACTAAAGGAAATAAAGTACAAAAGCAATATCTTTACAATAAAAAATTTAAATAATAAAAAACTTTAATATTTCTTAGGCTAAGTAAATTATGACACTGTCAGTATGGTTTGAGGTACACTACCTAAAAAAGTAACTATGAAAGAACAAAATAACATCAGGGCAGCAACTATTCATGAAAAGAATGATTAATGCTATAAAACAGCACTCACCATATGTTTTCTCCCCCAAGAGTTGTCAATCACACCAGCCTAAAGCAGCTGCATCTCACTGGGAGACATATTTCTCACCCAGATAAACTTAAAATGCTACCAACATGCCCTGAAGGTATTGTAGGAGTGTAAATTTAAGAGAACACTTTGTGTGTGTGTATATCTTTCTCATTCCAGTGAGAATATAGCCATAGCTCTATTTGGAAAAGTTTCAGGTCAAAATTAAGGAAGTAAAGAAGCACCAGTATTAGCAATATTGACAGAAATACAAGGATCATGTGGAAAAACAAAAACAAAAACAAAAAAACATTGGCGTCTGATGCTTTGGGATTACTACAAAAAATAAGCAAACAAGAAGAAAAGCATTCTAAGAAATAAGGAAAGGGAAACAATGCTTTGGTTTATAATGTATAAAGAGAATAAACTTTCCAAATCCTCAAATAATTGTTCATGTTTTATAAATTATAGTCCACTCTTGTATGTGATACATTTTATGGGAGCTGATATAAATCTTTTGATAAGAACTGTAACCTACTTAATTGTTTCACACTTCTACTCTCTAGATAAAATAAGAATTGTTGAAGTTTCAGACTCTCTGCATAGATAAATAGTTATGCAAATTTGTTGCTTTCAAAATTGACATATAACCTCTTCTTGTACTTTTCTATTCCTAGAAGAAGAAAAAACTGGTCTTTTAAAAGCCTTGTGATAGTTTTACTGAGGGCATCAGTAAAATTTTCAACTTGAAATTTACTTGTAGATTTCTACAGAGTTTAGGGAACACAACTTACAGGGTACATTAAAATGTAACCTTTAAACTTCCCAATGTAAAACATCACTTCCTGGGCAGAGATAGTACTCCAAGAACAATCCATCACTGCTAGGAAGAATATACACTCAACATGGTTAATTAGTGCTGATGCACTCTTCTCTATACCCTCATCTGTCATGAAGATTGTTTACAAATCTGAGTTATTAGTCTTTATTTGGGAAAGGATCTGGTTAATATCTCTAAGAGCAGAAATCATTCATCCATCCACTCTATAGTGGAGCATGATAATTCCTACCCCCAATGCAAGTTACTGATAACCACTACCCCTCCACTAACTAAGGAGCTATAAATCAGGACCAGGGCAGCTCCTATGCAACCCCTGTTAATTCTGTTTATAATCTATCCAACTAAGAATGTTAGTGAGTCAAAGAAGAAACCAGCTGATGGATCAGATAGTAGAAAAGTCTAACAGATTAAAGATAGAAAACAACAAAATGATAAATTAAAATACCATGTGGTTATAAAACAAAGTGAATTTAATATTTATCTTTAAAATTTTAACATTTCTAAATTTTCATCTGAAACACTAAAGAACAATTAAAACTATCCTTAGTTGTGAATCATAAGATTTTAATTAAACATAAAAATTAAAACCTTGTAAATATAGAAAATGTACACTTATAACATAGAAAAGACACAAGCTAGGAGAAAAAGTAAACTTCATAAATCTTTTCTATTTATTTAACTGAAAACATGACATGAAATCTATGCTATTTATTGCAAAATGATCTAGCATTGATATAACTATGACGTCGATCCTAAGAAAATCCCCACTGATATTATTCACCAGAGTAGACTTCAGTAGAACAGCTGGCCCTGAAGACCATCTCATACAGTCCATATACCTTTGGTTCAAGAGATCCTTTTTCAATCAATAGCTGGGCATGGAGGTTGAGATAGGGAAGATGATAGTTCTAGGCCAGCCTGGACAGAAAGTTCACAGATGCTATCCCAGTAAAGTAAGTTTAGTGTGGTTACCTGTACCTGTCATCGCAGCTGTAACAGAAACCCTAAAAAAGGCACATTACAATCCAGACAAGAAGCAAGATTCCATCTCAAAAATAAGTACAAAAAGGGGTTGAGGCATGGTTCAGCAGTAGCGTACTTGCCTAGCAAGCTCAAGGTCCTAAGTCCACTGTTAAGTGAAAAAACTACATTAATAAATGAAGTATCTCTCAATCCAGAGTCCATGATCTGAACTAGTACTCAGTACTTTATTTAATACCTTCCGTTGTAAAAAGAAATACCACTCAGTGGTATTTTCAAAACAGAATGTAGGCTAAAACAGTTTCAACTACTGAACACATTTAATCATTATATACTGAAATAATGAATGCTCTAATTATCAAACATTGTGTCCAGGCCATTAAAGCAAGTATCTTCATCTACTGGTCACTTCAGTAATTTACTCTAGTTCTTATTGCTATTTAATCATAATCCACAATTCACCTTTGTATCCAACTATCCACTATTTGTAGGCCAAATTTCTTGAGTTTAATATTTTTAATAAAAAGCAAGTGACCTTATAGCATCAATTTTAAAGTCATAGTTTGCAACAAATTCACACATACACTTTCCTACTAACTAACACTTGAGGTACTACTATTAGTATTTTCAGAGTACATATACTCCTTTCAATATATGCTTCGAGTTAAGTTGCAAAGAAGAAAACACAATGATGAATTTAAAACCACATCTAACAGAAGATGGCCTCATTTAGATAATCAGCAGTTAGATAATAATCTACCTTCTGGTGTCCTACTATCTTGTATCTCTTGCTTTGCCAATTTCAAGTCTTAGAGAATGTTGCTTTTTAATTAAATTATATCATCCCTTAAAAGAAAGAATGTGTAGTTCTACTATTATAACATCAGTTTGGAAACCGAAGTTGTAAAGTACTCAGGAGACTCAGAGTTAAAGCCTTAATAAGCTTAACTGAAGACGGATCTCTCATTACATGATGACATGAAATTGGGCCAGAGACAGATTTTGCAGTAAATAACACCCATGAACATTTGTTCATCTATAACTTCTTCATTTCCTATATACGACATGCTATAACTGCTTAGTGTTATATACACTTTATCAAGTAGCTAAGTCAAAAGCGATTTTAAAAAAACATTTTTTTAGCTCCTTTAATGAAAATTAGATGACTATAGGTCTATAGATTCATTTCTGGGTTTTCAATTCTATTCCATTGGTCCTGAGGTCTGTTCTTGTGCCAGTACCAAACTGTTTTGATTACTATGGCTTTGTAGTAGAGTTTGAAATTTGGTATTGATATTCCTCCAGCACTGTTCTTTCTGTTAAGGATCGTTATGCTACTCGGGGTCCTTTATTGTTCAATAAGAATTTTTGGATTGCCTCTTCTATTTCCTTGAAGAATGAGGTTGGAATATTGATAGGTATCTCATTGAATTTGTAGATAACCTTGGGAAGTATTGCCATTTTCATGATGTTGATCCTTTCAATCCAGGAGCATGGGAGGTTTTGCCAATTTCTAAGTTCTGTTTTGATATCTTTCTTCAGGTTTTTAAAGTTTTCATCATAGAGATCCTTCACTTCTTTGGTTAATTCCTAGGTATTTTATTTTTTATGAGGCTATTACGAATGGAGTTGCTTTCCTGATTTCAGCCACGCTTTTCTCATTGTTGGCATACAGAAAAGCCATTGATTTTTGAGGGTTAATTTTATACCCTGTTACTTTGCCAAAGTTTTGAATCAGCTTGAGTAACTTGGGAGTGGAGTCCGAGGGAATCTTTAAATACAAAATCATGTCATCTGCAAAGAGGGAGAGTTTTACTTCATCTTTCCCTATTCGGATACCTTTTATGTTTGTATCTTGTCTTATTGCTGTAGCTAAGCATTCTACTACTAAATTGAAGAGAAGTGGAGAGAGTGACATCCTTGTCTCGTTCCTGAGTTAAGAGGAAATGGCTTTAGTTTTTCACCATTAAGCATAATGCTGGTTGTAGGTTTGTCATATACAGCCTTTATTGTATTGAGGAATGTTCCATGGATTCCTAATTTTTCCAGAACCTTCATCATAAAGGGGTGTTGGATGGAAGAAAGACAGCCTCTTCAGTAAATGGTGCTGGCAAAATTGGTTAACTACTTTTAGAAAACTAAAGCTAAATTTTTATATATCACCCTGCACAAGAATCAACTCCAAATAGATCAAAGACCTGGGAGTCAAAGCAGACACTCTGAAAATATTACAGGATGGAATAGGAGAAACCCTACGTCTCTTTGGCACAGTCCGAAATTTTCTTTTTTCTTTTTTTTTGTCGGTCGTGGGGCTTGAACTCTGGGCCTGAGTGCTGTCCCTTAGCTCTTCAGCTCAAGGCGAGCGCTCTACCACTTGAGCTACAGCGCCACTTCCGGTTTTCTGGTGGTTTATTGGAGATAGGAGTCTCACGGTCTTTCCTGCCCAGGCTGGCTTTGAATTGCGATCCTCAGATCTCAGCCTCCTGAGTAGCTAGGATTACAGGTGTGAGCCACCAGCGCCCAGCTCCGAAATTTTCTTAAAAGAGACCTAGAAACACAACAAATCAAAGAAAGGTTGGACAAATGGGATTGCATGAAATTGCAGAGCTTCTGTATGGCAAAGGACATAGCTAGCAAGATCAATAGAAAGCCCACAGATTGGGAGAAGATCTTCACTAGCCATACAATGGACAAGGGTCTCATATCTAATATATACCTGGAACTCAAAAAATTAAATCCCCTAACAACAAATCCTCAAAGAAACAACTGCCCAATTAATAAGTGTGCTAAAGACTTAAAGAGAAACTTCTCTGAAGAGGAAAGGATGGCCAATAGACACATGAAGAAATGTTCAACCTCCCTAGCCATAAAAGAAAAGCAAATCAAAACTACATTGAGATACCACCTCACCCCAGTTAGAATGGCTATAATCAAAAACTCTAATAACAACAGATGCTGGAGGAGATGAGGACAGAAGGGAACCTTACTGCATTGTTGGTAGGAGTGTAAACTTGTTCAGCAACTTTGGAAAGTAGTATGGAGGTTCCTCAAAAGACTCCACATAGAGCTCCCCTATGACCCAGCAATCCCACTTTTGGGCATTTACCTAAATGATCACAAACAAGACCATACTAAAGCTACAGCACAACTATGTTTATTGCAACATTATTTACCATAGCTAAGATATGGAACCAACCCAGATGCCCCTCAGTAGATGAATGGATCAAGAAAATGTGATACACACACACACACACACACACAAAATGGAATTCTATGCCTCCATCAGAATGACATTGCCCCATTTGTTAGGGAATGGAAAGACTTGGAAAAAATTATATTAAGTGAAGTAAGCCAGGCCCAAACAAACATAGATCCTATGGTTTCCCTTATACTGCAATAACTAGTATATGTCTGAGACAAGCAGAAACAGTCAGATAAATTGATGTTAGGTGAAATGAACCCCAAGATAAGGATTCAAATGGTTTTTCTTTCTTGCGATTGTTTCTAACATATTTATAAAATTTTTTTGTTGCTTTGTATGTCCCTCCTCCACGGTATAACCCCTGCTTTCACTGTATTTGATGTTGGTATAATTTGTGGAGGGGAAGGGAAAAAACAAATCACTTAAATAGGGATACAGGTGGACCTATTGCAACAATGAGATGTACAAGTCATTATGTTGAAAAACAAACTTTACAACTTTGGTAAGGGGAGGGGGAGATGGGAAGGGATGGGAAGGGGAAACAAAGGAGGAGGCAACAATGCTTGATAAGAAATGTACTCATTACCTTGCCCATGTAATTGTAACCCCTCTGTACGGTATTTTCACAATTAAAAAAAAAAAGTCAGCAATCAACAAGAAACTAAAAAAAAAAAAAAGTGATAAAACATGACTTTTATCCTAATTTTCAAACACAGCACTATTATTTTTCTGCAAAATTCAAATAACTTGAATATGTAACTTAAGGACCACTAGACTATTATCTCAGATTGTGGTTAGAGTATATTCTGAAAAGAGGAAAATAAATCTCAGTTCCTCTGCTGCCTGCCTCTATTAGTCCCTTCAGGTGACTGGAACCCTCCAATAAAACATAAATTTTACTGTAAGTCAGTGCTTTGATAATATGACAACTGACTAAGAAGTTATCTCCTGAAATGTGAAGCTGCACACAGAACCTAAACTCATCAGAACCTGTCATTTCTAAATATTTCAATGAACTAAAAAGCAGCTGCTTCACTCAAAGAGAATTACTTACAAAACACATGAAGAAAATTTAGCAAAACTATAAAATACTGTAATTTCTACCCCATCATATTATTTTGTAACATATAATACTGTTCTCTAGAAAATAAATGACGTTAGTATTTTTGATTCTCTGAAGAAATAGTATTCACACCTGTTTTGCAATGGTTTTAAATGAAGGCTTAGATTTACTAAGTGTGTAAAACTCACATAATGCATAAATCTTGGTTTTCCCTTCAGAAAACTTTCCTAAACATAATAGAGAAAAATGAACTGCATTTTTCAACATCTTTGGAGAAGATAATTATTTTGGATAATACATGGATATTGATTTAACAAGCCTTGTAGTCAGAAAAAACTTCATGATCTAATCGTCCATGTAGCCAGGCACCAGTGGCTTATGCCTGTAATCTTAGCTGCTCAGGAGGCTGAGATCTGAGGATCAAGGTTTGAAGCCATCAGGGATGGCATACAGACCTTGAGTTCAAACCCTTCCACCAACATACATACATACATACATACATACATACATACATACATACATACATACATACTCTATGGTATAATTTGAACTTAATTTATCTTTGTGACTCCTAATACTATAAAGACTGTCAACACATTATATCTCCAAATATTGAGCATCTTTACTAATACCTTCTCCAGATTACTGTGCCAAATAGTATTCTAGTACAGAATTCAGTTTTATGGTTTTTATATACTCTCTACCATAGCTCAAAAATAGATCTCAAAAACTAACTACCCATCATTTTTATCAAGGACTGTTCATCCCCCCAATACAATACACCTTCTCAAAGCAAAATTATCCATGTTTTACAGCAAACCTCAAAAATTTAGAAAACAAAATTTGTAAGAGATAGGAGCATGAAACAATGGATACAGATTTCCATGCAGACACTGCTTCCTTCTCAAAAATGGATCATTTAATAAAATACATCTCAAAACTTGTGGGACAGAGCTGAAGTTTCAATGTAGTATCATAAATCTACAGCTGTGTTGCTGTTAATAGTCCATGCTGCTTCCTCAAGACCACAGGAAGCCAAAACACACACTGTCAGAACTGAACTTACCTTCACAGGAATTGGCCAAAAGCAGCAGAGCAAATACGACAGAGTAAGCATCAAAACAGTTATTGAGCAGTACAAATTCAGTGAAGGTAGGTCTTTACCATACTGTAATGCCTGAAATGGGGGTTTAATTCACATGTTTAAAAGATGTTCTCAGAAGGTAGTGTATACTAAAATGGTGTACTGTGAATTTCAAAGAATAGATATCATTTGTGAGGGGAAAACAGTCCTTAACAAGGTTATTCACACCCTTCGAGTTTTTCTGCTCACTTTCTAAAAGGCTGTTTCCAAATATCAAACCTGTTTTCTTGGGAATATAATCTACAAACGTCTACAAATGTATTCAGTGCAGAACACTATAACACCACAGACTTGTATACTACACAACAAAATTATTTCTCACAGTTCCAGAGACTGAGAAGTCCAAGATTAAGGTGCTGGTAGATTCGATGTCTGTGGTAACCTTTTCCTGTATGAAAATGACCACCTTGTGTGCCTCCTTGACAGAAAAAGATATCATCTCTCTCTGTGTGTCTTACCAGTAATTCCACGCAAGAGGTCTCCACTCTCAAGAGTGAGTTACCTCCCCAAAACAACCACCAATAATAGCCATCATATTGGGGATTCCAACTTCAACATATGAATTAGGGGGTAGACACAAACGTGCAGTCCATAGAGGCAAATAACCTTTACCATACACAAATAAGTAATGATGACTTACTTTTATTGCCCACCAAAGCCACTAGTGGATGAGTTTCTGACTCTTCACTCACTTTCTTCACCACGGTATACCAATCTTCTAAATTCTCAAAGCTTTGATAATTTGTGATATCATATACCAAGAGGATCCCCTGTCACAAAAGAGTTATGAAATATGTCAAGTATTATTTGAAAAGATACTAATAATACTCTTTAGCAGAGCTTCAGACAGGTCAAGCAGCACAACAGTACAAAGTGAAATGTTTTATATGCAGATTGGTTTCAATTTAAATTAAGTTTCTAGCAGATAATGTGGAATGTCTACATTCACAGTAAATCTAGCAATTAAAATGCAAATGCAAGCTAAGATAAAATTTTATCAGAATCCCAAGTGGTTTCTCAATGACTTCTGAAAAGAAAGCTACAAGGTCTATAATCCTGCCTCTTACTCAAGGTCAAACATTAAACTTTTTAGTAATGAACCATCTGCTGTTAATCTTTTAAAATACTTTACCAAAATGGATATTCCTTGACATCCTTGACAATTTCAGTGTTTCACACAATTTTTTTAATGAAACATTAGCTTCCTTCTTTGAAGCTCGGTGCATTTGGAGAACTTGAGACTGTTCGTCTTATTATAACCCTTCATATTCTTGAAGATAGTTAAGTAACTCCCTTACCGTCTGCTTTCCAGAGTAAACAAACTCAATTTCTTAAACTTGTCTCAAAGGAGCTATTTTCTCTCCTTTAATCATAGTTGTTGATTCTTCTCAAGACACAGCACATATAGTTTTCTGACATCCTCTTTAAAATGAGCAATGTAAAACTGGACATGATACCATAATAAGAGTGCAAGCAAAGCCAAATATAACAAAAGGATTGCTTCCTGCCTCTTATATATCATATTACTTTTAATTTATCCCATTATTTTGTGGGGAAAGAATGAGAAATAGATGCATACAGAAAAATAAGAGTACTACATTCTTGATTCTCATACAGTTTAGGATCAGACAATACAGAGTTTGAGATATAGTGTAAGTCTGGACTATAATAACATTTGCTTCTACTGCTTAGGTTGTAATAATAATCAACTATTTCTGTACCTCTATGTATCAAACACGTATCTAGGTTGTTTCACTTATTCTCCTAACATTCACAAGAGGCTGGCATAATTATTTCCATCTTACTGAAAAAATGGTAACAGTTGAAGGCTTAGCATCTTCATATGCAAGGTCCTAAGTTTAAGACTCAGTACTGCCCCCCCCCCCCCCGCAAAAAAAAGTTATAACAGCTGAAGTTACACAGATGGATAAGTGATTGATTCAGGACTTGAGTAACAGACTAAGTAACTAAAAAGGTCTCTGCCAACTACACAACATGCACTGTGTTAGATACTAGGGATGGAAGTTCTAATTAAACCACATTCTTTGTGATGGACTTTTTAGAACTCCATTGTGCACATATACCACATTTTTCTTGATCCATTCATCTACTGAGGGGCATCTGGGTTGGTTCCATAGCTTAGCTATAGTAAATAATGCTGCAATGAACATGGTTGTGCTGGTAGCTTTAGCATGGCCTTGTTTGTGGTCATTTGGATAACTGCTCAGGAGTGGGATTGCTGGGTCATAGAGGAGCTCTATGTGTAGTCTTTTGAGGAACCTCCATACTGCATTCCAGAGTGTTTGAACAAGTTTACACTCCCACCAACAGTGCAGTAGTGTTCCCATTTGGCTACATCCCCTCCAGCAGCTGTTGTTATTAGAGTTCTTGATTATAGCCATTCAAACTGGGGTGAGGTAGAATTTCAATGTTGTTATGATTTGCATTTTTTTTTATGGCCAGGGATGTTGAAAATTTCTTCATGGTCTATTGGCCATTCTTATTTCCTCTTCAGAGAAGTCTCTCTTTAAGTCTTTAGCCCACTTGTTAGAAAAAAAAAATATTAAGTGAAGCAACTCAGGCCCAAAGAAATGTAAATTGCATGGTTTCCCTCATTTGTAAAAACTAGAATATATCTATGATATTTTTAGCAGAGGATCGCAATAGCCGAATCACTAGGTACATATGACTATATATATAAAATGAAGCATATCAAAATGAAGTCCAAGAATTGGAAACAAGGTTTTATTATGTACTATTTGCAGTTTTGGGGTTTGTTTTTGTTTTGTTTTTTAGTTTTCTGTACCCTTTGTACCTTTTCTCATACATATAAGTTCATCTGATCCACAGAAGGGAAAGGAAATCACAGAAACAGCAGGACAAAGGATGAACTATGGCAACAATGATACTCACTTAGTCACTATATTGGAAATGAACTTTACAACTTGGGGAAACGGAAGTGGGAACGGGAAAATGAGAGAATATGAGGGAGGAGGTAACTGTTCAAAAAGAAATGTATTTATTACTTTTCTTATGTAACTGTAATGTACTTATTACCTTTCTTATGTAACTATAATCCCTCTGTTCATCACAATTAATTTTTAAAAAAAGAAAAAAAGTTCTAAATCTCAAAAGACTTACAATCCTAGCAAAACCAGACAAATAAATAAATAAATGAATATCATAAAACACCGGTCATCCCCATCAACAAGCTGGTAAGTACTAATCAACTGGCTCAAGGTTCAGTGGGAATGGTGTTGGAACTATCATTCGCCATTTTCACAGCATGAGTACTCTGTTCTCATATTTAGCTATCATAAAACTGGGGAAGACACCATAAGTTATCATTTCTAACATACGGATACACCAAGTATATAGCAGAAATAAACAGTAATAATTACTAAGTAATGTATTTTGGACACATAATATCTTTACTTCTACAAAATTTTTGAGCTTACATAAAATTTTAATTGAATATATTTAATCATTGAATTGTTGGAAAATTTAGCAGTTGATTCTTTGAAGCTAGAACAAGCTGGAAGTAACATACTACAATGACCCTAAGTCATCTAGCTTTTCTTGGCCTCAAGTTTCTTGTTTCTAAAATCTTTTGAATGTGACGGTCTCTTAAGAACCTCTCAACATAAATATTCGTTAATTTTTATACAAAATCACTTGTCTGATTCACTCTGGTAACTTAGACATTTACCCAAGATGCTCAATCAAGAATTATATGAAATAAGGAGCATAATTGCATTTTCTTTACTAAAGCTCCAAAACTGACCTCTGAGAAAGATTCATTCTCAATTTACTAACCCCACCTACAGTTGCTATAGGTGATACTACATAACTTTTCATTGAAAAGAGCTCTCTTAGATGGCAGTCATCTATATTATTTGGACAATGTTCTATTATCTCACTTTTTTAAAACAATGACTTTAAATTAATATATTATAAAATAGCACAGGATCCTTTATTATTCTTAGAAAACAGGAATCACATTTTCATGACCATTGGAAGACAGATTTTATGCTTGTTAAATAGAATCTAGACCCATATTGCCTTAAAATGTTTGGAATCATTCTGATTAACACATGAAACTTTTATCTTCAGGTAAAGTAATACATAAATATGATAAGATACACATAAACAGAACACAGTCACCCATCTACTAATGACCAATGCTACACTAGTGATATAGAATAAAACCTTAAAGCTATTGATCTAAAAAAGAGATTAGGATACTGTGGCCTTTAAACCCAGCCCATATGTATTTATGATTAAGCTATTATTAAAACACAGTTGTAATCACTTGCTTAAACATTATCAATGGTTACATTTGTGCTAAACTGCAAAGTTAAATTAGCTGCAACTGAAATAGTAATTTCCTGCAAGTTGTTCTGAGTCATTCAGGACTGATATAAAAAATAGGGGATAGCCAGGCACTAGTGGCACATGCCAGTAATCCTAGCTACTCAGGAGGCTGAGATCTGAGGATCAAGGTTCAAAGCCAGCCTGGGTAATTAATCACAGCTATAAATGGAGAGGTAGCTCAAGTGGTAGAGCACTAGCCTTGAGCAAAAGGAGCTCAGGGTCAATGCCCAGGCCCTGGGACTGGCAAAGGAAAAAAAAAAATACTAAAACATGAGACTTGAAATTTTAAAACTACCAGGACAAACTACAGCTGCATAACTTTAGTCTGGGCAACAGTTGATTTGGATTTGACTCCAAAAGCACAAGGAACAAAAGCAAAAGTAGACAAATAGGATTACATCAAACAAAAAGGCATCTATGTAGAAGAGAAAATATTAGTTAATGAGGTAACTTACAAATTGGGAGAAAATATCTACAAGTTAAATATCCACTCGGGGGCTGATATTCAAAATATAAAAAAACAAACAACTCAATAGTATGAAAAAATTAAAACTGGACAAGGAACTTGAACAGGCATTTCTCAAAAGGCATATAAATGGTCAATGGATAGATTAAAAATGCTTATCATTAATCATCAAGAAAATGCAAATTAATACATATCAGAAATACAAATCAAAAGAAAGCTTGAAGCAGCCATATTAACTTTAGAATAAGGAGAAATATCAATTATAAAGATTGGCATAATGAGAAAGAGATCAATTCTGCAAGAATACATAATAATCCTCAATGTATATGTACCCAAAAGCGGAGCTTAAAACATATGAGGCCAAAATGGATAGAACTGCAAGGAATTCCAAATTCAGAACTGCTGTAACTGGAGGGTTTAACCCCCTTTGTTCATTAACTGGCACACCAAGCAAACAGTATATAGCAAATTCAAACAAAAGTAACCATCAACTTTATTTCCTCCAACATCAAAAAACTTCTCCAGTTCTCATGGAGTATTTACCAAAACAGACTATATTCTAGTCCTAAAAGCTAACAAACTTACAAAACTGGAAATTATACAAAGTACCCTCTCAAACCATAATAAAACTAGAAATCAATTTACATAGGTATATATAATACACATAGCTTATAAAACCCAAAATGAATTTTGGTACTAAACAACATACTTCTAAATAACACAAGGATTTCTAAGAAGGCATAAGACAAAATTACTTTTTTTAACTAATAAATGCATGACCTATCAAAATTTGTGAGATGTAGCAAAGCCTTAGCTGGCCACAAACAAGTACAACCACTTGGTTAGACATAACACATAACTGCAAGAGAAGCCTGAAAGCAATCTTCTTGGGGACTGAGAGATCTAATCTTTCCAGCCTTATAACATGTAACCCTCCCCGCATATGGCTCATGTCTGTCACCTCGGGTTTCCACCCATTAACATGCCCTTTATTTTTTTTCCTGTTGTCTTCATCCCAACACAACTGTGTTTTCTCCCTTCAATTTAGCCTCCAACTTATTCTCTTCTTCCACCTTTACATGGCTTTTGGAAATCAGATTTCACATTTAATTCTTCTACAAAAACGCTCCTCTAATTTTTATGCATTAACTACACATTATCTAATTCTAAGAAGGTATTAGTACCCCTCTTTCTATAAATTAAGACTTGTATATATTACATATATTAAATAAGTTTACTTTATATGGCATTTTGTTTCAGCTATCCTTTTTTCTGTTGGTGGTAGGGCTTGAACCCAGGGCCTGAGTGCTATCCCTGGAGCTTTTTTGCTCAAGGCTAGTGCTCTACCACTATGAGCTATAGTGCCACTTCCAGTTTTCTGGTGGTTATTGGAAGTGACAGGCTCATAGACTTTTCCATCAGGGCTGGCTTCAACCCGCGATCCTTAGATCTCAGCTTCCTGAGTAGCTAGGATTATAGGCATCTGGCTTATCATCATATATAAAAGTATCAAATGGATACTATTCTCAAAGTAACAGTTAAGAACAGTCTTGAATTAAAAACACCAGTGGCAACACTTCACAATTTTAAAGATAAAATATTACATAGATTTCATTCCACAATTTAACGGATGCCAAACACAGTACACACATTATTTAACCTCAAAAATGAAAGGCTCCCTCATTTCCAAAAATGCAGGATATTTTTTTCACACTGACCTGAAAAAGAAACCAACTATTAGTTTGTCGTTATCTAGAGATCTATAATCCATACTAGTTATACAACAGTCATAACATAGTAACTTGCTATGTAAGTACAACCTACAGGAGACACTAATGAAAAAAAGATATAAGTACAGCAATAATTTGGCAGCCATCCAACTGAATTCACCATACGACACAGCAGGAGGCTCCGGGGAAGCTGGTCTGGGGATGCGCCTCCCCCCAGCTGTCACACAGGCACCCCCTTTTGTTGGTACTGATGGCAGCTGGTCTGCGTGGGGCACTGGCGCACAGTAACAGTTATGTTCTACCTCACAAATGACTACACTTCATTGAGTTTATGCTCAGTGGGGGCAGTGTTTGCAAACCACTTAGATTCCAGGATGGAAGGAGCTATGAAAATGAAACATCCAGTCCTTCTCTGAGGTTTGTTATTAGCCTCTGTTAGCCACAAGTTACATGGCACTAAACACTAGGTACTGTGTGTTTGCCTCTAACCACTGGGAAAAATAGCATATAACATCTTTCTGAAGACTCCTAGAAATTTTCAAGTTAATTTAAAATCTGGAGATTTAACTGGGACATATTTCAATTCTTACAACTAGTTCTTGTCAAAAATATCTCAGGAATTCTTTTCAGGTGTCAATTCAATTTGATTTCAGGCAACAGTATTCAATAGTATTCACCAGTATTCAATAGTTTAATGAAACTACAGGGGAAAAGAAACTAATCATTTTTATTTAGGCCAAAATTAACTTTTTTCCTACAAAGAAACATCTATGTTATTGGCTTAATAATCAAAACATATGTAATTCTTTCTATGCACTACATAGTTTGTTGGAAAACTTAAAATTCTAAGTAACACATAAAATATCCTGAAAACAGTTTGTCAAAATTTTATTTATCAAAGATTTCTAACATGTAAAGGTGTACCAAAATCCAAAATATTCATGAAAGTCAACTCATGAAGCAAATAGATCTCTTAGAGAATAATTACGTAATTATGTATTAGAATGGTTTTTTTTTCGAAAAGTAGCATTTTCCCCAAATAACGTATCAGAACTTCTGGATAAATTATATGTACAGTTTAACAAAATACAAAGGAGAGTATTTTTATGCATTTTACATATCTTTAGGAATCTCTGTAAAGCCATTTATGACAATTCATGTTTATCATCTAAAAATTCCCAGTTTCCTAGGACAATTTAATGAAAATATTCAGGTACCATATTATTGCTTAATACAGGGTATGGGCTCATAGAAGAATTTACACAGTATAAACAACCTAAAACATAAGCATATGATAAAAAGTTACCTTCAAGAAATAAAATACATGAACAGAAAACAGAAACATTTTACGAAATCCAAGATCTCCCAAAAAAAGTTTTTACACAAATACTTAGTGACTATAAGCAACTACGCAATAACAAAATATATGCTGATTTAAGTGAATGTTTACAAATATTACAAACATATTAAATTCTATTGCTTATGCACTTTAAATGATTTGTGACTTTCATATAATGTCACTTTTCAAATCACAGTAATAAATTTTAAATAAATTTAACACCTATTTAATACACTTTTTAAGTGCAGCAGAATGAACAGAATCCAATTAGTCATGAATTATTCCTCTAATTTTTAAGTGAAGAAAAAGAATTGAATTTCTATAATTACTTATGCCGAGATGCATAATGTTCTTCACTAATTAACTGTTCCACGACAAGCTACTCGTGTGTGTGTGTGTGTGTGTGTGTGTGTGTGTGTGTGTGTGTGTGTGTGTATGTGTGTGTGTCTCCTAAGGCTTGAACTCACAGCCTGGGTGCTGTCCCTGAGCTTCTCTTTATGCTCAAGGCTACCACTCTACCATTTGAACCACAGCTCTATTTCTGGCTTGGAGATAGGAGTCTCACAGACTCTGCTTAGGCTGGCTTTGACCCACAATCCTCCGAGCTCAAATTCCTAAGTAACTAGGATTATACCCATCAGCCACTGACACTTGGTTTGTAAAGCTATTCTATTAGACAGTAAGAGGCAAATGTCACTAGAAGTTACACCAGTCTTAATTTTCATTTAGTAAAACCTACAGTGGCCTAAAGGCAGATTTTGTGGAGCAAAAAGGAAAAGAGTACCAATTTTATATCCAATGCAACCAATGACATGAGTAAAACAAGGACTGTGGCCTCCTGCACGTCTCTGTACAGTCTGTTTTCTTTAGGTGAGTATCTATTCTAAACATAACTAATTTAAAACAACAGTAAAAAAAAAAAAAAAATAAGCTAGACACAAAGTCTGAGATGTACCTTTTAAGATGCAAATCATTGGGCTGGGAAGGTGGCTCAGTGGCAGAGCGCTTGCCTTGCATGCATGAAGCCCTGGGTTTGATTCTTCAGCACCACATAAGCAGAAAAAGCCAGAAGTGATGCTATGGCTCAAGTGGTAGAGCTCTAGCCTTGAGCTGAAGAGCTGAGGGACATTGCCCAAGCCCAGAGTTCAGGCCCCACAACCGACCAAATAAATAAATAAATAAATAAATGTTCATAAAATACAGAACCATATAATCTCAAGTAGAAATGTTAAACATTAGCAAAAAGATTCTTCAGGAAATAAAGGAGAAAATTCTACAAATGCAGAAAAGTCAAGGAATAATGTTTGAAGAACCAAATATATGTAATTTTAAAATTTCAGAACCATGTTAGCCACATTTATACTTCTCTGAATATTTTACAAAATAAGCGAGAATCTATTTGACAAAAATTAAAATTCTGTTCCACAGATTAATTTCTTAGAAAAAAGTTATGCTTCTGCTATTCATAATGCCAAACTCAAATTAGAAAACTAAATGAAAATTTTTGAATACTTCACTCACAGTGTCTCCTAATGATGTGGAAACTACAGACTAATTAAAAGTAGAAAGACAGACAAAAATAAATAAATAGCAAATTAGTAAGCACTGTGCACAGAGCTCCATAAAGAACATGCACTTTATTTTCAGCACTATACCATGGTCTTCTTCCTCAGACCATGATGTTCAATGGAAATACTGTATTCCTGAAGTCTCTACTGTTAAATCAAAAACATTAAAAAGGCAATTACTCTTCACTAACTATTTTGGGTGAATTAATCTGTAAAGTACATTACTACCATATATAGTTTAATTTGCCTAATTTTAAGAAAACAAATTATGTCTATTACAATCTCAGTTTTCCAGCAAATTCTTTTATTCAGGTGACTTTCTCACTTTACATAAATTTTCTTCTTAAATACATCATTATCCTATGAAACTATTATATGTGCTCCAACATATAGTCATACTTATCTGATATGAAGTATTGTTGTCTACAAATCTAAAAAGCTAAAATTACTTAGCTTAATTCATATGTCAAATGTATAGACACACAGATATATCTTCTGTCCTTCCAAGTGAAAATTCAAATTTTCTCCAATATTTTTCAGTTTATGATAGTAGTCACTATAGCCAAATAAGCTCATAATGTAAAAAAAATTATCATTGCTTTTATCCTACTACTGACAATAACATCTACAAATGCAAGCAGTATGTGAGGGCTGTGAAAGGTTTTCCCATTCCCAATAGTTAATGTCACCATTTCTCTCACTCAAATCCTTCCAAACACTAGGAAAGATGAAACTAGAAGAACTGGATAAATGCAAAATTAATCTCTCTACAGGTCACATAAAAATCAAATTAGAAACGTATATGTATGTGTACCCACACATGTGTCCATAAGCAGGACATCATCAATATTAAAATAACAACAGAGCTCATATCATACCTGTGCTCCGTAGATATATTTATCCAACATCTTGCCTCCTATTGTCTGCCCTCCTATGTCCCAAACTTGAAGAGTAACATTCAGATTTCCTAGAATATAAGAGAATGTAAAATTAAAATTAAAAAATTAAGTAAAACCAGTGAACATGGTTTCATAGAACATTAAGTCACAATGATAAATTAATTTGCCTTTTATTCTGAAAATATACATGATCACGTATTTGAATTGTGAAAATGTCAAAAATCACAGTATAGAACTAGCTTTATTCCTTTCCTCCATTTCTATGGAACCATATTTATAATTACCTTCAAAACAAGAGAAAATAAAGCTTTAATTTATAAGCTTAAGCTTTTATGGAAAAAAGCCCCAGAGAATAAAACACATGTGTAAGACATAAGAAACATTTTAGAAATAAAAATTGAACCCTCATACACTGCTGTCTGTTCTAAACTCTGTACATTCTAAAACTCACAGAATAAGCAGACTATTTATTTACATACCTGCTATTACATGTAATCTTAATCAGAAATTACATGCTTGTAAATTTAACCTTTAAAATATAAACGTATTTGATAGCCCTATTCAGAACTAAAATTGGATACACAGACCCAGAATTTCTCTAAATGTTATGATTCATATCTGGTCAAAGAATGTGCACAGAAACAAACAATATGTGTTCCAAACCTCATCACATAATTAATATTCTTCCCTACATAAGCTTTATAAAAGCATACTAGAACATTGAAAGGCAATCCTTAAAATTAATTTGTGCATTTTACAAAATTTTGGGGTTAAATAAAAATGTATGCCAAGTCCTCTCTTATGACTGGGCTACATCTCAAAGTCCATGTCCATTTAACATTTCGAGCCATATCTCCTCAAAAGATCATAGTTTTCTCTAAACTCTCAACTACTGAATGATTTGCCAATCAGGAATATCTAAAATTAAAACTTAGAAACCTACTTACTTCAAAAACAAAAAAGAACTATAAAGACATGATTTGTTTTCCTATTAATAAGTTTTTTATTGTGAAAATACTGTACAGAGGAATTACAGTTACATGAGCAAGGTAATTCTTATCAAGCATTGTTGCCTCCTCCTTTGTTTACCCTTACCATCCCTGCCCACCCATCTCTCCCCCCACGACCCGCCTAAGACATGCTTTTTATGCCACTATGAAACACTAAGATCAGAGAATGTGCTATCATTTAACTACAAAACTGAACAGAAAGTATACTGGATTCACCGGTAAAGTTTATCTTGAAGTCTGTTTTGGTAGGTTTGTATGATAGTCTTTCCATTACTGGATATACGCTTGCTGCATCTGCCACTGTGCAGACAACTAACTATGGGCTCTCACCAATGACAGCTACTGAAGTTTATCACCTGGCCTCATTCCCACAGACACACATTTCCCATGCTCAGAGTAATGAACAAAATAGTCTTAAAGATGTGTGAATGTGAAAACAAACTGCCACATGTTAAAATATATCCAGTTCTGTAAGATGCAAAGCAGAAGTCATTATCTATATCATCTCTAATCAGGTGAGGAGCTATCAGTAGAGATACGTGAAAGTTTCAGAAGCCTGTAGATAACCAGGAAGGAAGGGACCTATTCATATTACATACAGAAAGCTCTACAGTCATTTGAAGTCACTCTTCAAAAGACAGTGTTTAGGGGCTGGGAAAGTGCCTCAGTGGTAGAGTGCTTGCCTTGCATGCACGAGGCCCTGGGTTTGATTCGAGGCCCTGGGTTTGGTTTCTCAGCACCACATAAGCAGAAAAGGCCAGAAGTGGCGCTGTGGCTCAAGTGGTAGAGCGCTCACCTTGAGCTGAAGAGCTGAGGGACAGTGCCCAGGCCCAGAGTTCAAGCCCCACGACCGACAAAAAAAAAGTGTTAAACAATACTAACTCATGATTACATTTTATGTAGCACTGTAATCCTTTTCTTCATAGTCAATAATACCTACTTCTTAATCTCACATCAAGATACAAGGAATTTTTTTGCCTTTACTTTTCTTTCATTGGATTCTAATATTTGGAATTGATCTGAATTGGGCATTGTGAATGTTTCAACTATAAATTTAAGAGCATGTTCTCTACAACATGCAAGTTTTCTACAACAGTTTCAAGACCATAGTTCATGCAATTATGTTCAACACAGGATATTTATATTCATTTTTAAATCTACACTTTTCCAAACAATGTTTGATATTTGCCTGAATATTTTTGTTGAGTTTTTTTTTTTTAGGATACAAGTTCTAATGACTTAAAAAAGTCACTAGAATTATCACAAATATATATATACTTTTCTAAAACACTAACGAAGACATTTGCTATCATTATACCTCTATCAAGTGATATTAACTTCATAGGTATTTCATATACCAAGAAATAGATTTTAACTTCTACAGTTAAGCTTATTAACATATAAAACTTAAATGAGGATTGAGAAATAAAGATGTAACTGAAAGCGATTCTGATTTTATTTTCTGTAAATATAAACATGAAATCCTCCAATTTGATTACACAGAAGGTTATTCATATAATCAATATTACATTTTTTTCAATATTACATTTTTTAAATCAAGATTCCATCTAACACAAATTTCAAACAACTAGATAACAATCTAATCCCAAACACAAAATGCTTTAAAAATCCCTGCTCCTCTGTGTTAAAAAAAAAAAAAGACAAGTAATTAGGGAAAAAAAAAAATAATATAGAAAGCTGTTCTTGTATGAATCAAAGCCACCAAAAGGATTCAAAAGTGACCTTGTAAAAGTACACGTGGTGCCTTGGTTAACCTTACTTAAAGTGCTGCATAGTAAAGATGGAACTAAAAACACAAGACTACCCACTTCTTGTACTGAAGACTTAGAAATCCCTTTCACAGTAGAACGCTGTTTACTGGACTGTACCCACAAGCTTCCTGAAAGTATTTTGACTAAGGCTCTTAAGAAGCTCTATCAGCAGAAGCTCTGACTAACAGATACACTATTTTAAGCAGGAAAATCTTCACAGTGGTTGCATCCAGACTATACACCATGCCGGATCATGAAATACACCAAAATGGATGAGTATTTGCAAAGTAATGACCTTGAAAACTTGCATGAAGAGAATGTGAATAGATGGGCAGAAGGTTTCCACACCTAACAATCTGGCCAGAAGACTTACTAAACTAGAACTATTCTGTTAATACACTGTGATATTTCATTATAAGACTCACTAAACTAGAACTATTCTGTTAATACACTGTGATATTTCATTATAAATTCAATAATGTTGTTTTACTGTTTTACTTAGCAAATAACACCAACCATCCTACATTTGACAGAATGATTTAAAAGTAATGTTAAAGCACATAAAGTAATCTTGTAATTTATGAATATCATTTTTTAACATACCTACTAATTATTTAAGGTCAAGATACACTAAGATAATTTTTTCTTACTGAACTTTCTACCTTTTTTTTAGTTCATTAACTAGCAAGAAAGCAACTGCAGTTTGAAAATACAGAATATTTTCTGGAACTATGATCATCAAGAGAAAATTAAGAAAAATTAAATATTAATAATGCACATTCCCAGACTTGGAAAAAAATCATATTAAGTGAAGTAAGCCAGACCCAAAGAAATATAAATCCCATAGTTTCCCTCATTTGCAACAATTAGTATATGTCTAGGATAACTTTATCAGGTGAGCAGAAAGCTCAAAAGCTATGTACTTATGACCATATAAGATGATGCTAAGCAAAATGAACCCCAAGATAGGGACACAAGTGATCCTTCTTTGTAGTTGTTGTTGTTTTTAACGTACTATGTGATTTTTTTGTTTCCTTTGTATGTTCTTCCCCCTATGGTATATCGCCTGTTGTCACTGTACTTGATTTTGCTATCCTGTATCTTGTATATACATTTATCTCATTTGGGGAGGGGAAGGGAAATAACAAAACGCTGAAACAAGAACACAGGATGACCCAATGCAACAATGATAGCCACAAGACAGTATATTGGAAATGAACTTTACAACTTCGGGAGGGGGTGGGGAACTAAGGGTGGTGGGGGAGGGAAGGGATAGTGGGAGAACAACAAAGGAGGGGGTAACAATGGTCGACAAGAAATGTGCTCATTACCTTAGTCATGTAACTGTAACCCCTCTGTACAACATCTTTACTATAAAATAAAATTTTTTAAAAAGAATGCACATTCCCTAACATCATCTTTTAAATTTACCTAGTCTACATATTATGCTGCAAATTTGGATGGCAAGAATACCAATTTTTTTCACCAAGTAATTAAAATTTTAAAACAGTAGTCCTATGCAACAGGTCAGGAATCACTACAAATACCATATACATATGTCCAAACCAGTCTTGTTGACAATATTGTTTGTTCTTGTAAGCCCTTTAACTAAAAAAAAAGTAAGGAAAATAAACAAAAATAACGAAACAATAAGTTGATGTTTTGATGCTTTTGTTAATTAAACATCAAAACAAAATAGCTAGTAATAACTAGAATGTGGTTCTCTACAAACAACTATCACCTCTGGAAAAAAAAACTTGCACAAATTAGTTTTCAGCATGTATGTTACATGATGGTACACGCACTCACTCATGACTACTTTTAAGTGTTCTTCTGTTTAATTTTTTCATAAAAATAAAAGTAATGCAATTAAACATGTTAGGCTCAAATACATGAAAATAAAATATAGATGGAATGTGCACATGCATCTCATTAAACCTTTTGCTGAACAATAACAGTAATAAAAAAATAAGAATTTTTCTCATGCTGTATCTTCTAATCCACTTTTGAGAGCCAAATACAAAGCATCATAAAAGGTAATTGAGTATATCAGCAATGAGATATGAAGACTACCTCCAATTACCAAGTTTTCCAAAGCTGTTCTGTAACTTTCATGGGGAGTCATACAATCAATGGGGTGTTGGAGAGGTTACCATATTTTGATAATACTCAATCTGTCAAACCTCTTCTACTGTATTACTCACGTTCCAATATCTGAATCTGAAATTATACTTGCAACCATGTCATACAAATGTATTTTTCTTTATGAAGGAAAGGTTAGATCATTTAAAAAGTCAATCAAGATAAATTGTTTTTAATAAAATACTTTAATCATAAAATTTAACCACTGAAATTGACTGAACAGAGCATTTTAAAGCCCCAATTGTTCAGAAACTAACTTAAAACATAAACCACTCGTTTTGTGTTATTATTTCCCTGTATTTCCCACTAAATGTGCTTCAACTGGCATCTAAATAGTTTCTTTGCATGGTGAACTGAAACATCTTGAATGCTCAAACTGTATTTTTATGAGTGCCTAGGGACCCTAAATTTTAGTGGTCTATTAAATGCCAGCAATTTCATGCTGCCTTGCATAAAACAGCATTCACATATTAGAGCACAGAAGTTCCATAGCTACATTATACTTCTGTTCCAACTTTCAAACAAAAAAACTGAAGCAGAAGCTAATCAAAATAATATTTTAAAAAATAACTCTTCTCAATCTTTTCACATTTAGTTAATAGAGTATGTTAACAAATATATAACATTTAATTCTGTGAAAGCCTTTCAAATTCTGTATGCAACTATTGTTTATCCTCAAAAAATGTAGAGTGGCCAAAAATAGGGAGCAGCAGCAGAACATATAAACTTTTTCTCACCCACGGACACTATGCCTTCATATTCATGGCAGACATTGACATACATTAACCTCCTGGGATATTTACTGATTACATATATTTCCAAGCAGAAGCAGCCCTGGAACTGACTTTACACATTTCTGCCATATGCTTCTTATTGTAAGATTTATACAGTTTCCCATGTTAAGACTTTTTAATCTCTTACCTTGCAATGTTATCCTTCTCATAAAGAAATCCAGTCCTATAGTTTGTTTGTACTGTTTCCCAAAAGTTTCTTGAGCAAAACACGTAGCTAAGGAGGTCTAAAAAAATTGATGCATGGAATATCAAAATTAATTTAAGAAATGCACATGTAAGTCCACTACTAAATCATATTAAATAACCCTTATAATTTTACTTAGAGTAATCCAACAAATAACTGTTAGCCACTCTTGCAAGGGGAGGAGGGAATTAATATCAGCAGGTAAACGTGCAAGCAGCGAGCAGTGGAAACAACCAATTAATCAGCTAAAGCTCTTTAGATTCCCTCTTCATCAAGCTCCTTCACCCTGATGGAAATTAGATTTTGAAAGTTATCAATAGAAAACACAGTGACACTACTAAAGATGTGAATTTTACATATCACTTCAATAAAAAGTGCAGAGAATTTAAGTTTCACTTTGAAGACTGAATATTCTGAGGGCAGCTGTGCCCTCAGCTAATAAGCAGCAGCAGCACTCATCAAAGGAGGAAAGCTGCTTATAGAATTTCTTTTGCCCTACAAGAAAAGCATCCCTATGATCTCATTTTCTCTGTATTAGGGATGATAAATAAAAATAACTATGTAGAATGACCCTAATAATATGCATCATTGAAACAAAGAAGCTAATATTCTGAAGGATTATTATGAATTAGGCAAGATGGCATTTATCCAAGGACGTAATGCAGAAAGCTGTAAGATATAATAACCAAAACAGATTGTCATCTACTTTTTTTAAAATAGTAACTAAAAGTTTCATTTAAGAACTCTAAAGTTTTCTAACAGAATACCATTTCTTATCAAAGCAAAAGACTAACCATTCTGGTATCAACTGAAATAACTCCATATGTCAGAGTTCCCAAGCATTTTAAATGTACTATTGTTACTTGAAAACTGTCCAGAGAGAAAGGTAAGTTTGCTATATTTTTATAATCTTCAATTGTAAGATTTAGTTATTTTTAAAGTTAAAATTAGATGTCCACTCTTTCAATTGTGAAAACTAATATAAAATTTCCAAGCTGGTTCATTACAGTCAGTTGTGGTGTAAGGATTGCAGTGCACAAGAAAAGCTCGCCCCAATTTCAATTCCTTTTAACAGCATGACTCAAAATTGCATTTACACAAGAACCATGTTTTTCACACAAATGACAATTTGCACACCTAAACCCAATTCTTTGATTATTTAAGTATTTGTCATAAATTCCTGTGAGAAATGGCATCTAGTGTTTATTGAGCACTACTACATGGAAGATGTTCTTCTACTAGGCATTCAGATATAAACTTGCTCCAGGTATTATGTCTTTGAATCACATAACAGTATCAAAAGAGAGATAGAGAGATCAGAACAAAAAGGTAAGGATTTCCTGGATTTCAGTTAGACTTAACTATACCATGAGCTTATTGTAACAGCACTAAATCACCTGTGAAGAGGCTCAGAATTCTACCAATGAATAACTATCACTACTTACACTATTATAAGTCGTTCATACTGCCATAGATAGATAATAGAAATATTTTTAATCACAGAACTTTAAGATACCAATAACATCATTTGAGGTAATCTTCCCTTAAGAATTTAAATTTTAGTATTTTTGTTAATACTCAGAAAATCTCAAAGTTCTTCTCTTGGCAATAGGACTTCCAGAAATTTAAAGCCCTACCCTCAAACATTTGAGGCCAATATTAAGCCTCAAAAATCACAGGATTTTCAATTATAATAGAGTAATAATCAAAAATACTAGCTATCCAGTAGTATTTTTATTATATCATCTCCTGAGATCGTACTATAAAAATTTCACAGAATCAACTGAATCAGTTGGAGGATTCTCTTCAAGTGTCTACACTTAGTGCCAACTTTTATAATTAATTTTTCATAAGGTACAATGTACATGTCCTTAAACAACCAGCTAGCATACAGCACAGCTGAAGCATTTTATTTAATTATGTGTATTCATACATAAACATGATGTTTGGAAAACTTCTAGCATTTTTTAACCAAATTACTAACACTGATACGACACCAAAAAATGTCTGCTTCAATAGTCTAAAGAAAATGTGTAGGGGGGCGGATAATGGGAAGGGATGGGAGGGGGAAACAAAGGAGAGGCAACAATGCTTGATAAGAAATGTACTCGTTATCTTGCCCATGTAATTATAATCCCTCTGTACGGTATTTTCACAATAAGAAATTAAAAATAAAAATAAGTTTAAAAAAAGAAAATGTGTAATAAACATGAGTCAGAGAAAGAACAGAAACATGGAGGAAAAAGCTAAATTTCTCAAAAAAAAAAAACCAAAAACTTGTGATCATTCCAATACTGTGATCATTCCAGTATTGTGATCATTCCAGTACTGTTGTCTGCTGCTTCATCAGTGCACACAAAAATACCCAGAATTAAAACCAGCAGGAAGGAGCAGCAGAAAGAAAAGGGCACAGTTTTAAATGAAAATACAATTAAGAAGGGAGGATGAATTCATAGAAGAAAAACACAGCAAAAAAAAAAGAGTTAAAATATCAATCTGCAGCCAATCTGAGCACTGAATGAGGTACAGAGAAAATAATGCTTGGTAACAGAAGGTTAGGTTTCAGATGCTTGTTTCAGAAAAGTTATAGCAGAAAAAGTTGTTTTAAAACAGTCTAGTCAAGAAGATGAAGAACCACAAAAAAAATGTATCACTTTGATTCTCTGAAGACAAATGATAGTCCTAATTCAACAATTTGAAAGTTAAATATTTATCTATATATACAATGCATATTATATATAGTGCATTTAATACATATAGTGTATATAGTATATATATAGATATATAGATAAATATATTGTCCTATACAAGTTAGAATTTTGAACAGAGATGGAAAACAATAATTGCACTAACAACACAGAGAATAAATTTCAACTGAGTAATAAATGCCCAACAGATAAATACCAGAAGAAACTGAAGGAAAGTTTAAAGAAATATACTACATAGATTAATGGATAATTTGAGGGGGGTTTTTCACCAATGCATTATAGTGTCACTATAATTTACAATGAAAAGTAAACAATTAACTGAAATCAATAAAACTTTTGAACCAAAAAAATTAAGTGACCTTCAAAGGAATAAGAAAATTATGTTTAAAAATATTTAAAAATTCCAGTACATAACCCAAAAATTAAGAAAAGTGGGAGAAAGGGTGGGCTGTAAGGGGGAATGAGAATGTTGAAAGGGGCAACACTGGCCAAAACACACCATATTCACAGACTGCCTTGCCGAATGGCAACTCCTTTGTACAACTACTTAGTTAAAAAATACAAATCTAACAATTTTTACTGACTGGAGGTGTTGGGAATAATGCAGAATTATTCCTAACAATCCATGTCTTCCAAAAAGTGTCCTAGGGGCACAGAACCTAGGTGAGGCTCCCTACGTACAAGTATTTCACATAATACTCGCTAAAGAAAAGTGACCCCCAAGTTCTCCCCCAAATATGTAGGGGTGATCGCATGTGTTCAATTGCTTTCCTCGCCGTAAACCTCATAACAAAGCACCCTGGGAAAAGAAGGCAGAAATTAACGCAGCTCTCTGCAATCCAGCGCTGGAAGCTCTCGCTCTCCCAGCCGGTACGGGAGCCGCCTGGGCCGCGTCCAACGCGGAAGGATGCAAAGGGAAGCCTTCGCCTCCCAGAGACCGGGACCCCGGCGCACCAGCAGGGACGCGGGAAAACCGGCCGCCGCGAAACCCCGCATTCCCCACGAGCCTGGCGGGGAGAAGGCAGACACGCAGGGGCGGGAGCGGCATCTCCGGGGCGGGGCCTGGGACACAAGTGACAGGGGTGGGGGTGGCCAGGGGGCAGTCCCTGGGCGGACCCTCGCCTCGGAGCGTTGATCTCGGCGTCCGAAGGTCCACCACTCGGGGCCAGATTAGTAATAATAATAGCAACAACCACCACCACCTGGGCTTGGCAGGGAAGAAAAGGAAAACCGGCTTGGGTGCGGGCACCATCTCAAGCCCCGCGCGCGCTCACTCATTCATTCACTCGTTCAGGCTGCCGCGGGTTCGCCCCGGGCTGGGTTTTAAGGCAGGAATCCCTCCACCCCCTACCCCCGGCCCCCGCCTCCCACTGGGCGCCACCGGGCTGACGGGCGTTCGTGCCGACAGGTGCAGCGCTGGCCGGGTCCGGCGGAGCGGGCAGGCAGGACCCTAACGTCGTCAGTGCACGTGTTCACGTTGGGGGGGGGGTCCCACCCCGGGCCGTGACCGCCCCCCGACACCCCGTACCCCTGGGTCCACAGGGAGGCAGCGTGCCCTCGAATGACCCGATCAGTCCACGACGGAGCCCCAGTTCTCACCCAGGGAAGGTGATTCCGGAACGCGGGGAGCCCCGGGGCAGCCCGGGCGTCGGGTGGGGGGCGGAGGGGGCGCAAGCCCGGAGGCGCGGCCGGCCCGGCGGGAACGGGGGCCGCGCTGGACAGCTCTCGCCCGCGCTCGCGGGCCGGCCCGCGGCGGGTCCGGCTCGGGCCACCGGCCGCCGGCGCGCCGGGCCTACCAGGCGCCGGGGAGCCCACCGCGGGCGGCGGCCTGGGGGGCGTCGGGCCTGCCGCGGGGGGGCAGGCCGCCGGAGCACTGACCTTCCCGGAGGTCATGGCGGCCCCGCTCGAGGACTGACCTTCCCGGAGGTGCCGTCCCCCAACACGACGATTTTCAGTTGCCGGTCCTGGCTCTCCTCCTCCGAGTCCGACATGGTGTCCCGGGAAACCTGGCCCGCCCCCCGGGGGTGGAAGGAGGCCAGGGAAGGAGGAGGCCTCCTCCGGGGGAGCGGGGGGAGGCGGGGGCCAGGAGGAAGGCTGGCAGCACGGGGGCAGAACCCCTCCCCGCCCCGGCGTCTCCGCAGCCGCTGGAGGGACCCGGAGACAGTCACTCGCCGGGCGCCATCTTGCCCGCCTGCCCTCTTCCCACCCCCCCCCGCCCCTTCCCTCCCGCGAGGCTCCGCCCCCTAAACGTCACGTGGAGCGCACGCCCGGCCTCGGCGCCCCTCTCAGCGGGACCCGGCGGACTGGACCACTGCGCCGCGGCGGGGGAGGACCAGCGTGGTCAGAGAGACGCGAACGCCACCCTCGCAGGAGCAGTTGACTCGAATACAAAAGCAGTTTGTCACTTCAGTTAAGGAGACCAACCTGTGCGTGGAATGGCTCTTGAGAGAACTCTGTGAAAGTCCCTGGTTTCGGTCCCTGCCTGGAAAGGTTCCCCCTGGATGGATGGTTTAATCCAAGATGGGGGGGAGGAGGCTGATGTACAGTTGCCATGGAAACAACAGGAGTCGGAGTGTAGGCTCAGAGGGTGGGTAGGTCCTGTCTCCCGGGCACCGGGGACGCGTAGCCCGACGGACCGGGCAGAGAAGGGGCTCCAGCACGCCACCACCCCCAGACACACACACACACACACAGAGGCGCCCGCTCCGCCTGCGCTGCCGGGCCGCAAAGCTGCGGGGCGGCTGTGAGATGCGCGGCCCAGCGCCGGCGCCGCGGCCCGTCGTGGCCCAGGCTCTTCCTCCCCCGCGCCGCTAGGATTGCGACGGTTCCTGCCGGAGCAGAACCCGGAGCCGCGTCTCCCGGCGCAGTCTCAGCGCTGGGACGGCCTGTGGCTCTGCTTTTTAAACTTTTCCCACTTGGGTGGCACTTCATGAGAGGCCTCACCAAGTTCACCGTTAATTCTTAAGAGCTTGGAAGAGTCTTTCCAGAAAATTTAAAAAAAAAAAAAAAATGTGTGAGAACTCTCCTGAATTAGTCCAGAGGGTAGACTTACACTGAACTGTAGACCAACGGGAAATCGTGTAGTAATGATGCCAGCGCCCGACTCCATCCGTCTTAGTGTTAAACATTTCACAGTCGTTGTGACCTTTAGTCCTATGTAAATGATTTAGGGGAAAACAGGGGGTGGGGTGGGTGAAGAACAAAAGAAAACCAGAGGTGAGCCCTCCTCCCTCTCCCCCTGCCTTTGTTGTCATTACTGCGTGAGAACATGCCCTTCTGAACAACTCCAGCCTTTTTCAGCCCATCTACTAGGAATATTACTATGAAAATGACACTATTAAGTACTATTAGCTATTCTAGATATTTCAGGAAAATAAGGCTCTTTAGAACTAGAATCCTAATTTTAAAGTATCATTTCTGGCGTCCCTGATCGTCCAAAGTTTATATGAATAATTTCACATTCAAAAAGCATATTCCTCTATGAAGCAATCTAGACTGTAGATCGATAATATTTGGTTATTAGAATATTGTTTCAGAGAAAGAAAATTATATAGCCAGACATGGTAATGTAGCCCTGTAATTCCTAACTGTGCAGGAGGCAGAGGCAAGTCTAAGAGTATGGTCTAAGTCCAGCCTTTTAGATAAGAAACTCCAGCTAAAAAATAAACTAAAGATATCTGATTGTAGCTCAAGCTATTAAAGTATCTGCCTAGCAAGCACAAGGCCTAGAGTTCAAACCCCAGTGTCACATACATAAGTAAGTCACATAGGTAAGTAGATAGAAGATAGATAGATAGATAGATAGATAGATAGATAGATAGATAGATAGATAGATAGATAGATAGATATACATACATACACACATACATACACACATACATTCCAGCTAATGACACAAAGTATGCCTGCTCAAAATGTAAAGGAACATGATCAAAGTGATTCATAGTGAATTGGTATTACTTAATGCTTAACTGCTCCAATATTTGGTGAATGCCATATTCTTCGCAAGTAATCCAAGCATGGATGACACAGCAGTGGACAAACCCTGGCAAGATCCCACTCCGTGGAGTTTACATCTGGAAGCAGGGTGTAAATTGGCAGAAGAATAGTCCCATGAGGATGTCTGGTCCTAATCATTGGAAGTGATATGATTATCTTATTTAGGGGGACTATTTTCAGTGGATGATCATATGAGATCAAGCAAATGATTTTGAAATGTGGAGATTATGCTGAATTGTCTCAGTGAACCCTCAATGCAATCTCATGTATCCTTACAAGGGAAAGAATAGTGGAAGATGAGGATCAGACAGAAGAAGAGAAAGCTATATAACCTAAAGACAGAGTGAAGTGATTCCCCCACAAGCCAAGGAATGCTGGTAGCCAACAGAAGCCAGAAAGGACAAAGAGCAAATACTCCTCTGGAGCTTTCCGAGGAACACTGCCCTGCTCACACCATGATTTTGGTCTAGCAACATTGCTTTAGGACTTCCCAGAACTGAAAGCAAATAAATTTGGGTTGTTTTCAGGTACCAAGTTTATAGCAACTTGATAGAACAGCCACTGGAAATGAATGCAAAGAGGAAGAGAAATACATATTAAATCAACAAGAAAACTTTAATAAAGCAGGTGATGAATGGGATAGCACAAAATTTTTCTAAACATTATTATTCATCACATAAGTAAGAAAATAAGATCCAAAAAAAACTACTGACAACTACCGAGCAAACTGATTCAGAAAGTTCCAACACTGCTGTCTTCTTAACAAATGCAGTAATTTTCCATCAATGTTCTTCATCTTTGTGAAGGATTTCATACTTTTGAAGATGCAGAACTGATGACTGAAGATGATGTGAAGATAGAACTTGGGAGTGAGGCCAAATAACAACACTGCTCCAAGTCTGAGCACTTTGGTATTTTGCTGCAAGCATGAGAAAAACACAGAAGTGACTGCCACACACTTATTGGTTGATTTAAATCCTAAAAAGCAAGCAAAACAGGTAAACCTGTCTTCTTCAAATTGCCTCTCTGTTTTATGTGCAAACATACATGTATAGAATAATTCCGAATCCCAGAAAACTTTCTCGTGCTTTCTCAAACATTGCCCCTCTAAGTAACTACCATCCTCACTTCTGTCACGATAAACTAATCTTAGCTGCTCCTGAGGCTCATATTAATAGACTACAAGAAATATGTACTTGCCAGGTACTGGGGTCTCACACCTGTAATCCTAGCTACTCAAGGGGCTGAGATTTGGGGTTCAAAGCCAGCCTGAGCAGTAAAGTCCATGAGCCTCTTATCTCCAATTAACCATCAGAAAACTGGAAGTGGTGCTTTGGCTCAAAGTGGTAGAATGCTAACCTTGAGCAAAAGAGCTCTGGGACAGCACCCAAACCCTGAGTTCAAGCCCCACAACCAACAACAACAACAAAAAAAGATGTATTCTTCATTGGGAAGCTCTATGCTTTGTCTTTTGAGGAACCTCCATACTGCTTTCCAGAGTGGTTGAAGCAGTTTAGATTCCCACCAACAGTGTAGTAGCATTCCCTTTGGCCACATCCCCCAGTTCCATCTACTGTTATCATCATTTTTTTGATAATGGTCATTCTAACTAGTGTAAGGTGGAATCTCAAGGTAGTTTTGATTTGCATGTCCTTTATGGCCAGGGATGATTAGCATGTTTAAATTTTTTCACCCACCAATTATCACGCATTAATTTTGTGACATGAACTTCATATTGGACCTGGGAAGGGATTTTCACTGTAGGTTATAAATATTTATCCTTGTTTTTCTCTAGTTTTTATGGCTTCATTCAACTTCATTTTCCAACTGCTTGGATTACAAGTGTGTACCATCATGCTTGGCTTTTTGAGTTCTTTATATCTTCTGATGGAAGAACAGTTGGCAAAAATGTTGTCTCATTCTGCAAGTTATCTCTTCACTCAGGTCATTGTTTCCTTTGCTGTGTAGAAAATTTAAATTGGTTTCAGTTGCATTTGTCAATTCTTGCGTTGTCTCCTGGGATATAGAAGTCTTATTGAGAAAGTCATTGCCTATCTTGAAGTGTTCCCCATATATTTTCTTGTAGTAATTTCAGTTTCATGTCTTACTTCAAAAGTAAAGTGCATAAAATAGCAGGGTATAAAATTAACCCTCAAAAATCAATGGCTTTTCTGTATGCCAACAATGAGAAAAGCATGGCTGAAATCAGGAAAGCAACTCCATTCGTAATAGCCCCACAAAAAAAAAAAAAAACTACCTAGTAATTAACTTAACCAAAGAAGTGAAGGATCTCTATGATGAAAACTTTAAAAACCTGAAAAAGGAAATCAAAACAGAACTTAGAAAGTGGTGAAACCTCCTATGCTCCTGTATTGGAAAGATCAGCATCGCGAAAATGGCAATACTTCCCAAGGCTATCTACAAATTCAATGTGATAGTTATCAATATTCCAACCTCATTCTTCAAGGAAATAGAAGAGGCAATCCAAAAATTCATATGGAACAATAAAAGACCCCAAATAGCAAAAACGATCCTTAACAAAAAGAACAGTGCTGGAGGAATATCAATACCAAAATTCAAACTCTACTACAAAGCCATAGTAATCAAAACAGCTTGGTACTGACACAAGAACAGACCTCAGACCTCAGGACCAATGGAATAGATTGAAAACCTAGAAATGAACCTACAGATGTATAGCCATCTAATCTTCAATATGAGAGCTAAAAAAAATAGAATGGAAGAAAGACAACCTCTTCAGTAAATGGTGCTGGCAAAATTGGTTAACTACTTGTAGAAAACTAAAGCTAGATCCTTATATATCACCCTGCACCAGAATCAACTCCAAATGGATCAAAGACCTCGGAGTCCAAGCAGACACTCTGAAAACATTACAGGATGGAATAGGAGAAACTCTAGGTCTCCTTGGCATACACCGAGATTTTCTTAATAAAGACCCAGAAACACAACAAATCAAAGAAAGGTTGGACAAATGGGATTGCATGAAATTGCAGAGCTTCTGCATGGCAAAGAACATAGCAAGATCAATAGAAAGCCCACAGATTGTGAGAAGATCTTCACTAGCCATACAATGGACAAGGGTCTCATATCTAAAATATACCTGGAACTAAAAAATTAAATCCCCAAAAACAAGTCCTCAAACAACTGCCCAATAAATAAGTGGGCTAAAGACTTAAAGAGAAACTCTCTAAAGAGGAAAGAAGGATGGCCAATAGACACATGAAGAAATGCCATAAAAAGAATGCAAATCAAAACAACATTGAGATACCACCTCACCCCAGTTAGAATGGCTATAATCAAAAACTCTAATAACAACAGATGCTGGAGGGGATGTGGACAGAAGGGAACCTTACTTCATTGTTGGTGGGAGTGTAAACTTGTTCAACCACTTTGGAAAGTAGTATGGAGTTTCCTCAAAAGACTACACATAGAGCTCCCCTATGACCCAGCAATCCCACTTTTGGGCATTTATCCAAATGTTCACAAACAAGACCACACTAAAGCTACCAGCACTACTATGTTTATTGCAGCATTATTTACCATAGCTAAGAAATAGAACCAACCCAGATGCCCCTCAGTAGATGAATGAATCAAGAAAATGTGGTATAAATACACAATGAAATTCTATGCCTCCATCAAAAAGAATGACATTGCCCATTTGTTAGAGAATGGAAAGACTTGGAAAAAATTAAGTGAGGTAAGCCAGGCCCCAAAAAACATAGGTCCCATGATTTCCCTTAGTTGCAATAACTAGTATATGTCTGAGACAAGCAGTAAAGGTCAGATAAGTTGATGGTAGGTGAAAATGAACCCCAAGATAAATATTCAAATGTTTTTTTTCTTTCATGCGATTGTTTCTAACATATTTATAAGATTATTTCTTTGTTGCTTTGTATGTCCCTCCCCCACGGTATAACCCCTGCTTTCACTGTACTTGATGTTGGATAATTTGTGGAGGGGAAGGGAAAAAACAAACCATTTAAATAGGGATACAGGTGGACCCATTGCAACAATGAGATGTACAAAATGTTATGTCGAAAAACAAACTTTACAACTTTGGCGGGGAAGGGGGAGATGGGAAGGGGAAACAAAAGAGAAGGCAACAACGCTTGACAAGAAATGTACTCATTACCTTGCTCATGTAATTTTAACCCCTCTGTATGGTATTTTCACAATAAAAAAGAAAAAAGAGTGGAAAAAAAAAAGTAAGTTGCAGCTGGGCACCAGTGGCTCAGACCTGTAATTTTAGCTACTCAGGAGGCTGAGATCTGAGGATCGTGGTTCAAAGCCAGCCCGGGCAGGAAAGTCCATGAGACTCTTATCTCCAATAAAGGAGTAGAAAACCAGAAGTGGCACTGTGGCTCAAGCAGGAGAGTACTCACTTTGAGCTGAAGAGCTGAGGGACAGCACCCAAGCCCAGAGTTCAAGCCCCACAACCGACCAAAGAAAAGAGAGAGAGAGAGAGAGAAAGTAAATTGCAATTCAGGTGATGAGAAAGTACATCTAAGAGCCAATTCCATGTCTGGTGAATGTCTCCTCTATCTATAGACTAGAAAATGTGGATGGTGGATTTTTATGAGAGAGAATAGTATTTTTGTACTAAGATTTCCTTGGAGAAATAGTGGGATGTATGCAGGAGTATTATTCATGATACTGAAAAACTGGAAATAACCTATATGTCCATCAGTAGCAGAGTGGATATTAATCCCTGGAACAGTATGCATCAAGGAAAAATACAAATCCCTCTGCTTTTATGGAAAACTATGAATGAAAGGAGGAATGATCACAAACAAGGCTACACTAAAGCTACCAGCACAACTATGTTCATTGCAAAATTATTTACCATATCTAAGATATGGAACCTACCCAGAGTCCTCTCAGTAGATGAATGGATCAAGAAAATGTGGTATATATATATATATATATATATATATATATATATATATATATATACACATATATATGTATATATATATATATATATATATATATATAGGAATTCTATGCCTCCATCAGAAAGAATGACATTGCCCCATTCATAAAGCCCCATTCACATTTTCTGAAGTAAGCCAGACCCAAAGAAACATAGGCTCCATGGTTTCTCTCATTTGTAACCATTAGTATATGTCTAGAATAGTCCTAGCAGAGGATCAAAATAGCTCAATAGCTATGGACATATGACCATTTAAAATGATGCTAATTGAAATGAACTTCAAGATTTGGAAATGAGGGGATTTTTTTGTTGCTGATGTCTTTAATGTACTGTATGACGTGCTTTTTTTTTTCATTTTCCGTTTGGCCCATCCCCTGTAGTCACTGTGTTTGTGCTCTGTGTCTTGTATATATGTTTATCTGACTTGGGGAAGGGACAGGGAATAACAAAATGGTGAAACAAAGAACAAAGGGTGAACCAATGCAACAGCAATACTCACAAGAGGCTAGCTTAGAAATGAACTCTACAACTTGGGGGATGGAGGAGTTGGGGGGGGGATGGGAGAAAAATGAGGTAGGGGGTAACAGTATTTGACAAGAAATATACTCATTACCTTATGTAACTGTAACCCCTCTGTACATCACCTTTACAGCAAAATAAAATTTAAAAAAAAACATAAAAAACCAGTGGTAAACAGTTCTTAATAGGTAATTCAAGAAAATAATGTCATATCTCAGAAACAGGAATCTCAAGTGGTAAAAACAGGTCACTGTTAAAGAGTCCCTTATGCCACTGATTTTGGCAGACATTTGATTTTGTCTCCTATGATATCCTGGAAAATAAAATGAGAAAATGGAACCTTTGTTTCAAATTACACTTGAGGGCTGGGAAGGTGGCTCAGTGGTAGAGTGCTTGCCTTGCATGCATGAGGCCCTGGGTTCGATTCCCCAGCACCACATAAGCAAAAAGAAAAATGCGGGAAGTGGCACTATGGCTCAAGTGGTAGAGCCTTGAGCTGAAGAGCTGAGGGACAGCGCCCAGGCCCAGAGTTCAGGCCCCACGACTGGACCCCCCCCCAAAAAAAAAAAACACGTTTAAGGATTCAGGTGGACCTGTTGCAACAATGAGAAGTACAAAATGTCATGTCAAAAACGAGCTTTACAATGTCGGTGTGGGGGGGGGGAGGGGGGAAGGATTGGGTGGGAGGGAGGGGGGAGGCTGGGAAGGGAGGTGAAGGGTAAACAAAGGAGGAGGCTGCAATGCTTGGTAAGAAATGTATGCATTATCCTGCCCATGTAATTGTAACCCCTCTGTACAGTATGTTCTCAAATAAAATAAAATAAAATTAAAAAAAAAAAACAAAAAACAAATTACACTTGAAGAAGCTTGTTTCCCACTCAAAATTCAATAACTTGCCAAATTGGTTTGTGACACAGAGCTGAAAGCAATATCTTATACAGCAGAAAACAGGAGTTAGACTCAAAATAATCTGAACAGGTTGGAATTCTCTCCAGAAAGCCACAAAATGAAATGGAAATGAAGAAGATTTGAAATCCGGTATTTACCCATTGCACCAATGAGATGTACAAGATGTGATGTTGAAAATGAACTTTACAACTTTGGCTGGGGGAAGGGGGGGGGGGGGACAAAGGAGGAGGCAACAATGCTTGAAAAGAAATGCATTCATTACCTTGCCCATGTAATTGTAACCCCTCTGTATGGTATTTTCACAATAAAAAAAAATTGAGAGTAGGCAAAAGTTTTTAAAGTTGGATACAAAAACAGGCATAGACGTAGAGAAAAATACCATGGTTAGTTCAAATGTCAAAATTAGAAATTATTGCTAACAGCAAGAAAATGAACAGGTGAATTACATACTGGGAGAAAACACAAAGGAAATAACACAAGGAAATAATGACAGAGGATATGTAACCAGACTACATAAAGACTATCTTCAACTCCATAAAACATTGCAACTTTGGAATGTGTCAGAAAACTTCGCAGAAACTCATGCATGATTACTGAGATGGTGAAAGAGGGGCTGACACTTCAAAAAGAAATGTACTCATTATCTGACTTATGTAACTGTAATCCTCTGTATATCACATTTATAATAAAGTAATTTAAAAATTTGAATAGATAGATAAATAGATAGGCAAACAAAGATACATACATGTGCACATACATTCTAGCTACAAAGTTAATGCTTAACTGTACTAACATTTAGTGAATGCCATATTCTTCACAAGTATGAGCACTGAGGACACAGAAATGGACAAACCCTGGGAAGATCCTGCTCCATGAATTTACATCCAAGAGGGTGTCTGGTCCTAATCATTAGAAATGATACAGTTATTTGGAGGGACTATTTTCAGTAGATTAACATATGTGATCAAGTGCATGATTTTGAAATGCAAATCAAAACAACTCTGAGAGTCCATCTCAGTTAGATTGGCCAACATTGTGAACTGGCACACCAGCAAATGGTGGGGATGTGATGCGAGTGTAAACTAGCACAACCACTGTGGAAAACAGTCTGGAATTTCCCCCCAAAACTAAATATAAATCTTTCCTACAACCCAGCCTTACCACCCCTGGGCCTTACCCAAGAACATCACTGTAATAACCAGCAGGGCCCCAATAATCAGTGGGCCCCAATAATTGGTGTGGCCCCGTGGCCCAGCCCCCTGGAGAGCCACAAACACCTGTAACCATCCCTCAAAGGTCTGTGTCACTCTTTAGAGGTCATAATTATCACAAGCCAGGATACCATAAAGTCATGTGCACATCCGTGTTCATTGCTGCACTATTCACAATAGCCAAGTTGTGGAAACAGCCCAGATGCCCTACAGTAGATGAGTGAATCCAAAAAATATACACAATGGAATTTTGCACAGTCATTAGAATAGTATTTTGTTATGCCAGGTCCAGGTGGCTCATGGCTGTAATCCTAGCCACTCAGGAGGCTGAGATCTGAGGATCATGGCTCAAAGCCAGCCCAGGCAGGAAAGTCTGTGAAACTCTTTAATAAATCACTAGAAACCCAGAAGTGACAGTGACTCAAGTGGTAGAGCACTTGATTTGGGCTGAAGAGCTGAGGGACAGCGGCCAGGCCCAGAATTCAAGCCCCACAACCGACAAGAAGAAGGACCGACAAGAAGAAGAGGAGGGGGAGGGGGAGAGGGAGGGGAGGGGGAGGGGGAGGAGGAGGGGGAAGAGGAGGAGGAGGGGGAAGAGGAGGAGGAGGAGGAGGAGGAGGAGGAGGAGGAGGAGGAGGAGGAGGAAGAGGAAGAGGAAGAGGAAGAAAGAAGAAGAAGAAGAAGGAAGAAGAAGAAGAGAAGAAGAAGAAGAAGAAGAAGAAGAAGAAGAAGAAGAAGAAGAAGAAGAAGAAGAAGGAAGAAGAAGAAGAAGAAGAAGAAGAAGAAGAAGAAGAAGAAGAAGAAGAAGAAGAAGAAGAAGAAGAAGAAGAAGAAGAAGAAGAAGAAGAAGAAGAAGAAGAAGAAGAAGAAGAGAAGAAGAAGAAGAAGGAAGAAAAGAAGAAGAAGAAGAGTTGTTATTTGCAGGGAAATGGATGAACCTAGAACAAATTGTGGTGAAGTGAAGCAAGCCAAACTCAAAGACACAAATTGTGCATTTCTCTCATATCCAGAAGCTAGATCTTAAATACTAGGACAAAATAATTTATACAGTGAAAGCTAAAGGGCAGCTACCTTTAGGGGAGGGACAGAAAGGCAGCTACCCTTAGGAGAGGAACAGAAAGGCACAGTGCCGATGTGCCTCTGATCATGCAAAACAACACATCAAAATGAATTCTAGGAAATGAAAACAAGAGAGTTTTTTCCTTTTTTGTTATTTTTGGTTTCTTTCCTTTTTGTTCTGTTTGTTTGTTTATATGTCTTGTGGAAGCTCAAGGTAGGTGCAGAAATGGAGGGACAAAGGGTGAGCAGATGCAGCAGTGGAACTCACTGGACACTATGTTGAAAAATAAGATGTATATATCTTATGGGTGAGGATGGGAGCGAAAAAAACAGGGAGGAGAGCAAGGGAAGGGGTGACATTGTCCAAAAGGAAATGTACTCTTTACCTGACTTACGTAATTATAATCCCTCTGTACATCATCTCTTGAATAACAAAAGTAAATTTGTTTAAATGTTAAACATTCAGGCAGCCCCCTTTTAGGACTGCATATTCTTTCAACAAACACAGATTAGATTATACCAATCCTTCCACCAAAGCCATCTACAATACCAGACACAGATGTTGTTTCCCTCTCCACCAATGTGGACCCAATCTAAATGTCCACCATATGATGGGTTGTTATGCGACAATGAATTGCTGTGTGTTGCAATATGGCTCATCAGTATAATACTGAATGGAAAAAATCCAGACACAAATGAGAACAGCTTCTGTTATTTGATTCATGTAAAAACAAAATGTTTATCCCACTGGTCTCAGAAGTCAAAATAATGATTACTTTGGGGAGAGGAGCTTTTGGAATACTGGCAATATATTCCATCCCTTGACTTATCATATGGACGTGTGTGTGTGTGTGTGTGTGTGCGTGCGCACACACGCGCTACTCAGGGTCTCACACTTGCAAGGGAAGTGTTCTACCATTTGAGTCATACCCTAAGAACTTGTTACTTTCCATTTATTTTTCACTAGGATTTCTTCCTTTTTCCTGGGCTGCCCTGCTATCATGAGCCCTCTACCTCTGCCTCCCAAGGAACTGGGATTCCATATATAGACCAATACATTCAGCTTTGCTTTTGAAATTGATTCTCACTAAATTTTTGCCTTGGCTAGCCTCAAACCATGATATTCCTATTTCTGAACTCAGAGGTATATGGGATGACAGGCTCAAGGAACCATGCCCAGACCCTCAATTTTGGCAATTCATTCATAGACCGAAGTTTTCCTTCTAAGAGAGGCAACTGTCTTAGCAAGACATTGAATGATCCATGTGACATAATAGGAAATGTGTTTGATCTTTGTCCCTGGCACCTAAAACCCTTAGCATTTCTTGAGTAACAGTCTTTTGGTATTTATAAGAAGCCGCTTTTTATTACCTCAGTTCATGCCAATGAGATACTGAAGAGCAGACAGGCTGGTCATAGAAAGATCAAGTGATCAGAATGTTGGAAGTATCAGCACTTCCTTCCCCCCTCAGCACCTCCAGTGAATGAAAGGATGACAGGTGGAGATTCAGCTCTATGAAAAACTCTTGAGCAATGACATCTGGAGCTTTACACTGGAGCCCCTGCACTTCCTGGCCTCATCCACACACTCTGCACCAGGCTCTTCATTTGTATCTTCAAAATAAAGTTGCCAGGTGCTAGTGGCTCCAGTCTGTAAATGTAGCTACTTAGGAGACTGAGATCTGAAGAGAATAGTTCAAAGCCTGCTGGAATAGGAAAGTCAGTGAGATTTATCTCCAACTGGAGATAAGAATTGTAGCTCAAGTAATAAGAGCACTAGCCTTGAGCAAAAATCCTCACAGACAGCACCCAGGCCCTGAGTTCAAGTTCCAAGATGGATGCTAAATAAGTAAATAAATAATAAATGTATAAATGTAAGTAAATAATATACATTTAAATTTTGTGTCATTTTATGCTTATATTAAAATTATAAATATATACATAGATTGTTGATAGCAAATGCACAGTAAACAAATCTAGGGGAACATAAACTATATTATTAATTGCTATTAATGATAGTGAGACCACAGGGAATTTTCCATTTTTATGTGATATATGTTGGTGTTGTATGGATTTTTCACAGTAAACATATATGTGCCTTGGAATTGGCAAGGAAAGAATGAAAAGAAAAAGATGAACAGAAACAGAGGAGTAACAGTTCACAATCACCCTTTTCAGTGAGTGGATGAAGAACTCTCCTGCAATTAACATATTCTACGACAACACAGAAATCTCACAATCTAAAAGTCTTTGTTTGAAGAGAAAGAAGTCGTGCTTGTCAGGGGGCTCCAGGCAGGGTCGGGGCCACAGTTTCCCAACTGCCTGCAGTTCTGCCTCATTGCTTGGGGTCGTGCTTCGTTGGTTTCTAAAGCATAGCTCCAGACAAGACCCAAAAACTGCAGAGCCCGGGAGTTCTCAAATCACCTCTACAGCTTTGAAAAAAACACTGATAGCAGAAGTCCGCAGCAAGGGTGGCGTGGCTGAATAAGGTCATATATGTGGCAGCATTTGGAAAAACAAAAGTTAGAACACACATGCAAAATATTTTGATTGTGAGAGCTTTTAGGACGTGAATCTGGCCAAAAGTTTGACCACCAAGAGCTAGCAGAAAAAAAAGATTCAGAGATTTTAGGGCAACGGCATTTCCAGATTCTGTGGCCGGTTAGTGTGTTCTCCAAGACATAACATCCTTCCCTTTGATCCTCTTTGAACCTTGCGTTAGACCCATCTCCCCTGTTGACACCTGCTTTACCTATGATGGCATCTCGCTGTGTCATCTGGGTTTTCCAAGTTTATCCATGCTGGTAAAATTTGTGTTCAGACACTCAGACAAGTGAGATGATGTTATCAAGGGTGTTTGGTTTTTTTGTTTTGATTTTTTTTTAACCTGGGAATAGTAACTCTTAGAAATTAGTTCTTTAGGACATTAGTCCCATGATTTGTTTTTCCAATAAAGTTTGAAATAGCTCGGCCTTTCTCATTTCTGAAAAGCAAAGGTACACTGTATTATCTCATACTCTAAGAAATGTTTCAGTGAACAACCTTTCTGGAACTTTTTGTTAACCCAATGGTACTTAGAATAACTTTCATAAACCCTACTTTATAACTAAAAAAAAAAATCCCCAGTAGGAAAAAAAAATCTAGTAAGCAGTTAAGAAAGTGATTTTTCAATACTTATATACATTGTGAGAGACACAAGTAAGGACTTCATTTGTTGAGCATTGATCCTACTTTTGCACCAAACAATTTCCTTTGCACTATAAAATAATGATCCTTTTTGAACATCCATTAGAAATCAAGAACTTTCACATGCATTATTTAATTTCATTTCATAATGTTCCAACAAAAGTAGAATTTTCATTATTATAAGTTGTAATGTATAAATCACCTTACAGAACATGCAATACTCAAGCAGAGATTGAAAATATAGAAAAAAGTTTAAATTAAGAAAATGTAGAAATAAGAACAAAAAGTAGGAAAAATGTTTTTAAAAGCCTTAGCTTTTTCTAAAGAAAGTTCTATTTTTACATGAGGGAATAAGTATATTTTTCCTTAATTACTCAACTTTCCACCACCCTGTGGCATGCTCATACAAATTAAATGATTTATAATAGAGAAAATATGAATATAATGAGAGTAATAAAACATAAGTTTCATTTCAGGTCCAGCTATCACTAACTTGGTGGCCTTGAGTGGGCCTGCAGCCTTAGCTTTGTTATGTATAAAATGACAAGAATAAACACCTCACAAGAATACTACAAAGATCAAGTTAAATACTAGTATATTAAAGGTCCCTTCATATATACAAATGTATTGAAGAATGTATGTTTCTTTGTGTAAATTTTCTAGCTATTGTATTTTCTTTTTTCCTACAGTTTAATTATAACAGAGGAAGACTTTAACAAAAGCTAAGGTTTTGTTCTATTAAACTATAAACTGTAAAATATTTCCTTAATGCAAAGCTAAAAACGTTAAAATCTAAAATTCTAGAGGTGTTTTTAGAAGGAACTTTTAGAAGTATAAATTATAATCAGCAAAATTAAAATATAAGCAAATTAGTAAAATGGTACATTTGCAAGAGCTTGGTAGCTAGTATATAGATATAATTAATTGCTCAGAATAGAACACAAATATTTCTCAGGCAAAAGCTGGGTGCCAGTGGCTCATACCTGCAGTCTTACCTACTCGAGAGGCTGGTTCAAAGTCAGCCCAAGAAGAAAAGTTTGTGAGACTTATTTCCAATGAACCACTAAAAAGCCAGAAGTAGAGCTGTAGCTCAATGGGTAGAGCACTATCCTTAAGCAAAAATGCCCAGGCCCTGTATACAAGTACTGGGACTGGCACACACATGTGCGCACACACACACACACACACACACACACACAACCATGGAAAAAGGATCTTAAAACACACACACACACAAATAAGCCAAAAGTAGTGGCTCATGGCTCCCAGACACTTGGGAGGTAGATATGGGAAGATTACTGTTCAAGGCCAGCCCCAGACAAGAGCACAAGACCCTACCTGAAAAACAAGCTGAGGAAAAAGAGCCTGGGAACGTGGCTCAAGTGGTAGGAAAAGCATTGCCCAGAGTTCAAACCCAGAAGCACAAAACAAAAACAAAAACATGAAGTATCAGATGAGCGGGTGTACCACACAACTGGAATCGGAGAAGACATGGGAGAAACTCTTCTAAACTGTGGGGCTTTGTTGCAAAACTAAAGAAAGACATTTAAATAAAATAAAAAGACATTGCAATGCATATGCATGAATAGGAAACAATAAACTAGCCCGGGGTTACAGCTCAGGGGCAGAGACTTTGCTGAGCATGCTGAGTTCAACCCCTGGCAGTGCACGTATCATACACGTATTTGTTTATACATAGGCATATATATCAGAATGTTAAAGCGACACTTATACTCATACATAGTATTACTTCATACCTGATCAAAGACTGAAAAAACTCAATGTGTAATCACTTCTACATATGCTAATTACTTGCTGCAATGTATTTTCTTGTTACCAGAAAGGTGTAAAACAATAACATGTATCAAAATGATATATAATATATATATATGTTATATATATTATACCTTGCAAGTGTTAAAGCATTCGTATTTGGTTCTTTCCTCCTCCTTTTCTTTGAATCAAGCTGCTGCCTTGCTTACTGAAAGTCATATTACAAAGCATTTTTGCCTGCTATTTATGTTCTTTCCTTACTTGCGTAAAGTAAATCCCATACTTTCTCAGTGGGGTTAAGGTCAAGACTCTGAGGGGAGCCACTCCTTCCTAATTAGTTCCCCAGACTCCTCTTTTTTCTCTCTCTCTCTCTCCATTTAAATGGCCACAACAGTCTAGAAAAATGTTTGGAGTCATAATCCCCCTGATAAATGAATCCTCAATCAAGCAGCTGGTTACCAGAAGGAACCCCTCGCTGTGCGGCAATTATGTCGAAGCTGAACTCCAGTAGTTTGGGTCACATATGAAGTACTTCAGGGAAAATCACCTATCTCTGAGCTCCATTGTGTGATCCAAGAGACTCTAGCTTCTCTCTGCCAAAGTTCTTGCCCCAAAGATCCATATTCTTGTTAGTTAATGAGAAAAATACTTATTGATGTGAACGCATGTAAAGACCCTCTACTGATGGCCCATGGTAGGGAAAGATTCCTGTTTGAGAGTAGGAAATTTAAAACTCAGCCTTGAAATCTTAAAATCCAATATCCTTTTGTGATAAAAAAAAAAAAAAAGCTCTGTAGAAGCTAGTAATAGAAGGAACATACCTGGACATAACAAAGACTATTTATGACAAACTTACAGCCAAGATCATAGTTGGTGGTCAAAAACTAAAATCACTTCCTCTAAGATCAGAAACAATACAAGAATATCTATTTTCTCTATTGTTTCCCAATGTAGTATTGGAATTCCTAGCCAGAGCAGTAAGGTGACAAAGAGAATCCAAATAGAGAAGGAAGAAGCCAAACAATCTCTTTACACATGCTATGATCCTGTATCTGAAGTCACCCAGAGACTAAAACAGTCTTGAAGACCAATGGAACACCCCAAAATTAATATTTGACAAAGTAAACAAAAAATATAGCTTAGAAAAAAAAACAACCTTGTCAACAAATGGTGTTGGGAAAACAGGATATCCATATGCAGGTAACTGAAATTAGATCCCTGTCACCTCATACTAATATTAATGCAAAATGAATCAAAGAACCTAATATAAGACCTGAAACCTTGAAACAAGGACAGGAAAGAGTAGGAGAAACATTACAACTATTGGCCTAGGCAGCAACTTTCTGAGTAGAGTTCTGAATAAATTGAAGAGAGAATTGACAAATGTGATTGCATCAAGCTAAAATGTTTCTACACAACAAAAGAGATAGTTACACGAAGCTACAAAGATAGCCTGTACAAGTGAAAGATCTTTCCCAGCTATGTATCCAACAAAAGCCTAATGTTCAGAATATACAAAGAGCTCAAGAAAATCCTCAGAGAATCAATAATCGTATTAACAAAGGGGCAAAGGAGCTAGAGGCTTCTTAGAAGAAGAAAAAGTGGCCAATAGACAAACATGAAGAAATGCTCATCATCTCTAGCTATAAAAGACACGCAAATCGCCGGTCGCTGGTGACTCACGCCTATAATCCTAGCTACTCAGAAGGCTGAGATCTGAGGATCTCGATTCAAAGTCAGCCCGGGCAGGAGACCGTGAGACTCCTATCTCCAATAAACCACCAGAAAACCAGAAGTGGCGCTGTAGCTCAAGTGGTAGAGCGCTCGCCTTGAGCTGAAGAGCTGAGGGACAGCGACCAGGCCCAGAGTTCAAGCCCCACGACCGACAAAAAAAAAAATAAATAAATAAAAAAAGACACGCAAATCAAAGCAATACAACAGCAGATTCTGGCACAAATGTGGGAGGAAAGGAACTGTAGTATACTGTTGTTCTACTACTCTGGAAAGCAGTTTGGAGATGTTTCAAAAAATATGTATACAACTACTCTATGACCGAGCACTACCACAGCTGGGCAAGTTTCCAGAAGATAAAAAGTTAGTATACTAAAGACACTTGCACAACCACGTTCACTGTTGACCTATTCCCATACCCAAGTTGTGGAAACAGGCTGGGCAAGTTTCCAGAAGATAAAAAGTTAGTATACTAAAGACACTTGCACAACCATGTTCACTGTTGACCTATTCCCATACCCAAGATGTGGAAACAGGCCCGGTCTCCTTCAATGGACAAATGTATCAAGAAAATTTAAATGTACACACACACACCACACACACACACACGAATTCTCTTAAATTCTTTTAAATATATTCTCTTAAATTATGTTCTCTTACATATATTCTCTTAAATATATATATATATATATATATGTACACACACATTCTCTTAAATTGAGGCATGTAAGTCCCACTGTTATGCATCTTCCCCATTGCAGAATATTTCATTATTATAACCATATCCTTTTCAGGCCCTTACTAATGTGTATGTAAGAGAAATTCTCTATAATAAATATGTATTATATAATATACATATATGTATAACACAGAATGGTATTTTACTTATCCATTAGGAAAAATGATATTATATCATTTGCAGGGAAATGGAAAAACCTGGGGAAAACTGTGCTAAGTGAAATAAATCATACTTAAGCAAGAGACATGGGTTTTTTTTTCTCCTTTGTGGAAGTTTGATTTAAATTATAAATACACATATGTAAACATACACAGGGTCATATGCATATGTACATAAACATAGTAACTAAATATGGCATATGCAGGTGAGGATTCCAACAGTTAAACTCCCTTCAACAACTATCATACAGTTTTACAAAATGAATAACAGGAAATTAGAACTTGTGTTGGGGAAGAAGGTAGGCAAAGGGGGGTGGGTAGAAGAGCATGGTCATGATGTTCAGTGAGCAAATGTGACAATAAAACTAGGAAAATTGAGGGGATGGGTGGGGTTGAGAGAGATGGGAGAGGATGGTGAAGAGGATTTTGACATTGACCATGATGCATTGCACTGACCAACTCCCATCGGATTTGAAGCCCCTCTGTAAACTACTTCAAGATCAAAACAAACACATCAGCATAGCTTCCATGTAGGACATCAACTGGAAGCTCACTAAACTGAACTTGGGAAATCAGACTCTGCTCTTGTTTTTGCCAAATTTGTGTGTCCTGAGATCACTTGTCTCTAGATCCTACTGGACTCACAAACAAGGTACCTCTCATACAGTGCACAGGTGCATAAGGAGAGGGCCTACAAGAGAGATATGATTATAATAATGAGATGTTCCATAGTGAGGAGGATTCCTAATAGCAGGATTTATATTGAGAGAATTAAGTGTAGCTACATACACTGATATGGAAAGCTCTTCAATATTACAAACAAACCAAAAACTACTTGCATAACAGGCATGATAGGACTCCTTTTATGGATGAAACAATCTATATAAAACAAAACTCAGTGTGAAAATGTGTTTGTGTTTGGTAGGACCAACAGAAAAGCAGTGTCTGTAATTATCATGGGGAAGGATCTAGAGTTGAAGTTGAGGAGGGCAAGAAAGAAGAAAGATTGAATTACTTAACATTATATAAGTTATGACTTGTAATAGTCACTTCTTATATAGTTTGAGAAAGATTTAAAAAAGAAATGCTAGGTGAATTTTAGTAAGATGACTACATGTAAACTCTAAAATCATATCTATGGGAATTCGTGATTTTAAGGGCCATTCCTATGGTTTAATCCCACCTCCTTCCCTTCCAAAAATGTTCCCCCAAAATACAGTTTTACTTGGTACCCATGTGATTTCAGAATCCCCAAGAAGATAAAAACCTGAGGATGCACAAATCCCTATGTAAAATGATTTCGGGTTTGCATATGACTGTACACATCCTCCTGTGGGCTGTCAATCATCTCTAGATGATTTTTACTACCAAACGCAATGGAAGCCCTGCATAAACAGTTAAAATCCCGCACTGTTGAGGGAATAATACAAGAACTAAAGGTCTATTCAATACAGGCCCACTACCCAATGTTTTCCATCTACCTTTACTTGAATCTATGGCTACACAACTGGCACATACAGAAGGCAGATTGTATTGGTAACTCTAAGGGGACTAAAAATTGACCTTGACATATTACTCAATCAGAAGTGATGGGAGATGGTGAGCTACTCAAAATGGATCTTTATAGGGTGACTGTCAATTTCAATCTGTTTGGTAAGAAAATCTAAAAAAAAAAAAAACCTCCTTAACAGAGGTCTAGGGGTGGGGATCAAGTTGTAGAGGACCCAATTAGCAAGTGTAGGGCCCTTGATTCAAACCCTACTAAGATGAAAAAAAAAACAACAACAACAATAAATGTAATAATAACTGATATGCCCTGTAAGCTTGAGTTTCAATTCAGCAGCTGTAGCAACAATGAAAAGTACTAGACTTGCAATAGTTTTGATCTGATTTTGTGGGTGTGTGCTTTTTCTAGGGCTTGAATTCAGGGCTGGGTGCCGTCTCTGAGCACTTTCACTCCAGGTTAGCATTTTACCACTTGAGCCACAGCTCCACTCTGACTTTTTGGTGGTTAATTGGAGATAAAAGTCTAACAGACTTTTCTGCCCAGTTGGATTCGAACCACCATCCTCAGATCTCAGCCTCTTGAGTAGCTAGGATTACATAGGCATGAACCACCAGCACCCAACTTGACTTTCAATATGGAAAGCAAAGTTGGCCTCTTAAAATGATGACTGTCTTGGTAAGCACATTCTTTAAATATTTGTAAGTTTCTTTAAGGTATTCTTGTTGTCTACCATTTTAAAAATAAGATATTAATGTAATTCTAGCTACTCAGGAGGCTGAAATCTAAGGACTGTGGTTCAAAGCCAGCCTAGGCAGGAAAGTCTGTGAAGTTCTATCTCCAATAACATATCCAAAAACAAAAACAGACACTAGCTTTGAGCAAAAAAAGCTCATAGACAGTGCCCAGGCCCTGAGATCAAACCACAGGACTGGCACCACAAACAAACAAACAAACAGACAAACAAAAACGATGTTTAGTCTTGGCATTTAAAAGCATTGCTTTACATCATCCTTTAAAGTGCTCTAAAAGTTAAAGACCATTAGGAGTCTAAGGTATATTTTCAGGAATATTTGTAATTTAAATGCTTAAAAAAAAAAAACCTCTAATACTTGAACCTGCACAGTGTTGGAATTCATGTTGATAATATACAGAACTCTGTAATGCTCTGCAGAAAGTTAGTGAAAGAAAGGATGATTGTCTGCTCTTTCACCGTAATGGGAATGTTTCAGGGGAAGGCTCCTTAAACTGAAGAAAAGGGTCAAATCCAATTAAAACTGCAAAGGAAACTTTCAGAGGATGAATGCCATTAGACCAAACTGGAATGTGGCCAAAACACAGGGTAATACTTCAACTCTTAGAAAAAGTGCCAGGGGGACATTTAACAACTGCAGGTGGCCAAATGCTTTCTTCCCAGGTCTCATCAGAAAAGTCATTTAGAGCAACGATATTTACCACAGTAAAAATATTACTCTTTGACAAACTGCATATTCAATTATCATGTTTAAACTCTAGTATTAGTCAGGTATCAGTTATAACTGCTCTCAATAGCCTAATAAGTACAAAAATAAACACATCTGTTGTTAAGCAAAGTTAGAGTATTAAGAAACAATTGCTATTTACACCTAACATTAGAAATAGAAATTAATTATCATCTTGCTTAGCAACTGAGCTATGATATGCACAAGCTTTTATTTTTTCTTCTGTGTTTTACAGCTCTTTATAAAACTTTAATCAAGAATTTATTCCCTATAGTATTTTCTCATTATATGCTTTTTTTTCCATAGGACTTCAGTGTTCTATTTCCTTAGCCTTCATAATAATGGGCTTGACTGTTTTGCTAATACACAAATTCATCCATGCTGTGAATTATTACATACACTATTTCTTCTTTCTTAAATAATCTTTTCTTTATATCTCTTTAGTATTTATTTCCATTTAGTGTCCCTTCTCTCCTCCCCCACCCCCACAAAAAAAAAAAAACAACAACAACAACCAGGGTTGTAAGAAATGTTTTTCAGGCAATGGAAAACGCAGGCCTGTTGGTGACATAACACATCCCTTGAATCCTGCAAAGGATATTATGTGAGCAAATGTACAGAGTGAAACCTGAAAAGCTTCCCGGGGTTTTCTTTTCTTTCTTTTTTTCTTTTTCTTTTTTTAAAATGCTGAATGCATGAGAGCTCTGCTTTTACCTGCTGTGATTTAAAAGGCTAAAGGCCTCATTTTGAGCCACTAAAATTCAAAGTGACAGAAACCTACAAATTTTTATTGTGGTGCATTTAATAAAATTTACATTTACAAGCTGTCAGTTTGAAATGGTGAATAACTGGTACTTTTGCATTCAGACAGCAGATTTGGTTGTGCTGTGGGTTCATTACTACCTACTTACATGTTCCTTAAATACTCCAAATAATCCTTCAATCTATGACTTTTGATATCTTTTAATTCAACACTGCACAAAAACACCATTGAGTCGGCAGCAAGGTCAACAAAAGGAATTTATTGAGCTCCCATAAAGAGCACAATAATTAAGAGCCCCTTTCTGCTTGTTGTAACGTGCTAATATGAGAACATTGGAACCCAGGACCAGCCCATTGCTAGGTGTCTGCATTCGCTGCCTAGGTTTTGGGTAATTTACTTACTCAATTATATCAACTCTCTTAAATCCACAACACTGGTGGGTGGTAAGGTACAAGAATAGTAAAAACAAATCCAGAGTAGGGAAGCCTTTAATGCATGTTTTACATGCATCTTGGGTGAAATTTTTTGTTTGTTTGTTTGCTCTTTGAGAACAAGAATTAAGGTTGGCAAACTTTAGAAAACTCAGTCCAGGAATCACAAGCACTAGGTTAAGAAAGACAGCTCTGGGGGTGAGGATGATGGAAAGTAGGAGAAAATGAGGGAAGGGTGTACAAGTTTGGCAAGAAATGTATTTATTACCTTACTCATGTAACTATAACCCCTCTGTACATTACCTTGACAATAAAAAAGGAAAGCTCTGAAAATTGGGATATGTTTAATAATCCTATGATTATTCGATGTATTCTGAACACGAATATGAAACTGAATCTAGACTCAGTATTAAAACACACACACACACACACACACACACACACACACATACACACACAGAGAGATCTGTCTAATGGCTTCCAAGAGGGAAATATGAGAAAGACCATTCATAAGATTTCTAAATAATAATAAATAATACCTACATCCTATTTCTCCATGTAAATGGAAAGACAAAATGAAACTCTGAACAGAGCATATATTCTCATACTTTATAAAAATCTCCTTTAATTATATCTTCTCAGATTCTTTACTATCAAAATAAATAAATTTTTTATCAATGGGCATCAGATGAAAATGCTCACAATGTTTACAACATACATAACTTCTCTTAATAATCAAAAAGCCTAAAATGCCAAACTCAAACAGTTGTAAATTTTGGAAAGCATTTATTTTGTATCGAGGTCAAAATACAAACTAGAAAAAAAAAAGGCGACCCAAGGTGAAAAATTCACTTTGTTTTATCTGGACCATTATTGCAACAGGAAAAATTAAATTATTGCAACAAGTATGAACTACTGACAATCTTAGAAATTCAAATTGTCTTATTTAGATTTACATTATCTCTAAGTGTGGCATTCCTAGAAAAGGGAAAATTATAATGTATCTATACTTGGAGAATAAAGATGGTAAGTAATATTTGCTTTCAATATCACATTTTTATATTACATGGCACAAAATGTATTTGATAACCAATAACCTCCATTTCACAGTTTGAAAACTGTAAAAGAATGTACAGATACCAATTCATTGATTTTTGTTGCAAATTAGGTATCCTTAGACTTTTTTCACAAAAGCTTTATACTTTCTGCTAGACCAAGTAAAATCATTAAAAATAAGTGAAAAATATCCTATTTTATATCATTACATTCTAGTTATTGTTTCTGAAGTCACTTGCCTGTATATTTTCATTCCTAAAAGAAATTCATTTCAAATTTTTCTCAAGGAAATTAAAAGCATAAAATATTATCCTAGGCCATATTAAGTTCTATGAAATAATATGTGCAGTAATAACAGCTATCGAAGGTTCCAGAAGCACAATTTTACTCCTTTTTTATAGTTAGTTGCTAGAAGTTCTTTGAAAAGAAGCCTGTGAATTTTTGTGTTTAAAATGAAAAATGAAACCTGAAAATGGCTGAGAGGCTACAGAATGACAGAGGAGTGTATAAAAAGTTGTCTTTTTCCTTCCTTCCAGCAGCAATAAAGTGACTGAGCTAGAGCAACTGACCTACTGGCTTTTTTTCTGTGCCCAGATCCCTGGACTTGCCTCTAAATGAATCGTGTATTTGCATTACATAAAGTGCTTCTGAGAGTATACACTACTCAGGACATGGGGTCAAAAGTAGTATCTACAACGAGTGATTCTAGCTCTCCACAGAGTGAGTCCAGCTCTCAAAAAAAATTAAAACAATTTTATAGTAAACATGGAAGTGATGTACATCACATAACAAGTACTAAAGATAATGTGAGGGGGAGAGAGAGAGAGACAGAGAGCATGAGGGAAAGAGAGAGAAAATTATTTCAGCAGCTACAAGCGAGCTATGGCTAAAAACTCATTCTCATACATTCAGATTCAACATCTGTTGAAGTGTGAGGCTTATTGGTATAATGCATGTTCTGAGTATATCCAGTCGTTTATCTATTTGTTTACAAGATAACAGAACACTAAGTAACTAAAATAATATCAATATTAATATAGTGGTATTCACTAACATCTAGCTACTCCCTCCTGCCCAGCCTAAGTGTTGGAATTACAAGTCAGACAGCACTGATCAGCAATCTCCTAGAAAATTGCTTTAAATTGGCCTTCATTGGCCTTCATTAGCTCTCAGAGCACTGAAAAACAACTGTAAGCGCATGCCTATGGCAGGTGAGCCAGTAGCAATACCTCCCTAGCAAAAACAGAGCACATCAGCCTGCTCAATCAGCATTCATCACATTCAATAAATACGATTAAATAAAGAAGCTTCTGCCACAACAATTTCTACTGAGTACTTGGATTGCTAGGACAATCTTTAAAGTCCAGTCCAAAATAGTATCTGTGTTCATTGTAGTTTGTTTTTTGAGAGTATAGATAAACCTTAAAAAATTTTTTTCATGATATTTCTCAGTTAGAACTAATCATTATCACACAGCAAAGTAAAACAAAATTAAACTTTCATCGAAAACTTAAATGGGATTTAGATACCAAATACCAAGAAGAAAATGTATGTCTCTGTCTTGCAGCTTTCCTTAGAAAAGCATGCTTTTTCTTGACATCTGCATAGTAATTTCCTTGGTCAACTATGCTTTCTGAAATGCCTGCTTTGGCAGACTTGGAAATGGAAGGAATTTTTCTCAGGGATTAATTCGTAACTCTTCTTAACACTCAAAAACCCTGAATATCTTCAGTACACAAGCCAAGGAATTTTGTCCTCAGAGTTACACATTTTAGAAAATAAATATTTTTAAATATGCATATATATTTTCCAAAAGAAAGACAGAACACACAAAATCTATCAGACTTCTGAATTGTCTGATATGGAGTTGATATGCATATTAACTTTCCAGTTAAGCTCCCCCAGCTTACAAATTGAAATTATTCCAGCATGTCATCTTTTATATTGGCATTTTCATTTCTGAACCTTACCCACTGGTTCTGTTCCAAGAAAATATTTCAAAACAGAACAGTAAAGTAAGTAAAACATCTTGAACCTAGCATGTAAGACCACCTTCTTGAAAGCCAGTTAAATTTTCTCAAAGTCCAAGTTCATAGCCAAATCTGCCATTTCAACCCAAATCATTTTAATTTAGTAAACAGTTTTTTTTAACATGAACTGCTGTGAATTCATAGGTCTCTTCAGTGAAACACAGCTATTTCAATGGTAAGATACTACCTAATGTAGTAGCTAAAACTTGGGTTTCATGGCCAACTGTTCCCAAGTTTGTTACTTACTGTCTATATGATCAGAAGCAAGCCACTTTTACCCTTTAAGCCTCAATTTCCTCAATCCTTAAGTGCTGATAATGTCACAAACTTTCACAAGGTCATAAAATAACATTTGTATATTATCAGGCAAAAGCCTAGCTCATCATAAGCCCTCAGACATTATCTACATGTTTACTTTTATTTTTTATTATGTAGAAATTATCTTATATTGAAAATGACAAGTTTCTGTTAAAACTATCAATGTTAAATTTAAATGTCAATATTGGTCTGATAAAATATGAAAATTTGGATCATTCTTAAATGCTTTACTCACAAAAAAAGGTACAAGAACTATTTTTTTACCTTCTAAAATATCTGTTATTCTGTCACTGTACATAAGTACACCAGATATAAAAAGACCTCAAATTTTCCCTTTTCTTCAAATTATTTTGCCATTTTAAAAACAAATGTAGTCTGTTCCTTCTCTTGATACTTGCATATAAACCAAATGGTACTTCAGTACTTATTTTAAGATTCATCTCTAGGCTGGCTTGAATTTTTTCCTTACATAGACCACTGTCAAGCAGAATTCTGACTTCTTGTTCTTTACTCGAATTCAAGATCCAAACAAACCACATCTTTCGCTGGATTGCTTTCACATGTATACATATCTACGCTCAGTTTCTTTCTTCAGTCTTGTTCAGTACATAAGCAATTTTTCAGTACAAGTAATATAAATTCTTTTAATAACAGAGCCTAACATGATTTATTTCTCTGCCAGGTTACCTGTTCTTCGCTGGGTAATCTATTTCTAGATTTTCTTTTATTTGAGATTTATTTTATTTTTAGATTTTATCCTAATTTATTAGAATTATTTTCAGCTTTGTGACTGAGAATAAAGGAGGATGGAAAAGCCACAGTGGTCTATTGAGTGTGGGAGGGGAGGAGAATTATTTCAAATCCATTTGCACAGAGGGAAAGGACCAGGTAGTCTGCTAATAGAGCCAAGCAGCTTTAAATCCTATTCATCATGAAAAACGGGAAGACAGCCCAGGTAAGACAAAGTTTCCAGTCCATAATGATGGGCTTGCCAAGTGGCCTATGAAAAGAGCAGTGGTTGAAGAAAGGGACCCCAGCTCCACATGAGGAGCCATGAGCACACCTTCTCTCCTGGCACCAAGGCCATTGTGGGATCCAGATAACCTCAGGCATATACAGACAAGTCAGATTTGGCCAGCTTATTCTTAATTGTATGGTTTTCTCCTTGCTTCCCTCCATCCATGGAGGTGGGTCTCCAGAAGTCAGTGGGAGTTCAGAACACATGAATGTATGTAAAACATGCCCATACAGCTTAGGCCCATAAAAGCCAGGAAATGAATACGTTTAAGTTCTCATAGTGTGTTAATGTGCCCACAAATATACCTCTTTTATACATTTAACAGCTCATGTAGTCGTGAAAAACGCCATGTACAACATGCAGCTTCGTGAGCAAGGTGGGCTAATTAATATGCCTACTTGTGCTCCTTAATTGTTTCATTCCTTGTATTTTTCTGCTTAATAAAACACTGCAAAATTTTATATAAATAGCATATATTTTATATGGAATTTCATGTAAAAGAAACCAAGCGGGAATGACAAATAAGGGAACATTCTAGTGATATATTCTTATTGAATTTCATGAGCTCCATATTCTACCTTCTTTTTCCCTTATAAACTTTCTCGATACATTGTCCAAGAACTTTTGATTCTAGCATAATCGTTCAGCAAGCCAACCCACCCATGGCTTCTCCAAAGTAAACGGGGGCGGGGGAGACCACATTCCCATTCTCTTGGAACTGACCTTCTACAGTTTCAGTCAGGTCTCTGCTATGTCATCTCGATCAAACCGCCAGACACCAACTCTGAGCTGTAGAAGTCCAAACGTGTTCTTGTCATTTTGAAAAGTAAAAGGAAGCCTGGCCTAAAGGCTTACATCTTGAATGTCTCACCATTCCTGGTGAGATTTGGGGGCTTGGGTTGTTTTTCTAGAAGCCAAAGGCTACTGGCGATGTCTTTTTCCATTCATTTCTTTTTAAATAAACATTGAAGGCAAAGGTTGGTGGGGGGACGGGGAGAGGATGGAAAGGGGGGAGCGACATGGTTTTCTGGGGGCGAGGGGGAGGGAGGAAATTAGAAGTTACAGCAAATAATTCACCTGGGCAGGTACACAGTTGTTTGCTTCTGCGTCCCTGACCACTTCACGACCTCGCTCTATTTTAGACCATTCCGGAAAAGACTATCCCGAAGGGAAGGGGCGGGAGGGAGGGGAGCGGGGGCGCACAGGGGCCAAGGGGACCCGGACCTAGCCAGCCGGCTTGAGCAGCCCGGCCTGGCCTCGCCAAGGCTGCTGCAAACCGCCACTCCCCTGTTACCCCAGAAGGGAAGAGAAAGGTGGTGCTGAGCCTAGGGTCCCAGCCGGAGTCATGGGCTTGGGGGCCCGGCGCTCGAAGATCCGAGGGAGACAAAAGTCCCCCCTCGCTCTCTTCCCCAACCCCTCCCCAGCCTGGCTTCGGGGCCAGCGGCGCCGCCCCCCCCCCCACGCCCCAACTCTCCCCCGAGGACGCCCAGATCAGCCGCTCGCCACGCCCCCATCCAAGCTCGCCCCAGGCCATTGTCCCCTCCTTGCCAGGCCCTGGGATCGACGGCGCGGCCCCCACGACTCGTGCCGTGTCCCCCCACGAGTGCGCATAAGCTCCCCGCGGGGCGGAAAAGGCTCGGTTGGCACTGACACGGCTTCAATTCGGCCGGGACCTCGGGGCCTGGCGCCCCGCTGCTACACCCCAGAGCCTGTCCTTTAGCCACCCTCGTGATCGGGGAGCCTGCGGGGGCCCAGTGGCCCCCACAACCGGAGGTTCCACCTGGAGCCTGGCCCCGAGCTCGGCAGGCAATGCCCAGAGCTCAGAGCCACCTGCGCCTCCACCGCAGCCGTCCAAACCCGCGCACATGCACGCACGCGCTCACGCGCGCGCACACACACACACACACACACATACACACGCACACACACGCACACACGCGTGCTGACCTCCCCCACGCGTGCTGGAGCCGCACACGCCGCGTCTGCACTTTGGAAGCTTCCTTTGGAAAGGAAGGAAGTCGAGTCCCCGAGGGGTTTGCGGGAAGGAAAATCAGCACCCCCTCCCGTTCTGCGTCCTGCGTTCTTGAACCCACTCCACCTCCTCTTGCTCCCCCCCCCCAGCACCACCCAGGACCCCTCTGTCCTGCTCCCTCCACCGGGAGGGGGGATAGAGCGAGGACCTTGGCCTGGCTCTATCTCAGAGGGCCTCGCCACGTCTGCCCACCAGCGCCATCACATCCTCATCCACCCGCGCGACCCTCCCCACATCGGGCCTCCAGGTCCTTCCCCGCTCGCAGAACTGGCAGGTGCGGACAGCACGACCCTTCCCCGAGAGGATCTTCCGTTCCTGCGCACCACCCCGCGGCTTCCCGCGCCCCAGAAGGGTCACGCGCGGTTGGAGCGCGCCAGAAATGAAGGTAAGCTCTCTCGTTCCTAACCAAGTTTGGGACATCATCCATCCCTTCTCTAGGGGGTGCTCTGCTTCCGAGGGAAGAATCAGGGTACCCACGGCAGGGTGTGTCTTGCGAGGATGACTGTCCTAGGGTGTCTCCCTCCCCTCCTCCCCCAGGACGCGGGAGGGAAGACGTTTGTCAAGACCTCCCCCAGCCTCTGCCCTTTGGAGACGCTGGGGACCGAGCAGCACGTCCTGGGTGCTGCCAGCAAGCAAGGTTCCCTTAACAAGTTCAGTGCGGACATCGGTAAGCCTAGGATAACAACATCTTTCTCTTCCCGCAAATATCCACAGAAGTGCCCGCACTTCTGGTCATGGAGACATGGACCAAGGTGGGAAAACTACCAATAGGACCTCAAACCAGACTAGACCATGCATAAGTTTGGTCCTCTGTACTTCAGCCAAATGTAAATGGCGGGGTGGGGCCACGTGCGTGCGGTGGGACTCCGGCCCTTGTAGAGCGAGCTGTGCCAACTTTACGTAATGGACATAGTGGCTTGCATCAGAAAGTTCAACCATTGCTCCGTCTCTCGTTACCTTGTTTATGTCTGCATGTGGTGTCCACCAGTCTGGCCAACAACCTGTCCTAGGGGTCAAAAGGAAGAGAGAAGGTGGAAGAACCAGAAGAGCACTAGGTTGTTCCACGCTCCACGAAGCCAACCCTGGGTCACCAGTTGTGGCTTCAGAGATAGAGATGGGCCGGAAATGCCCTGGAACTAAGCTCAGGTGCAGCGTCAGAGGCAGGGAAAGGAAGTAGGGAGGCCACAGGTGCCTCCAATTCGTTCTTCCCAGTGTTTTGGAAGCTAGCCAGCCCTGGACCCTGGGGATCCAGCAGCGAGTGCCAAGAGGCTTCTCAGTCTGAAATTCCAATAGAGTAACCTCCCAGCTTCAGGCTATCCTTCAGTGAAACAGTGAGCATAAACCTGAGCTTTCTTATGAGTATGTCCCCAACAGACCTGTTCAGGCCCTTTTTGTTTGTTTGTTTTCAGGCATTTATGCTGTGACTAAATATTAGGAACTCCTATCTTTTCCAGGACTGTTGTGCTGGACCCATTGTCCATCATTTACATGCTAAGAATCTAAATCTACATAAAAGCTCCAGGATCTCAGTGACCCACAGCACAGAAGTCATGGTTCTGTTAGGCTGTGTTCTGGAATTTCAGAAGGGGCTTTTTGAGCCTGGGTGAATACTGACCTTTCACGAGCATTATATGGAGCATTGACTATCAAATGCCCAGTGGTCTCAGTCAGATGTTAAAGCAGCCTTTCTGCCCCAATCCCAGACCCAGGGCATTACAATAGGAAGGTCGGCATGTCACTTTGTCCTGCACGAGTGGGCTGGGCAGCAATGGATAGCTAATACCTCTCCCACAAACCACACACGCTTATCCAATCTGCTTTCTCTACAGAAACAGCTTGAAGACAAGCTACACCCCAAAACCCTTTCTATCAGGGAATTCTGGAGCCTCCCTGTCAAGTGGAAATAGTTGTCTTCCTTGGACAGAGAGGCTATAACTGATACAAGGGCATCTAGCTAGTGAAGGATATATATATATATATATATATATATATATATATATACATAGAGAGAGAAAGAGAGAGAGAGAGAGAGAGAGAGAGAGAGAGGTAGATAAATAGGTATATATCCCTCCCTTTCCCTCCATCTCCTTCCCTCTCTCCTTCTCCCTCTCCCTTCATCCCCTCTTCCTCCTCCTCCTCTTCTTCTTCACCTTCTCCTCCTCCTACTGAGAGCTGCACCTGACTCTCGGAGCTTGCTGAAGGAAACAGGTGTGTGAGTGGTTTCACTTCTCCGCTTTTTCATTTCTCTATTGGGTTTCTGGTCTCCTTGACCTTCCTGGGTCAAACCTGCTCCCGTGCAGGAAGCAATGCTTTTAGCCCAGCTTCAAAACAGGGTGTCAATGCAGAAAGGTACACACTGCTGCCAGAATCCAGACTCCCTGGCTGGGTCATGCCCTAAACAACCAGACCACACCTTCCCCCATCGACTCCACATCGAGTGGAGTGCAGAACTCAGTGCAAACGCCTGCTGAAAGTCGCCGGCACTCTCTGAGGGGTCTCCAGCCCAGCTGGCCCTGCTTCTTTGGCTCTTTGGGTCTCGTGGAGAGGGGGCTGTCAATCCTCTGGCACAAGCTTGGTACTCTCCAAAATGCCTCCTCCATGGTTAGGTTGGCTAGTCTGGGCTGTAAACCCTGGGGGGCAGGGCTCTCTCTCCCCCTCTCCATCCCAAAGGCCCAGCCAGAAGTAGCACCTGTGGGGAAGAGGAAGGGATTTCCAAAATAGGCCAAATAATGTTGGCAGATAAGGAGGCTCACTGCACCCCCTAGGCCACCATGAAATGCATGGATGGGGGCATGGGCCTAAGCTTTGGGCCTTCCACCTGCTAGACTCAGTTTCCTCATATCTAAAGAAGCAGTAGTCCCACCTGGCTGCTTTTGAGTGTGATTAAAGCGAGTTATATCATCAAGAAAGCCCGAAAAGCAAGGCTTCTGGGCTCTCACATCATCGAGATGGGCGCTGTAATCTTGGGCAAGGCACACCCACTCTCTGTGCCTCAGTTTCCTCCTCTGTGCCCACACGAAGTTATTGGAGTTTCCCCTCAAGTGCTCTGGATTGTCAGGTGCTGCTGGCTCACACCTGTAATCATAGCTACTCAGAAGGCTGAGATCTGAGGATCACAGTGTGAAGCCAGCCTCCACAGGAAAGTCCAGTTAATGAGCAAAAAGCTGGAAGGGGGGGTACACAGAGCTAAAGCAGTAGAGCACCAGTCTTGATGGGAAAAAGCCATGATAGAGTACAAGGCCCTGGTTTCAAGCCCCAGTACTGAGAAAAAGGAGGAGGAGGAAGAAGAAGAGGAAGAGGAAGAAAAGGAGGAGGAGGAGGAGGTGTTGGTGGAGGAGGAGGTGGTAGTGGTGGAGGAGGAGGAGGAAAAAGAGAAGGTGGTAGTGGAGGAGGAGGAGGAGGACAAAAACAACAACAAAACAACAACAGCAACTTTATGACAAGGGATGTTGTTGAGGCTTTCAAATAAAGGTGGAAACTAGGTCTATTTTCACTGGCTGAAAGACACCACAGTCTCACCCCTGTCTGCTTCCAGCCTTCACAGTAAATGAAGGATGCCTGAAGATGCTCTGGGTTTTCACTGGGGGGGGGGGGGCAGGGGGTATAGTGGAGGCAGGGAGGGGGGTGGCTCCTGGGGCTGGGAGGCCGGCTGGATCCGCTTTGGGCTTGGGTGCAGCTGCTGTGGCCAATGGAAGCTCCGGACTTCAGCAAGGCTGCGCTGAGATGCGGAGAAGACCATCCTCCCCCCCCCCCCCCCCAACACACACATATCCCTAGTTCTCTTCGCCACATATGGTCTGTGGATTTAGGTGTCAAAAACCGGAGAATTAGAAATGGTAATTTTCCGTCATTATGGCTGAAACGCGATCTGTCACAACAACTGGAACATGTCTCAGCCTAGGGAAAATAACGTTGGTGATTAGGAATCATTATGCACGTCAAGCCGCGTCCATTAAGTTGTAGGGAGAAATTAGCCTTGACGGGCAGAATCAAACTACAAATATACAGGCCCGGCCTTCAGGAGGCTGAGCAGCTGCCCTGGGGAGGAGGTGGGTCTGAGTCCCGGTGTTTTCTTAATAGGAAACTTGCTCTGAGAATTAATACCCCTTCCTCCCCCCTCCCACACCCAGCACCCCAACCACTGCCAGGCGCAAGTCCCCCAAGTCCCCACCCTAGGAGTGGAAGTTGGGCTAGGTACCTAGAGGTTGCAGCCAGCCCTGGGGCCAGTTCCTAGGGTCCTCACCAGTGCTGTGTGACCCTGCCCTAAGCACTTGACCCCTCTGAACTCTGCTCACCTGTAAAAGAAGGATAATCCTACCTACTTGTATGGGGTTCTTCTGAGAATTGGATGGAAGAGGGTCTAGCCAGTGACTAGTAGAGAGCTGGCAATGTGAGATACTCCTTTCCTTCTGGAAATTCCCCTCTCTGGGCTGGGAAAGGTGACCAGAATTGGAAATGTGTCTGGGAACTGGTGGCTCATTCCTGTAATCCTCTAGCTATTTAGGAGACAGAGATTTGAGGACAGAGGTTCCAAGTCAACTTGGGCAGCGAAGTCCATGAGATTCTTCTCCAACTGATCACCCAAAAGCCAAAAGTGGAGTTGTGGTTCATGGTAGAGTGCCATCTTTGAACAAAAAAAAATCTAAGGAACAGCACCTAGGTCCTGAGTCCAAGCCCCAATACTGGCAAACACACACACACACACACACACACACACACACACACACACACACAAATCTAGAATCAGAAAAGTGCAAATGGTATGACTTGCTAGGCTTGGGCCCACAACTGACCACAAGTATCCACAAGTCACCCAGATGTGGTAAATGGAGCAGGATTCAGACACCTTCCTTTTCATGCAGCTGCCTCCCCCCCTACACACACACACACACACACACACACACACACACACACACACACACACACACACACACACACACACTGGAGACATAATCCACCATTCCCTAAAGCCTGTCCAGCAGGGAGTGTGTGATAGATTCCCACAGCTTCTGAAGATGGAGGATATAGAAATGACACAGAACCTAAAAAGTCAGATCCCAGTCCTGGGTCCAAATATCCAAGTGCCAACTACTTATTTCCCTTAGGTTGTCTCCTTTCATCTCCAAGAAAATGTGTGTCTTCCTAGTTCCATGGGGAGACTAAGAGCCAGATTCTAGGGAACTCCCCCAGAACCCCAAGGCTGGAAAGAAGCAAGTGGGAGCTATGGCTGGTTCTTCCTCCAAAGCCTGAGCACCATGCTGCCGTTTAGATCTGCAGGTTGGCTAACCTCTTGTTCTTGTTGTCTTCCTGAGAATTAGTGAGTGCAAAGCATCATGGGCATTCATTTAGCCATGCTCTCTGCCTTAATGTTTCTCAGGTAAATGACCTCTTCCTCCACTCCGCTCTGCAGTGGGGAGCAATGATATGTGTGGCCGACACTGAGTAGTTTGGAGCAAATCAGAAATAGCCACTGTCTGACGAATCCTCCACCCCCAAATGGAGAAACAGGAATGGAGCTGGTAAGAGGAATGAATGAATGCAATCACCAAAAGCACTTTATGACTGCAGGAATGGAAACATAAATCCAGCAGGTTGCTAATGAGCAGCAGTCAATACACACAGCTTTATAAAGTTTCATCCAATGGAGAATGAAAAGTTACCCCTGTCTCTGCTAGACACTTTCGGAGATAGACTAACCGACAGACAGACAGACAGACAGACAGACAGACAGACAGACAGACAGACAGACAGATAGATAGATAGATAGATAGATAGATAGATAGATAAATAGATAGATAGATAGATAGATCTATATCCTGGGCTGTCTTCCAATTCTATGTAGCCCAAGCAAACTTACAAATCACTGTCTAATTAATTAACACTCTGTCTCTAAAATAAACAATACAACAACTATGCTTTCCCCAGGAAGCTCACTGTTGACGTTTACCCAGTGCTGAGCCCTGGCCACAGATTCCCTGTAGTCTTCACATGCTCTGGTGCTGTCTTCCTGGTCTTTCCCCCTTAGGATTGAGCCACACAGAAGGACCAGCCAGGAAGTGTGCATGCCACAGGTAGCAGGGCAAGCACCATAGTTACTGCGAATCAAATAAATGTTAGACAGCCTAGAAAAAGAGCGATTTAAAATGAATTCTGCAGATGCTTTGGGGACAGAAAGAATGAACTGAAAAGGGAAATTCTCTTTCAGTGTATTCCTTTCCCCGAGCTGCCTTGACAGTGGCATGACCCTGTGTGCCACAGGGAAGCGGGGAGAGGAAGGAAGGAAAGCAGGGAGCGCTGCAGATCCAACCTATGGCTTGTGCAAGTGCTGTGGCACTGAGCCACACCCCCAGCTGCCCACAACTGAATTAGTTTCCTTATTTTTTACTGTGCTGTGGGGATGGAACTGAGAGCCTGTAGAAACTGCTTTTAATCCCTGATTACAAAACCACCAACGACAACAAAACCCCCACAAAAACTGCTTAGGTATGGAGGCTGGCACTGCCAATGTTTTGCCTATAGTCTCAGTGTTCTCTCTCCACACTTTGCCTTCCATAGAAAATGGTTTCAATGACATAGCCACGCTTAGCTGCAAATTCCGTCATCTGGGTAGAAGCCAGTTGCTCAAAGAGCATGTGATGCATTCACACCCTATCTTTGTTGGGGTTCATTTTCAGCAGAGTAATGCAGGCTGAAGTTTGATGAAAGCCGAGTACCTAAACCAAGCCCTTGTGCCCAGGCTGCTCTTACCGCTTACCCTGTAAGATCATAAAGACCCAGACTCTTGGCCTGAGTCTCTCTACTCGGCTACCGGGCTCTTGGATGAGTCACCCACCTTACATACGGGTCAGGCACCAGAGAGGCAGAGATGGGGCTCCTGTCAGCTATCCCCATCATTCTTTCCTGAGAGCCTTGCCTGGGCTTTAGCTGTGCTAGCCTCAACAAAGGCTCTGGACAAAGTTGTGAGGGATTGGGGTGGCCTGTCCCCTTTAAGAGCTCTCCAGCCTCGGCTCCCTCTTGGGGGGGGGGTGTCTCCACCGTCACCCAGAGTCTCAGGCTCCTGGCAGGGGCAGGGCAGGGTCGCTCTAGACCACAACATCTGCCCAATTTAAAAATTGGACCATTAAAAAAAAAATGAAACACAAAAACGGAGAGGGTTCTATCAGTACCTTAGTTTTTCTTTTCTTTTTGATCACTTGGCTACTTAGGAGATGTTAAAGGTGCATGTTAGGACCAGAGAACTTGAGCTCCAGACACGCTCAACCCCTGTGCCTGCGCTGGCAGGAAGAGCAAGGAGAACTTCGTGGAGCTCAACTGAGAGGTGGGGGGGGGGGGGGGACAGACAGACAGAGACTGAGCATGCGTGCACCCTTTTCCAGTTTTGCACAGATCCCCATGCACTCAGAGTCTGCAGTGAAAAGGGGTTCTTGTGGGGGGAACACTGGAAATCCTGGTTCTCCTTTTTTTTTCCAGACCATATCAGATGCCAAGGGGCAGCAGACCCCCTGGTAGGGGATGGAGCTTCCGAGAACTGCAAGTCCCTTCTTCCCAGAAGTCATAGGCAGTGCCAGCTCAGGCACTGAGCCAAGCAGCACTTTATCACTACGAGTAGCTGATCAAACAGAACATAGGACATCAAGGGGCACGCTTGCCCTGTGCCAGCCGTGTCTCATGCCAGTCATCCTAACTACTCAAGAGGCTGAGATCTAGAAAAGTCCATGAGACTCTTATCTCCAATTAACTACCAGAAAACCGGAAGGGCCGCTGTGGATCAAAGTGGTAGAGGGCTACCAGCCTTGAGGAAAATAGCTCAATGGCAGTGCCCAGGCCCCAAGTTCAAGCCCCATGCCCCACCCCACCCCCTCCAAAAGGACACAGACAACTGGGACTTGGCCAGACAAAGTCTTCTTCCTGTGTCCCAGCAAGTTCTCTGTATGGCTGTGTCCCTTTCGAGCTTCCCCCCCCCCCCCCCCCCCCCCGCCCGCCCCCCAGGCCAAGAAGCTAAGGATGTGTCATGCAATGTGAATGGGAGGGAGAAGAAAGGTCAGATTCTCCCCTCCCAGGTCAGTCACCTAGGTTACATCCTGGATGCAGATGGGGAAAAGCCTAGCCTAACATGGTCTGGACCCTGTCTAGACTACTTTGGTTTGTGAATCCTCAGGAGGGTTAGTTCCTTCAAGGTAACCTTTCCCCCACAACACAAGCAAAATTAAAAAATAAAAAGATGGAGCAGGACCAGCCATAAGCCCGCAGATCCCTCCTAATTGTGAGGACACGGGCGAGTGCTTTCGATGACTTCAGAACTCACACAGCCTTGGAGCATAGGATGGCTCAGTCCTGTGGAGGCAACCAGCAAGGCCGGATCAAGGCAGGATGCCCAGGTTCTGTGTGGACACCGTAGGCACCACTGGCCGGCGGATCTAGCCTGGTGAAGAACCCTGCAGAGAACAGGAGACACCCGTGCTGGAGTCTTCCTGTCACTGCACAAGGGCCTCAGCCAGCTGGGAGGGAAGTCATTCCAAAATGTTCATAGGTTTATTAAAATCAGGGCTTCTACGGACACTTGTTTTACAGTGCAATGCCTACCCTGGCTTTCTGGTGGGCCTTGAGAGAGGCGGTGAGTGTCTGTGGCCTCTCCCGTCTGTTAACACAGACCCTCCCCCTCCACTTCCAGCCTCAAATCTCCTCCCTCTTCAGGGGGGGAAACAGGGAGGAAAAAAACCAGCAACCTGGATTTTTCCAAAGCTAGCCCACTCAAGCCCACAGGCAGGCAGAGAACTCGCAACCATGGCCTTGAAGCGGAGGCCTTCCTTGGGGAGGAAACTTAAGAGTGATCCAAATGCTTAAAAACAGCATTGCCCCGAATAACAGGCTGAAATTGCTCGGGAAAGACCAGCATCGTTTCAATTAGAAAGGAGTTATATTTAGTCTCCACTCTAAGCCGAAAGCGAGTGTGGACCCCTCCCGTAATCTTACAATTTCCTTAAAAAAAAAAAAAAGTAGATACTCCAAGAAGAGACACTGTTCATCTCGGATTCACCATCTCGGGGGCAAGCCTGCGGGGCCTATTCAGGCCGACTTTGTGATGCTTACCCTGTGTCTCTACGGACCAGGAAGCCGATATTCCACTCCAACACACCAATATTCCCACCTGAAACAGCCTTCTCCCCGCCCCCCCCCCCCACACCTGCCCAGGCGCCCGCCCAGGTCGTAGGGAGGGAGCCAGGACAGGGGTGGGAAGAACTTACCCAACATCCCCTGAGCCCGCACAGATTTCCTGCACCGGATCCAGATGCTGTCGCCTGGTACGGGAGGAAAGATGCGACTGCACCGGGTGTAGCGCGGATCGGGTGGAAGACAGGACGGTCTGTGCAGCGAGGCAGGCAACGCCGTGGGCTCCGCGCGCTGCGCACAGCTCAGGGCGCTCAGCGCCTTGCGGGGCTGTGGGTGTGGGCACAGGCGGGGAGGACAAGAGAGAGAGAGAGAGAGAGAGAGAGAGAGAGAGAGAGAGAGAGAGAGAGAGAGGGAGGGAGAGTAGGGGGGCGGGCAGCAGGTCCTGGGCTCTCAGAGCTCACCAGGCACCCCCAAATTTGGAGGAAATGTTGGAACCCAGCCTCCAGTTGAGCGACCCTCACCAGAGGCCCAGGAAGGTGGAGGCTGTCAAACCTTGCAGCTCATTCGAACTGGGTTTTTCCAACCCGAACGTAAAGGTGATGTGCGAGGCGGGCGCGCATTACCCACCCGCTCGAGGTAGCCCAGAAAACACGCTTCTTAAAGTATAGATCTCAACAGTCACCGCAGGACCCCCGGTCCCGTGCGGAGTTACCCCTGGCTGTTTTCCCAATTCTTACACACAAGAAAATACCTCCCCCTTTCGATTTTGGCCATTTTCTTCCCAGGAGGGGTAGCCTCGGGCAGTCACTCAGTAAGTGTGAATAAAGTTCATCATTCAACTTAAATCTGTACTTTGCCTAAGACCACCCTTGCTGTCAAGGCCCCGGGACCCAATCTTCTTTTATAAATGCTTTAACGATTTCAACGACCTAATTTATGTTGAATAACTCCTATGTGAGGCTAGGGGGAAAAACCAATTTATTAGATGATGTAACCATTTATAATAGAACACGGATTCTTTTTTTTTTTTTTGCTACCCTACTTTGGCAATTTTTTCCTCATTTTTAAAACATTTATATCAGGAGACCCAAAACTAGCCAGGGGTTCTCTACCTATTTGATAGATTCTAAGCTCAGGAAATCACGAGATACTCGGAGCACCCTGAAGGATGCAGGAATTCAAAGCATATTGTTTAAGGTCATCAAATCTCCATAGCCAAGAAATTAATAATAATAATAATAGCAACAGGAGTAATAATAATAACAGCCATATGCTACTTAATGGTTTTCCAAGTACATTCATGATTTTGTGACCCAACTACCCCAGAACCAAAACTAGCCTAGAGTGTGTCAGCTCTAAGAGAAAGAAGAAAAATCTATCCTGTCTCTTTAAATTCTAAACTATATTTCTGGTTTTTGAATAGTTACAGCTATTCACAACTCTTCAAGGCCTGTATTCAACAAAGACACATTTGAGACTCAGTTTCCACTTCTGTGGGATGAAAAGTCTTGTTAGGCACCCTTATCCTGGGTAGGATAAGGTGTGGAAGAGCTTCTTTGTGGTGTGTGTGTGTGTGTGTGTGTGTGTGTGTGTGTGTGTGTGTGATGCACTAGGCAGTTGTTTTTGCTGTCATTGCTATTATTGTTTGCTGGGTAGTCAGCTGTCTATCAGATTAAGAACCACTGCTCCTGGATCCAGCTCCATTTGTCTACAATGGCTTCTTCGGCTGTTAAAGCCTGAGCAGTGCAGTGCTCCAGATTCTCAGCGCTTTCTGGCTCAGAAAACACTGTCAAGCATTTGCTTTCTCCTGAGGTCCCCACACACTTCCAGTTAGGATCGTTGGCAGAGTGAAAGTAGTGGCCTCTAAGGTATAGGGCTGGTTGGCAGCGGCCTGGGCTGCAGCGCTGATCTGGGATCATTTCTCCTGCCATCCTCATTCCTTGGGGGCTCCAAGAACTCCTGGACTAGATTCCAGGTTGGTGTGGGAAGTAGGAATATATGATCCTCGCCTGTAGCTCAGGCTGTTGTCATTGGTGGTTGGGGCAAGGCAGGAAACTTTCTGTAGGCAAAATGAATGCCGTGGGTGTTGTAAGCAGAGGCCGATTTCTACATTTTCCTAAGATTTGGACAGAGGAGAATGCGTTGTTGGTACTGAGCACTGAGCTCAGGTGCTGGTGATGACTGGTTAGGGAATTGGAGGTGTGCCACCCTCACTTTGTGGGATGTGTGCAGACCTGGGATAGGGTTCTTCTAGAATAATTGTCCAAGGTGTGCCAGGATCAGCTCCTAAGCTCTTCCTCCTCTGAGACAAGGGAGCTGGGAACAGAAACAACTCTTGAGTCTGCTCTCTGCTTTCCCCAAGCCCCTGGATGCTATTCTTCAAACCAACCCCGTTTCTTCACATTCTGCCTGTGGACACACACTAGCAGCCCACTCTGGGAGGTGTTAGAACATCTTGTTTGAGACCATTTCAAGTTATCTCCAATGAAGTCAGATTCACTGCCATCCTCTTCCAGTGTGAGCAGCTGTGGAGATGCGGGGATCCTTCCTTGCTTCATTAAAAAAAAAAAATTAGACTCAATCACTGCTTAATCACTGCACGGCTCAGGATCTTCTCCAGCTACAGGAGAGTCCCACAAACCTAAGCTCTTGGAACGAAATGCAGCTTGAGAAAAGCAAGGCGAGCAGGCGCAGGTGTTTCTCTCTCTCTCTCTCTCTCTCTCTCTCTCTCTCTCTCTCTCTCTCTCTCTCTCACACACACACACACACACACACACACGTCATTTATTTTTTTGCCATTCAACGAATCCCAAATTTGCTGCCCAGCTTAAGATTCCTGAATCTCTGCGGCCTGTAACAGTTACAGGCCACAGGCATTCTAACCCCTTTCCCAGACATTCACCTCATCTGGGCTTCCTTATCTGTACTGTGGGCGCATCAGATCCAGGATGCCCAAGGCCAGCTCTAATAGATTATTACTAAGTCCCCAATGAACAGAAGGAAGAAGCAGTGGAAGGATTCTGGGTTCAGGCACAGTTGTGACTGCTCTGGGCAGTCAAATCCCTGGAGAGGAGAGAGAGAGCTTTCAATACAGCAAAGACTAGCCAGTGTGTAAACCAAGGCTGCACTGAGGTTAGACAGCAAGGCAATTTTTCACCTGAAAAAAAAAAAAAAAGCAAGGAGGGGGAAGTGGGTAACATAGAAAAAAAAGAGAAAATAAAGGAAGTTACACAATATTTCCAAATGAAGCCACAGTGTGTGGCTTAAAGCCCAGGTTAGAGCACTCTTCTTGGGTCGCACACTGTGCGCGGGGAAACCCTCGTAGGTGGCGTTGGACTTGGCTTTGAGCGTGCGTCCGACTCCAGCATTCTCACCCAGGCAAACTGAGATGGGTAGTTCGGAGAAAAGTGCGGCCACATATTCGGATCCAACAGAATTGAATTTATTTGAGTCTCCCTGCCGCCGCCCGCCCCTGCCCCCACACCCTTAGCAGTTGCAGAGGTGCCAAAGTCGGTCTAGGCCCCATCCCGACCCCGGCTACGGAAAGGAAGACGGGGCTTGCGGTGGGGAACGACCCTGGACGGGCGATCACTCGCCAAGTCGGAAGAAACGCTTTGCTTCTCTCGCCTGCGAATCGGCAAGGAAGGCGTAAAACCCTCCCTCTTAGGACGCAGACACGAACAAAAACGGCCACTTCCAGACAGGGTGGGGGGAAATGACTTTCCTCTCCCTTCTTCACACAACAACAACAAAAATCCTCTTCATCCGAGGGCCAGCTCTGGGGAAGGAAGGAAGGAAGGAGATGGGCGCATCCGTGGAAAGGTGACAGCTTCCTACGAGGAAAAACAAACAAACAAACCTGCACTTCTGGTTAATTGTAAACTTAAAATAGAATTAAAAACAATAGAGGTAGAGGCAGTGCGGGAAGCCGGTGGAAATAGTCACTGGCATGGCAGGCCTGGTGGCTTTAGTCTCTTCGTCTTCGCCGTGTCCGGGAGCTGGCATCGTTCGCGGCGAGCTCTGGTTGCTAGCTCTGCCTGGGGTGGATTGAGGGAAGGCGCCCCCACCCTCCCCCCCCCCCCCGACAAGGGCTTTCGCGGTAGCCTGGAGGCCTGAAGGCTGGGACCGAGGCTGGGCTGGAGTAGCTCAAAGAAAGCCGAGGTCTGGGAGTCTGGAGCCCGCCGGCCACGCGGCCTCCACTCTCTCCTGGCGAGCAGAGAGCCGGGCCGAGCTGCGCGGGCCAGCCTTTCGCTCCAGCGAAGCTAGGGGCGCGGGGCGCGCGCGCCGGGTATCCGTCTGGGCAAGAGGGCTGCTTGAAACCCCCTGCTGCCCGCAGCCTCCGCTCTCCCGAGTGGATTTCCTGCACCTCAAAACGTCTCCAAGTCCTCCGGGCTCAGGACCCGGCTGGCGCTCGTTCCCAGCCGGAGTGAAAGCGCCGCCAGCATCGACGCTCCCGGGGCGACGCGTTCCTGGCGGCCCGGCCGCCCCGAGCGCTTCCGAAACGTTAGCTGCAGTTTTTAAATGAGCCTGTTCTTGGAAGGAAGTGAAAACCGGATCCTTGAAGAGGGAGGGAAGTGGGGGTGGAGGGGGAGCTCTGACCGTCAAACCTCGAAAGCAGAGAAGTCGGTGGGAGGACGGGGAAGGAGCGGCGGAGGGCAGGAGTGAATGGAAATTGGCCGCGGCTTCCATCCTGGGAGAGTCCTCCACTAGGCCAGCCGCGACCTCGAGAACATCAGGAATCTTAGGGGTTGGTCCCCATATATATATATATCTCCCCGAAATTTTGGTTCTCGGATCCTGGAGGATTTTAATCCTTCCAGTGAGTGGGGCTGCTGGGGAGGGAGAGGAGGAGGAGGGAGACAGCGCCCACTCCCAGACCCAAGACTCACCAGGGGGGACGGACAGAAGATCTAGCTATTCCCAGCCCATCTACTGGTTCCCCCCTTTATTACCTCCCCCACCGCACCCCAAGTCGCTCTGAGAGAAGCTTAAAGAGAAAACACGGTGTGGAGAAAGGCGTGTGAAACTAAACGTTTATAAATTAAAGAAAAAAACCATACAGCCAACAGAGCTTCCAAGTTTCACAAATCTCTTTTAAAGGCCATACTCTAGTTGAGTGCACAGTGCCCTTCAGAGGCAGAAACAAAAACAACAAAACACGGCAAGGTGGCTAAAGGGGGGTCACCGATCTTACAACAGGTGGCGGGCCAGGGGCGCGGGAGTCGGGGACCAGGCTGCGGGGCAAAGGGGGGGTAGGGGACCGCGCCACGCTACCGGTGCGGGAGCAGGGGAATATTCACATTGAATACAAAAATAATTGTTATTTGAATACAAACCATTGAAAAGTGCTGCGAGTCTTAATCTCCTTTGTAAAATAAAATAAGAGAGAAAGAAAGGCGAGTTTCAGCGAAGGGCCATCCGGGTGGGGCGCTCTCCACACTGGGGTCTTCGAGCCTTTCTTTTAGCCGCACCCTGAACTTCATAAATGGAAGGTATGGGGGGGGGGTCCCTGGCTTGGCCTGCCTGGCGCTGAGAAGCTATCATTCTTAACAGCACCCAAGGAAGAGGGCGATTCCTCTCCACCTCTGACCCTAATTAAGAACGGGGTGAAGAGTCTTCCCCCCCCCAAAAACCCAAACCCTTCGCGGTTCAAATCAAACCCCACCAGCGCCTCGGAGCTGTAAAAAGATTCCACACTCCCTTTGTCTCCATTGTAATTTCCAAATAACGAGAAAAAAATCAAAGATATGTAGATACACATAGATCGGTAACATGGATACCATGAACTAAGTGTCGCCTAACGCACGAAGCTCTCCCCCCCCTTTCCTCCTTTCCTCCCAGGGCAAGCCTGAAATTTTAGGGGTTCAGGCTATGCGGGCTCCAGGAGTCCTCTTTGCTCTGGGGTGAAAACACCATCCTCCAAAGCTTGGGGGTGGTAATAAATAGCGTCCGTTGTGTGTGTATGTGTGTGTGTGTGTGGGGGGGTTATAGGCAGGTGAGGGGGGGCGAGCGGAGCCCCTAGGTATTCGGGTGCCTCTGGACGAATCGAGAAAAGGCGCCCTCCTCTGGGCGAGGACCGATTTGGCCATCAGGGGATGGGTCCTAACCAGAGACCCCAGCTAGATTTCATCCACCTAGATCCCTAGACGGCGGGGAACCCCAAACACACACACACACCCCAACCCCCGGGGAGCAGAATACTACCAAGCCAACGGTGGGACGTGGGCGCTGGGATCCCGCGGGGCAGCTCACTGCGTGGAGAGCGCCCAGCCCGGGAGGCAGTAGTAGGGGTAGTAGTAGGAGGGCTGCAGGGGCAGGAGGGAGGGAGGCCTCAGCACCTCGCCAGGCAGGTACTGTCTCTGGTCGTCTCGCACCAGCACCTTCACCGCCACCTTCTTGGCGGCGGGCGCCGAGGCCAGCAGGTCGGCGGCCATCTGGCGGCGTTTGGTCTTATAGCGACGGTTCTGGAACCAGATCTTCACCTGCGTCTCGGTGAGTTTCAAAGACGCGGCCAGATCGGCGCGCTCGGGCCCGGAGAGATAGCGCTGGTGATTGAACCGGCGTTCCAGCTCGAAGACCTGCGCGTGCGAGAAGGCGGCCCGGGAGCGTTTCTTCCGGGGCTTGGGCGCCACGGGCTCTTCTTCTTCTTCTTCTTCTTCCTCCTCCTCCTCCGCGCCGCCCGCCGGGCCGCTGCCTCCCCGGCCGCCGGCTCCGCCGCCCCCGCCGCCGGCCCCGCGCGCGCCTCCTCCCGGGCCGGCGTGCTCATCCTCAGCTCGCGGGCTGCGATCGCCTGCGGGCCGCGCAAACGAGAGAGCTCGGTCAGAGCCGCGGAGCGGCGGGGTCCCCGACTGCCGGGCTGGGTTTTGGGGGTGGGGATGGGGGGCTCGCCAACGCTCCGATCCCACGGATCGTGGAAGTCCCCCAAGACGGTGGACGGGGTGGGGAGGGAGGTCATCTCGCCCCCCCCCCCCGACTGCCCCCTGGTTCCCACGGGTGAGCCTCTCGGGATGCGGGTGACAGGCTCACACCCACTACGTGAACGTGGGCCTCAACTTCCCCTCGGTACCGGGCCGCGCTGGGCTCGACCCACGTCTCAGTCGGTCCCGCCGAGCCCTGGCGCGCTAGCCTGTGTCTCTCTCTGTCTCTGAGCTTGGGGTCACCGGCCTCCTCGCACCCAGCTGTCACGCACACGCACGCGCCAGCTACACGGAGTGTGTGTGTGTGTGTAAGGGGTGGGGAGAGGTAGAGGATGGTTCTGGAGACCAGAGACTCATGGAGCCTTCTGCTCCAACAGCTCTGCGTTGCTGTGGCCACAGACTGCACCCTTGGGCAGGCAAGGAAATACGATCGGACTGGGTGGTGGAGACCTGGCAGTGCCTTCCCCCGGGGGGGGGGGGTCTTCCGACGGACCCCACACCTCTATGTCACTCCGGAAGCAACTCTGTTGAAAACCATCCCCGCCGGCCTGCTTTTAGGTCCGCTTGAGGCCTACATCAGAGCGCACCCCGACTGGGCAGATCGCTCCGTCCTAGGACGGTGACAGCGTGTGGCTCAGGACACCCCTCTCTTCAGTGCCTCTGGGGGTGACTTAGGTCCAGCCATGACCCCCCACCCCCCTCCAATTTCAGGTAGCTTTCCCAGCTGCGGAGACTCCATCCAGTTCTGCAACTTCCAGCCCTGGCGCGGGGGAGTCTCAGCCAGTCTGGTCCTCCAAGCCTCGGCTCTGCCGATTCCTCCCCCCTCCCCACCCCCATCCTAGTTCCTCTTGGGGTTCAATCCTTCACCACCCACTCCCAAGCTCTGAGGCTGGATTCTGGGACCCCCAGCCCTCGGGGTCTCCCTTTCTTAACCTTGGGGAGTTGAGGACGGGCAGATATAACCTTGAGGATGTAGCGGTGGTGGCCTTTGAACCCCATCCAGGGCACGGTGTCCCCGGACTTAAGGTTCTCTTGGGAGAGGCTCAGCTGGTGAAGGGTTGGGGCGACCCTTCCAGCTCACAGAACAGGGAAGTGGGGCTCACAGCCGGCGCACCCCACTTGGGGGTGCCTGACCTCCATGCCCAACTCCCCCCTCCCACCACCCACTTCGCCTCGGAGCCACCGCAGACCTGAAACGCTGGCTGACATCTCGCTGTCGCTCCGACCCGCGGCGTCCTCATCCAGGTCCTTGGCGGCGGCATGGAGCTCGCAGCCCGGCGGATCGAGGCCCAGGGTCCCCCGGGCGCGGCCGGCCCCGCTGGCTCCCGGCACGTCCGCGCAGCGCCTCCGGCCCTCGTTCTCCTCGCTGACGGCCGAGTCGGAGTCCCAGCTTCCCGGGCTCTCCGCGGGGTGTCCGGCCGCTGTCCGCCTCCTGGCCGGAGACGCCAGCAGAGAGTCCTCGGCGCCCCCTAGGGCGCCCGCGTCCGTCTCCCCAAACAGCCGCCAGCAGCAGACCGCGGGCGCCGGCACCGCCGCCGCCGGGCGCCCCTCGGGCGCAGCCGGCCCGCCGCGCTCCTCCTTCTTGTTGAGGATCGCCTGGATGGAGAAGGGCGTCAAGGTGCCGGCGCCGCGCACGGCCATCGGCGCCACGGGCCGGAGCGGCCGGCCGGCCGGGCGGACCGACAGCCGGACAGTCGGGACGCCGAACGCCTCGGAGCCGGGTGGAGAGCGCGGGCGGCCGCGGCGCGAGCGAGCCGGGTGCGCCAGGCCCCTCCCCGCTGCCCACTCCGCAGCCCGGCTCGGCAGCCCCCGCCCTCCTCGGTCCCAGGATCTGCGCCCCCACCTCGGAGGCCCACCCCCCGCCCGGAGACCCCCCCACCTCCACCCCTCCCCCGGAATCCAGAGCCAGGCGCTCTCCCTCCGCAGCTCAGACGGATGATCTCATTTTCCGTAGCTTTCCGGGGGGCCGCGGGACGCGCGGGGGACCTGGCCGGTGGCCGTCCGCGGCGCCGCGCCCGGGCGCACGGGCCCCACTGCCTTTTGCTCTGCGCCTCGAGGTCTTCCTCGCCTGCAGGGTTTGAGTGTGTGTGTGTGTGTGTGTGTGTGTGTGTGTGTGTGTGTGTGTGTGTGTGTGTGCCCTCTCCCGTTGGGCTGGCTTTTCCGGACCTCACCCCCCTGGTGGCGGCCGCTGAGACGGCGGCCACTGGGCGCAGCAGCAGCAGCAGCTGCAGCAGAAGAGCCGGGCACCTTTTCACCCTCTGCCCTCCCACCCTGCCGGGCTTTATCGGTTTGGGTCTCTTTCCTTCCCGGCGTTTCGCCGTTCCACCAACGCCCCCTCCCGCCCGAGTGTCATTGCTCCGGGACTGAGTGACAGCCCCGGGCCACGCCCCTTCCCGGGGCCGTCTGGGGCGCTCCCGGCCGTCCATTGGCTGCCTGCAGCTGCCGGACTTTGGACTGGTGAGAGGCTCCGCCGGGCACGTCGAGCCACCCCAAGACCAGGTCTGACTTAACCCCTTGTCTCCAGGGCGAGCTCAGCCTCCGGGAGCCTATTGGCTCCACCGGCTCTGGAACCTCGAACCTCGCTGGTGCAGATCGGCGCATTTAAGACAGCGCTTTTCTGGACCCTGGAGAGGAAGTTGAGTCAAAATCTGCGGCGAATCTAAGACCATCCAGGGCTGTGGACGGCAACCTTGAGTTTCTACTCCCTAGAACGCCACAACTCAAGAACGAAATGCGTCTTCATTTGTACTCCCCAAGTGTCACCGCTTCCTCCTTGCGAGGGTTGTTGCTGAAATAACCAATTAACTAGGAGCACGCTGGAGACGTTTTCTACCCTTGACACCTTTGAGTTGATTTAAAAAGAACACAAATCAGGAATGAGAAAGCATCTTTGAGAGTCTCTGGAATTGCGCTGTCCTTTTCGTGGGCCGTCAATACTGACCTTAGCTGGAGTTTGTCCCAAGTTTTACAGCAGGAAGGAGAAAATTAATTTTTAAAATTGGTTCTTAGGGGTTTTCTGTTACTTGAATAGAAACAGGTATTTGTTTTAAAGTGTGTCTGGGAATTACGATAATATTAATCCAGAACTGACATTTAACACTCTTTGAAACTAAGACATACATTGTTTTATGTAAGGGACGGAAACAAGAAGCATAAATATTGTGGGTTTATTAAAACATAGGTGGCTGCCAGGTGTTGGTGGCTCCTGGCTGTGATCCTAGCTGCTCAGAAGGACGAGATCTGAGGATCTTGGTTCAGAGCCATCCTGGGTAGAAAAGTGCACGGGACATTTTATCTCCAACTAATCACTAAAAAGCTGGAAATGGAGCTGTAATTCACGAGGCAAAGCGCTAGCTGTGAGTAAAAAAAAAGGGATGGTGTTTAGGCCCCTAGTTCAAGTTCCAGACGTACACACACACACACACACACACACACACACACACACACACACACAGGTGGCTTATTTATGCTAGCCATTTCTAAATAAAATTTTATTCAACAAAGTTAAAGATGCAAACTTGAACCATTAAGTACATTTAGAGGGCTGTGGCTTTAATTTAAAAGTTGCTGAGACTGGGGTTTTTGGTGTGAGGAAACTAGGTCCCCTTCCAGATTTGCTCGCTGTGTGGTTGCTCTTCTGAACCACCAGGTACAGGAGAGGTGGAAGTCGTCGTCGTGTTCAGCACTAGAAGATCGTCCAGTAGTTCTTCAGCAGAACGTTTTCTTGTCCTTCCCAGACACTACAGTGTATCTTCGGGGTGGGGTGGGGAACCCTCTCATTTAAAGAGCTCATTGCTCTGCCTAGCAATTTACCATTATATCAGTTTGGAGGGGAAGGTGTTTCACTTTGGCGTCAGTAGTGAGGAAGTGCAGGCGATGCTCTTCACTGGGAAGGGAACAAAAGTAAAGACAGACTGGTGGAGTTTGAAAAGAAAGCGGCCCTCCCCTCCAAACCTTTCCTACTTTTAAAAATTGCTGCCACAAATTCTCCCTCCTAAGCCGGGATGGGGAGGCGGCTGGGAATGGACAGGGATACCACGATTCTGTAGAGTGGAGGGCCAGGTTGCCTTCCTGTGGGGGGATCGGCAGGTGTGAACCTCAAATAGCTGTGGCTTTGTGGGGTCAGGACTTAGCTGGAAAAACAAAACAGTAAGTACAGGGCAGGCAGATATTTGTGGGGGGTCGAATGACCATGTACTAGAGGTAACTTTGGGACTTGAAAAGAATCGTTTTCATGAGCCATTATTTAATTAAAAAGAAACTGGAATCCCAGCGGCCGCAGGCTCGGGTAGAGGAAAGGTGCTTAAGTTTGGAAGTTGCAGGGTTTTGAGTCGGCCGGGGCAGGAACGAGAAAGCGGCCGGCTGCGCATCTCCGGCGGGCGCAGCTGGCTTGGAGGCTGGTGGGGAGCTGGGGTTACACTGGCCGGGTCCCCGATCTGGGTGGAGGCCTGCGGGCAGGGCCCCCGAGTTGGCTGCTGGGCGGGAGATGAACACAGGAGCCTTCAGATTCCGCTGTGCGGGCCCGGCAGCAGCGGAGGAGGTGGGCCGCGCCGACACCCCGCCGGCGGCGCACGCGCGGGCTCCAGGGTTAGCGCCCGAGATGCTCCGGGCTTGCCTGGCTTCCACGCGGTCCGCACGGCCCGCACGGCGATCCAGCCCATCCAGGGTGGCTTCGTCCGAGCGGGAGATCCCGGCACCTGACGGCGGTGGCGCCGGCCGTTTGCGGGGCGCATAGATGGGGAGGGTGGGGGTCCCCCCCCCCCCCCGGTGTGGGGCTGGCTGGCTGCTCGCGCCTTCCAATCGGGACGCACCCTCTCCTCTTTCCGGGTCTCCTTGCTTTGCTCATCTGTCTTTCCTCCCCCTCCTCCTCCCCTCCCCCTCCTCCCCCTCCTCCCCCTCCTCCCTCGTCCTCCTCCCCCTCCTCCCTCGTCCTCCTCCCCCTCCTCCCCCTCCTCCCTCGTCCTCCTCCCCCTCCTCCCTCGTCCTCCTCCCCCCTCCTCCCTCGTCCTCCTCCCCCTCCTCTACCCCTCTTGACCCTCTCCTCCCCCTCCCCCTTCCTCCTCTCCTCCCCCTCCTCCTCCCCTTCCTCCTCCCCCTCCTCCCCTCCTCCCTCCTCTCTCCCCTCCTCCCCCTCCTCTCCCCTCTTGACCCTCCTCCCCCTCCCCTCCCCCTCCTCTCCTCCTCTCTCTCCTCTTGCCCCTCCCCCTCCTCCCTCCTCTCCCCCTCCTCCCTCCTCTCCCCCTCCTCTCCCCCCTTTCTCTTCCTCCCCTCCCCCTCCCTCTCCTCCTCCCTCTCCTCCTCCTCCCCCTCCTCCCTCCTCTCCCCCCTCCTTCTCCTCCCCTCCCCCTCGTCCTCCCTCTCCTCCTCTTCTCCCTCCTCCTCTTCCTCCTCCCCCTCCTCCTCCCCCTCGTCCTCCTCCTCTTCCCCTCTCTTCTCCCTCCTCCTCCCCCTGCCTCCTCCTGCCCCCCTCCTCCTCCTGCCCCTGGTCGTCGTCCCCCTCCCCTTCTTCCTCCCCTCCCCTCCCCCCCTCCATCTCTCCCTCCTCCCCCCTCTCCTCCGAAGGCGTTTTCCCTGCGATCTTTCAGGTCTGGTGCGATTTGGAACCCTAGGGTCCGGGGACTCGGCCTCAGCCTGGGATCTCAGCTTTCTCCGAAGGCCCAGGGAGAGGCCGGGGTGGGGGCAAGGCCGCGGGGGCCGCGGGGCTGCGTAGGAGCCCACGCCGGGGGAGGGGGAGGGGCGCTGACCTTCCAGCGCCGTGACCTTGACCCGAGGTCACCGGCTTTCTTTACTCCCCACTGCTTTGAAAGGCCGCTGGAGCCGTGGGGTGGACGGACGGTCCGCCCGCGTCTGCCCACGGACGGACGGACGGATGGACGGACGGACGCACCCTGCGTCTCCGGTGTCCCCCGTCCGGTCCCGGAGGCGGAGGGTCGAGGGCCGTCACGTTGGAATACACTCCCTAGAGTGCGGGGAGCCAGACCCCACGGGCGGGTGTGGGGTGCACCTGGGGAGGGGTGCAGCTCTGAGGCGCGGGCCGGGCGCGGGCGCGGGCGCGGGGGTCCGCTCCGACCCCGGTCTCGCGTCCTGGCCCGTCTAGGGACTGCTTGTGCACCGGAGGGGGTCGGAGGACAGACGCGTCGGCAGGAAGCCTGCCCCCCCCCCCCCCCAGCACGCGCATTCCGCCGTGAACGCAGGGCGGACGTTCGCGGGCGCGGGGAGCAGGTGTGCTGCGGCCCGGGACTCGGGGCGGGACACCTTCCCTCTGTAGCTTCGTTTTCTCATGGGTAAAAACAAACAAACAAAAAAAGCAAGCCAGGCTTGGCGATCACCCCTTAGTCATTAGAAAGGAACGCAGGAGTTCTAGAACCTTCCTGGGTACGGTGGAGAACGAGCGCCACCTAGCGCGAGCCAAGTACACCCCCTCCAAAAAGAAGAAGAGGAAGGCGGCCTCGTCCCCAGACCCACCCTCGTTCTCCCGCTCTCCATTGCTATTGTTCGGAGGCGATCAGCTTTGAAGTCTCACTCTGAACATCGACAGAACCTGGGGGCATGGCTCGAGTGGTGGAGCGCCTGGCCAGCAAGCAGGGTGCCCCACCCCGGAATCCAAACGGGCACACTGGAGATTCAAGCGCTGGGTGGGAGGGACGGGGAGGGCCTGGGGCAGGGAGCCGAGACCCCCACGTCCGGTGCTCCTGCCGGGTCTTCGTGTTTTACTGGTGCCACAGGAATGGTTTTCAGAGACGAATTTACTCAGGACACTGACAAAGGCTTTAACCCTATCCATGAGGATGGTCAAACCCGTCTTGTCCCTCGGGCTTTCTCTGCGTGTGTGGATTGCTGAAACTGTGTGTGTGTGTGTGTGTGTGTGTGTGTGTGTGTGTGTGTGTGTGTGTGGTGTGTGTGTGTGTGTGTAGGGATAGACCAGAGATAGACCACAGCAGATAAAGACACTTCGTGCTGCTGTTGAGTTTGGGTTGGTTGTGAAATCCAGAAAAAAAAGCCTTTACGATTTAGTATTATGGCCCCAAGAAACAGACCATGCGTCCCTTTCTGAGTGTTGAGGTAGCTTGTCCTTGGGGGGAAAATGAACTCATTCCTATTGGGTCTCAAGCACTGTTTTAGGGATTGGGGTTCCAAGTCTTGTAAGACTGCCCTCCCTTCTACAAGTTAGTGGGGAATCTCATTAACAAACACATGCCTGTATGTATAAAATAAGAAAGAAATCTTCACCATGGAGAAAATTAAAATGGAACGATGTGGGGGAAAGAGAGATGGAACTACTTTGTAGAGAGTGAGGTTTAAAGCCTTTGGCTAGCTGAGGGAGTCTCCCCAAAACAGACTAGAAAGAACCAGAGAGATGGGTACTTCTGGAAAGACAGAGAGGAAGGGAGACAGAGAGGGAGGGAGGGAAAGTGAGAGACAGTGACAGAGACTGAGAGAAACATCACCACGATGAGAAACACAATGAATTTCAAGGTTTGCAGCTGTAGTTGAAGAAGTAGAGGCAGACATGGTGCCAGGGTCTGGGAACATGGGCACCCACAGGCACTGGCTTTCAGGGCGATGGAGAGACAAGGGTGTTTGGTTTTGCGGGAGGAATCCAGAGTCTTTTGCATCTTAGGACAAGCATTCTATCACTGAGTTTCATCTCAGCCTGGGAAGAGACCAGGGGATCAGTCTGAAATACATCTCAGTGAGTATGGCCAGAGGAAGGAACGAAACTGGTGAATATGGGTGACTCTTTCAAGAAGATTGGCATGAAGAGGAGCAAAGCAACGGTGAGGCGGAAGCTGCTGAGGATCCCATGTCAGATTCGTTTGCACAGAGCTACTTAGGCTCATGTCTATGCGGATGGAAGCCAGACAGCACAAAGAGATAAAGCAGGAGAGAAAGGTCAGTAGCAAAGTCCTGGAGACGGTGGCAAGAACTGGTTTCTGGTAAGAACACCACATTGGAGAGGAAGGGGAGGAGAATGCAACAATATTCAGTGCATACGCTATGAACAGAGGGAAAGTGTCTCGAGAGGTGTTTGGGGGGATGGGTCATAATAGTGAAGGGAGTGAGGTGATATCAATCAAGATGCATTGTATTTATAACCGGCTTGATGAACGGGCATCCCTTTACACAACACTTCAAGATAATGGAAAATAAGATAAAAACACGCTGATGTCTGTAGGCTTGTTATTCAGCTGACAAAGGGTCAGGTAATAGCCGTGGCTGGCATTTACACAACCCTGGGATGAGCCAGGTTCTGTCCATTTTCTGTATGGAATTCTCCAGCAAGCTGGTCTTGGAGAAAAAGCTGAGAGAATCAAGGACACAATGCCAAGATGGGAAATAGTCATTTGGGCAATGGAAGGAAAGACATTGCCATTCCATGATAAGCCACAAAGATGCTTAGATCCAAAGTAGAGCAGCAGGTCCTGAACCGCAGGCTTTCCTACCCTCTAACCCTCTTTGTACCTACATGTACCCCCCTCAAGATTGATTCAATACCTTTTTTTACATTTTACAACTTTAAAGAAAGCTTTTTTAAAAAAAGAACATTTATATTTTAACAAGTAAACAATATATATATATGTATATATATATATATATATATATATAATATGTAAAGAAAGCAACAGTAACTTCTTTCCATATACAGTGTTCCGGGTACATAGGATGCAGATTAAACAAAGGTAGTGAACTATAGCCAGATGCAGACAGAAGGCTAAAAGTAGCTGGCTGTCATGTGACCAATTGATGAGGATACCCAGCATGCTAGCCCCAACCTGAGACCATCTGGCCTTATTAGCAAGCTTAATGGGAACTGATTTACAGAAAGGCATACACAAGGGCTGGGAAGGTGGCTCAGTGGTAGAGCACTTGCCTTGCAATGCATGAGGCCCTGGGTTCGATTCCCCAGCACCACATAAGCAAAAGAAAAAAGCCGGAAGTGGCGCTGTGGCTCAAGTGGTAGAGCGCTAGCCTTGAGCTGAAGAGCTGAGGGACAGCGCCCAGGCCCAGAGTTCAGGCCCCACGACCGGACCCAAAAAAAAAAAAAAAAAAAGAAAGGCATACACAAGTCTATCTTAGACCGTCTGGACTCTTATTCTTATACTAGCCAAATGCTCAACAGTAGAAGGGCTACATCAACCCCAGTATATTCGTAGAACATTATACAACAATGAGTGTGACCACTTTACCACTACATGCAACTGTGGAGAAGAACACCATAAACTCAGTGATCAAAGGACTCACCATCAGTCTCTAGTGCCTTGAATGGACTGCATATGCCACAGGCTCCTAGCAAACAGCGAATTCAGTAAGTGATCTCATCACCACCCTAAGAGGTCTGCAGGTCAGGTAGCAGAATTTCTCTTTAAGATGAGGAACCCAACTCCCTCTCCCTTCCTGCCATTCTTGGTGGTAATTGGGGTTTGAACTCAGGCCCTTGTGCTCCCAGCCTCAGATCAAGAACAAGGGGAGGTCACGTGACGTGTTTGAGGTCACCACAGAACATGGCTGCCACAGGAGGATTTCATTGGAACAGCCGCCTGGACTGTAGATGTGTGCTCACTTACCATCATTTCAAGCGACAGGGCTGCTCGCCTCACCTTTTGGCACTAATAACATATTTCAGTTGCTCTTGTTGTTGTTAAATCATCTTCTGATACCTAACTTGGAGATGTTTATTTCCATGGCAGGACACGCTGGACTGAGTTTCCAAAAGGAAAGTACTAGAGGACTGTGGCTTCAGAGAAAGGGGCTTAAGTTAGGCAAGAAAGCTCACTGGAGAGATTTATGTGAAGGAATTAGAGCAAAGGCTGTCATTCTGTCTGAGTAAGTGTGGTGGGGAACAGGAAGGGGGAAACAGGATGGAGCAAGTCGCTCCGGGCTTAGTGGCTGTCAGAGGGACAGATGGGACAGAGCTGTCCTGGGAACTGTCAAAGGAGCCTCGGAGGAAGCTTCAGCAGAATGCTTGCAGACACAGGCCTGCTGCAGATGGGGATAGGAGTGTCCTGTAAACTCAAAACAGGTTGTTAACAGCTAACAAAAGTGCCAGCTTCACCCATTCAGTCCAAGTCATCTCTGCAAGAAATCTACACTCTGGTCATTGGGAAGTAGGGAGATGAACACATTACTAAGACCTGGCTTTCGCAGATTCTTTTATCCAAAGAATCTGAAACAATCAATTCTATACAATGCTTATAAGGGATAGAAGTTTTGTTTTGAAGGACCAGAGGACTCAACATGACAGGGCTAAAATTAACTACATTGGAAGCTAAACAGGAGACATGGTGAACAAATAAAAATGATTGTAAGTGAGCTGTGTACAATGTCCATAATCCTAGTGACTCAAGAGGCAAACGTTAGGAGGTTTATGGTGGGAGGCCAGCCCAGGAAAAATGTTCATGAGACTCTGTTTCAACCAAAAGAAGGTGGGCATAGTGGCATGCATCTGTCATACTAGCTGTGTGGGCAGCATGAATAGGAGAATGACAGTCCATACTGGTCAGGGCATTCCTGTCGGACTCTATTTGAAAAATAACTAAAGCTAAAAGGGATCAAGAGGTATAGCACTCAACTAGCAAACACAAGACCAGGATGTCCCAAACCTCATTACTACCACCAAAACCTCCCCCCCCTTCCCGCAAAGCCCTAAAACAAAAAACCAAGGGTGCTTAGTGCTGATGATTAACCTTATCTTGAAAGAGATGCTATTTTTTTTTTTGTCTGGGCCTAAATGCTGTCTCTCAGCTCTTCAGCTCAAGGCTGGTGGTTTTCTGGTGATTAATTGGAGAAAAGAGTCTCATGGACTTTCCTGCCTGGGGTTGGCTTTGAACCGTGATCCTTAGACCTTAGCCTCCTGACTAGCTAGGATGACAGGCTTGAGCCACTGGCTCCCAGCAGAGATGCTCTTTTTAAAAAGCAGTGTGCAGATTCAGTGGGTGTGGAACCACAAGGCAGAGCAGCCTGCAAGCAGCCAGGACCTGCTGCAGAGTCTACTGTTCTGGGATCCATTCAAAGCAAGCATCTTTTCAGGACATTTGGTAGATGGGTCCAAATCAAATGCGGGTATGGATAGCTTATAAAATGCAAGCTTCCAAGCCTTTATGGTAGCTTTTTCTTGGCTGTAGGAAGAGCCTGAGGTGAAAGCTTATTCTTTATCTTCAGAGGGATATTTTCATACCTCACTAGAACCCTTCTACTTCATTGAAGTAGAAGGGCCATGAATATAGTCAGATTGATTTCCTGCTTCTCACATATGGATATCTGAACCAATAAGCAGTCGGTGCTTCACACTCATTGGGTTCCATCAGCATAATTTCATGAATACAACAGATAAATATAATACCTTGTAGAAGGTAAAGTTAGCCAGCTTTCCTGAAAGCAAACATGACATGTAGCTGGAGAGGTACATACACTTAGGGATGTGCATTGCTGAGAGCAAGCTGTTTTATGCAGGCCTTAGGGACAGGCATGGAGAAAGGACCATTTCCAGATCAATAGCTACATACTAAGTATCAGGGCATGTGTTAACTTTCCCAAGCAATGCATCTACCTTTGGTAGAACACCTGCATCAGAATCACTCCTTGCTTCTTGGAAAAATCCACTGTCATTCTCCAAGGTCTGTCTTCGGAAGAGGGTAGATGGGAGAACTGGAGGCAGAAATGATCATCATGAGGGACCATGAATCATGTTGTTGGTCATGGGACTTGAACTCAGGGCTTGGGTGCTCTTTTGCTCAAGGCTAGCACTCTACCACATTGAGCCACAGCTCCACTTCTGGCTTTCTGGTGGCTAATTGGAGTCTTGTGGACTTTTCCCGCCTAGGCTGGCTTTGAACCACGATCCTCACATCTCAGCCTCCTGAATAGCTAGGAGTACAGGTGTAAGCCACCGGTGCCTGGCCTCCATGAGTATTTTCTTTGATTCTGTTAAACATTTGTTCCTTGAACCTGAAAGTTTTCTGCTTGTACAGATCAAATCAAAAGCCAGTAGGCTTCATCTATCTAGTCCACTGTGAGATGATTTGGGTTATAGCTTTGCCTCTGTTGTTCATTACAGTAAGCAGGCTTTTGGGCTGTGGCCATCCTGAGGGGGGGTGGTGGTCTTCCATTTGGGTGTCTGTAGGCCCCACTATCAGGGCTGGACTACAGAGAAGACCCAGCATGGATTTCTTCAGGAATTCTGGGGCTCACTTACAAAGGATTGGTGAGAGGTAGGTCTTCCAGTAGTGTGTCTTGCCACTAAGTAGGTTTTAAGTGACAAACGCAGTGTATCATGCCAATCTTCTTAGGCTTTGAGTAGATAGCAAAGAAAGGGATATTGGAGATCTCTAGCTGACCCAAGCAGGCCACTTTTCCATCTGTGTTCCAGCCAACTGAGCTTTCTTCTAGTGTCTTTCTGAACTCCCCCAGACACAGCATTTGGAATCTGCTGAGCACACCCACACCAATCCATTTTGTCTAACACAATGTTGTGTGCCCGAATTATGATCCTTCACCATGATCACCTATTTCCATGCATGTTTTTGCATAGTTTAGAAAAGTCAAGTAGTTGGGCTTTTTTTTGGGGGGGGGGGGGTGGAGAGATAGAGAATGAAATTTTAGATCATACTTTGAACCTCAAATTTACAGACCTGCTGGAACTTGAGTCCAATCACTGGTAAAAAAGAAGGGTGATAGGGGGTGGGAGAGAGCCAGCACTGTCTTGCCTGACAGCTACCTGAGGAAGGGCCATGACCATTTCCTGCATCTGTGAAGAGTTCATCTCTTCAGACAGGTGGAAAGCCAGCATCCCTGGGGGAGAGAATACGGCTGCTTCTGGGAGTGAGGGATGGGAGGTCACTCTCATTCATCAGAATGAAGCAGCTCAGTGTCCAGGTCAGGATGCCCAGGCAACTCTTCATTCATCAGAATGAAGCAGCTCAGTGTCCAGGTCAGGATGCCCAGGCAACTCTTGAAAATATCTTAGCCTAACCTTGGAATCATCAGTCTAGTAGAGAAGAAAAGAGATTGGAGATTTCTGGCACATCAATCTTCTGCTCACTCTGAACACATGTATCTTAATTAACTAGCATGTTTGTGTACGGAGTTCAGCACCTAAATACCTTGTTTCCCTAAACTTAAGAGAGCCAGAGAGATAGATATAACATGAAGGCAGAAATGCCAGTCTTTTTAGTTTAGTTATACACTAGATACTTAGGCCCAAACAAAGAGTCGGTGACTTGGATAAAAGTGGCCACCAAGTTCCTAGTGGCAACCTAAGTGGCCATCATGACAAGTCTTGTGTCACAGGGGTCACCTGAGCCAGGCTAAGGAGAGACCAAGTAATACAGCATTCAACTGGACAGCTCCAGAACTGGTTAATTTTTCAAGCCAACTACACACAAGTGACTAAAAGCAAGTGAGGTTCTAGAACTTTGATTAGCTTCTTCCTCTCAGGTTTGTCCTCATTTTTACTGCAAACATGTGAGACCAAGTTCAATTTCTTTGGTAAATTTCGGCCATTGCCACGGGGTTAACTTGCATTTGATTTTTGGATATGGATATACAGGGGTGTGTGCATGAGAGAAAAGGGAGGCAAAGAGAGCCAGAGAAGAGAGAGAAGAGCGAAGGGGGGGAACGGGAGGGAAGGGGACGGGGAGGGAAGTGAAGGTTGTTTTGAAGCTTAAGTCTGGCTTTGGACTCTCCATTCTCCTGCCCCAGCCTACCAAGTACTGAGATTCAAATTTATACCACCATGGTGGGTGGCAGGTACCTTAGGTGGGAAATGAGCATGAAGACATTTCTTAGTCCTTTAGCTACAAAATACTAATGACATTCTTTACAGAAATAGAGAAAATAGTAAAAATGTATATGGAGTCAGGAGCAACAACAGCCAAAAGAAAAAAAGAAAAAACATGGAATCGAACAGTTCTGAACAAAAAGAATTAGGTGGGCCTAGTCGGGGGAAGTGAGTCCCTAGTTTGGAAGCGGAGGCAGTAAGGTGTTGAGTTCAAGGCCAGTCGGATCCCTATCTCAAATTGCTATTGAACAGGGGCAGTTAAACTGTAGCTTACCACATTGCCAGGCAACTTGCTGACCGCTCTTCACATGGAAGTCACTGTGAGTTATGAGTATAACTGCTTCTGAACACCGTTAACAGTGTGCTACGAGCAAGGCATGGAGGTACAGGCCTGTGATCCCAGCTACTTAGGAGGCACAGACAGGAGGGTATTGGGTTCTAGGCCAGCCAGGAACTCTCCTCAAAATTAAAAACAGGCTGGTTTTTATGGCTCAAGTGGTAGAGCATGCATCATCCATTAAAGATTACAGAAATACTTGACTTAGGAGACATTCCCTCCCCCACCCCCTGCGGCTTATTGTTCATTAATCCTTTTCTACAATTAAGACATTACTTGCAAGATCGATGTATTACTTATAACACATTGAGATTTTTGTACCATTGGTTTCAGGAGACAAGAGTACGGGAGTAAATGTGTGGCCTGTTGCTATCCTGAGGGTCCTAGCCCGGGAGGAGAAGCCCTCAAATAAGATCCTGGATCTTGGCCACAGTCTCAGTCACACCCTGCTTTTCCCTTTCTCCACTTACAATGGGACATCTAGTACTTCCTCACAAAGGTGACAGGAGCTTTTGAAGGTTTATACAATTCATTCCATGGACATTAAAGTTACTGTGTAGGTTAGAGAGGTGGTAGAGATTCTAAGATTTAATCATCTTGGGAAACTGGCTGAGTCTCCCAGGATTTCTTGCTGTGTGTTACCCCGCAGACAGTTACAGTGTGAAGGAGCAGCTCTTGGAACTGGAGTTTCACATAAGGCAGAATGATATGAAGTTACTGCTCTATAGGTCTCCAGAAAGCCTCAGAAAGGCTGATTAGTAAAAATGGAAGTCTCCACTCTCCCTCACCTTCCAGAATGCTCTCTTCTTTAGGGGTTCTTGCTTGAACCTTTTTTCTTTTTAGTCAAAACTCAAGGTGAAGCCCCAAGCAATCTCCCCCTCTTGTGTGCCAGGAGTTGGGCCTTTCCACTGCCATTTTCTCCCCCTTGCAGCTGAGCAGACATCCACCTGCCCTAACAATGCTTTCACATGGGTTTCACTCCGGGAGATTTGAGCCCTTAAGTGTTGGCACTGGATAAAAGCTCAACAACTGTATATGTTCCCAGGTAGCAGTTCCTAAGGAAAAAAACACCAAAAGCTGTAACACTATTTTCTCCTTCAGACAAAAGTATCACCATCAGGGTAATACGAAAAACATCTGGCTCTTGATGAAACCGAAGGCACCGAAGCAGCCATTTTAGCATGTGGCACACGCTGCATATCAATGGACAAGAAAAGAACCAAGCAATATTCAAAACAAAACGAAGAAAGCAAACTTCCAGCATTTCTTCAGTGAGGACCCTCTCCCGGGATCTCAATTCCCTTGGGTTCTATCAGTGACAGAGAGGCTTGTGGGAAAGTGCTGATCCAGCCCTGTAACATCCTTTTGGAGTTTGGGGAAAGCCCAGTTTCTCCCTCTCAAATGCAGGAGAAAGGAGCTCCAGGAAGACCTCTCTACAAATGAAGATCCACGAGCCAGGCTTTGGGGGAAGAGACAGACACAAGGGTTCAGCTTGTCCAGTGACATGAACTGCTTGCCACGGTGGTGGCGGTAGGATCGGGGAAATAAGTTTTCATCTGCAAATGTGTCTCAGTGGGTGAATGAGAGGACACTGCTGGCATCTGGGGATGGGTGTTTTTGGATTCTGAGACTATTCTGTCAAGGATGGTTCACATTGCCAACTTCCTTCCCACTACTAAATACTAGCAGACCAACTCATGGTGATAACTCAAAAGTACTCATTTCCAGTGCTTTCTGTGGGTGCTATCTTCTACTAGGGCTTCAAAAGAATTCGAAGTTCCTAAGTAGCAGTCAACTCCCCAGAAGATGTTTTCTGCAGTATTACCATCTAGTTTCTTTAATTAAAAAGTGTCACCTCCTCATAATCCTATCAGGGATGCTCACTGACGCCCACTGCACCCTGAGAATACAAATCCAGAGGCGCACTGCTACTAATCCAATGCAAAGTGGTCCGGTGCTCACAAAAACCAGGAGCCACGGGAACCTAACATGGCTCCTACCCTTGGCCAGCTTTCAGACAAACAGATACTTGAATTTCAGTTGAAACTCATGCATATAAATAAAAATGAGAAACTCACACGGTCCTATTTCTAAGGTCCTTTTTGGATTGAAAGTTGAATTCTGCCAAACTGGAGTGTGGCAATCAGTTATTTGGAGAGAGGAAATGGTTTGCATGGAGAAAGAAAAGACACAGGAAAGAAATCCATTCCACTCAAGTTTTAGGGAAACATTTTATACTTTATATATAAAATCTCAGTACGAAATCATGTAAAATGACAGGAATATCCGCCTTACATTAAAAGCCAAATAAAACAAAAAATATCCCCCCCAAAAACCCCCAAAACAACCCAATACACACTGAAGGTAAATTTTAATTATAAAACAAGAGTATGAACAAAACATTTTAAAATAATCTCGATTATTTGGCAACTTACCACATCACTGCAAGACAAATTTGACCTTAAGAAAAGTTTGATTTTATGAAAAACACAAGTTGGACAGTATGCTCACGTGGGAATTAAAATATGTTTAAAAAAGAACCTGGTGATAAAGCCAGTTTCTCTCCTGAAATAAGTGTAGAAAACAACATAAAATCCCGAAGCTCAATAGACAGGACTTAATCTTCACTGCCTTTCTCTTCACTGAGAAGAACAAGAGGGCAATGTTGGCGGCAGCTTGGGACAGCACAGAGGAGGAACGAATGCTGGCCGGGGTGAAGGGGCTTAACTTTACCAGAACCAGGATCTCTCGCGGCAGTGGGGCTGGTGGTAAAGTCACAGATGCAAGTATAAGCTAATAACAAGCTACATTCTTAAAAAAGTCACGACTGTGAACACAAAGTAATGGTGACCCTTTCTTTAGCTACAACTACTCGACTTGGATACATGCGCAAGTTTCTGTAGAGTTTCCTGCCAGGTCATATTCAGCGAGTTACAGGGCAGGCAGAGGTTCTAAAAAAAATTATTTACTAATGACTGCATAGCATTTAAAACCCTTTTTCATTAAAAAAAATAATAAAATAAAATAAACAGATATATAGTAAAGTTCACAGATAAGATTTCTCTGTAAAATAAATAAAGTGTTCATTGATTAGCATCATACATAGAGTAAAATACAACCTATTTTTACATGTTTATATACTGTACACAGACCTCCAGGAAGCAGCCTGGAGTCTCAGGGCTGGAAGGGCTGCATGGGGGCGGGCGGGGGGGAAGGAAATCCCAATTTTGCATGTTCAAATATACAACTACTTTGTTGAATTCAGATACAAAGTAAACTTACTTTCCTTTATCTGAAGTGAATGTACATAGTATCTTCTATGAACAATAGTTTATAAAGCTGTTTAAAACACAACAAGAAAAAGCTTGCACCTAGGAACTTAGAGCACATGCACATCCTTTTCTTGAGCTTTTTTTTTTTTTTTTTTAAAGCCCCGATTCCCGAGGCTCTCCCTCCCTCCCTCCTTCTCGATTCCCGAGGCTCTCCCTCCCTCCCTCCTTCTCAGCGCGCTGTCCTCCTGAGGAGGCATTATCGTTTCACCTTCTTCCCAGGAGCTTCCTCCACCCTCTGCTGACCCCTCGTTCGGGCCCCAGGAGGGCTGGCTTCTCTTTTGCGCTTGGTAGAAGGCGAGAGCTGCATCTTTGATCTGCATGAAATGAAAGCCAAGGCAATGGGACAAGTTAAAAGCAGCTGCTTCAAATAATTTAGTAGTTCTCCAAACAGTTCAATCGTTTTTAACTTGACCGCTAGGAGAGCATCCCAACACAGGACAAGGAGCTGAGAGAGGAGCACAGGGCCCTGGAGAAGCACTGAGGCCTGCCCTGTGCTTGGCCTCCAGCCCTGCCGACTCGTTTCCTCCTCTGGCCCCTCACTCTACCTGTGTACCCCAAACATCAACTACCCACACACATGTCCCCTCAAGAACACAGAAATAGGGGCTGGGAAGGTGGCTCAGTGGTAGAGTGCTTGCCTTGCATGCCTGAGGCCCTGGGTTCGATTCCTCAGCACCACATAAGCAAAAAGAAAAAAGCCAGAAGTGGCGCTGTGGCTCAAGTGGTAGAGCACTAGCCTTGAGCTGAAGAGCTGAGGGACAGTGCCCAGGCCCAGAGTTCAGGCCCCACGACCGAACCAAAAAAAAAAAAAGAACACAGACATAATATAATGTATAACAGAATTGAGAGGGGAAAAAAAATTCACTAGTTTGCCCAAACTGAATTGACCATGGTACTTTTCCCCCTCCTCTCTCTCTTCTAGAGGCTTCTGGCTATAATGTGGAACTACCATTTACATATGAAAAAGTACTCAGATCCAGACAGTTTCCTAGGGCCAACGCATGTGGTATCAGAGCCATGCCTAATTTCCCTGCTCCCAGGGCTAAGTTCTGAGTGTAAGGCCTGTGTTTTCTGTGTCTCCACGCTCACTCATGGTGAGCATGCTCATGCTCAGCAGCGTCTGAGCCACTGCCGATGCTTAAGAAAAATTGTGGACGCACTGATGCAAACAAGCGTCTAAACTTAGCAGCGACTCCAGACAAGATCCTCCAAAGAGTTTAAGACAGGCAAGGGGCTCCACAAGGAGATGCAGACTGGCCAAGTCTGAGAGCATAGAACTCTGCTGAAGATAAACTACCAGCAGCAGCTCCACTAGAGCAGGTGTGACAGGGTTCAAGGTGATGCCCAGGAACCTGGAGCTGTTAATGACAGCAGTTCTGGGCTGTCCCCATTACCTCTGTGCCTCAGACCTGGTGGTGGATCTGGTGGTGGCACCAGAGGGCTCATCATCTTCCTCCTCCTCTTCTTCCTCATCAGACTCTTGATCTTTTTTGTCCTCAGTTGCTTCAGAAACTGATTTCTGGCGTTTTCTCTCTGGCTCTGAGGAGTCTGTGAAGATAGAAGGGTAACACCTGGCTCATGCAATTCCCAGACACTTCCAAATGAGAGGCCTCGAGTGTAGAACTGAGGCTAGGAGGGCCTGCAGGTAGAAGAAGTGGTTTTCCACTTCCTTTTATTTCAGCACTTGCAATTCACAACTGTTTAACTTAATCTCAAACACATTTGGGATCGTTTACTTATGCAGTTCACAGCCAGCATTTTTGAAAGGTTCACATGCACTTGGAGAAAGCATCTGGGATGTACCATTTCTGACACAGGATTAGAGCCATTTCACACAGATTTACATAATAGCAATGCTGGATTTCTCTTTATCCAAAGAACAATGTGAACAAGAGGTGAATTTTTTTTCCTGAAATATATCATAAAGCTTTGTAATAAAGAATGTGCTAGAGTCATACCGGTGTCATCTGACAGTGTGAGGGAGCGCTTGGGCTTCCTTCCTCTCCGACGCACAGTGGCTACTGGTCTTTCTTCATTGTCATCCTTGAAACAATGAAATTCATTTGGAAAAGTTGGTTTCTTGAGCACTAAGTTAATTTCTAAACAAGATATCTTGGTAAGAAATTAGCACTTACATTGCTTATACTCCTTTCTTGTGAGTTGGCTGTTTCTTTATTGGACTCATCTTTAAAAAAAAGGAAATTTATACATTAATTGTTTATTACTATTGTATTTCAACAATGAGTGTGATTTGTTACATGTAATATACCAGTGATACACAGTCACACAATTTACCATTTCTTTTTACTAGGTAACTAAAGGTTGCTATAAGTTAGGAAACCATAGATTTCATTTCTGATTTGCAACAAGAAGTCTGTGTGATCAGGGCAGGTCATTTAAATGCTCTGATTGCTGGGGTTCACCTATAAGATAAGGAGTTAGGCTCAACAATCTTTATGGACTTTCTCAGCTCAAATGCAACCACAAATGAAGGAAACGTGTATGTAAGATACCTAAGATCATCAGAAACTACAGGCTGAGATGACATATGGGTTGTAGATTTCTTATCCAATATACTTGGAACTACAAGGGCTTCAGATTTTGGTACATTTGCATAAACATAATGAGGTATCTTGGGGGTAGAACAGGGAATTCACTTACATATGTCATATACATCTTACACATACACAGAGCCTAAAGGTAATTTTGTGCACAATGTGTTCTGACTGGGAACCATCACATAAGGCCGGGCATAGAATTGCCTACTAGGGTACCACTCATATGTTGGCATTGGATTTTGAAGCATTTCAGATTTCACATTAAGGATGCTTGACCTACACTGCTCTTAAATCTAATGTAGCTCTATAAATATCGTAATCCCCGCTTACTGTTTGAATAACTCTTCAGTAATTTGTTCAGAGTCATAGAACTAACGAGTAGAGTGATAGTTGGAATTGTTTTGACTTCAAATGACTTAGATAAGGGCAACTGAACTAGTACCTATCGTAATCCTGTTCATGTGGTTTATGGGTGCCTAGGCTTTATATATTTGTTTTTTTTTTTTGGTCCAGTCGTGGGGCCTGAACTCTGGGCCTGGGCACTGTCCCTCAGCTCTTCAGCTCAAGGCTAGTGCTCTACCACTTGAGCCACAGCGCCACTTCTGGCTTTTTTCTTTTTGCTTATGTGGTGCTGAGGAATCAAACCCAGGACCTTGAGCATGCAAGGCAAGTGCTCTACCACTGAGCCACCTTCCCAGCCCTATACATTTGTTTTAAGTAGATACTAGAACTTCCTGAAAATGGTTTTAAAAAAAACAAAACACTAAAGACTAGTTAGTCTATTATTGGAAGCTAAAATCATGTGCTTGTTTGTTAAGATACATAAAACTCATCGCTTAAGTAGCTCCCTTTTCTGCACGTTCAATAAACTGAGATTGGCAAATTAATACATAAAGTCAACAGAGAAGGGCTGGGAAGGTGGCTCAGTGGTAGAGCGCTTGCCTTGCATGCCTGAGGCCCTGAGTTCGATTCCTCAGCACCACATAAGCAAAAAGAAAAAAGCCGGAAGTGGCGCTGTGGCTCAAGTGGTAGAGCGCTAGCCTTGAGCTGAAGAGCTGAGGGACAGCGCCCAGGCCCGAGTTCAGGCCCACGATTGGACCAAAAAAAAAAAAAGTCAACAGAGAAGTCCAGTTTTAAATGGTCACTGTTACCCAGACACAGAAAATTACTACTAAATTACAACTCCACAACATGATCACAGAGCTTAAATTATTGTCTTTAAAGGATACTCAAGAGGTGAAGGTTTTTTGCTATTTGGATTTAACATATTATAACATTATAGGTAATAGTGAATTAAAACACAATCAGATTCAGCTGGGCGCCAGTGCCTCAGGTCAATATTGTTAACTATTCAGGAGGCTGAGATCTGAGGATCACAGTTTGAAGCCACCCTGGGTAGAAAAGTCTGAGAATCTCCAATTAACCACCAAAAAAGCCAAAAGTGGGGTTGTGGCTCAAGTGGTAGAGTAATAGCCTTGAGCAAAAAAGCTAGGAGACAGTATCTGAGGCCGAGTTCAATCCCTAAGACAGGCAAAAAACAAACAAACAAATAATCCCCTAAAAAAATACAAAAAAACCAAAAAGCAAACAGAAAACCAACCAGACTCTGAATCCTCCCTCTCATTTTTAGCAAACACCATGAGACAAAAACACTAAAGTATAACCAAAAGCTCTCACATAGTTAAATGTGGGAACAACTGAGAACAGGCTTTAAATAGACTGAGAGGACAAAGCACAACAAAACCAAAACCCCAAATCTGGAAAGTGTCTGTCATAGATAAAGAATGCTCCCATTCTCTTCTCACTTTGAGGTAATCATTCTCAAGATTTTGGAGTATATTTTCTCCTTGGACTGAAGATAAAATGTAATCTTTTCAGTTCTAGGTTCTGTTAAGGTACATAGGCAACTTTAAAAAGTATTACTCCTGGGCTGGGAAGGTGGCTCAGTGGTAGAGTGCTTGCCTTGCATGCATGAAGCCCTGGGTTCAATTCCTTAGCACCACATAAGCAGAGAAAGCCAGAAGTGGCCCTGTGGCTCAAGTAGGTAGAGTGCTAGCCTTGAGCTGAAGAGCTGAGGCATAGCACCCAGGCCCTGAGTTCAGGCCCCAGGACCATAAAAACAAAACAAACAAAAAAACAAAAGTATTACTACTCTCAGAGCAGTGTATTTCTGTCTTGTGATAACACTGTTCATTTCCAGGCTAAAAAAGGATTTGTTGCCTAAACAAATCCAGCCAATTATGATTTGGATAGTGAGGTGCAGTGATGTCCATGGATGTAGTAATGCCTTCATTATTTTGCCTCCCACTTCCTTTACTTTCCTCTCTGAAGGTTGTACAGACTTCTTCAACGAAGAAATGCTCAGCTCACAGAAGAAGAAGATAAATATATTCATGTATGTTCATATATAACGGTTAACAGGACCACTCAAGTCCCTGACAAACAGGAAGTCTAAAATCTTCCCTAATAGCCAGCACCCCCGAGAGCTTACAAATGAAACCACTTTGACATTTTTTTGTGTGTATGGGCTGAAAATACACCAGACTCCTTACTGTTACATAGAGCAAAATACTGTAGGTACATACCTGTTTGTGTTACTTTCAACTTGCTGCTTGGTGGAGACTGTTCTACCTAAGTTTTAAAAAATAAAAGATTGAATTTAGGAGTTTATCATTAACACGTAAAGATGGTTTAAGACTGACATTCATTATGCAGACAGGATATTGGCACCTATTTTCTACAGCTGGTCAAATACGCCTAGCACAGTGCCCCAAACCTCAGCCACCGTGCTGTGACATTAGAGGAAGAGTAGTAGAGGTAACACCTCAGGGCCAAGGTGTTTACCAGGCCCTGCAACCAGTGAACCATTTCGTAATTGCTGTCTTGCAAGTATACTATAAGAGAAATACTACTTTGCGGGCAGGGAATCTGAACCAGAGGGTCAGATGACTGGGAATAAGTGGCAAAGGTGAGGTTTGAACCCATGCGCTTTCGTTAGGTCCGTGCGCATAGCTGTCCTCCTTATCATGCCACCATGCAATGAAGCTTGACCCAGTGACTTCACTGGGGGCACACTTCAGGGTCAAAGGTAAATAGTGTCAGAAAGATAAAAGTATCACGGATGATTCTTTTGTACTAAAAGCTGTGAGAGTAGTAGTCAAAGAGAGTAGTTAAGGGGCTGGGAAGGTGGCTCAGTGGTAGAGTGCTTGCCTTGCATACCTGAGGCCCTGGGTTCGATTCCTCAGCACCTCATAAGCAAAAAGAAAAAAGCCAGAAGTGGTGCTGTGGCTCAAGTGGTAGAGCGCTAGCTTTGAGCTGAAGAGCTGAGGGACAGCGCCCAGGCCCAGAGATCAGACCCGACAACCAGACCCCGCCAAAAAATAAAGAGTAGTTAAGACAGACACCTCAGATGTGTCTCTCAAAAAGATACTACCTCAAAATTGTATAGAATTTCTATTAACAAGGATGACTATAAGAATCTAACTTCCTAAATAAATCTACATGATTAATCTCCAGTGGGAGTAGAAAAGAACAATTAATATAATTCTGCTTACATAAAGGCATCAATAATTAAAATACTATGTGAATGGCTATCCAGATTTTAAGAAAGTCTTTCAAAGCTTTCTAAGTATTTAAAAAATGAAGTAGTTTAAAATACTAGATATTGGAGCATACCATTTACATGTCAAGAGCAAGTATTTGAAAGGTTCATTTCTTATCCTTGCAATTACTTACAGTGACAATGCCAGTATCTGTTTTGGTGTCGTCTTCTATTTAAAAAACAAAATAAAACAAAACATAAGCAAAACTTAGAAAATCAAGAGTGAAAATCTGTGTGTGAATTGAAGATGTACAAAATACCTACTCGATTTTAATGTTGCTTCTATAGGGTATTTACGAGGTCGTCCTCTTTTTCTTTTAATAATTACCGGCTGATCTTCCTAAGGGAGAAATGGGAGGAAAAAGTCCAGCAAGGAAAGAATAGTTGTATTTTCTATTCTAGTAATAGTTTATTTCTTCAAAAAGAGATTGACAGTTCCATTCTAAGAGGGCTCAAATCCCAGCTTTGTCACTTAGGCAAGGATGCTACTGTGCAGGCGGTCTCTCTCTCTCTCTCTACAATCCCCTCACCTGATCACAGCAGATGAACAAGGAGGCCATGGGAATAAGGAATAAGTATGACCTGCGGCCTCATCCTTCTCAAAGGACTGTGTGTGCCCCAGGATGCCTAGGATTTCATTCAGTACACTCGTGGCCAAATATTTTCTTATCTACTGGCTTTCTCAAATGGATAAGGAAACCCAAAAAGAGCCATTAAAATTCTGGCAATCGGAGCAATGGTTACTAGAAGCTTGGCTGATATTCAGGCATATGTCCCTGATTTAAGGGGCTGTCTCAGGCCACTGGCATTCTCTGCCCAATAGACAAACCCCATAGACTCTGTCTGACTGGGCAGGGCGGAAGGGTCTGTCTGCAGTTGCAGCCTCCCAGGAGCCCAGGAACTTCCTTGCCTCATGAAACTTAGGTCCTCTCTGCTGCTGCTCGCTGCTTGTGTTTCCTTCTGCTGGACTCCAGAGTTCAGGCAGCCTCCTGCTGCTGCCCTGGCCTGCTATCTGGCCAGACAGTGTCAAGCTGACATGGCCCTGGTATACAGAGGTACACCGACCCTATATAACCATACTGCATGTAGGTCACATACAAATGTTTTGATGAAACCAAGACAAAGGGAACAAAATTCATCATAATGACAGTGATAAAATATACTGCACAAAATAGTGTCCCCCTGCACTAAAAAAACAAAAAGCTCTCCCAAAAGTATGTACAGTAATGGTATTTAACACACTGGGTAAGCATTCGACACTTGAGTAAGTATGAAAGACCGTTCTCACTTCCTGTGATTTGACGCCGTCATCTTCATTCTGCTCCGTCCTGTCACCAGTGGCTTCACTGCTGCTAAATTCATCTGCAGAAAAGGCAGAGCGGGCTGTAGCATTAGTGGCCATGGCCAGCCTCCACCTGGCCCAGGGGCTTATCAGAGGGACCGCCTGACGGTGGCCACGCTCGCTCCATTTACACTTCCCCCTCATCAAAACCCCTAAGCCTGAGTTCACCTAAACCAAGAAGCAGCATACTTTTAGAAGAACATGATCCAAATGAATAGGTCATTCCAAAGTATATGAATGTAATCGCGGACACAGGGAAATCAAGGCAAATGCTGCAGCTGGTGAGCTCAGCGAGAGGGGCTGGCGCTCACACCCCAGGCTTTCCCTCACCTTTTTCTTCGGCCTGTGTAGCGCTGCTGTTCGTCTTGGAACTTATTTTAGGCAACTCCTCCAGATCTCCGGAGCTCTCTTCCTATAGACAAGGTAAACAAAACAAGATTTTTTCTTGAACTTAACTTTGACTCCATTCACCCTCCTCAAAGCTCACCTCAACAATTTCCTAGCTGTTTTTTAGAGTAGTTAATTGAAAAACAGTTTTCTTTCTTTTATTAAAAGTAACCATCACTGCTGCAAGTGAGACTATAAAAGCAAGGTAAGAAGACTATTAGAATAAAAAAATTCTAAGTATTCCCAGTGATATAATCAGATTACCCCACAAACTTAAAATTACTATGCAGGAAAAAATACCTTTGTATCTCGTGGCTCAGTCGTGGAACACTGGCTCAGTGCTGTTTCCATTCCGGAATCCAGGACACGGGGACTATCATCTGGAAATCAGTTTGGACAGAATCACAAAAGAAGGAAAGCTAAATGAAAAGTGAAACTTGCAGTTTTATTTTCAAGCAGTTTGAGACTTCTTTTTCTTAGGTTTGTGATTCAGTAAAGCTAAAAGTTATTATAAATTTATCTAAAATGTCATATGATTTGAGCACTGAAAACTAATTTTTGGCCCTGGCAAAGTAAAAGAACATTAAACAAATAAACAAAAAATCTCCAAATTCTCACCAAAAAAATACTGTTTTATGGAAAGGGCTTAGTATTTTCCAGAGATATTTTCTTCCAATTTCCTGAATGAGTTACCACTTAGGGGCATAGCTTAGTGATCAAGACCATGGGCTATGCAATCAGATTTGCTTGGTACTAGGTAGACATAGCCTGTCAGGGACTTAATTCCTTTTTATTTATTTTGTGCCCGTCTTGGGGCTTGAACTCAGGGTCTGGGCCTGTCCCTGAGCTTTTTTGCTCAAGACTTGTGGCTCTATTACTTGAGCAACAGCTCTACTTGCAGCTTTTTTGGTATTTCATTAGTGATAAGTCTAATGGACTTTCCTGCTTGGGTGGGCTGGCTTCGAAAGTCAGTCCTCAGATCAAAGCCTCAGATCAAAGCTAGGATTACAGGTGTGAGTTACTGGCACCTGGCTTAATTAATTTATTTAATCCCTACCATCCCTAACTCACAGAATTAGTTTAAGGATAGAATGGGAGTGATACTTTATTCTATGTATTGTACCTGAATCTGATACGAACTCAATAAATTGCTACAAAATAATATCATAATATCACAATAATGTCTCAACTAAAAAGGGAAAAGCATTTCTCTACTGTTCTCTATATATTTACTAAGTAAAACCTTTATTCATTTCTATTTTGTGAGGTATTAAAAGAGAAGATCTCTGCATTGTCTAACACAAGGAGTCACTCGCAACCAGTGGCTATTAAAATGAACGAAACAACAATTAAAAATTCAGTTTTTCATTCACAGCAATCACATCCGAGTCTCTTCAGCCACACTGTATGGATAAGGCACCCATGGAACATTTCTGTCCCTCGGAGAGTTCTGTTGGATGGCACTGTTGCAGGCCAGCAGCACCGAGGGCGGGGGCAACCACATATGCTTTGGCTGTAAGTGCTTCACTTGCTCTGCAGGGCACATGGTCATGGTTCAAAGCACAGGGCTCAGCAGCACTTGCCACAGGCCCACAGACCCTAATGGTGTCAATCCATATTAGATTAGCCTCATGAGCTGTGAAGAAGATAGTTACTTCCCTCAAGAATTCTTTTTTTGTTTGTTTGTTTGTTGTAGGGCCTGGGCACTGTCCCTCAGCTCTTCAGCTCAAGGCTAGTGCTCTACCACTTGAGCCATAGCACCATTACCGGCTTTTTCTGTGTATGTGGTGGTGAGGAATTGAACCCAGGGCCTCATGCATGCAAAGCAAGCACTCTACCACTGAGCCACCTTCCCAGCCCATCAAGAATTCTTTTGCTGGCCCACTCTTCTGGATATAAATGTAACAGAGTTTTTAAAGATGTCTAAAAAATATATTCTAAATACCCAGTTCGTCTTCTGAGGAGGGGCAAGGCTTCTTTCTTTTTCTTTTTGGCAGATGCCTTTCTTCCTCTTCAACCTGGAATTAAGAATGACTATAATAAAAACCAACAGAATCTGGGCCAAATCAACTTCAGTGGTGGCACACAAATAATAGCTTCTACACTTTGGAGTAGGTTGATACATAAATTAAAAAATATAATATAGACTTGATTAGTAACAGTTCTGGACTAACTCTAAACTTGACTCTTATTTTAGATTTGGATGTATATCTATATAAAATATCAAAATCTGATTCTGGTTACATAGCCTATTTCAATAATTCTAAAACACAAACTACAGAAAAATTTTCATCTCATCATCTCTGAAGTCTAGCACTATTCTACATCAATGGAATTTCATAATTTATTAGTATTTTTCTACTGTTAGGGGGCCATTAAACATGTGCTCCTAAGGTAGATGAAAAATAACACATAAAGAAATATTCCGGGACTGGGAAGGTGGCTCAGTTGTAGAGTGTTTGCCTCGCATACATGAGGCCCTGAGTTCGATTCCTCAGCACCACATAAGCAGAAAAGGCCAGAGAAGGTACTATGGCTCAAGTGGTAGAGCACTAGCCTTGAGCTGAACAGCTGAGGGACAGCGCCCATGCCCAGAGTTCAGGCCCCACAACTGACAAAAGAGAAAAAAAAAAGAAAAAAGATTCTGATATTCTGACTGTATAACATAGATATTTCTCCCCAAATCCTGAGGTCTGCTAAATTGTGTCAACATTATAACTGCATATGCAGATACACATGATATACAGAACTCCTGATAATCCACTCAACTTATTACAGGCTTCCTAATGCTTTTCAGGGAATACAGACAAGAACACAACACATAATACATGAAATGCTTGAGTTTATTATGAAAACTTACCTCTTTAGGATTTGTTTCAACACTGTGATCTCTTACAGTTTCTGCGGTGTCTTTTCTACCACTGTATATCTCTGCATAGTAAATACAGCAAAAAAAAAGTATTCAATATTTTTTAATCTGGTTCTCATTTTAGGTGTATGTGTTGATGGAGGGCAGCAAGAAACTATCTTGAGCAGCAGTGATATAAGAGGTATGCAACAGACAGACCACAAAAGACTTTTGATGGGATACCCTAACAGTATTGTCAGGTTAAGTTTCATTTTCTCCCATTTTTAGATATAAGTAAACAGGGTCCTGGAAGTAACATTTCCAGGGCCACAGCACTGGATTTTATACAGCAGATGTCCAAGTGTTCCCTAAATGGTACTAAGAATCTCAGGAAAACAACAAAATACTGTACCAGTCATCAGATGAGCAAGTACCACCTTAAGACAACTGGGCACTCTAAGATACTGAAAGAGTGCCTATAACTCAACTACTCCACATTAGAGATGCAGCAACAATCATATGTTCTAGAAAGCAGCTCCAAGGGCATGCAAAGAGCACTTTTTGTAAAAGTTACAGAAAACCCTAAATGTCCACCAACAGAAGCAGCAAAAAAAGAAAAAGGTTGTATTCACATAATGGAAACAGTAATTAAAATAATAACGTAGCTAGAACAGACTAATCAATAGGATAAAATCTCAGAACATATTTATAAGGGAGCAAATAAGGTAAAGTAAGTAATATATAGAACAACCTCATTCACCTGACCTAGGACATCTATGCTCAATGTTGCTCATGAAACCAGAAACGTCTGCTCAATGCGGAATAGTGGTCCCCTCTGGATGGGTACAACAAGGAAAGAAGACTGTGACTAGGAAGGGACAGCGAAGGTATCTGTGGCAATTTTAAGTATAAGAACATGTTAAATTTGAAGATATAACAATACTAGGTAACAGGTATATGAATATTTATCATTATTATCAGTTTGCTTTTGTTTGAAATATGATACAACATGTTACACAATAAGATTGTGAAGTCAAGTACTGCTGGTTCACAACTGTAATCTTAGCAAATGGATCTAGAGGACTGTAGTCCCAGGCTAGCCCAGGGAGAAGAATCTGAGAGACTACACTTCCATAACAACCAACAACAAGTCGTCTGAAGGTGTGGCTTAAGTGATGGGGTGCCAGCTGAGCAAAGGTACTGACAAGTGTGAGTCCTAGAGTTCAAACCCTGATGCCAGAACACACACACGTGTGTGCAAGCACAAACACACAAACTACAACTGCATTAACAAAGTCCTGGGCTCAATCCCCAGCATAGCAAAGATGTGTTTGAGCTAGATGTTGGATGCTCATGCCTCTAATGCTAGCTATTCAGGAGACTCAGATATGAGGATCACAGTTTGAAGCCAGTCTAGGCAGGAAGGTCTACAAAACTATCTCCAATTAACCAGCAAAAAGCCAGAAGTGGTAGTGTCAGTTTTGAACAAAAAAGCCACGCAAGAGTGCAAAGTGCTAAGTTCAAGCCCTATTACCCTGCACACAATCTCCCCCCATATAAATGGGTCTATTCCACACACACACACACACACACACACACACACACACACACACACACACACACACACACACACACACACACACACACAAATAGAGAACCTACAAAATGAGTAGGAACAAACAAAATTCTATATTTTTGGTAAGAAGAAAATTATTAGTCTACAGAGTGGCCTGCATAAGCTATGGCTAATGAGGCCTGACCCACATACGTATGTCCTTGATCTGTTGCTAAATTGAGACTACTTGTCAGAAGTTAATATATGTTCAGGTATATATGTAGCACAGAATTTCTAGACAAAAGAAGTCTAGCTGCAGACCAGAGACTATGCATTTTATACTCACGATGAATTGAGTTCACTCTGAAGTTGCTGGCAAAGTTCTAGCAGCTACTTGAGGAAAACAAGATGTATAGTCTTGAAATTTCAACTCACCTGACCTCTCCAAGTCCCATCTTACCTAGATGTGATGTGATATTTAACATTCTCTGGATTTTATGATTTACATGAGAAAATCTGTGGGCCTGGCATACAGATGGCACTTAATGAATGCTAATGAGTTAATATTTACATGATTATAAGACATTCATTAGCTTACCTCCTTTGTTAGAAGCTTTGCTATGTTCTTCATTTACTCCTGAGTCTGAGTTTTCAACCTAAATATACAATATAAAGGGTTATGTATTCCTCACAAAAAGTTAAAGGGAAAAAAAGGAATGTATATAACCTGGTTATGTGTACAAATGCCAGAAGGAACTAGAGCACATGTTCTTTTTAATTTTCGCAGAAGCTCAACAGCATAGAGCATGTTCCTATAAAAAGTTTCAACTTAGCAAATTCATTCTTCAGTGTTTATTCTCCTGTCTTTACAACGGTTTTGACAAAAAAGAAATGAATAGAAAATTTCAAAATTCTACAGAATCTCTTCTCATTCAGAGAGCTCTATAATTTTTTCCTTTTATTTAAAAACTGAACATATGAATGTATGTGTATGTTTGATATGTATTTGTTTATTGGTCATGGGGCTTGAACTCAGGGCCTGGACACTATCTCTGAACTTTTTTGAAGGCTAGTGCTCTACTAGTTTGAGCACTTCCAGTTTTTTGGTGGTTAGTTGGAAGTAAGAGTCTCATAGACTTTCCTGCCTGGGCTGGCTTCAAATCATGATCCTCAGATCTCAGCCTCCTGAGTAGTTAATATTACAGGTATGAGCTACATTTTGTCATGTGATTAGTTGTCTGGCAACTCTTGTATCTTTGTATCTATCTCTGTAGTGATCTCTATATCTCTGTATGTATGTCTCTCTCTCTGTCTCCCCCTCTCTGTCTCTAATGAGAAAAGGGACCTCTCAATGTATCCTATGATACAGAACTTCATGACTATGTGGAAGGTGTGCCTGGCTAAGGGCAAGAGGGCAGCTGGGATTCAGGAAATTAGGTGGCAGGTAACACACGCTGGCTGGTTTGGTACATTTCAACCTCATTGAAAATCTCTGTAAATCTCAGGGTGCAAACTTGAACCAAGCCAAAAAGGGCTCTTCCTTATAAGCATAATTTGTATGAGCTTCTAGCTTACACAAGCGAGTCTCACCATGATCTCTCAGGGCCTGACAGTAAGCAAAGTTCTCCAAGTCCTCTGGGGGAATGCGAGATATTTGAAAGCATTTTACAAGATACCTACCACCTTGCTATGTATTAGGTTACCTATTAACACATTATGGCTGAACAAAACCAAACATTAGTGAAACATTCTTTCAGCCATGAAAGTGATTTTGAGAGCTACACCTGAGAAATATACATATTTATGGCAATTACACTTCAGAATCTTTAAACAAACTTTCCAAAAAGCATAAAATGATCTTTCTCAAACTGAAAATTATTTTGTCTACAGAGCCAGGAGAATTTAAGGTATTACAATCCCAATTTCAATTCTATTATGATCAAACCCACAAAGTTCAGAGTTCATCACTAGTGGCTATCAGTGAATGTGGAAAGGCCCAGTTAAAGCTTTGGTTAGCGTGCTGATCTTTAGTGGAGAGCATACTACTACACAGGACTCAGTCACTCTCAAACAAAGCAATCAATGCCAACAAAATTAAAATAATTACAGATACTTACATGTAGTAACTCCTTTTCCGATGAACACTCCCCTTGTAGCTCAGCTGTTAAAAAAATAAAGTGTGACCAATTGGGATCTACAGTATGTGCTCTGTTTTATCAGACAAGCAATGGAAACTGATGTTGCCTGTGTTCTCCTGCATTTTTGTAAAAATGTCTGAGGACCATTAAGTCAGTAATTTAACTATTCTGATAATTTGAAGCTTAGACAAAGGTAGACCTTAATGTTAATGATTAAGCCGCAATAAAACACTGGTTCATTAAAAAACAATGCCATCAAATGAAAAGTCAGATCCTATCCCCTCAAACAGCTACGGTCTGTTTATATTCTTTGGAAACTTGAAGTACAAGGTCTACTGTTTCTACTCAACAATGACAGAACACACATTTTTCTTTTAAACAACTTCCTTTTATATAAATAGATCTCTTACTGAATTGTTTCTAAACATAGTAAAGCAGTCTGAAATATAACCATGGGAACAGAAGACTATGGAATCCAAAAATGTTACTTTCTTGACAATTAACAAATGTGATGTTAATTATTTGTACTATGAAACATCCAAACCTATTTTAACCATATCAGTCCACATTTTACATAGACTGATCACCTTTAGCATGAATGACTTACTGTGGTCTTCCAGGACTAGCTGGTATTTCTGTATACAGAGGCCATTTCTGATGACTTTTATCTAAGAGGATCTAAAATCATTGACCCTATAACCTCCCCAGACAGTGGTTATAGATGGGGATTTAGGCACTTTATTCTTGGACTTTGAATAACACCAGTTCCATCATGCCTTAAGCTTCTGTATGCTCGTCTCAGTGGACAACATACTTCCATGAGTCATTTTCATCTTGATATCCCTGGTCCTCACAAGTACCTGATGTTTTGTGCAAGTGATGTTTTGTGCAAGGAAAACCTTAGAAGAGCCAAGGTGAGTGCAGTAGACATTATAGATGCCTTTAAGGCATCTTACTCATAGCCCTAGCTGTGTGTAATGTGAGATACCATGTCCTAGGAACAGTGCACTAGACTTAACCAACAAGCTACATACCTCTGGTCACAAGACTAGTCAGGACAGACACACAAACTTAAGTTCAGTGAGAATGTCTCATGATTTTGGCCTGAAAAAATAGTGCAAAACTATTTTCCACCAGGCCACAAATGAAAGACAATGACCTCTGTGGGATAAAGTGGATAGGAAACTGAGCTTCTACTGGGTGTGTCTGTGGAGGTGTCAGGACAATCCTGGTTCTGTGCTTGAATTTTTCAGTTCTGCAGACTGATACATTCTCTCTAAGCAATTGTTTGTATTTTATTATTTGCCAATAAAGTCAACTTGACTGTTCCACTGACTTGCACGGTTATTTCAAAAACATAAAGAAGCTGAGCACTGGTTGCCCATTCCTGTAATCTTAGCTACTCAGGAGGATGAGATCTGAGGATTGTGGTTTGAAACCACCCAGGAAAGGGAAAGTCTGTGAGAATCTATCTCCAGTTTTCCATCAAAAAGCTGGAAGTAGAGTTTTGGCTCAAGTGGTAGAGTGCTAGCCTTGAGCAAAAAATCCTCAAGGACAGTGGCCAGGCACTGAGTTCTCGTCATAAATGTGTAAAGGTTCAAAAGTTCCTAGTTTGCTGAGTGCAGGTGGCTCAAGCCTATAATCCTGGTTCAAAGTCAGCATGGGCAGGAAAGGCCATGAAACTCTTATCTCCAATAAACTATCAGAAAACCAGAAGTGGCACTGTAGCTCAGTGGTAGAGCGCCAGCCTTGGGGTGAAGAGCTGAGGGATAGTATCCAGGCCCAGAGTTCAAGCCCCTAGTACTTTACTTTTTATCCTTTCTTCTTTTTTTGGTCTGGGGCACTGATGATTGAATGCAGGGCATTGTGTATGGCATGCCAAAATCTACCAGTGAGCTTATACCCTCCACCCCCCATTCTATTTTTCTTCTTACATCTGATTCAGAAGAAAACAATCCACTATAGTCACAATTCTCATTCCCATTTTCTTTTCTTTTCTTTTTTTTTTTGGGTCCGGTTGTGGGACCTGAACTCTGGGCCTGTGTGCTGTCCCTCAGCTCTTCAGCTCAAGGCTAGCACTCTACCACTTGAGCCACAGTGCCACTACCAGCTTTTTACTTTTTGCTTATGTGGTGCTGAGGAATCGAACCCAGGGCCTCAGGCATGCAAGGCAAGCGCTCTACCACTGGGCCACCTTCCCAGCCCTCATTTCTATTTTCTTAACCAAATGCTTTTCAAACTGTGATCAAGTTCCATCAACCACACAAAGGGGGTAAGTTTCCCAGGTTTCTACCAAGGGAATAGTAAGGGCCAAACTAACATCATGTAAATAGTAAGATATTACTGCTTTATGAGCTTATGAACACATAATAGTTTTTTAGAGATCAAAGATGTATCCACAATTAATGAAAAATTTATTCATATCTGACCACAAGGGTTGGGGACGTAGATCAGTGAAAGAATACTTGCTTAGTATTTGTAAAACCCAGGATTCAATCCTTACCATACACGTCCATACAAAAATCAACATGTAAATCAAACAGTTAGAAAGAGAATGTGAACAAATAGAGAAATGAACTGCCTTCTTTTAAACTAGATTTGAAGAGATTTGCAAATAAAGATAAAATGTCACCTTTCTTACTAAATTTTGTTGTTTTGGGAAATTCAGCTATTTTCTACAAAAAAAAAAAAACCCTAACAGTAAATTACTTATATTGAATTATTTCATAACATCCTTAATTTTATTTCTTACCTGAAAAGTATCAATTTAAAATCAACAGAGCAAATGCTCTTTGAGATTTTCATTAACCTTTCACAATATAAAGCAGCCTTCAGATCAAAATGTTTGAGAGTGCTGCCATGATCCTTTCTGAATTTCAGATTCTCTCCTAAAAAAAAATCCTCAGTGTAAAGAGAACATTGTGCAGACTAAGAAGAGGCTATGTAAGCTTAGAGCTGAGAGTAGCTTCACTGCTGTTACTAGGGCAGAAGCCATAGTTCAGACCAAGAGCCAATGGTGTCAAGTATGTATTTATGCTGCACAACAGCCTTCTGGGAATGACCAAGTCTTTGGATATAGGGTGTGTAGAAATACTTTAGGAAAAAGCATTGGCTCCAAAACAGCTTTGTTTCTGCTACTGTTGGAGAAATCGGATTTAAACAATTACTTCACATAAAAAAGGCTTTTCAATGAGAAAAATATGTTAAAAATGAAAGAGCAAAGAATTTCTTCTGATAAAGGTAAGAAGTGAATGAACTCATCAAGTGTACCAGTTTCACTGTCAACCAGTATTGATTTTTACACTAGTATGAAAGGTAAAAAACATGCAGAGGAAAAACCACGACTACTATAAAAACTTACCTATTTCACTCAGCTTGCCCTCACAGGGGCTTTCTGAGACTGCTGGCATTTCATGATTTTTTTCTTCCTCTGAAGGCACAAATGTCTAAAAAAATCCAAAGCACCATAAAAAATAAGTTAACTGAGATTTTTACAAGGAGGCAAGACCAGTTTCCAGTGAATTAAAACAAATGAAAACTCCTGTATTTTGAAATATAGAAATCTGCTTTTGTACCAACCGAACTGAAAATGGGCTTGTCAGCTTTCACCAACAAAATAAAACAAAAATAAGAAAAAACCAGTCTAATATGGCAGCCATGAAAGGTTCCATGGCACAAAGTGGAAGTCCAATTTAGCAAAACAAACATGGCCTTGCCTCTCTGCCTACAATGCTTTCTTCCAGTGTTTTCTGGTAAATGTTGACTCTGCTTACAGATTTCTACTGACATGTAAGGCCTCCTGTCTGCCTGACCACTGCTCCTTTTCATTACGTTGTAAAGTTGTGCTTCCTCTATATTGATCCTAACCCACGAAAGGGTCTCTATTCACCGTCACATTGCCACATATAGGCTGACAGTGCTATGCAGTGAAGCTGGAAAAAGGGCAAAGAGACTAAATGGTGTAAAACACAGGCCATCCTAAAATCAAGGAAGATTTTACTTTAAATGATAAGCCATGGGAAATTTGAAGCACAGCAATAATAGGACCTAATTTCTATTTTTAAAGACAAAGCACATGGCTTATTGTAGACCTGAGGAGGGCTGGAAAAGTAGAAATCTAATGGGAGGCAACTGTAGCAGCAGCTAAGATGAAGGAGGAAGCTGCAGAACTAGCAATAGATGGCTTCATGCTGTGGATCTTCTAAGATTTGGTAATGGGTTAAATATAGGAATAGGGCAAACTGAAGGTGACCTCTAGATTCTGGCTAAAGGAAGCAGAATTGTGGATGGCACTGTTTACTATTTTTGAGGTGCTTGGTTTCTCTTCCACAAGACAAGGCAATGACAGAAACAGCTGAGAGTATAATGCTCACAGATGCCACATACTACACGCAAGTACGCATGCACACTTAAACCGAGTGAAATGACACATAAGCACTGATAGTTCACAGAACTGAGTTATCAGCCATACCTCAGTTTTCAAGTTGTTTGTCAGCTCAGACACTCGCAGAACATTTGATGGAGACGCTTTATTGCCTAATGAAAATCAAAATGGTTAACACCAACTTAAGAATTTAATTGCTAAATACACTTGGTAGACCAAGTCATCTTACAATGAGAGACCAAAGGAAGGTTTGCTGGTTTATCTCACTGTAAGTAGAAATGGATTATTTTGTGTGAAAAGAATCGGAAAATAGAAGTCATTTACTCCTTTGTGGGAGTCAAACTGTTTCTTGCTTGTACAGTAAGATGGCTGCCCAGATAAAAAAGGATACAGTATTATTTGTGTAGTCATCTTATCTGACAGGATCTTTCTAGTCACACCAAACTGTATGCAATCACTGACGTACACACTTAAGATGATTTATGACTAGGTTCTCTTTGAGTCTTGCCTATATAGCAACATTGAACACAAAGCTTTAAAAAAAGTGAGGCAGACCCAAATGCAATTTCTCAAGTGGACCATCAATTTTACTTAGGTCTTGCCTCTTTTTCTCCCATGCTCTTCTTGTAGTTGTTGCTTGTCCAGTTTCCTTTATTTTCCTCACATATGATATATATATATATAAAAGCCCCCCCCCAGAAGGCTGCAAATTTTTTCTCCCTAAAAAGCTCATCCAGGATGGGGCATAGCTCAAGTGCTAGAGTACTTTCCTAGCAAATTCTAGTTCAATCCACATACTTCACACATATCCTTCAACTTTTACTTTCCACGGGGAAATGAAAAGGGGAGAGGAATTGATACACTATAATAGTGCCTGAGTCATAAAAAACGTTCCAAGCCGTCCATTTACTCCAGGCTAAATTCAATGGAAACATTTAGCTATTTTTAACTCATAGCATTATGTAATGTCTATATAAGTTCATGTAATGAAGAGGACTAAATCCATCAACCTCAGCTTCCTGAGGGCAAGGTAGATAGATAGCTAAGGTCAATTCCAATGTAAAAATCCAAGATGCCACAACTTATACTGTCAGAGTGGAAAACAGGCCAGCATTACCATGAGCTGTCTTTGCCTTATCACAACACTAAATGCTTGTCACACTAGTGTTACTGCAAACTTAGGTACACAGCTGTCATCCCCTGTTGACTACACTATGGTACAATAAATGATGGAGACTGTACCCTCGAAAGTTATCAATTACTTCTAAATAACCAGCATTCTCTGGTTTACCAAGAGGGAACATTAAGTCTTTTCTCTTAAAATATACAGAAATTAATCAACTAATGAATGAACCAGAAAGCTGAAGAGCAAAGAAATTTAGTCACTTTTAAGATTACAGTTATACTTCAATACCTGGGTTCTCCTGTGTCTTATCTCTTGACACATGAGAAATGAGTCTAAAGTTTTAACTTTGCATGTTTGTGTGTGCCAGTCATGAGGCTTGAACTCAGGGCTTGTTTGCTAATTGGCTTTTGTGCTCAAGGTTAGTGCTCTACCACTTTGAGCCACAGTGTCATTTCCAAGCTCTTAAGTGGTTAATTGTAGACGAAGAGTCTCAGACTTTCCTGCCTGGCTGGCTTTGGACAACAATCCTCAGATCTCAGCCTCTTCAGGAGCTAGGAATACAAGCGTGAGCCACCAGTGCCCAGCTTAAAATTTTAACTTTTTAAACACACTTTTTCTTTTAAGAGAAGGTCAATCTCCAATATTGAAGAATTATTTTTCAAGATTATGCAAGAAAAAAATATTCTATCATTCTGAACCAGGCCCATCTTTTAGAAAACTGCCTTAAGTATTACTGTAGAGGGCAGCCATACAATTAGATTCTCACCTATGTCACACACATTTTCTTCAGCAGGAACAGTGACTGCCAGGTTTCCTTCTCTGTGGCGTGATTTCCTTGTGCCAGTACTGTGTCCTGTTTTCTCAGCAGATGCTTCAGCAGTCCCTCTGCCACTGTGATCACTCTTTGGAGTTAAATCCTTTTCACCTTTCGGAGCTGTTGGAGCTACCTGGCAGGCAGCTGGAAGGTTAGCTATGTTCGGAGGTGTAATTTTTGACTCTTGGCCTACACTACCCTTGCCAGCAGCACTTTTCAAGTTGTCCCCAAGTGCCTGCTGCTCAGAAGGGTATTCTGCTCCAGGGTCTTTAGTGAGCGGTATATGGTCAGCTTTTTTAGCACCAGTATTTATTGTAGCCAAATGGCAACGATTGAGAGAGAGATCTTCTGCAGATGTCTGCTCTGGTCCTGTCAGATGGACAGGTGAGTCAGAACTCTTCTCCAAGACCTTTTCTGCTGAACAACGGGTTGAATTATTATCCCCTGCCATCTCGGCCTCTGAGCTTCTGTCATCACTGTGAATGGAACTCAGCAATACCTTTTTCTCTTCTGGATTTACAAGGTGCAGTGTACTACTGTTTTGTCCTTTTGCTGTGAATGGGCCTTGGCCAGGGCAGTCCCTCCCATACCTGTCTTTCTCTTTTGCACATAAAGCACTTGGCTGGCTTTGTCCCACAGAGGGTGTGTACAATGGCCGCCTTCCAGGACCTTCCTCAGTGCTCACTGCCATGACAGGGCCTGTGTCTTTGCCTTCTGTGAGTGGTCCAGGACACTGACCATTACTCTCTGTCATGAGGCTGGGCATGGGGACTTCACACTTGCTTACTCTGACAGTGACTAGGTCATTTCTGTCTGAGTTGTGGGCAGCTGGCTGATTATCCTTCTGACTGCTGAGGCCGGCACCCAGCGGCACATACTCTGCTGTGCTGGTGGAGATGATAGCGGCATCACTCGAGTCTTCTACTCTCTCACTGGTGGCCTGGCCCTCACCCCCAGGGACAACACCAACCATGACTGCTTCGCGTCCTTCAGAGGTGCTTGTGGAAATCATGGCAGTGTCGCTTGTCTCCTCTGCTGGTGTGACTGAGGGATGGACTTCTTTGTGAGGGGCACTGGACACGGCTCCTTCGCAGTCCTCCATGGAGCTGGTGGAGATGACAGCACTCCCATCTGTAAGAGATGGTGCGTTTTCACTTACACCAGAAACCGAGGCCTCATACTCCTCTGCTATGCTGGTGGAAATGAGAGCACACTCGTCCTTTTCTTCCTTGCTAGTTGAGGCAAGAGGGCGTCCAACTTCTGTGGGAGCACTAGGCATAGGCACCTCAGAGTCCTCAGTGCTTACCAGGTTTGGGCCTGTAGCTCTTTCCTCAATGGTTGCGACTGGCTGCTGACGTTCAGTACACTTGATGTCTACTGCGCTGGAGATAGGCACTTCAAATTCCTCCCCGATGCTCGTGGAAATCATGGCACATTCGTCCTTCTCTTCCCTTCTGCTGGCAGTGAGTTGATTCTCATTCCCTGAAACAGCACTGGGCATTGGGGCCTCAAATTCTTCCGCTTTTTCTCTGGCACCTTCCGTGTTTTCTTCAGTTCCCAGAGTACTTGAATGTCCTGCATCTACCATTATGCCTACTTGAGGGGTGTACTCATTTGCTGTACTGGTAGAAATCATCAAGCCTTTGCCTTGACTTTTACCACCAGTTAAACTATCTTGGTTGGAAATATCGCTGGCTGTAGCAGCCATGCGGCCATCACACTCTTCATTTTCTACTGAGGTGATGATGCCCTCGTCTTCTTTTTCACTTAGTGATGTGTGGTCAACTTCACATTCTGGGACTGCCCCAGACACAAGGACATCGTAACTGCCCCCGACCAGGCCAGTGGTGATAGTGCTATCTTCGCCCTTTTCCTTCCTACTCTGTAGACTATCAGTTGGATCAGCAGCTGCACTAGTCATGGGGCCTTCTGGAACGGGGGCCATGTCACTCTTGCCTGCAGCTGCACTGGTCACGCTGCTCTCGACAATCCCTTTGGCACTGGAGCAGATCTCTACCTCTTTGATTTCCTTCTCTGAGCCGCTCATGCTATCAATGTTACTTTCATTTGCACTCATGACAGTTGCTCCGACTTCTATGTCCACGAGCTCTACTGTAGGACCAATCTGACTATCTTCCCCTTCTGCACTCTCGCAAATTTCTTCTCCTATCCCTGTGCAGGTTGAAGCATGGCCAATTTCATTTCCTCTTCCCGTACTAGTCACGACACCTTCCCCTTCATCATCTTCTTCTTTTGCACCTGTACTGGTCACAATGTCCTCATCGTCACAAGGACTGGTGGCCACTAAAGGTACATCAGTGTTATCTTTGGCTACTGTGCTGCCCATCGCACTCTCTCCACTTTCTTCAGTCTCAGAACTTATTGCGTACCCTTCGCTGCTGTCTTCCAAGCCAGTGCAACTTGCTGGCCCTTCTCCATCTTCTTCTGTTATGCCTGTGCTAGTGACTGCACTCTCACCTTCCATACTGTCATTTCCAGAACCATCTCTGCTGGGGATGGAGCTTGTCCCAGGGGGTATGTTATTATCTACCTGGACCACATCGGCACCTGTAACAATATGCTCCTCTTGGGGCTCGGCCCCAGTCACTGGGCAGATAACAAAGTTATCATTTCTACCTTCTGCTCCTGTACATGTCACAGTACCCTCTGTTTCTTTTTTGAAATCCATCCGTGTCCTTTTTCCCTGGAACCCAAGGAGTTCTTCACTGCTCACAGATCCTGCTTGTATTTCTGTCCCAGCACTTGTAACTGCTCCATCGCTTTCAACTTCATTAATGAAAACAACAGTCCCCTCAATGATTTCTGAGTCTCTACTTGAAGAACCATCACACTTTTCTTCTGAACCTGCACTGGTTACGGCATCATCTTTTTCCTCTGTCACAGCGCTGTTTACATCAACTTCTGTTTTCAATGTATTGGCAGACACAGCGCCTGCTGCTCTGTCTTCTGATTCAGCCACAGTACACTCTCTACTTTCTCCCTCCTTGGTACTTGTGAGGAAAGTTTCGCTTTCTGCAAATCCTTCTGTGACAACACCCCCACCTTCTTCCGCTGCAGCAAAAATGGTGCATTCACTGACTTCCACTCCAGCCCCTAGGGGATTGTTTCTGGGATGTGTACCTATTATAAAGCCTTCATCCGCCTCAATGCTGGTGCAAGGCAAAGCCACTCCCCTCTTTGTGTTTTTTAATGAAGTGGTGGCATCCCCAGCCTTTACTGGGCTTAACGAGATGCGTTTGTCCTTCTCTTCAGTACTAGTAGCAATGGAAGTCTCTTCTGCTCTACCAGAACCATCAGCCACTTTTGGAGTTTTCCCATTCCTTTGCTCAGACACTGAGGGACCACTGGTATTTACCTCACTGTTTTCAGTCTTCTTCTGAACATCAGTTGATAGAGTTTCCATTTCAACTGAATCTTTATGCCTAAGTCCATCTGTTTCAGCATCTTTTCCTGTACTTATGCCTACCAAAGGATTAACAGTAATGTCACCCTTCTTGTCGTTTTCCATGGTTGTCTGCTTTAAACTGAGTTCTGTATTTAAGTCAATTTCTTTCTTGGCCACATCCACAAAGCCAGATTCTTTGACAACATTCTCGTTTTCTACCATCATGTCTGTTGACTTGTGAGCAACACTAATATTTGCTTTCCCTTGTTTACTGGCTAACAGAGTGGCCTGGTGATCTTCTGAAATGTGTTTTTTGCCAGCTATGCTTGATTTTCCTGATAAATCTACTGTGGAAGCATCACCACTTTCTTTGCTATAACTTGTCCTAGGGACTTCTGATTTCCTAACAGGCAAACTTTGGTTAGTGGTATCAGAGGGATCCGTAAGGGAGGTGCTGGCTATGCCACCTTCTAAAACAGTTCTGCCCAGAGGAGAAATCAGTTCTGAACCAGATTCTTTCTGAGGCAAAACACTCACTGAACCTAAGGCTAGTGAGGGATTTAAGTCTATGGAATGTTGAAGAGCAGTGTCTTCTTGACTAGTATGTTCTTCAGTAGGACTGGATGTGCTTTTCAAGTTCTGTACTCTATCGCTTTCTGACAGGGCATTAGAGAACATTTTGAGACTTGTCTCTGAGCCCGCACTCACTTCATGAGCTCCTCGCTGAACGGACTCTTTCTCCCCAGGATTTGGTTTAGAGACAGCATGCAATTTCTTGGTTAAGGTGCTGTTATGGTCAGCATGCTTTTCAGGATTGCTAGTAATTCCCACCCCACGGCCTGATTTACAGGCTGCAGTTGCTGTTTTTGAATCTACTACAGAAGTTCTTAATTCATCTTTGAGAACTGTGGTAGTTTTTGGTTTTGTAGCAAGGTCAGACCCAAAGTCTTGCTGGGAACTATTATGGCTGCTATCTTGAGTTTTAGAGCCTTCAAATACATTTTCAACAACTGCCTCAGAATCAACTTCCATTGGTTCTTGTTCAGGAATTGATGTGGTTTCACCACTTTTTTTTGGTCGCAGGAGAGAGGAACTACTGGGAGTGGCCAAAGTGTTTCCTGATAATTTTTCTTCTCTGGTCATTTCTTGTGATAAGCTTCCTCTTCGATTTTCACTTAACCTTCTATTTAACTTTTTTTCTATGACTGAACCATTCCCTCTGGTCTTTTCATGGTTACTTTCAACTTCTTTACCATCCTTATCATCTGGTTTGTTTTCTTCCTTCTTTTTCAAGTCTCTATTGCTGTGCTTCAAGTTTCTGCTTTTGTGTCCATCTGATAATTTCCTTTCCAGTCGGGAGGAGCTCGAATCTTTCTCACCTTTACATTTTTCCTTTGCCACCGGTAGCTTTGCTCTGTGACTTGAGTCTTTCTGTGTACTATGTGATAAAGAAGGAGCACCCTCTAACACATGATCAACACCAGCTTCTTCTAAAGGTCTGTCTTCAACTTTAGACTTGCGTTGTTTTTCTGAGTCAATTTCTTCTGTGTTCTTGTCTTTATCTGGTTTTGGAGTGATTGTTTGTTTTGTGATACTTTCTTGTAATTCTGTTTCAGAAACTTTTAATTGTTTACTCTGACTTTTTGATTTAGACTTCAATGTAAGTTTCTCATCTAATAAACTCTTTGTTCTTCGCCTCTCCTTGTGAACAACTTCTTCTGATTTTAAACTGCTTTCTAAATTAGTTGAGTCTGTCTCACACTTATCTTCTGAGTAACTTTCGCTTCTTCTCTGTACTGTGACACCATGTTGCTTGGAGCTAGAAGGATCTTTCTGTAATTTAGAATCACTTGATCTCCTGGATTTGTGTTCTGCCTTAGTTTTTTCAGATGATAAATGTCTCTCTTTTTTATTTTCTTTACGCACATTCTCATCTGTTTTTATAATATATTGAGAAACTGGTTTTCCATCTTTGCCCAACACTGATAATTTCCTTTCATTTCTATGTTTATTCTTTCGTTCAGCTTTGTCATCTGAAGAAAGTTTAGTTTGTTGATTTTGTTTCTGAATATTTTCCTCTACTTTTAAGCCTTTCTCAGAGTGAAGTTCAGACTCATCACCCATTTTATGTACACTGTCACCCTTGTATTTGTGTTTTGTAGGTAGTTTTTCTTCTGATGGAGTTTTTTCTTTTTCAGCCTTCTCTTTAGATTTTACCTCTTTCCTAGGTAGATTTTTCACATGTGGAATTTCAGAGTCATCTTTCTTTAGATATTTTTCATTTTTAAGTGAGCTTTTCTGCTTCTGGGTTTCTTCTGTTCCACTCTCGGAGCGTTCCACTTGCCTTTTTCCATCTCTGGTGTCCGTTTCTTCTGGTGCCCCTTCCGTTACAACAGGGGTAGATGTCCGCCTTTTATGTTCTCTTTCTACTTTGGATTCAATTTTGTTTTCATCAGTTGAATGCAAAGATTCTGAAAGTCTGCGGGTAGGTTTACTTGGCTCGCATTTTGCGTGGGCATGTTTCAGCTCCTTTGAAGATCCCTTTTCCTTTTCACAGTGCTATACAAAAGCAAAAGTTAAAATATGAGAAACACACACAAAAAAACAATCTTTAGATTCTAACTGAATATTTGGAGACAGTTAATATGTTGAGTACTGGCACTTATGAAGCGCTTCACTTGGTCCTTGGAGGGCAGTCTATGTTAACCTTTTTTATACATAGGGAAGCTGAAGCTTAGTGGCTGTAAGTAGCTGTGCTAGGAAGTCTAGTGATCTCGTTCTGAGCTTAGTATTCCTCCCACTATAACATAGGCAGATTCACATATTAAGATTCTTTTCAGAGTTATCCTGAGGCTTATGCATGTAGTTAAGAAGCTTCTTTCAAATCTAAACTGTGCCATAACAAATAATCACTAAATTATTGGGTTTTCCAGGAAATATTAAGATATTTTAGCTACAGAATTATAAACATGGATCTTTTGAGCAAGGATTCAAATCTAGTGAAAGCCAAGTTTGTCCCAAGAAAATCATCGAAATGGAAAGAGATGTATTTTTACATGGTCAAATTCTGAATATAATCTAGGTATGGGAAGGAAAAGAGAAGTAGTTATTATCTAGATGAAATGAGCTGGGCATTAGGGACTCACACTTGTAATCCCAGTTATTTGGGATACTGAGATTTGAGGATTACAAAATCAAAACTAGCCCAGGCAGGACAATCTGTGAGACTCATATGCAATTAGCCATCAAAAAAAGCCAGAAGTGAAGCTGTAGCTGAAGTGAGAGTACTAGCTTTGAGTGAAAAAGCTCAGGGACACTGAGTTCAAGCTCTAGTATTCTGCCCATAACATCTCTCTGTGCTTACCCTGCAGCAAACACAACTAACCAAAAGGAGACATCGAGAAATTCAGGCTATAACAGAATGGGAGTTTTTATTTAATCTGGAGGTCAAATATTATAGTCTTAAGTTTTACTGCAAAGGACTACATATTTGACCAAAGAACATTTGAGATAGGGTTTTACTAAGACATACCTCACTTGTTTTGAGAGTCTCCTTGGAATCTTCTTCAGACTGTTGTTTCTTTTTGGAATTCTCGTCAATGTTCCTAAACAGGAGAAACAAAAGTCAAATATGAACTTTCAATCTAATGTAAGAACTTCTTATGAAGGCTGAAAAGAAAAAAAAAAAAGCTTTCCTTTACTATGAATACTTCCTAAGTGAAGGACTTTTTAAATTTCAATAGAAGTAACATCCTCAATCAGGGAGAACACAGTTCAAATGTGGCATAAACTGACCTTGATGATTAAGGAAAATTTATGGAAACAATTTTCTTATTTGTTGAAGGTGAACAGTATGGATCACATTTGGGAAGTTTTATCATCTGTTAAGTAAGGAGGCCTTTATATTCAGTTTAATAAATTTATGAGGCAATAACTCTTACCAAATTCTACAGATTATCAACTCTCTTATTCTGAAGTCTAGAATTAAGTTACAAAATTGTAACTTGATATAACATCAGAACTGTAGGCCATGTCCAAAAGACTTCATATTTTCAAGACTCCCTTTGGTTTCTAATTCTTATATTATTAACAACAGACTCTGAGTTAGGGGACGAAGCATGGGATATTGGTAAAAATACCTATGTGAAAAGGCTAGAGAACAGATGCAATCATTATCCTAGAATAGAAATTCTTTTAGCATACTTCTAGAGCATCCATAAATTCTATGAAACTCTAGGGATAACTGTGTATTTATACATGTAAACTTTTTCTGGGGAGAAGTGCTAAAACATCTACCAGATAACAAAAGTAATGAAGACATACTATTTTGGAATTATATATGTATATATATTCATGTTTAAATATGCAATATAAATATAATAAAAATGAAATTTTAAGATCTTCTTTTTACTGCTATTTTCAATGTATCGCCTCCAAAAGCATGCTAAGAGAGTATAACAATTGGAACATGGCCTGTTAAAACATGTACCGTGAATCTTTTTTTCTTCTTTTGCTTAATGCTACTTTTTTCTCTAAAACCTTCCGTTCTTTAAGGACTTCTTTAATTCCAGGGGCTTTAGGTTCCAAACTCTTTGTTGATGATTCTTCTAAGTCCATGCTACTTTTGCCTAGGAAATAAAGCCATTAACAAAGTGTATTTCTGAAGAGAGTCCTATTTAATTTTCATTAAGGTCTTATACTCAGTATATAAAAATCCAAAATGGCATTCAATGGCTCTTAAGTTGTGCTAGAATCAACATAAAACAACTGAATTGCGTTTTATGCAATACACCAAGGAAATGAGGACAAACAGGGATCATGGGGTGAAACTGTGGTACAGCATATGATTATCATGCGTGAGGTCCTGGGTTTGGTCCCCAGTGCCACAAAAGCAAACAAACAACCACACCTATAAGCCTTCCCAAACTAGCATAAAGCATATGCTAATTCCATTAATATCACTATTACTTGTGTTAACAATCATGTCCCAGTGATAATTCATTCTACCATTACTGGAAAATAAATTTTTAGCTCATCAGTGGTATACCTTGTGACCTGATAGAATGCTTAACAGATATAGCAATACAAAGAAAAATACCAGATTAAGAAGGAAATCTTCTACACTTGAGAATAGATCATTTTATAAGTAGTGTAAGAACAATGTGAAATTAACCTATTATTACAGCTCAATATAATAAAATTATCTGCTATACCTTGATTCTTGGCTTTGGAAGACTTTGTCTTTTCTGCTTTCTGTTTTCGTTTTTCTTCAAGTTTCTCTCTATTAATTTGCCTTCGTAAGAGCCTCTCTTCTTTTTCTTTAGCCTAAACCCATAAAATACCCTGATAGATTATTATGCAATAGCAAAAGCACTTTGAAAGAAAATCTCTAAAACGTTTTAGGCCCGGGGTATAGGTTCAATGGTAAGAGTTTTTCTATCATGTGTGAGCTCCTAGGCTCAATCCTAAGGACCATAAATGTTTTAGTCTGTTCTTCAGTTGTTCATACAAATTATGGGGATCTATGAAAGACATACATACTTTGTATACATACATACTTAGGTGTATGCTTTAATTCAGAAGCTATCAAAAGAACAAGAGGCAGACATGAAAATTTTCCATTGTTTTAAGAAAGCCATTTGTTTAAAGAATTAGAAAGGTATGATTGTAAGAGATAGTAGTTAAAAATATTGTTTTTTTCTAATAAAAAGAAAGCTACGAAAGTATGAAGCATCACATGTATATAGGTAGGTCTCCATGAATTTTCAATTGTTCTTACAGAAACTGAAATACAAATTCAAATAGCAGGCTAGTTCTACAACTTTGACTTGTTGTGATCCAGACTTTAGACTTTAATTTTTTTTTTGTTGGTCATGGGGCTTGAACTCTGGGCCTGGGCGCTGTCCCTGAGTGCTTCAGCTCACGGCAAGCGCTCTACCACTTGAGCCACAGCACCACTTCTGGATTTTTGGTGGTTTGCTAGAGTTAAGAGTCTCATGGACTTTTCTTCCCAGACAGGCTTTGAACCATGATCTTCAGATCTCAGCCTTCTGAGTAGCTAGGATTAAGGTATGAGGCACTGATGCCCAGCTGTTCTCATTTTTTAAACTAGTGAAAACTTGTATTCGTATTTCATATTTAATGTTTCACAAATTGAAGTCTGCTGTTTAGGTACGATGGGATAAAAATTTTCTTTAAAAACATTCGTAATTCAATGTCACATTTTGTAATTCAAAGCCTCTTCAAATCCAAGAAATAGTGGGTTGCATTTCACTATAAATGCGATATTAATGGCTGCATAATGCATATCTTTACATGACTTGATCCACACTGATCCAAACATTTTCGTACCATGTACTACTCACTTGTATCAGTAACAAGAATATAAATACCTCTGTCACACATTTCTACTCTAGCTGGTTAAATGATAAGGCTTCTGAAGGTAAAACAAATATGTCTACTTACACACAGAATATGTGAATTTGTCAACCTAATGCAGTAGACAAAAACAATATGAGATCGAACAGGACTTACAATAGACTGTCGCCGCTGTTCTACAGTGAGTTCGTCATCAGAATCACTATAGTACTTTGAATAAAGATATGGTTTGTGAACATAAGCTTGCCGCACGCTTTTTGCTTTTCCTTCATTAGAATCACTAGTTTGAGCTTTTGTTTTATTCTGTTTGTTCTTCTCTTCATCTGGAAAACAGTAAATAGAAGTGTGCTTCTGTGATTTCTGTATAGTAGGCAGTGCAAGCAGCAAAAGTGGTACCAATGTGCATACGGAAACTTAATTTTAACCTTGCTCATTGTAACTGTAACCCCTCTGTACAGTATTTTTATAATAAAAATGTATAAAACTTAACATTTTAAAAGCTAAAATTCTTATCTTTATCAGTATTAGTAGCTTGAATAAGGTGTTTGTGCTTTTATAGGCTAATCTGAGAAACAAAGTAAATAATTTCATTAGTTACAGCTAGACCTTTGCCTTATTTGCGTATGACCTAGACGTAATGGGAAGTATCCAGTCAGAGGTTAATTGGTGGTTTCTGATGAGCTGATGGCTTTACTGATTATACCATTTTTGGTTTGCTTCTACAGGAACCTAAGAGTTCAGGTACTGAAGCCTTCTCAAACTAATGCTTCTTCACCCAATTATATGTTCTTTTGACAACGAGTTCAATGCTGTTTGTCAATGGACTTGAGAGGAATACTTACTTCATCACTGCTAGGTGGAACAAATTTATTTGAACCTGTACTTCCTGTGTACACTGAAGATGATTTGTTTCCATTTAACACAGGAGGAAGAAAAAAGATAAACTTGTTTTTCATGTCCTACCACTTACCACTCTGCAGCTTCTTGTCTTTTACTTTTTCCTGGATGCAAACAAAAGAATGAAAGATGGGCGAGATTGAAGAACAACTGTGGTATCAGAAGGTCCCATGTTTTCTCCCTCTGATTTTCTATGTGTTCTATCCAAAGCTACAAGCAAATTTTTAAGATGCTCTTGGATAGAAAATGGCAGATAATCTTTGGTTAATTTTAATTTTAAAGACAGAATTTGACCATGGGGTAAGGAGCAACATGAGGTACAGGTTAGAAACGCAAGTTAAGAGTTCTGTGCTGACACTCATGAGCTATGTGACTTCACACTGGCAAGTCTTACTGTACCGTTTTCTCACCTGTGCCTTTATTTCTAGGACCGTGATAAGGACTACAGGTCTTATATAGATCCATCTTTGAAACCCAAAGTACTCTGTCAGAATTAGATGTTTAAAAAAAAAAGTGCATAATACTCAAGTTGAATTCAGCCTGACCAGAGGGTCTAACTTTTGCCCTCGGCTTCTGGGAGGTCTTCTCTAAACTTTACAAGCGATGTTCCTGACTGGAGGACTTCTGTCTGCCTGGTAAGATCTTGAGTAGAATCAAGAAAGTAATTGCTTTAGGTCTTAAAAGTATCAGGCTGACTTTGGAGGGGCAGAGGCAAGATTAGACACAGAGACAGTCTACTATAATTCTTCAGACCCAAGTAGTTGGGGACCAAAGTTCCAGGGAACTCTAGATGACAACACTCTGGGTGTATTATCAGGTATGGATGCCAAGGAAGTAAGGCTGTCCACAGCACCTAAGGAGGACGAATGGAAGCTCCTTGTTTGAACTTCCCTGGATTTTGCCCTATTATCTGTTCTCTTACCTAATTTTTATCTGTCTCTCAGCTGTAATAAATCATACCCAAGTGTATATCAGAGTTTGATGGGTTCTGTGAGTACTTCCAGTGGTTACTGAATCTAAGGCAGGTTTGGGATCCTGAATTTGCAACTGATGCCAGACTTGAGGGTGGTTTTGTAAATAGTGCTTTTCTCTAAATGTCACAGACACAAAAATGCCATTTTCATATTAATTACCTTGCCTCAATCCTGCAATAAATCCCAGAGGATGGAGTCAAGAAATGGGATAACCACAGCTTGCTGAGGGCTAGTAACTCACCAAGGTTGCTCAGACAGACAATACTGGAGCTAGGACAGAAAGAAATCTTCCAAATAAAGTCTCAAGCTCTATTATGCTACCTTATGCCTCAGGAAATATCCATTAGAATATACAAATAAAGGTAAACAGAGGCCTTGTTAGGTAAAATGCTTTACCATCAGATGCAATCTCTCCTTCTTCCATGCTATCAGACATTATAACTTCCTCCTCAGTGTCTTCTTCAAAAGATGAAAGGTCACTGGTATGAACAGAACTAACTGTAATGTCTGTAAGTCCATCCACATCAGAATCTATCAAAGAGCAATCTTCAAGGAGAAAATAAGAGAAAATAAAATACCTGTTATGAGAATATATTCAAAGCCCAGTTCCTAAATTATACTGAAATTTATGCTTTAAATATATATTGGGTGGCTCATGCCTGTAATCCTAGATACGCAGGAGGCTGAGATCTGAGGATTGCAGTTCAAAGCCAGCCCAGGCACGAAAGTCTGTGAGATTCTTATCTCCAATAAACTACCAGAAAACCGGAAGTGGTGCTGTGGCTCAAGTGGTAGAGCGCTTGCCTTGAGCTGAAGAGCTGAGGGACAGCGCCCAAGCCCAGAGTTCAAGCCCCTTGACTGACAAGAAAAATAAAAAAGAAATTAAACTATTAAACAAGGTATATATAAATGTATATAAATGACACATATAAAACCAAATTTCCTGTAACTATTTCTTACCTAATAATGTAAAGATTAGGAATACCACTGAGGTTGCTTGGAATATGTAAACAAGGTATAAGAAGAATTATGAAGTCTATTCTTTGTTAACTTTTTCTGTGAATAGACATATCCTTATAGAAAAGACATTACATAGTTGTTGCCGCTTTTTCCAGGGGAGGTTTCACCTTGGCAATATTGGGGTTTTGAATTCAGAGACTTCAGATAAAATCCTGTGCTTTTGGCGGGGCCAGCCTTCAACTTCAATTCTCTTAACTTGGATTATACAGGCATGCACCATTATGTCTAGCATATTCTCTGAGCTAATTCTTCCCCTACCCCAGGCTATACCTGAATTCATTCCTTTAAGTTATATTTCCCACAGAGCTGGGATTATAGATGTGACCCCTCTCTGCCCAGTTTATTTATATTTATTATTTCCATTTCTTTTTCTTTTTATTTGTTGGTTGTAGGGCTTGAATTCTGGGCACTATCCCTTAGCTCCTTAGCTCAAGGCTAGCATTCTACCACTTGAGCCACAGCATCACTTTTGGTTTTCTGGTGGTTCATTGGAGATAAGAGTCTCATAGACTTTTGTGCCTGGCTGGCTTTGAATCAGGATCTTCAGATCTCAGCCTTCTTAGTAGCTAGGATTACAGCTGTGAGCCACTAGGGCCCAGCAATTTATTACTTCTATTTCTTTAAAGAAAAATAAAAGTTTTCAGAGTTTTCAAATAAAAGTATCTACTGAAAAGTTAAAATTTGAAGCCAAACTTGTTACTTCCCCTCTGTTCCACTTTATGCTCTTTACATTGTTGTAGTTTTGGAAGTTTTTAATATACCTTCTTTTGTTCCTTCAACAGTTTTAGCTTTACTAGTATTCTTTTCTGAAGGTTTTGAGCTCTCTACTTCTTTGTCCTTTGCTTGTTTCTCATCTTTTACTTTTTGTATATCTTCATTCCTTTTGGAATGATCAAATTTCTTTTCAAACTTTTCTTTCTTGTCTTTCTTTCTTTCTCCCTTTTCATTGCTGTCTGTTTTTTTTTCAGTTTTGTCTGTGGATTTGTTCTTTTGGTCACTGATTTCCTGTTGAACATCCTTGTTTAGCAGAATTAAGCCATTATTCTCTTTTGTGTGATTTTTAACTTCTTCAGCTTGGCAGGGGGGATCACTAAGTTCTTCAGACTTTAGGGCAGTTTCTAGGGTTTCCCCTCCAGAGTCAGGTACTGCCTTTTCTTGATCAGCCATGTCCTCTGACATCCTCTCTTTGTCAGCGCTAAGGTCAGTGCTTGGCTGAACCGAGAGTTTCTTTGATACTCTCTCACTGTTCTTAGCATTGGACGTTTCTGTCGAGGCCCGGGCAGCACTGGCTTCCTGGTTAAGAGAAGTTATGGTTTCCAAGATCGACATGGCATCATTGGCGACATTGGCACTGGACCCAGGAGCAGGGGCACCTTAAGAAGAAAAGATAAATTTTGAAAACAGAAGCTAACCACCTGTGCTCAATCAATGCCATGCTCATCTTGCTGTAAAATGCATGTGTGTGCAGACCATTTATGTGCTTACAGATTTCAGGTGCCAGTGCTAGCATTTGCATTCAGACTTCTCTACTGCCCAGCACACACAGTGTCTTTGGACGGGCACTGGCAAATCTGAGAATAGTTTAGTTTAGTTCCCAGAGAAGAATATCTTTTGTAATTACGTTAGCTCATCCATTGTAACACACACACATACAAACACATACACCCTGCTACTAAAATGCTCATTATTTTATGCTATACTGAAAAAAAAAAGCCAGTTGAGGAATTTGGGTATTATTTAAGGTAATTACAGCCTCAGTAGAGTAGGCAAATAGAAAATGCTTTAAAGAACCAAATATAACTTCATACTGGGTTCAAGATGAAAAGTAACGGAACTGACAACGAGTAAAAGCAAAGCACCTTGTGTAGTGACAGAAGAGTCTGGTTTCTCATCATCCGGGGCCGTGCTGCTGCTTGCTTCCTCTTTGTGATTTAGTGTGGCCAAAAACTCATGCACAGCTTTCTCTACCTGAGGTCTGAATGTGTGGTTGATCTTTGGATCCACAACCTGAGAAATAATTCGATCGATACCAGATTCCAGCATTCCTGATCTGATATTTTACAGAAAAAGAAAGAAATAGTTTAAATAACTACTTTAATGACTAAAAGCAAAATAAAAATATATTGGTCATGTATATTCTTCTTTAAATGGCCCCAATCCATTCACCTGGATGTAGAAAGTGTAGGCAATGGAAAATAAGTTTCATGCTAGGTGGTACTTTGGTATACTATACTATATTAAAGTTTGTAAATTTCCCATCATTGTGTTACTGGTCAAAAAATAAAAACACCCAACAAAATAAGACAAGAACACTTTTAGACCTGAACTGGAATGTAGCTCAGGGGCATAAGTGAGCCCAGGGTTCAATTACTGTAAACAAAATAAAACAAAAGAAGAACAGAACCAGACAAAAAAGAGCAAGCAACAGTACTGCAGACCAGAAAAATGAGCAATACTTTTCTTACCACCCTGACAATAGCAAGCAGGGATAGTCACTAGATCTGAGTTCTGGATCTAAAATAAATCCATGGACTCTTCAAATAACTACCCCTACCCTGCTGCAATTCAGGCGTTTGAACTCTGCCTTCTTCTTGGTAGGGAGGAGTTGTACCATTTGAGCTATACCTTCAGCTCCAACACAGTTGTTTTTAGAAAACAGAAACATGTCTTTTATAATAGGCTCTGCAGGAAAAGTGAAGAACATATACAAAGTATAATTTAATCAACTCTTTAAAAAAGAAAGAAAACTAAGGAGAACAAAACACAACTCAAGACTTCTGGCTTTATTTTTATTATCTTTCTGCTATAAAAGTGGATGACTTATTCGTTCAACAACTGTGTTATGAGTGTCTTCTCCGTAACAGTCGCCACCCTGACCACCCCCAGGCAGCTACAAAACAGACTTGGTCCCTGGTTCTGGTTTGGGAGGCAGATCAAAGAACTAAAATACAAAATGCTAGACACAAGCATACACCGTGTAGAAAGAAGAAACTGTAGAAGGAAACTACCCAATATGTCCAAGATAACTTGGGAACGTTCCACCAAAGACAAGGAATTTAGGCTGAGTCTTGATTTTTGAGTAAAAAGGGTAGAAAGGTTCTCTAGGTTGAAGCAATATTATGTACAGCAAGCAGAAGAGTGACAAGGATAATATATAAAAAAAAAGCTGTAAAAAGTATCTGAACAAAATAAGAGAACAGAATGGTGTTGTGAGAGGGGAGAGGCAGTCATTTCCAGCTCTGAGGACTGAGTCTCCGTCTACAGAATGGGCAAGGTGTCTGGCCTCACAGCTGACAAGTGCTATGCATGCATGCAGCTCTGTCTAGAGTGAAGGATGGATTAGCTTGTTCATTTCCTGCGGCTTCTTGGCAACCTTGTGACCCTATTTATGTGGGCCGTAGAGAGAAACGGGCCAATGAGGCATAAAGTAGGTTACCTGCTCTAAGATTAAAAAAGAAAAAAAAAGGTGATCCTGTAAACAGTGCCTCTAAGATGTAGCAAGTAGAGAAGTAATAAAAAAGAGGAATTATACAACAGTTCTGATTTAAGGCTTAAGTATAAAGGTATATATAAAATAAAAACAATCTTTGTACTCTATAATTGTTTTTTCTTCTCTGCCTGTCTTGCTTTTTTGTTTGCCAATAAATAAATAAAATACTAGAAGGAGGGGATGGTTGGGGGAAAACAAAGGAGGAGGCAACAATGCTCGATAGTAACTGTAACTCCTCTGTACAGTATTTTTACAATAAAAAAGATACAAAAAAAATACTATTACTTTTAGTTTTCCTCATATGAACGTCAATGCTGATATTATACAAAAGTAGAATCCAGCTGGGTGCTGGTAGCTCGTCCCTGTTTTACAAGCTACTCAGGAGCCTTAGATCAGAGTATTGAGGTTTGGAGCCAGCCAGTACCTAAGTCCATGAGACTCTATCTCCAACACAGAAAAAAGCTGGTAGGAGGCATGACTCAAGAGAGTCAAGCAAGCCAGTCCCAGGAGAGCAAAAGACATTAAGCTCAATCTCTGGAGCAAGGGCAGGGAGCTGGGACCACACTGATTTATTTCAGTGGGCTCACTGCCTTGCAGGCATGGCGTGGCCATCACTACTTCTCCACAGTGGGGAGAAGCCACAGCTCTGGGTTCAAGGGCAAAGCTGAAATCCTGGCAACTGGCATTTTACTCGTTAAAGTTGCCTCCTTGTCTTTTTTAAATTCTGTTAAGATCATTATTCAAAGTTATCTAGGATTTTCAGATTCTGTTTTATACACGAATGCCTAAACAAAATAAATATTTCTCTCCTGCTGAGTTAGGAGATTAGCAGAACCATCTGAAATTACCAGTGTTAGATAGCAACTGCAGATGGCAACCTAACAGTCGACAGAATATGTATGACTGCATATGAAAAACGGTTAGAAATTATGTATTTACATGGGCTGGTTGGCCCTGCATCATCACTTTGCATATATCTAGATAAGCTTTTTCTTTAAGGAAGTTTTCTCTTTGCTGTGGATTTTTGTGGCAAGGTCTTTGCTAGGCAAAGCATTAAATGAAAGCATTGTATAATCAGTATGATCCTGTATAAATGTGTGTGTATGAGTGTGTGCATACATGCACAACGTCAGTAATGCTCCAGTTCCTATGCTGTTTGGGTAACTTTTCCTGACTGCCTTTGTGGAAATGAGTAACCATCTCAGCCGGACATCCAACAGACACCTTCTAGTCTCTTCTTCTGGAAACAGCTTTTACTTTTCTCTAACGGCTGTTATTATGCAGTCCTCTAATGGTGTCTTTTGATCTTACCAAGAGTCTTTCACAGGTCCCTCAGCCTTTAAAATGCAGACAACACAGCTACTGTAAAGTTCCCTCTCCTTTTATTTACAAGGAGACACAGTCCAAGCCCCCAGGTTCCTGGATTCTAGTATTACATGGGGATAAATGGGTCTTTTGAGGTGTGAATTTTTATTTCTGGGTCTTCCTGAAGCTTGGAATATCACACTACATTGGCTTTTGATTCCTATGTGACAAGAGGGAAATTAAGAGAGGGCAGGTATAAAATGGACTGTCAGTTTAAAAGTTACATTTCATTTTCAAAAATGTGCTTAAATATAAATATTTGTCAAAGCAGGAAGACTAGGTATTCTTTAAATAACATATCCGTTTGGGAGGTGGAGGCTGGGATAGATCTTTTTGTCGTGGCAAATATGTTATATTCAAAAAACAAGTACAAGACTGTAAATCAAAAATACTTTTTGGAATAAATCTGGTTTTTTCCCCAGGATTTTTAAACATTTCAGTTCTTACTCTTTTCTCCTATGTTCACACAAAATGACTCACAGATCTAAACAAACCCTTTTCCCCCTCTGTGTTACTACATAAAAGACTTAAAAATCAGTAAAATGCAAAAGTCAAAAGGGAGCAGCTCTATTTGAGGCTGGTCTCAGATCAGGGGAGAAGTTTTAATTTCAGTGATTTTTAATAGTGTCTTTATTTGTAAAATAAGAACAATTAAGTGTACTATCTCAGTTTTCTTTTTAGCATGTTATTTCTTTCAGAAATTTCTATAGGGTTTCAAATGTTTGGTCTTTTCAAATCTGCAAGGAGAAATGTGATTAGGCTGTATTACAAAATTATACTGCATCAGATGGTTCGCTGCATTGAAGCTTATAAAACTACCATACCAGGAGGTAAATAAATTTCTCTTTTGTGTGAAAATTCTGCTTTCACACAAAATAAGACTTTTGAAAGCCTGCCTAGGAGCCCTTACTCCGTAACTTACTTGAGGACTTGCTGTCGAATATTATTTCTGAGCTGGTTCTTATTGAGATGGGGACTCCAGGTATGAGTTGCCAAGTGGTTTGCAACGAAGTTGTCCACGCGCTGCCTCAGATTCTGATAGGCCGGCTAGGAAGAAGAAAACAAACAAAAATGCCAAAGATCCTTAAAGTGATACAATACCAACACCTGTTGGGAATGTGACTATCTTTAACAATCTTAAAATCTCTTATATTAGTGTGTCAATAAAGTTCCACAGCACACAACAATCTGATTTATGACACTCATTCAAATACTGCCAATTTTGTCAAAGACAAAACTAGAAACACAAACAAGAAAAACTATATATAGAAAAAGGACTAGAAATAAAACACGAAATCCAGTTAGTTGTTTGGAAATGAAGAAAGGAGAGAAGTGGAGCAAGTAACTCATGGATGAAAAGGCGTTATTACAGCTGGATAATTCAGTTTCAAAGTTGTGCAATGTATTTGGGATGACACTGGCTCTCTTTGCAGATACAACTCATATAGGAAAAGAATGTGGATGCAGGTAGGGTCAGAAGCATTTGTGGAACCCATACATTGGTAGTCTTAGCTGGTTGGAGAAGCGAATACCAAGAGTAAAGAAATGAGGTTGGTGACATCAACTGGGCTCAGTGCTTGAAGGCTTATATTTCTGTATAAGAAGTCTGAAAACGGGGTCAAGAATGGAAATCCATTTCAACAATGAGTGTAGTGATATGATAGCTAACTAGAGTAATGAAGTTTTGTGGGGTGGTCGAAATGCACAAAAAGGCACTAGGTCTTGTCCAGGAATGATTTCTATCTCCTTGCTCCCAAGGTGGCATTTGGCAGGGTGAGAAACATTTTCAGTTATCACAACCGAGGAAGTACTATTGGTATCCAGGAGAAGACAGGGGACATTCTGTAGTGCACAGGACAGAGGACAGTCCCCAGGGCAAGAACTACCCATTCCAAATGTCAGTGTTACAGAGGCAGAGAGAGGAGACACACGGTACATCATTTTCATTTAAAAGAACATTGCTAGAAGGAAAGTATGAACACTCAGAAATGCACTCAGTACCTTCATTTTTTCACCTTCCCCACGTTCTGCCATTTGCTCCACTTCCCTTTCAGAGTTTATAGTCTAGCAGTAAGTTCTTACGCACCATCCTCCTTTCTGCTTGTCCATCTAGCAAACTTCTCACCTTCAGAACTCAGGCTAACCTGTGGAGTCATTATGACTTATTCGTGTGGCTCTTCCTCCACGTCCCTACTGGCTTCCAGATATACCACGTTCCAGCAATTCCTGCTCTGCTTTGTATTTTGGAGAAGGGGAGATATGAGTCTCCCAATGAAGTGTATTCCTGGTTCTCTCTCATAATTTTTGTTTTCACACAGCGCATCATACTGCTTGACAGATAAGCAACTGAAACATTGTTCTGAGAAGACTAGGTAACTATCTCCAACACAGGGTGATAAAGGTTTTATTCCTAGGAGATAAATGTATCTGTTTTGCAGGCTTTTGCTCAAGTCTAGCTTCTACACAGTTGTTTCTCATACTCCTCTCCAGGTATTCAAAATCAATGTGATTTCTTTCTTTCCAGTGAAAGCAAAAAACAGGTTTTCATTCACATATTTCCCAAATGTAACCAACACTGATTAGACTTAAAAATTACAATGCATTTAGCATTCTCAGTTCCCCTTAAGATGTTCAAATCTGAACTACCTATTGGTAATTTTTCTTGAGTCCAAATTTTCCCTATATTAGCAAATTCTGTCAGCACCAGTGTCAGAATACATCCAGAACCTGACTGCTTCTGACATTTTTTTTTTTTTTTTGGTCGGTCGTGGGGCTTGAACTCTGGGCCTGGGCGCTGTCCCTCAGCTCTTCAGCTCAAGGCGAGCGCTCTACCACTTGAGCCACAGCGCCACTTCCTGCTTCTGACATTTTTGACTACCAGCACATCCATGGCATCTTACCTCGTCTAGATTACAGTTGCTGATGCTGTCTCTGCCCTTGCCTGCCTCAATTTTATTTTCCAATAGAGTACAGTACACTTTCTAAAATCAGGGTAACTATAAAATTTGCTACCCAAAGTATATCAAGAATGAGCATAAAAGAGAACATTATGAATAATTATCCACGGCCAACTCATCTAAAATACAAGTCAGGTGGGTTTTTCACTAAAACCCTGCCTATGGCCTCACAGTTAGCGTACACCTAACAAGCAAAACAACTAGACTAGCACCTGAAGCTTGCTAGACCTGTGAAGGGAAGGAAAAGCACGCCCAGCTCTCAGCTCTCGGCTCTCAGGGGGCTCTGCTTCAGGTCTTATGCACTCACTCCCAAGGCTTGCAACTTGGAATGCAGCCACTTTGTCAGTCCTTTAGGGACAGCTCAACTATCACCATACTCAAAACAAAGAGAACGCCTCTTCACTCCTGTCTTGCCTTTTCCCACAGACCCTCCACAGGTTATTTAGTAGCTATTCTCTGCTAGGATCTAAGTGCTATAACAGCAAGAGGACTGCTGGTTTACAGTTGTGTCACTGGTGCCTAAAACAAGTTGCTCAGTGACTGTTTACTGGAGTTGCATGAATAAAGTGATCAGGAGCCTTTCATAACTGAAAAATTGTGTCAAAACAACAACTACTACTACAACAACAGAAAACCCCACTAGGCTTCCTTCAGATATCTGGGAACTGGTAGAACACAATGCGAGAGGCTTAGAGTGGCTGCATCTAGCTTGGATGACAGTTGACCCCCCCTCCCCGCAAAAAAAAAAAAAAAAAATCCAAGTCGAATATACAGTGTGATATCTTGCAGGTTTGCAGGTTTTGGAGAACAGCGCAGTGCAATCTCTACTTGTTAGATACAACTAAACAGTGTTTTGTGGGTAAATTCACACAAAAGTAATTTTCAAAAGGCAGTGTTACTTTAAAAAAAGATGGCTGTGCATATTCCCTAACCTAACAATGTAAAAAAAAATTGTGCATAATGTCTCAAAGTAATCTAGACTTCTGTGGTACAAAACCTTCACTATCTTGGAAAAGTACCTTTTTACACTGTGGTCAGGGTACCAGAGTTCTCAGGGAAGAAGGTTACCTCAGATTTCAGTTGTTCCCAGAGGAGATGACACACAGTTGCAGTTCACCTCAAAGCCTGTGAATGTCCTGCAGATTTTGGACCCTCCCCCTTTCTTTAAAAAAAAAAAAAAGCAGGGCCATTCAGATTAGCCAGTCTATAAAACAAAAACAAAAAACCACAACAACGCCGTTCCATCAAAACTCCAATCTAAGGGATGAACGGAGAGAGAACCTCCTCAAGATTAAGGGGAAAAAAAGAAACAAACTAAAACCCTCAAAAACTTTTCAACACAATTTTCACTCCATCTGTTTCCAGGTTTCCAGACTGGCTGGTCTTTCTTTTGAACCTTCCCGGTGTCCTTTGTTCCTACATTCTTGACCAAAACGACGACATTGACAGGCTCCTGCTAATCATGTCCCTTCCCCTTGCTGGCCCTTGACTCTTTGGGAGGTGGGGAGGAGGGGGGGCAGGGAACTTTTTTTTTTCCTTCTTGTTGCTCACTTTTCCTTCTCCCCGTTATTCTCCAGAACTCAGCTCTTCTTTCCTGACACAGTACCTGCTGTCATCTCCCCTCAATGGAGGGCTCTGTTTCTGATCCTCTCTTTCCATCTTCTCACCCTAGAAAAATGACGTCGCTTGGCTACTTAACGTCCACGCTGTCCGAATCCAGCTCTTCACTGCCCACCACTGCACCCCCTCCGCCCCCCAGATCTCAAGGTACAGCCACACATACTTGACAACAACTCGGTTCGATGACTCCCTGAATGCTTTCCCCGAAAGAGCCCCCCCCCCCCCCCAAAAAAGAGAGACTAACACACGAAAACCACAACTCCAACTCTGCGGACTTCAAGAGGCAGAAAAAGAAGCGCACACACACAGACTCACACTCACACTCACATGCACACACACACACTCACACCACACACTCACTCACACACGCTCACCACCACCAAAAAAACCGGAGCCAGCACCTCGATACAAAGTGAAGGGCGGGACGCGCTCCGCGGTACCAGGGGTGCACCGCTGGGCACTGGGCCGGTCGCCCTGAGCGACAAGGACAGTCCTGCTCACCAGACCGGGGCCGCGCCGGGCCCTGCCTCCCGGCTCGTCGTCGGGGCTCAGCCCGGCCCGAGTCGGTTAAACGAACGCACAGGTCGGGCGGGATGGAGGAGCGCGCCGCGCCGGGCCCGCGCGCGGCGGGGGCGGGCCGCCCGCGGGCAGGCTCCCCCCGGTGAGTCGCGGCCGGGCCGCCGCGGCCGCCCCCCGCCCCGGCCCCGCACCTTGGTGTCCACGTCGGCCAGGCAGTCTCTGCGGAACTGGTCGAAGAGCCCCTGGCTCTTGAGGTGGTTCACGATCATGGCCACGAGCTGCGGGTCCCCGGCGCCCGCGCCCGCGCCGCCCGTGCCACCCGCGCCGGGGCCGGCTCCGGGGCCCGGCGGCGGCGGCGGCGGCTGCGGCTGCGGCGGCGGCGGCGGCGGCGCGGGCGGCGGCGGCTGCGGCTGCGGGTTGGAGGCCATGGCGGCCCGGGGCGCGCGGAGCGGAGCGGAGCGGGGAGCCCTCGGAGAGCCCGCCGGTGGCGCACGGAGGCGACGGGATGTTGTCACGGAGTCAGCGGGCCCCACACCTACCCGGAAGTGAAAGGGAACCGAGGGAAGGAAAAGGCGGCGCCGGCAGCACCGGGGGAGGTGGGGGGGGAGGCGGGTGACGGCAGCCGCGAGGGGCCAATCCGCGTCGCCGACCCGGCGCGGGCGCTCTCGCGAGACTGGGCTGTGCCGGAAGTGGCTGTGGAGGTCGTTGCCGGGAGCCGAGCGGCTGGTGGGACCCGCTGGATTTGGGGCTGACTGGTGGGGCTCCCTGGGGGGCCGGGGCCGGGGGGCGGGGGAACGGGGCCGAGGCCGGTCTGGGGGCCCCGCTGGGATGGGAGGGCGGTAGCAGGCGCCGCCCAGGCCCCGTGCACGGTGGCGTGAGTTCGGCCGTGCGGCCTGTGGTTGCGTTGCGGTCCTAACCGTCCCGCGCCTGCGCTCCCCGAGGGAGCCCCTGGGCGGGGTGGGCGCGGGGGCTCCTCCCTTTGCACCCCGGTCACCCTCCAGGGGTGCAGGGACGCCCCCCCCAGCCCCCCGGCATCCTGTCGGGAAGGCCAGCAGGTTTGTGGTGGCCAGACCCTTGCTGTCGACTGGCGTGCCGGGCGCGCTGAGCTCCAGCCCGGCCTCGAGTGTTCCCCGGGTGCCAGCTCCAGTTTTAGGCTGAGCTCCGAGGATCGCGGTTCCAAGCCAGCCCCCGGCAGAAACGTCCGTGAGACTCTGATCTCTAACCGGGAAGAAGCGGAGCCTCGGCTCCGAGTGGTAGAACGCTAGCCTTGAGCCCCAAAGGCCCAGGGACCGTCCTCTCCCGTGCACTCCCACTGTTATCCCCACCGAAGCTCGGAGAGATGAGAGGCACGTGGGATTTCACAGCCTTTGAGTTGCCTGACTTTGAACCGAGTCAGCTTGAAAGTGCTTACTGGCTCTGGCGACATGGGCTTTACCACAGGGCTGGAGGCAGAAAACACAAACACTAATACTATGTGAGAGAGAAACACCAGAGAAGTGTTCATAAATAGAATGTGCATTGTGCGCCACAGTGCAGCTTCATGAAATGATTATTGCAACTTTAAAAGTGCTTGTATCCTGGGCTGGGAATATGGCTTAGTGGTAGAGTGCTTGCCTAGCATGCATGAAGCCCCAAGTTCAGTTCCTCAGTACTACATACACAGAAAAAGCTAGAAGTAGTGCTGTGGCTCAAGTGGTAGCATGCTAGCCTTGAGCAAAAGAAACTCAGGGACAGTGCCCAGGTCCTGAGTTCAAGCCCCAGTACTGGCAAAAAAAAAAAAAAATACATGTATCAGACGACTCTTAATACTAGGATTGGGCATCAATGTGATTCCTACTTGGACTAGATTTAACTGTCAACTGTAACTTTGTTAATAACCAAATGCTGTTCCTACATAATGAAAGACTTGTAGGAAGGTCATTCTATTCCCAACCTCAAAAAATTGTAGTTGACTATTTTAAGCTCATTATTCAATCAGTCCTTCCTTCAGTTGTATGGACAGCAAAGAAGTGAAATTCATGTGAATTTAATAATTTTATTTTTGCGAATGGCATATAGGAAACACTAAATATCTTCCAAAATACATTAGGGTGAGAATGGGTTATAATTTAGTCAACAATTCACAACTGATTTTTTAAAAGTCTGATTTACTGAGTAGCTCACAGTAAATCTGGAAGAAACAGCTTTGGATCCGAGAGTTCAAGTTATACTGGCTAGGATCATACTGGATACAATGTAACTAGGACAATTTCAAAGCCTTTTAAACCATTCTGGATACATTGAGAAGTATCCAGGTCAAAGCCTTTTCTATTCAAAGGTGTTTTTCCCCCCCAGTGAAGACAGATCCTGGATATGAGTGTTGCAAATACTTGAGGGAAACAGTGAACACATTAAAATGGTTTGAAAAAAAAAAAAAACTGTTAGTCAACATTTGTCAGTGACCTCTTTGTGTTTTTTTTTATTCCAGTTGTTTGCAAAGTTATGTAACTTTTGACAATAGGGAATGGAAGAAATGAAGTGTTCGCACACACAAAAAGTATCACATCTCTACTACTCCCCTGTACGTCCTGAGTTCCGAATATCCTGAGGGTCAGTCACATTTTTTTTTTTTTTTTTTTACTGAACATGATACACCTTAATGTTCCTCAAGTCTGAAACTAGTTTGTTGGTCCCTGCAATTTCCTCATTTTCCTATTGTCAAACATGTCCTCTACCCAGCCCCAACCTTTCAAGCCCTATTTCTGAGGGTGAACCCAGCAAAAGTGAAACATTGGTGACCTCTTAATCCTTGGGCAACCCACTTGATTACTAAGTAGAGCTGTTTCCTTGGCCGTGTGTCCCCAGGGCATCTGGACTCTGGAGTCCTGACTAGGCCTTTCACAAAGTTCACCTCATTTTGTCATGCAATTACATTGAATTCTCGAGTGCTTTCTTCCCTCAGCTCTTCACACGTTCCTCTCTCCTTGACCCACTCCAGCCCTTCCAAGTACCAGTTTTAAGGTGCTTATTTTGTTGAACTTTGACTTTGCCTTTCCAAGGAATTAGGCCATTTGAATTCTCCCTTGAGTCTACCCTACTTCAGTTAATACATTTGTGTACACTTGCATATCACCCAACCCATTTACTTATATGTTTATACACTGGTTTTGAGTTCCATGAGAGGAAACATGCAACCTTCACCTCTCCGGGTTTGAGTTCATGTAAAAGAATGTTTTTTCAGATTCTTCTATTTGCAAACGATACAATATCATTCTAATGAGTGGGTAAATTCCATTGTGTGTGTACACTACATTTTCTTGATCCATTTGTCCATTGGGGGGCATCTGGTCCAATTCCATATCTTGGCTATGGTGAACAGTGTTGCACAGAGCAGAACTCTGCTGGTGGCTTTACTATATCCTGGTTTATAATCTTTTGGATAAATGCTCAGAAGTAGATTTGTTGGGCCATAGGGTAGTTCTATGATTAATTTTTTTTGAGGAACCTCTATATGCTTTCCAGAGTGGCTGAACAAGTTTACATTTCTACCAAAATTGTATGAGAGTTCATTTTTTGCCCAAATGCATGGCAACACCTGTTGTTTACATTCTTGATACTGGTCACTTTCACTGGAGTGAGGTAGAATCTTAGATTTGTTTTGATTTGCATTTTTTATGGCCAGAGATGTTGACCATTTCTTCACGTGTCAGTTTTTACTCCTACTGAGACATCATTGAGGGTTTAGTTTTTTTTTTTTTTTTGGTCAGTCGTGGGGCTTGAGCGCTGTCCCTGGGCTCTTCAGCTTAAGGTGAGTGCTCTACCATTGAGTTACTGTGCCACTTCCAGAGGGTTTAGTTTTTTACACTCTGTATATTCTGGATATTAGGTCATTATCTGATATGTAGCTGGCAAAAATTGTCTCTCATTCTGTTGGCTGTGACTTTTACTGTGCAGTTTGATGCAATCCCATTTATCAAGTCTTTCTTTGATTTGCTGTGCTTCTGCCTTTCCAAAGAAGCTGTTTTTCTATTTTGTTACAATAGGAAACATCTCAGCAAGGCAGAGATATGGTTGAGAAGAGCATTATACGGTGCTAATGTCAAGAAATGGGTTTGGTTTTCCTCTGAAAGAACTGGAAAAACAGAAGTCACTTGCTCTTGAATCAGGATGTGGATAGAAGTGGAGGGGTTGGAGGAAGGGGATGGGGAGGTGGAGAGGGTAAGAACTGAAATATTTGGCACAGACTGGAAATCTATTCACTCTCGGCCAATATGGAAGTGCCTGAGAGGAAGATGCTGTGGAAATGGTGGCTCTGTGCACATGTGTTACCTTGAGGATTTGCTAAATTTAAGAACTGTCAAGAGTCTCAGCTTTTTGGAAAAAAGAAGATGAGCATAAGATAGACACAATCATGGACACACAGAGACCGGGACTGGGTTATAGAAGCCCCTGAGATACTAGGAACTTCAAAAGAGAGAACTCGTTGAAGGGGGAGAGAGAATTGTGTGTGTGTGTGTGTGTGTTTTGAAATGATAACGGGTGTTTACAAACTGCTTGTGGTGAAAGCACCCTCTTCATGTGGGCCTATTAATGTTTAAAGGGAAACAAAAAGAATAAAAACTTGGCATTTCTGCTTCCAAATTTACATTCATTTTCTTTCAGCTATTCTCTTGTGTAGTCTACCCAGATTTGTGAAACATCTTGTAAGAAGAGTTAAATCTCCCAGAATCATAGGACAAAGATCAACCAGGTCATTGTCTGACCACACTGTAGATAGAGATTGCTTAACTATACTTACTTCTCACCTCTTGCCCCAGTGTTACTCTATTTAAACCCAAACCTCAGGTCAATATCCTGAAGATGGAGTGAAATGCTCTCTGGTTATAGCAATCTTTTCCCCATTGCCTTGAAAACTACAAGCTTGTCTCCAGGAATGTATTTAGGAAGAGTAGAAATTGAAGGAAGTTCTACCGCAATGCAGTCTAGGTCATATGGAAAGAAATTCGAGGGGGTTGACTAAGCAGCAATTGTGACCAAATAAGTAGCTACTTAAATAGAAACAGTGTTCTACATTTGAAAGAATCTTTTCAGAGGGAAGATGGGTGAGATAGTATCTGTACAAGAGAGGAATTCAAAGACAGAATTGGCTTGCCTGCAGAGAACCTGCATTTGCTATGAGCAGCAGCCTGTGAGACCATCTAGTTGATTCCTATTCTGACTCTGATTACTAAGGACTCTTTCTGTTGCATGCCTATAGAAAGAGAAGGTGCTGGTAATTAAATGCAGGAAGCTATCTACTTGGTAGTTATAATTCCTCATAAGTGATTTTTGTGCGTAAGACTAAGATCTCAATTGTAAAACCAGCTGGGTAGGTTATTCGAATCCCTTCTTTTGTATTAATGATCATCTCTGACATTTTTAGACTGAAGCTTCAACCTCACACTGATCAAAAAATTGAAGTATTGTGTGGGGAAACCAGTTTGTTTGGCCATCTGGTCTACCTCAGGTAACATCCAATTGTACTGATGATATTTCCAATCAAACTGTACACTGGTCACACATTTCATGCCCCAAACTAGAAAAAGACATGTTTATTGACCATAGTGAATAGTCTGCAGATGAGTGTGAGGCCCAAATGAGATGGACTAGATATTTTCATGGCAAGTAGGGGAAACAAAAGTACGTAGTGGCATAGGAAAGAACTTCCTAACAAAAACTCCAGGAGTGAGCTCTAACTCAGCCTCTGCTTTTTCCTGAGATATACTGTTGTACCTCCTGGAAATCAGTGTGAAAGACTGATTTTCTAGCAAGAAATTTCTTGCTTCTAAAAAGTGTTACTATATGAAGAGAGCAACCGGTCTTGCTTGAAGAAGAGACACATATTAGTGTTGTAATGTGACTCACCTGGGTCTGTAGCCACCCGGGGCAGAGCTTTGAACTAATGAGTGTGTACGACTTCCACCTGTCAGTTCAACCAGCCCACAAGTGTCTGATGACTTGGAATGAAATGCTTATTAGCCTCTGTGAGAGAAAATTCCAGAATGAGATCACAACAGCAAGCTAAAACAATCTTCCTTGGACCGGAGAACCGGGAGAGGCTTCACTTGCAATGTCTGAAGCACTGATAGAATCAATTGCATAGTTGAGCTAGAAAAGCTAAATTAACATTCACATCCCAAGAATTCTGTAAAGTATTTCTATCACCCCAATCAGACAATGGGTACATCTCACCAAATACAGCCTTCTCCCCCTCTCACCCCCCCCAAATAGGGCCAGGCTTTTTTTTTTTTTTTAAACATTGAGTAGCATCCCTCTGCAAGTTCACTGGAGAATCTCCCCATTTTCTCTTGGTTATAGATTCAGGAAAACACAGAGGCACAGCTGCCAGACTTTGACTGGCATCAGCTTTCTGATTGCCTTTTCCTGATCACAAACTGCCAAGATTATTTATTAATGAATAATAACTTTTATTTTTCTTTATTTGAATAACTTTTTAATTATTTCACTATGATGTAATTCCCAAGTATAATTTCTATCTAAAAGTGCTTATGAAGTTTTGAGCTGCAATAAACGGATATTTCCTAGCATGAATTTATAAATAGTGTACAGTCATTCCAGCAACAGTGGGCACAGATTTGATACCTTGTCATCATTGAACATCACTATGTTTTTGTACCTTGTACAATTCAGTAGATTACATATCTGCCAAGATTTTTGTAGTTAAACTCATCTGCCTATTAGTAAATGAGTTCAGTGGAATTTCCCCATCCTACAATGGGTCCCCATGTCTGATATTGCTTCCTCTGTCATGTGGATTGCTTGGTTTTCCGTGTCTCTAGGCCTCTGTTTCTTTCTTTTTTGTTGTTGCTGGTTGTGGGGCTCGAACTCTGGGCCTGGGCGCTGTCCCTCAGCTCTTCAGCTCAAGGCTAGCACTCTACCACTTGAGCCACAGCGCCACTTCCGGCCTTTTCTGCTTATGTGTTGCTGAGGAATCAAACCCAGGGCCTCATGCATGCAAGGCTAGCACTCTACCACTGAGCCACCTTCCCAGCAGGCCTCCGTTTCTTTATAAGTAGAACGGGGATAATCCCGCTGCCTTCATTGTGTGGATAGGAGAGTACAGGAGAGCTAAATAAGGCAATTTCTATTAAAATGTTTGCTCAGGACTCAGTGCATAGGATATCCAACAGCAATAGTTCTAATTAAAATCATCTTATTTAATGCATATTTACAGATATTCAGAGGATGCTTAGACTACCTCAAGCCTCTCCACCAGCCTGCTTTCAACATTTCGCCCACAAGGTGGTGCTCTCTCTCCCTTTTTCAAAGGAACACACGCACATTCACACACTGACACTCAACACACAATTTTCTTAGAGTGGAATGGATGAATAGGTTACCTAGTGCTAGTTCATTCAACGCATATTAACTTTTTAAAAATATGTATTTTATTGTAAAGATACTGTGCAGAGGGGTTACAGTTACATGAGCAAGGTAATGAGTACGTTTCCTGTTGAGCATTGTTACCCCCTCCTTTGTTTTCCCCCTACCATCCCTTCCCTCCCCACCTCCCCAACTCCTCCCTCCTCCTCAAAGTTGTAAAGTTTGTATTAACTTTTTGAGACCGATCCCCCCTCCCCCTCTGCTGCTTGGGCTAATCTATCCACCTCAGGCTGGTTCCGGGCCTCACAACCGGGCTACCAATTATAATCACTTGGAAATGTTTTTCTGAAAGAATTGATTCCTGGGCCGCACTCCAAAATGACTGATTCACTTGGACTGGATTGCAGCTCAAGCGTCAGTCTGTTTTAGAAGCTTCCAGTATAATTCCACGTGCAGGGAATGTTAAGACCTGCTAAGCTTCTCTTATTAATCCTCTCTGAGCCTCGTTTTTGTCCACATGCTTATAACCAGGACGTTCCCTGGCCCCCACCGGGGGTATAAATATGGAAGGAGTCTCCTTTGCTCACAGATGCCTGACTCCAGGGCTCCCTCTCTAGTCCTCAGGAACATGAGAGGTTGGGGGAGAACGCCCATCATTTCTCTGCAGATGAATGAATGTTGAGGTTCTTTTTCCTTGAAGTTGGGAAGCCCCCATGGTTTGGACAAGTAACAGCCCTTGCAAAGATTTCTCAGAGACTGTGGATACTGGTCACTCCCTTGGGTTACCCTTGGCGAAGGGTATCCCCTCCCTCCCTCCCCACACAACTTGACTTGGTTTTCAGGCCATAGTCCATAAGAAGTCAACAACTTTACATCATACAGTGGCAACCCAATTTCCCAAGGAACCAGTGCTCAAGGAGCAGCACTGTGCTCCAAGCACCTCTGTCAGGGGACCCTGTCCACATTTCTGCTTCCTGCCGACCATTTTCCTCTTGGACATTGTTTTCTTTCTTCCCACCACTCTTCTACATCACACATGTTTTTAAAAAAGTTTTCCCCAGAAGACTCCTTGGTCCTGTTTACATGCATATGTAAATCCATATAGATAAAAATGATGAATGAGAAAAGATTCAGGATCAGCCTCTTCTAGGCCAGCCTTTGTCTAAGCCCCAGAAGAAAGTTCCTATCCCCAAACCAAGGAAACCGACGCAAGTGACTTCGCAAAGGTGCAACTCAGAGAGACTGTTAGGAGGATTCTTTTCAGAACCAAGGAGCAACTTGCCCCCAGCTCAGTTCAGTTTTCATCACGAGCACATCAAATACTCAACTTGTCTTAGTTTCCACCAATTTCAGGATTCGAGTGCCACCGGTGGACTTATTGCATGCACAGGAGGTTGGCACAAATGTGTATCTCACAGGTTTGTTGAAAATAATAAATGAGAGAAGATGCTTTTGCATAGCATTCCTGACATGGGTAGAGGAGCCTGCAGCACAGGCTGAGCTCCAGGAGCTGCCGCAGAGGGCTTGAGGATTTCCCATGGTTCTGCCTGCTCTCAAGTAGTCTCCCGGGCTCCCTTTCCACATGACCGGTGTGTTGCTGCTCTTGGTTCAGAGTGGCATGTTGAGTTGAAGTTCTTGTAGGTGCTGGGACCTGCATGGGGACAGCCTCACCTCCACCACCACGTGCACAGCGCTCCTCTACCTTTCCCAGGCAGATGATGAGAGAGAGGGAAAAGCCAATAAGCAAATGTTAGTGTAACAGGTCTCTATTGTATGCATGTGGGGCTCCTGGCATCCTAGTGGGAGTGTGCATACCCCATGCTTCAGCATCGTCCCAACAAGGGGCAAATAAAGGGGGATCTGGGCGTTTATTAAGCACTCACTGCTTTAGGGTTGCTCTGGGGAACAGTAGCTCCCTGCACTTTGACTCTGCCCTACACACTAGGGCAGCGCAGGTCTCAGTGTTGAGGTCAGAAGAGCTTGCAGACAGAGCTCCATTTTACTAATTGATTAGTTTTTGTGTCTGTACTAGGGCTTAAATTCAGTGCCTCTCATTCTTGCTTGGCTTTTTGGTTCAAGCCTGGTGCTCTACTATTTGAGCCATATGTCCCCTTCTGGCTTTTTGTTGGTTAATTGGAGATAAGGTTCAGATTTATCTAGCCCAGGATGGTTTCACACCCTGATTCTTTGGATCTCAGATTCCACAATCTCTAGGGCTACATATATTAGCCATTGGTGCCTGGTACAAAATAGTTTCTTGATGCTATGGTCGATGCACGGGATCTGCAGTATAGGCTGCCTGTGGCTTCTGGGGCTGGTCAAAGCAGTTTGTGAGGGCAAGTACAAGCCTGCTTCCACCATGCTGATAGTGGGCACTGAGTAGTAGAAGGGCTGGATCGGCTGGACTCATGGCTCAGACTTATTCCAGGGTCAGTTTTCTGAAAAAGTCAGTTGCAGATCTGACTGGTGTAATTCAATTGTGTGGTTGGTGTTTGCTGTGGATAATTGGATTTTTCTTTGACCTTGGCGCAGTCTGGCTGGCTCACTATCTGCATTGAAAGAAGTTTTTCTACCTCTCTCAAATACAATAAGCCAAACCTGGATCTCATCAAGGACTGGCAGGCCTGCCATTTTCAGGCAGGAATGGCTCTGGGATCCAACCAGCAAAAAAGTCACTGCTGTTTATATTTTCCAGTTTGCCCTTTGTGAGGACATTTCAGGGTAAGCAAACCTTTTTTCCTTCATCCTGGGCTTGTAAGTAGAAATCCTATCAGCATTAAGCCCTTCTAATTTTCAGTGTCAGCCTCTAAACTTCAGTGACATCAAAACTCTGCCTTGTATTGGAATGCAGTGGACACTACTAAGGCAATGAGTTCTAATCAACTGAGACACCAGAAAGAAATACAAGCAAGGGACGAGCTCATCCCAAGTCTTTATGATCAGAAACTAGATTTTTTAAAAAAGGTAACTTTTTATATCAATTTGATTTAAAGTCTCATCAATGTATTTCCTTTTTGAATAAAGAGACAGATAATAAAATGCCCGGTGAAGAACATAATCATTGTAATAATGTCTTTCCACCATTCTTATCACCCATGAAGATAGCTTCATGTGGGAAAATTCATTCCACAAAGTCCAAATATCTATACACAGCAGATCCTTTGCAAACACTGTTTTCTCTCTCTCTCTCTCTCTCTCTCTCTCTCTCTCTCTCTCTCTCTCTCTCTCTCTCTCTCTCTCTCTCTCTCTCTCTCTCGCCTGGGGAAAAATACATTTCATACTTCTACTGCTATTCATTATTTGGACAGCAGGGGGAGATATTTCTCTGATTTTCCTTGCACCTTTCCCCACCATGGCAACTTTGTATGCACAGTGGACCAAGAATTCTTTCATTCAAATCTGTACACAGAATGCACCATATTTGCTAGATGCTTGTTGGTCCTCTCCCCAAAAATCTTTCAGGGACTGGGGGCTTTCGGCAGGCTGTTAATGATTATTCAGCAGGGGCTGATGGTTGGGTTTGCTGTTCAGCCCTTCCTTCTTGCTGCTGCTCCTTGTCATTACATTCAGCTGTCATACAGTGCTTGGGTGCTTGGTATAATCAAGTCACAGAAAACAAAAATTATGGAAATTTACAGCTTATTCTGTTCATTTTGTGGATCAGATTCATGATAGGAGAGGCAAAACAAACAACTAGAAAAACATGAAAAAGGTATATGATTTTAGATTTCTGTGGATGGTATCAAAGGAAAAAACTAAAAGGAAAAAAACAAAGGTAAATGAGAAGAGGTAGATTGTTGGATGAGTGTTTATCTATGCACAGTCCTGCACCTGTGCTAACTCGCATTACCATGGCAGGCCGAGGCCACCGGAGCCATTTGGCTAAGGAGGAGATAGATTAGTGCTCTGAGGGACACAGCCTCTTGCTGCTGGAAAGTGATTGGATGGGGATTGGAGGCCAGACTCTTTCCAAAGCTGAAACACTCACGGAGGCCATGGAAGCCAATGTCTCCCTTGTGTTTCCCATCTTGCTTCCCCTAGCCAGCCTAGTGCCAGGGTTTTCCACCGGATTCCCACTCCATACAGCCAGTGTCCTTCAAGAGAGAAAAGGATTACTAGTTCCCTCCAATGCTCAATGGAAGCTACCCTTTGTTGTATGTGGGAACTGACTCTGATAGAAATGGCAGTAGTAGAAATGCCTACGGTCTGGGGTTCTAGAGTTCTGGACTTGGGGACCTACCAGGGAAGGGCCTGTGCTGTTTAAAAATTATTCCAGAGTCCTTTTGCACTTCCCCCTCTCTCTGTGTGTACATTTAGCTTTCCTACTAAAGTTTCCTTCCTGGCCCTCTCGTTAGGACAAAGCGATGATGAAGAATCCAACAGTGGCAATCACTGGACCATTGGCTGGATTAATTGCACTGTGTGAACTTAAATAGTAGCCATAAAGTTCATGGTGGTGATCTTGGGTGGCATTCTGCATCTGTCTGAAATAATATCAGCACCCTTTGGGTACAAGTGTGGTCTCTTTCAATACCCCAGAGATGCAGTGTCCTTTCTTTGGTGATGTTAGAACTTTTTCACAGGTGTTGTGTTGTCATTTCAACAGGAACACTGGAGCCAGTATGCTCCTTGGGCAGGGCACAGGTACCCGTCTAGAGTTTATTGGGTTGTTTTACTTTTCTTTCATTATGATTACGTTGATAGCAAGGTATCATTGTTTTCAGCGTTGGGCAGTGGTAAGGTATCCATTTCAAGTAGTCAACTTAAAGATATAGTTGAATGAATGATAGGCTAGTTTTGTGGCAGACATGATGAAAGTGCCATTATTAAAGTGATTCCTTTCTTTTCCTTTTTTTTTGTGGTGTTGGAATTTGAATTCAAGGCTTTGTGCTTGTGAAGCTGGTGTTCAGTCATCTGAGTCCTAACTCCAGCCCTTTTTCTTTAGGAATTTTTTTTTTTTTTTTATTGTGAAAATACTATACAGAGGGGATACAGTTACATGGGCAAGGTAATGAGTACATTTCCTATCAAGTATTGTTGCCTCCTCCTTTGTTTTTCCCCTACTATCCCTTCCCTCCCCCTCCTCAGCTACCCCCCCCCCCCCCCCCCGCCAGCCTAAATTGTAAAGTTCATTTTTTGACATAGCATCTTGTACATCTCATTGTTGCAGTGGGTCAATCTGTATTCCTATTTTAGGAATTTTTCAGATAGTCTTGTGGTTTTGACCAGGGCTAGCCTCAGATTGCAATCTTACTACCTCTGCCTCCCATGTAACCGAGACCACAGGCATGTGAACTCACATGAGATTTCTTGACACATGGGTCTTGCTGACTTCTCACCCAGGCTGGCCTCAAACCATGATCCGCCCATCTCCAGTTCCCAACTGTCCAGGATTACAGGAGTGCGCCCCCAGGCCCCCCCCCCCCACACACACACAGTGGACTATATATACACATTTCCTCCATCTGAGACATCTCTGTTCTGACTCTGTTAGTTGGAAACAATGTGAATATTGGAGCTGTACAATTTTAGGAAAGAATGGACTGGGGAGCTCACCCTCCTCATTATGAAATTGAAGTTTGGCTAGCAGTGGCCGGCTCATGGTCAGGGTCCGCTGGCTTAGGTTGTGTGTGAGTTTGTAAGCCTATGACTTGCATGCACATGTGCCTCAGCACTGCTTAAGAGTTGATTCAGGTTATCTTGTCTCTGGGAAGAGAAGGAAGAAGGGGAGTGGGGAGGTGGGTGGGAATATTAGTAGAGAAGGAAAATGCCTAGGAAACCAGGGTGTGGGAACACCCTTCATCCTCTGCCTCTTGTTCTTCCCGCAGGAGCTGGGGAGACGACTATTTCTCCTCATCAAATGCATCAGTAGGGTTTTGCTGTGGAATGTGGTATTAAATACAGTAGGTCAGCATTGGGCTTGAACAAAATGTGATGACTTATTAGGAAATGAATAGAAAGTCACGGATGACCAATCCCAATTGTGGTGATGATTATCAATGCCCCTACGGAACAAATAAAGCTGCAAGATATACTTGCAGGCTGGGACAATTTCATTGTGTCTATAAAGAAATGAGGTGCCGGAGGGAGAAAGGACTTAGCCATGTTTGGAACTTGCTCATACAGGGCCGCAGCCCCCTAGCCTGCTCCACATTCTAAGATCTACTCTGAGTCTGGCTTTCCATGGCTACAGCAACATCTCACAAGGGGGATATTAAAGGCAGCTCCTCATTGCACATGCAACGGAGGAGTCAATGCAAGGTCTAGAGCTGGACCTTAATATGCATTTGCAAAACTAAGGAGCAGAGGGTTGGATAAATCAATGGGACTTGATAAAGGGCTGGGCAAAGTGCTCTCAAGCTCACCCTCATTCCCGAATGAGCAAGCTATGATAGTTTTTCAGTGACACCATTTCTTTATGCCTAAGACATAGAAACTGTATCCTACAAATATGTTCTTGAGATATGGAAGATAATGAGCTAGTAAGAGTGGTAGTTACCTTGTATGAGATCATTTGCTCACGAAATCATGTATCTAATTGATGTGTGTGCCTACGCATTTCTCCTTTGAGACAGACTTTTGCTGTCTGACTTTGAACTCAAGATCTCCTGTTTTCAAATGTAGGATTCTCTTGCTTCAGTCTCCTTAGTGCACCATCATGCTGAGCTTTGAGCAGACACTTACTAGAACTCAGGTGTCTCCTAAGATCTTGTGGGGAAATTGGATAAGAACCATATAAATAAGCTGATAACTAAGGTTGTGATTTGGGGTATAGCTGTCATTCACAATGCACATTCCCTGTGGTTGGGTCTTCAGTGTGCCAGTTCATGTTTGTAGGTAGTGCACGTTAAAGTTTAGGCTTTTTAAAGCTGTTTCTTCAGTTTTCCATTTGAGTGAATATTTGAAGACATTGCAGCCTTGGGTCTCCAGTTCTGCAGAGATTACTGGGCCTGTGGCTCATTCTGCGGCTCCCTTCTAGAATGCATTTATTTTCTCTTCATTCCAGAAAGGCTAAGGATATGCAATCTGGAGGCAGAGTCCATTCCCCCCCCCTAGTATCTGAAGGATGCATATTTCTTGGAAGAGTCGGTAGAACTCCATCTTGATAAACACAGTTGATTGTGAAGGTCAGGGTTTTTCTGTTTCATATGTTGCCAAAGTCAACGATGGCTGAGCACTGCCCCACCTCTGGATTGCAGTTGTATCTTTTCTTTGCTTCATTCCACGAGGATTTTATCTGTCAGGATCTGTATATAGCAAAGTAGAGTGGACATGTTGGGGAGAGTTAGGATCTGGACTCTTGTTTCTAGGGTATTGCTGAGACAGGGTAGATAATTCCCAGAAGGTTTCAAAGAAGGAGAACTTAATCTAGACCTTAAAAGACATTGGAGTTTTTTATATCAGGAAGTGAAACTTAGAAAGCCCAAACTACCGGAGTCTAGGCACACAGATGAGAAAGGTTAGGGTGAGATCTGTGTTTCCATAGAAGAAAAGATGATGCTCTTCTTTGACAGTGAGGGTGCGGGCATCAGCATGGAGCACTGCTTTGGTCTCTTAGTTGATATAACCATGAGCGAGCTATACCTGCTGCAAGGTCACAGAGGAAAGTGGCCTCGGAGGGTTACCTGGGGTCAGCTATAGGCGACAACATGTGATAGTGTGCTGTTGTGCCTGTTCGGGCTGCTGGAACAAAAATAGAACTGATGGTTCGTTAACCACGGAACATTATTTTGTGTCTGCAGATTTGTTATCTGGGAAGGTAATTTCTTATTCAGCGATGGTTTCTTTTCACTGTAATTTTACAATCCTTTTGTTGAAAGGGCAAAGAAGCTCTCAGAGATTATTTCTCAAGCCTACTGATTTTATTCATAGCTAGGACCTCCTGATGTACTCACCTCCCAGGGCTGCTTCTTCCACTATCCCACTGGAGCTAGGAGTTCAACACATGAATTTGAAAGAAGACCATAAGATGCACCTACTTTGTGCCAAGAATAATGCTCGGCGTTTTGGTGTGTCATTGACTTGGAGTAATATTTACTATTCTTGTTTCACAGGGTGGAACAAAGAGGCTCAGAGAAGTTTTATCACCAGTTCTAGGTCACAGGTAAGCCAGTGATTGAGTTCCTTTTCACCTCTACATGTAGAACTTCAACAAGTTAGAAGCTGGCTTTCCAAAGGCTGGCAGAGGAGAAACCATTGGTGTTGACATTAGAAGGAAAGCACAGGGCTGTGGCCGTCTCTCCACATCAAGGCTTTGGAACAGTGATATCCACTAGAAACAGGATGTCAGCCACATGGGCAGGTTTAACTTTTCTGTTATCCCCATGAGAAATAACAGTAAAGACACTTGGAATTCCTTTGAACAACAAACTTGATGTCTCTCAGTATATCTAAAATATAATTTTAGCTGCAATTGGAACTAAATAAGAGTGTGAGATATTTTCATGTGTTTGCATTAAATCTCTGAGAGCTTTGGGTGTATTTTGTGTGGAAAGTGCATCTCAGTTTGATTAACTCCTTTTCAAGTGCTCAGCATATATCTGTGGCCAGTGGCTGCTTTCAGGGTGTATCAGTTTGGAAGAGGCTGTATCGGTAATAAAGTTATAAAAATAGCTGTATATAATCAATCACTTATTAGTTGTTGGGCCTTGTACTAGTTTGCTAGGATTACGATAACAAAAAAATGCAGACTTGATGTGTTAAACAATAGAAATGTATTTCCATCTAGTTCTGGAAGTGACAAGACCAAGAACAAGGTGCCAGCAGGTCAGTTTCTTTGGAGCCTTTCTTCTTGGCAGGTGGATGGCTGTTTTCTCCATACGTCTGCACATCATCTTCTGCCTGGGTGAGTAACACACCCCTTAGATTTCTCTGTGTGTCCAAACATCCTCTGTTTATAAGGATACCAATTAGCTTGAAATATGACACATTCCAAACATCTGGTTTTTTTAAAAAAATTACTTTATTGTTGTTTTAGGGGTAATATGCACTGGGGTTACCTTTATACACAGCAGGTAATAAGTATATTTCCTTCCCTTGGCGTAGTATTGTCTGTTCCCTCATTGTCTCCCATTCTCTCCCTCCTGTCTTTGCCCATGAGTTACGTGGTTTACTTTTAGTGCAGCCCAAAGAGCTCTGCTGCTGTACTTTTCCACCTGTTTTCCACTGATTGTGTGCCCTTCCCCCACCCACCCTCAGATGTGCACATGTATATACCGTATATGAGGTAAAGAATACAGAGTTCGGGGCTGGGAAGGTAGCTCAGCGGTAGAGTGCATACCTTGCAAGCATGAGGCCCTGGGTTCGATTCCTCAGCACCACATAAACAGAAAAAGCCAGAAGTGGCGCTGTGGCTCCAGTGGTAGAGCACTAGCCTTGAGCTGAAGAGCTGAGGGACAGCGCCCAGACCCAGAGTTCAGGCCCCATGACCGGCAAAAAACAAACAAAAAAAAATAAATAAAAATTGTTTAAAAAAAAAAAAAGAATACAGAGTTATCAGAGAATGAAAATTAAGAAAAAGTCTTTTGTTTCCTTATCTTTGGAACTTCTTTTGGTCTCATTGTATGTGACTGTCTAGAATCCTGTATAATTTGTCATATCCCATTGTGTTTCAACCTAATTTCCACAGATCAGGGAGAACATGCGTATAACCTAGCCACATTTCTAAGTTTTTTCTCCAAATATATCCACATTTGGAGCAATTTTGGGGCTAGAGCTTCTATATATGAGCAGTATTTGAGAGAGGAGACACAATTCAGTCTATAAAAGGCATCAAGCTTAACACCGAATCCTGTAACAAGGACTATTGTGAATCCCATTTTATAGATGTAAAATCAAGCTGAAAAGCTGTTAAAGGATTTTATTTTTGTAGTAGTAAGGATTGGACCCGCAGCCTCACACACACATGACACATTACTACTTGACCCATGTCTCCCCCCCATTCCTCCCCCTTTTTCTTTTTCTTTTTTTTAATTTAATTTAATTTTATTTGTGAACATACTGTACAGAGGGGTTACAATTACATGGGCAGGATAATGCGTACATTTCTTACCTAGCATTGCAGCCTCCCTCCCCCTTTTTCATTCACATAATATCTTGCTAACTTTTGCCTGAACTGGTCTCTAACTCAGACCCGCATGGGATTACATGTATGTGATACTATATCTGGCTCCAAGAACTCTTCATTTATTTTTGCCAGTATTGGTATTTTTAAGTAGTTGCATGAAGGGTGACAACTCCATAAGTCAGGTCGTGAGTACAATACTTCTGAGAATGTCTTTCCTTCCTTCCTTCTTCCCAATTCCCACCCCGACACTGTCTCTACCCACAAGATATGTAGTTCATTTTTTACCTTGTGTACATCAAACAAAATGACTACATTTGGTTATCCTCCTCCATTTCTGTGCCTCTTTTGTCCCCAACCAAAATCCCTTGTTTCCATTTCGTGGTATTTGGTTTGATAAACTGTACTTTAGGGAAGTTGCACCTTTGGACTCCCCACCACCCCTCCCGATTAAAGGCTTTCTCTAAAGGTCACACTTGTGGTAATGCAGAACTTAAGGTAAATCTATACTCAGATCTATGTGATAAAATTCTAGATTCATACCAGTCATTTTTGGTCTAATGGAATGTGGCTGATGGGTTTGTTTAGGAGTCATCAAGAGGCTGTTGTAGTGCAGTGGTTTGGGTATGTCCCCAAATTAATGGATTGGGGGCTTAACTCAATGCGGTAGCATTGGGAGGTGATCCTAAACAGGAGGCAATTAGCCTACAAGGAGCTCACTGCCACAGAATGATATAAAGCAAGCTATTTCAGCCATGCTTGCTTTACTTTCTATTGTTCACATTTTAGGTTGCACTATGAGAACTCTCACCAGGAGATGCTATCATGCCCTTTAGTCTTTCAAGTGTTCATATTCACAAGGCCTCATTTCTCCCCTTCCCCCCTCCCCCCCATAAATTATCCGGTATGTGGCACTCTGTTACAGCAACAGAAAACAAACTAAGTCAGGCATGTTGTTATCATCTCTTTCTTATTACATATGGAAGAACAATGGTATTCAAGTAAGGGCTCAAGAAGCTGGGGCATTTTCCATCTCAGGCAGGTTTTTCACTGTTTCTTCTGATAGACTCTGATCGTGAAATGGGGAGGCGAGTCTGGGAGGGGCAAGGCTGGCTTCGTTGATGGAGTTGCATGGTGGTGTTCTGCCTCCTGGACAAACGACAGGTTGTGATGGCTGCTTAGGCTGGCTCCAGCTCTAAGGAGGAATGGATTTTTTTGATATTGAAATCCAGATAACCAAAAATGCACTGCTCTCCAGTGAATATGGATGACATTGTGGGTTGAATTTTATCCCATTCCCCAAGATACTGCAAAGACCTAACTCTGGTTCTTGTGACTTTATTTGGAAATTGTATTCATAAACTACTTTGTTAAATGACAACTCCTTTGTACAAGTACTTCAGAATAATACTAATAAAAAGATGAGGTTAGTTAAGATGAGGTTATGCTGAATTAGAGTAGCTTTAAATCCAATGTCTTGTGTCCTTATAAAGAAGACTGTGTGAGACACAGACATGGGGAAAACAACCCATACAGAGGAAGGCAGAGGTTTGAGTTATGCATCCATATGAACAACATCCAATAAACTACATCTAATGAACAACAGCAGCCACCAGATGCTGGACAGAGGCAGAGGGAAGATTGCCCTTCAGAATCGCCAACTCTTGACTTTTGTACCTCTAGCTTCTTCCCATGCATCTTCAGGATGCACTTTAGCTTCTTGCTTCTGGAACCCCAATGCATTTTTGTCATCTTTTAAAAAGTTAATTATTTACTTATTTGATGGTATTTGTATAGTTGATATACAGAAAGGTTATAGTTACGTGAATCAGGTACAAATCAATACAGGTCTTTCTGAACCATGTCTCCCCTTCTATCGCTCTCTCCCATTCTTTTCCTCCCAACCCCACACATAAGATATCTGGATCACTTTCCACTTAGTGTCTAGTAAGGACCACGGTTGTATTTATTCATCCTTGTTCCACTTTTTATACCCTCCCCAATACAAACAAACTAGCAAGTAAGACAAGAGGAATAGAAAACCAAAACAGAACAATGACAGCTAAGGTTTGTTTCTTGTTTCCTTTTCTTGAAGTTCATTTCCTACAAAATGATTTTGTATGATCATCTGCCCATAGCTATTGAGCCTTTGCCAACCACCCCTACCCACAGCCTCCTTTGGCTTCTGTATTTTAATGACTAGGGTCCTGTATGATCTGGTGACTAGAATGTGCCTATAAATCCACAAGGAACCATACTGAATGACTAAAATGAACAAAACTGGGACCAGTTTTTTGTCATCTTAATTCGTTAGGCTCGTGGAACTTTGTTACAGCAGACTTACGGAACTAATATAGACGGAAAGGGAGAAACATGCATGGAAATAATTGCTGTGGATGATAAGAAATGTGCCTTGGGGAGAAAATGGGGGCACAGCAAGTGTCTGGGGACTTCTAGCAAAGACCAGTCTCAGAGAATAGGAATTAAGGTCTCTGAATCTTCATAGAAATGGACAGAAAAGAAACTAATAAGAAAAGTTGATCTGGGTGATTTTCAGAGTCACCAAGAATTGGGCTGGAATTCAGTATTCCTATAAGCTGGAGCAAGGTGGGCAAATAGGGTCATAATATTCAATGTTCATAGCAGAGAATGGAAGCAGGTAATTTAGGGGGATGGGTGAGTTTGGAAGGACTGGGAGAGACCAATGGTAAGAGTGACATTGACCAAGACATGTGGCAATGAACTGCTACGTTGAACTTAAACCTCTTTGTACAGCCATGTGAAGATAATACTTAATAAGCTATTTAAAAAATAAACTGAGCAAAGGGAAGGAAGTCGACCTTCTGCATCCACATTCTGCTTCTTTAGATTTTCTGTCTCTAAAAACTAAAACCCATCATATCTGTGCTGAATTTGTACACACATTCTCCCTGCCACTTACTCCCCAGGCAATGCCCCATGCTGGTGATTTACATAGCATTTACATCGTATTGGTTATTGTAAGTGATCCAGCTATGATTTAAGGTACACAGGAGGATGCAGAGAGTCTATGTGCAGATACTACATCATGTTACATGAGGGGCCTGAGCACTGCGGGTTTTGTTACGGGTGTGGGTACTGTAATTAATTCTCTGCAAAAGCAGAGAGATGACTGTCCACGTCTTACATTGGAGGCTATTTTCTATTAAAAAAAAGTCTGACATATGCATGGACAGCGCTAGTCTTGAGGAGAGAAACACTCTAACAAAGCTTGGGATGATGATGTAAAGATGCATGAGAGTAAACCTTTCATGGCAGGAGAAGGAGGCTACAACCTCCACATGAATGACATCTTCCTTGCTCAGACTACCAATGGGCTGAGGGATAAAGCACTGCAGGAAAGGTCTGGCTTCACTTCTGCAGATAGAGCTGCAAGCTGAGGTAGCCAAAATGGAAAAGGACACTTTCTTTGGGGTCTTGTATTAGTGACAATTTCACCTCAGGGGAGGTAGGGACTAAGAAATTCTCCCTCTGAAGTTAATTTTGAGCTGAGAATTGGTTGGTACAGTGGAGATGGCATGGATGTTTAAGATAAAGCCAGGTGAGATTTCTCTGTTTGGGGTACCCATGACTGCATAGAACTTGTAAGTGCCAGAGAAAAGCCGAAGACCAAATTGGGACTGTACTTTAGATGAAGGAGAAAAAAGATTTGAAAAGAAATCGAGAGAGCATCCATATTTAAATTCTTGCTGGCAAATGAAGAAAAAAAATCCAAGGACTTTTCTTCTTTTCTCCCTTTCTCTTTCCTTTCCACAACCGAATGCCATGTGCGTCCTTTAAGTGGATCATCAAGGCAATTATATTTCGCATATAAGCATTGTGACTATATAAAAGCTAGCCATTCCAGTAGAGTAGTTGTGGAAGGGGGCAGTCAGTGCTAGGACAGTCAGGCAGCCCCTTTTCTGGAAGGATTACTTTTGTGTATGTCTTTAGGGAAATCTGGTCATGCTTTTCACAGGCTGCTATTCATACCTCCTACATATAAATGGTTTGTTTGTCTCATGCTTATTGGTTTAGATAGTTGCACGTGGTTAGATAAACCTTTGTTAACTCCTATTGTAGGAAATTAAAATATTAGCATCAATTGTAACTTTCCCACAATGATATTTTCACATTTGCAGTATAGCAGTGCATTATATATACAGGTATATATGACAGAGATAGACACACACAGGCAGACCGGCCTGTGTGGATAATGGGTGTGTCTAAGCTGCTTAAGCATCATTCCTCATCTGTAAGGTAGAAGTGATAGAAACTACCCGAGAGAGGGTTAAATGACACTATGCATGTGCACCAGTTTGATAATACTGATAAATAGTTAATAATTACTACTGCTAAAGGAGTGCTTTAAATTCAATCAGTGAGGTATTTTGCATATGTTGATGACTAATCCTCAGAAGATACTAGCAATAGATGATACTATCATTCTTGCTTTATGAAGAAGGAAAAATTTAAATGTAGGATATTTAGATAACTTTCAAAATCATACTGTAAATGCAAGATTTAAATCCAGAAAGCCTACTAGTAGACTTCTTGCTGGTAACAATTTACATTGCCTAAGATAATAATAAGCGTGTACTTACTGGGTTTTTTCCCCTCTCCAAAGGTGTCAGACAATAAGATCAAAGTGATTTCATTTGCTACCAATTTCTCTCCATCCTGTGGTCACCTGCAGGGGTTCTGTCTTGTTCACCCCTATTCCTGGCATTCAGGCACCCCTTTCTCTGTGAACAATGGAGAAAATATCCTTTCTTCTTGGGTCTTTGTTTAGTGGAGGGTGCTAGCAAACCACTGTGCTGTTTGGGATTGAATCCCTTCTGGGTCGTACTTTGCTTGAGATGCACCTTGTTGAAATTCTGTATGCTTAGACTAGTCATCCAGCTGACCATAAAGAACATGTGGTTTTCTGCTCCTATAAACTCCTAGAGCTCATTGATCATAGAAATTTAGTCTTTTTTGCGCCGAATGATAGTCTTAATGAGAACTGGAGACCTAGAGATGTGTGATTACTTTCAGGGGTGTACCCAATTGAGATAGAGTTCAACTGGAAACCAGAGCACTGCCATTTCAGTTTGAATAGGGGAGGAAACCTGAAACTTTAAAGATTTTAAAATATAGCCTTTCCTAATATGTCACAGAACATTTGAACTAAGCTGAAAAAAACCCTTTACCTTTTTTTGCCAAATACAACACATGTCTTTAAAAGTATATTTGAATCACGAATACTCTATTTTTAGGACTTACAAAAGTGCATATTTAGAATATTCCCTTGTAATAAAATTATGACAGTATTACTTATGGCACTTGATGAGATCTCATCAAGTTCTGTACAAGCTGGTGTTTTTTTTCAGCACATCATAAATCAAATGAATGTCCTATAAAATACTAACAGCATTCAAAACATGCAGAAGTGTTATCACTTATGGAAAACTCTAAGCATCCATGAACAAGACTGAAATAATTCCACTAATGGAAACCTTAGAAGAGAGAATTTGAATCAAAGGCTCTGTTTGAATCATCTATAAATTAAAATATTACTTTAATACATGAACCGTTTGGAAAAGAGCTAATCCAAATTTCAAAGTGAGTAGCTTATGATTGTACTAAAAAAGAAGAAATTTGTGAATTTAAGAAAAAGTTCTTATTAATAATGGTCAAAAGTAATGATTATTCACTAATCAAAGCCAGGCATTTACCAGGTACATCACCTAGACACAGTCAACTACTCCTTTCTCCAAGATGCTTTTGTCTCTTGTTCATGTTTCATATCTAGGTGTAACCTTACTTTTGTTGTCAGTCAGTGTGTGTAGGCAGTGTTTCATATGACCAAGGACTCTACCTCTTTATTTATTTTTAACAGGTGGGTTACTCAGTGTCATATATGGTATATATAGTAGGTCTTTTGATTCCAAGTCTTTTGGAAATAAAGATCAAACAAAACAGAACAACTTAAGGCTATTTATTTGGCTTTTACTATAGAAAGGAAGTTAGATGTTGTCATCTGCATTTTAGCACAAATTCAAAGGCAAGCAGAGGAGAGGGAAAACATCAAGGGGAGAAAAAGGAAGGCTGTAGGCAGTCCCTGATTGGAGTGTGGATCTGGAAAAGCTGGAGGAAGCTTTCTAGAAGTGTACCCTGCACAGGGGTGTGGAGTTGATATTATTTGGTTGGAAGCAGGAATAAAAATTATGAAAGAAGTCAGTTATAAATCAAGTCTTGGGTATCTTAGGGATGTTGTCTCAGGGCTTATTATTTAGTCTCTTGAATCAATTATTAGATACATTTGTTTGACTTCCTAGAGATCTAAAGATAAACGATTGGCTTTCTGGGCTGGTTGTTGAAGATTATGGTTCACTGTTCTTATAGGTCTACGTAGATGGTTTATATATGCGATCTGCTCATTAAATATGCATTCAGTCTGTCAGCCTTCTTCCGTTCATATCAAGGCTCAGATATCTTTCTGTTAAATATAAAATGTTTTCAGCTTTGCAAGTCATATGATCTCCTAAGCAACTATTAGGCTCTGACATTTTAGTACAAAAGAGCTACAGACAGTATGTGAACAAATGGATTGGATTATGTTTCAATAAGATATCACTAAAAAAAAGAAGAGCAGGCTCAATTTGACCCAATAGCCTAGTTCATTGGCACTTGTTCTAGAGTAAAGTGTTTCTACCAAGTCAACAGACGTATGCCTCACATCTTTGTCCTGTCCTTGTTTCATCCCTTTTGGCTCATTTTATCACAATAGAGGCTGTCTGTAATCACTTTTGTCTAGTTTCTGAAAGGTGTCACGTACTGGAAGCTTAGTTCAGCAACCAAAAATCTTGAAGAAAGACCATTATATTTCCCTTCTCTGAAAGGATGCTTAATGCCATTCATTTAATAACTTGGGTGTACTGGGGTTTGACTCAGGATCTTCTGCGCTTGGTAGGCAAGTTCTCTATCACTTGAGCCATACCCCGACATCTCCCTAAAGTGGTAACTTCTATCCTCCTGTTTTTCTTTTATCTCATCCTCTAGAGCCACTACTTCTAGTTCAGAAGCTCTTAGTTCGTAAAACTCTTCTCCAAAGGTACTTTCATACACAGTGAGTCAGTACCATTTTCTCTTTAACATATCATATGCCAGGCAAAGCAGCTCTCTCAAATTTGCGAAGGTGCTCTGTCCCTACGCTAGGCCACTCACATTGAAACATAGTTCTAAGCATAGTTCTGACATAGTTCTAAGCATCAAATGGATGCTATCCAGAGGGACTGAGGGCCATTTCTTCCTCATATCCCCTTGAAAGTAAGAGCCCTCTCCCAGAACATACCAGAAGGCTTACCTTCATGTCTTATTGACCCAATTGCATCCCATCAAAGCCAACACTGCCAAGGGTCATGGAACCACCATGATTGGCTTAGATCAAGCAGAAGTCACCGGAGGAACCTGGAGACACATCTTGTCTTCCCCGATACAGGTGGCCTTTCAGAGGAGGGTGAATGTGAATGAATGAACTTGGGGTTCTTTAGCAAGGACAAAAGATATGGTTGATATACAAAAGCCAATGAGCTATGTCTTCAGCAAGAAGAAAGGGATCAGCAGAAAACAGGCAGTACAGAAAAGACAGCAGGAGAAAACTGTGATGAAGCCATTGCCAAACTGGCAAAGGTGCTCTGCCTTTCTCCTCTCCGGTCCAGTTGGGAGGTCTGCAGTTCCCTCTTCTTACATTTCTCAGCTTCTGGGGCCACTGAGAGCCACTCTGTGAGCACTTTAAGTAGTGGCTGCTCTGGACGTGGAGACGGAAACCCTCTTGTCATGAATTGTAGCTGTTGCTACTTGACTGTGATGATGGATATTAGTTACTTTATAAAGAAGGTCGCTGTCCCTCTTCCGAGCGCAGGCAGTCATTATGAAGATTAATGAGGTGTTTTTCTCACAAAGTACCTGGCACAGGAACACTCACTGCTTTGTGTTTCCTTTGGATTAACAAAACCTGTCTACTATTTGTTCCCTGTACTCACTCATTTTGTGATTCTCAATGTTCAGAGGTGGCTTCCTTCTCTGCCCTTCTTCCTTCTCCTCTCCACCTGCAATGCTTCTCCCTGTCTTCTCTTTGGATCATCTCTGATCTTCCAAGTCTGGCTTGATGACAGATTATTTATGAGATCTTCTCCTTGACTAGAGATTCGAGGTGTCATTCTCTGAAGGAGCCATCAGAGTATGTGTAGGATAGAAGGCATCCCACATACACTTGCATGGAGTCAGAAGGAGCCTTAGACTCAACATTGTTCAGGAGATAAATGGATCATCAGAACCCTGGAATCAGGAAGGGGTCATTCTGAGATAAGAAGTGACAGGAAACAAGGGCTTAGAAGCTCCGGACTGAGCAGGACAGAGAAAGTACATGGGGAGCCTTTGGCTGGAGTCCTGGTCCTTCACACATAAGTTATGGATCTTTTTTGAGCCAAAAGGAGGCCATGCTTAGATCTTCCCCATTCCCATCTTCTGTGAGAATGTAAACCACACAGAAGCAAGGCCTGTATTTATTTTATCTACCAATTTATCAATCTAACTCGTAGGTGCATTTGGAAAATTAATCCATGTAAAAGTAAGAGGGAAAGTGTTTATAAACCTCCAGGGTGTGATACAAATAAATGGTACCTCTGGGAGCTCAGTGAAGACTTCTGTAGAGGATAGGCATACAGTGGATGTGGGTGGATAGACTCCATGTCTCATGTAGAAAGTAGAGCATACTGGTAATTCTGTTTAAATCAAACTCTGGAATAGTTTAGAGCAGGAGAAAGCTTGTCTTATGTCAGATTATCACCTATATCTCTCTCCCAACCACTCGTCTAATGTCTGATAGCAAACAGATAACAGCATGCTTCTACCTGTCTACTGACCATCAGAACAGACATTGCTAATTGATCTCATGCATTTCCATTGAGCCAAAGCATAGCTTCCAGCAGTTTAAAAGAAAGTTATTTTTATAGGCAGCTGATACAAATTGATGAGAGCTCGGACTTGTATTTAAGTCTATTTGCCATTTTTGGTGCTTGTATTTTGGCATGTTTTGTTACTGTTCCTAAAATTCTCCATTAGTACAATTCTACTACTTTTCATTCTGCTGGCCATTTCTTTCTTTTCTTTTCTTTTTTTGGCCATTGGGAAGTTCTTTGTCTAAAAACAGAAGTTTTTTGTCTAAAAATAATCTCTCTTGTAGTAAAACTAGGATTGTCCTTATCCTTCAACTGGAACAAGTATCTGAAAGAAATAGGATATGTTTTGTTTGCTTCTGTCATAAGGACAATATCAAAGGAGAAATGAATCAATCCACTTTAGTGAGATTACAGTAAAATTTATTAGAAGCAAGCCCCCATGCACATAAGGACCTCACCTGGAAAACCAAATTCACTTTTAAGTGCTCTGCTTTGTTTCCATAATCTACTGTTCTTATGCACTTTTTATTTTTAGCATTTAAAGTACTTTGCAAACATTTCCTAATTGATTTATTACCTTGGAACGAGTTCAGAACACAGCAAGAAGAGAGATTAAAAAGCCAGAAGAACTGATTTATTATGAACGATTAAGAACTGGATCTGATCTGAACCTTGACCAAATAAGGATCCGTGGGCAAATATCTTAGTCACTGTAGTTGCCTGGCAGCATGTAAACCCCTAACCAGAGACAAGTTATTTAATTTTAGGTATCAAAAGGAAAAGTTTATGTGCTTGTTTTACAGTTAGGCAGGTTGGCTCTCTAGGGTCATGAGCAGTTCCAAAAACACTGCAGACTGAGGCAGTCATAAGGTCAAGAACAAGAAAACAACACACTTTTCTACATGAACAGGAGATAAGACCACCGAAATGTGTTCCCATTCTACCATTCCCATCCCCCTATTTCCAATGGTCCCTCTGCTTTGAACAGACAATTTTAGGAGATTTTTACTATCATTATACCTCTGGAAATAAACAGAATCTCCAACACTATTCCGCAGCCAGGGGAAGGAGGAGGGAAGGCCAGTCTAACTCACTGTGGAGATTGCTGGCCCAAACCATTGTATCTGTTGATTATAGATGCCAAAATGGGCATTCATGCATTTGTCTTTACGAGGTTTCTCATTTAGCAAATCTCAGGGTTGCTGAACACTTGTAATAACGATATCAACAAAATGACTCCTAAATCCTTTGTTTCCAAATATCCTTAGTTTTATTTTTGTTTATTGTTTTTAAATACGTGTCTCTCAAGGAAGTATTTCTTTCCCCTGTATCACTAATTAACTCATACATGCACTGAATTACTGCACAACTTAACTAATTTTGGGAGAAAGGTGCTAGAAACACTAAGTTTTTGAACTCAGGTCTTTAAACCTCTAGGCAGAGCTTCTCCTGCTGAGCTAGGCCTCCAGCTATGCTGGTCTCCACTGGTTGTTTTGGATGCACAATCTTGCTTGCTGCCTGGAGCCCCACCCAGAAGATTGCAATCTCTCTAGTGTAGGCCATGGCCATTGCTGGGCTTCTCTCAGTTGAGTTGGGCTCTCCTGGAGCTGTCTGCTGGAGATGGCCTGGAGCTGTGGTCCTCCAAATTCCAGACTCCCATTCAGCTTAGGATGACAGGTTTACCACTGTGCCTGGCTATTGGTTGAGAGGGCTCTTGAGGACTTTTCTTCCTGGGTGGGTCTCAAACTGCAATCCTCTTTTTCTCAGCCTTCCATGTAGTTAAGACTATAGGCGGGAGCTGCTGACACCCAGCTGGGGGAAAAGAAGCACTTCAAAGAAAAAGAGTGTCACCCTCCCCTTTAGACCCTCCCATTGCACCAGGAGGGTGTAATGCTGAGGGTGTAATGTCTTCACGGCAACTCTATGGCTAAGCTCTTCTCACAGGTGAGGCCTGGGTTTCTAGTCATTCACGTGGGTGAGGATGCCTGCCCTGGACAGCCCTGGAGAACAGAAAGAAATGATACTGGCCTCAGCCAAGTTGAACTTGAGCACTACTGAAAAAATAAAAGAAAACTTCTAAATCCCAAGGCACAGGGTTTGCAAAAAAAAATGAAGTTAGTTTAATGGAGTAAATCAGATCCAAAGAACAGAGAGATCCAAAAGAGAGCTTGAAGACTTTCAGGTGGCAGTGGTGTCATGATCATAGGTGAAAGGGTTTGTTTTGTGGGGGAGTCAAAGAGGGTAAGAGACAGATGAATAAGAGTACAGGTATAAGACACTGCCACTCTGTGACACAGCTCTGAGGAGTCACATTCTAACTTAATTCTAACTTAATTAATGATGCTCCTGGAGTTGGGACAAAGCCCTGCAAGGCTTGTCAGAGCATTGCAGGGGTACAGAGGAGGAGTGCAGAACTGTTCACAAGTGTTCACAAAGAGTTTCCTAGGAGGTGACATTGAAGTAATTCATTATGGTGTGAAATTCACTAGATGAAGGAACAAAGCAAATTTCTGGTACAGGAAAAAACAGCTGCAAATGTAAGGGGGTCTGGAAGAATGGGTTGTTCTGATGATGTCCTGCAGAATGGCAGGCATGCACAGATACTCAAGTAGAGAAGTAGGAATGCTGGAGAGGTCAGTGCTGGACGATGGTGAATTGTAAGTGGTGTGTTAGAATGTGGGCATAGTTGTGCAGGCCTGGGGAAGTCATTGCAGAGTTGTGTAGGAAGTTCCAAGATGGGAGAGTGATTTGAAAAGATCATGTTGTTAAGGGTACGGAGGATGGAGGTTGGATTAGGAGTCTACTGAGACAATCTGGGTGGGAAATGATGAGGTTGTGAGTCCGCAGGAAGGTACCGCATTCGTCACCCCTGTGAAATGACTAGAAACTCAGGCCTCACCTCACGTATAAGAAGAGTTTAGCTTTAGAGTAGCCGCTGAATGGGGAAGTAGTAGGTAAGATCTGCACTGTTATTTCCTTCACATTCATGCCTACATCTGTCTTCTAGATGAATCAGGTTAGATGTCTCACATTTATGCTGTGGAGAGGACTGGTGGCTAGCATGTGGAAATATCCAGAAGTGATTGACTTTTAACTTGCTGTGACACAGAGGTCAACAAATGTACAGAACAAAACCACCTGGCATGTTCTTTGTTATGTAGTAAAATATAAATATAGGTGGCTGTTCATAACTCTTTGTCATATTCATTTTCTCAATATTTGGAGTATTTTCATTAATATTTCTATAAGTGTGTATTTTTATGTGCATGCAGAGGGTTTACAGAATTGAAGCATTTTTGCATTTTACATTCTCCATTCAGCCTTCTGTTACAAATATTTTCCATTCTACAAAAAATTCTTAGTGAACATAATTTTGAGTGCTTATATACTTCTTTTGTATTATTTTATTATTACTCATTTAAGTAATACTATTAATTCAAGACATATTGAATGAATGAATTTTCCCTATCATAAATAATATTTTGATGTATATTTTATAAGAATTTTTACAGTAGCTTTGTAATGACCCCAAATGGCAGTTCACAGAAGAATAAACCAATTGTTGGATATTCATGCAATAGACTACGATCCATCAATATAAAGGAAAAATATAATTTCAAACACAAATGATCTTTAAAAATATTATGTCATGTGAATGTTACTGGACACAAAAGGGCATATACTGTGGATTGTCATTTATGCATAATTCTAGGATGAGCTAAACAGAACTTGGGTAGTAGAGATTGGAGCCATGGTTATTTCTTGGAGTGGGTAAGATGGGCATTTCTGGAATGATGAAGACAGTCTATGCCTTGATTGCAATTGTGGTGATATGGTATGTGCATTTGTCACAGTTCATAAACTTTACCATATGTAAATCATACCTTAATTAAAAAGCATGTCTAACCAATTATTCTCTTTTCTCTGGCTTGATAAATTTGATGCAAATTTTGATAATATAGGAGGGATATATGGTGCATATCACATACTGCATAGATTGAGAGCCACAGATTTTAAGTCATATACTCCAGTATTGTAGGAAATGAGACACAAAAATACAGTTAAACAGTTTTAAGTCCTGAGTATTGGCCTAGTACAATCTCCTGAGTTTATGGGACTCCCACAGATACCTAATACATAAGATTTCTGTACAATGCTATAAAAGGACCTTCACAGTCCCCTGAACAACGGGTACTTCAATAAATAAGATAAGTGGAGGAACAAGGATGTAGAAATATAAAAACTTTTAGAAGGTCAATGAAGCCTGCGGAGAGAAAGCTCAATAGTACAGGGACAGATAGAAATGAAATGGAGTTTTCAGTGCTTTAGATAGAAAATTACAAGGCACTGCTTTAGCTTAGCTGGAGTTGGAGTGAGACATTGCAGGAGAGCAGTTTACAAACCAGGAAGGAATCGGCTTCCATCCACATAAAGGATAGTGATAGGTAATAGGGTCAGGCTCTTCACCACGAGAGAAATGTTCCACCAGCAAAGGAAATTAAGACTGTGTGAAAATGTTCTCTCTTATTTTGGGTAGTTGTTGCAAAACGTTGCAAACTCATAAGAAACTGAACGTTCTGATCAGTACTTGGATAAAAATAATATAAACAGATAAGAATGAGGGCTCATATCTGTAATCCAAGCTTTGTGTGAGATTGTAGGGAGAAGGATTCTGGTTTGAGGACTGTTTGAGGGGGAAAAATTTGAAATTCTAGCTGAAAAACAACAAAAGAATAAAAAGGCCAGAGAGGTAGAGTGCCCATGCAAGGCTCTGAGTTCAAACCCTAGCGCAATAAGAAAAAGCATACAAATAATAAAAAGAAGTAAATAAGTAGGAGGAAGAAGAGGAGGAAGAGGAGAAGAAATATCTTTCAAATTGTCAGTGTTATCGTGACAAATTAACATATACCAGGTAGCAGGCAAGGTCATTCTTGGAATGGTTTGGACCAGACCTACTGTCTGGAAGAGTCTCCAAGTTCATTTAAGGCACTGAGGGCTCTAGAGAACCTCTAAGCAGCAGATGAATTTTGATGCCAGAGCAGAGGCACCAATTATGCCATTGGTTTCTTTGGCTACGGGTAAAGAAGGTAAATTCCTTCTGTGAACTTAGAATCCAGTGAATCCAGTGTGGGAATAACAAATTGATGGTTTTTTTTATCCATAAAACTTACTGGGAGCCTTGGGTAAATCAGAATATGAAGAGTCATCCACGCTGAAAGAGGAGGCTCAGATTTGATTAGTGATGTCTGTTGAGGGGTATGGAGGCATAGATGCCAAACATTGACTCACCGTTCCTGGCCTAAGTTTTTGCCTGAAGGAGCAAGTTAGGTCACGATTCTCAAAACGACCAGTGGTCGGGTGTGGTGCCGGGAAAATTCAAGCATACTAGACAGGAGATTAGACGCTATTTCTTCCAGAAGCTTTCAAGGGGGTAAAGCTGGCATAAGAGAGCCAAACACAGAGACTGACAGAGGAATCCATCCCTCTGAGTAGCTGGGAAGAGATGGAAGCCAGGTGCAGGAAAAGATGACCGGAGTAGAACAAATGTGTACAGAGGAACCGAGTATTGACTAGGTGAGGAGATGGGCTCAGTGTCCTGTCTGGCTGTGGGGGTAGCCAGAAAGTGTCATCAGAGTGCTGCCTCTGTTCCCCTGATTTTGACTAAAGTTAGCCCGGGTTGTTTAGATGGGATTCTGAACTTCAGTTAATGAAGGCAGACACTGTGAACTGTTTTGCCTCTGTTAGTGTAGGATGAGGAGGATGGGTAAATTATGAGCATGCTGTTTTACTCTAATTAAATATCACAAATCAGGTAAAAGTAACATAGAGGCTGGGCACCGTGGTTCATCCTTGTATTCCTTGTACTCAGAAGGAAGAGATAGGGAGGAACATGGCTCAAATTTGAGGACAGCTAGGGAAAAAAATTGTAAGAAGACCCATCTCAGGCAATACAATTTAGACGTGATTATGCACACTTGTCATTTCAGCTACATGACTATTATGAATAGGAGGATCATGGGTCCGACTGGCCTAGACCAGGTTACTTAAAAAATAAAAGTAAAACTGACTGGAGAATCACAGCTCCAGAGCCAAAGTGACTGCTTAAGGAACATCAGAAGCTTACTTTATACCACCTGTGGACTGGGAAGCCCCAAATCAGGATGCCATCCCAAAATTGGGGTTTGCCATAGGCAAAACCTGCCTTACAGGGCAGAGCGGGCTTGATTTCAAGGACACTCATTTCATTTATGAAGCCTCCACTTCCGTCACCTCAACACTTCCCACCTCCCCATGGGTGTTAGGATTCCAGTGACTTTGATGGGGACACACTTAATCAGACCATAGCACATCTCCTAACATCAAATTGGATTGGCAACATCTCCATTTCCTTAAGATCATTGCAGAGACTGCCAGGGACTAGTTATAGAGTTCAATCCTTTGCTTTTCGAATTGAGTCTGTGTTGTGCCGTCACAATGCCCTAGTAAACAGACACAAAAACTAAGGTAGACTAATATGGGACAAAGGCAGACTTTGAACCCAAGAACAAGTTTTCTCAAACACTCTTAATACTTCTCACAGTAATGAGCAAAGTTAACAGACGTTAACATTGAAATCTGTATGTTCCTGGTAAGTTTATAATTCACTACTGTCCCGTCTGCTTGTAGATTATGTGCGACTGCAGATTCTGAAGTGCTTCTACAAGCAAGGAATTGAAAATATTCTTTTGACAGTTAAATAATCCAGTGACTCAGCAGCTCCTATTGAAGACCTCCTACATCTTGCTCTTGATTTTGATGGCTTCTGGTTTTTCACGCAGCCATCTAGGCTTGAAATGTTAGGATCTTCTGAGACCTGTGGTAGTTATTGAGCATGTTTCCTGTTTCAAACAGCTGGAAATAAAGATCACAGCTTTATTGGGAGTGAAAATGACTGTTTTCCACCTTGTACCCATGGAAATATTGAGGGAATGGTAGCCATCAGCGCACACTGGAGGATAGTTGGGCATTGTACCTGGTGTCCAGAAAGGACCCACAAGTTTTTGGAAATAGAGGTTAATCAGTACCATCTTTAAAAGATATTTTTTCCCACATAAACCAAGTGATGAAAGTGAAGTGGGAAGATAACATCAATGATTACTTTATTTCAAGAGTCATTTCAGGCCTGGGGTGCTTGATCCAGGTTTCATTTTGATGTGAACACATTCCTAGGTCCTACTTTAGCTCAGGGGTTCATTTCTGTCCTGTGACTTGTGTGAGGAATCTACTTTGTGAGAAGTTTAGAGGTTTAATTATTAATGCAGAAGATGATCTGGAGCTAATTGAAGGTTGAAGGAACTAAGGGCCTTTGTTGGTCATTGGAAAGTCACTTAAAAGTCAACAATCATGTAAAATAACTCTTCTGCATTCCCACCTGCTTATCTTTCCCACGCTTACTAGCTTTCTCCTTCCTCCTTTTCTCAGATGGACTTCTTTCTAATCATCTTCTCTTTTGATTCTTTTATATTTCTTCCTCCTACTACCAGTCACCCACTGGGACAATGTGTACTAGGAATACCAAACTCTAGAAATTAGAGTTTCCCTGGAGTTTACATTTGGGTAAATGGAGGCATACTCTAGGGAAGAGATTTGAAGTATATTCAGAATAGGAATGTCTCTTGTGATAACCACCCAATATCATTACTTACTTTTATTGCTTTATATTTATTCCTTGATTTTGGGAGATTAAACCGGGGCCTTGTGCATACTTTGTGTTGCACTATACTCATAGCATCCCATATTCTTGTTTAGTATTTGCCAAAATTGTTTAAAAATACAGATTTTTAAAAAATATTCTGAATGATCACATCTGTATAAAATATGTTCAAAAATACAGAAACTGCAGAAAAAGTAAAAAAAATTGTCTTCTATTTCTTAATCCACAGATAACTGCTGCTAACAATTAGAATGTATTTCCCTCCAAACTCCTTTCCACATAAATGAACAAAAATACATTTATTGTAATGAAATGAGATTCTGTTACAGAGGCACATTTGAATCCTGTTTTTTTTTCATGCTTCGCTTCTTGTTAGTATTATATCACGATATTAAATATTCTTGAAAATGTGATTTTAATAGGTGTATACTTTTCTATCTCATGGTAGTGACATACTTTATCCATTTGTGGCACCCATTGAAGAGAGTTGAAACCGGAGTACTGCCACAGGAAAGGAGAGGAAAAGAGAAGGGCAGGATAGAAAAGAAAGGAAAAGGGAGACATAGGAACAAGAAAAGCAAGCCCTTGTCTGGGGAGGCATGCCTTGCATTGCAGCATTTGGACAGTGGATGTCTGGAGTGGATTTTGGATCGAGGTTGGTCCCAGGCAAACTATGTGAGACTTTATCTCAAGAATAAGGGCAACAGGATCTAGGGGTGTGGCTCAAGAGGTAGAGCATTTGGAGTCCAAACCTTATGACTGTTCCCACAAAAAGTTTCTTATTTTTTCCAGCTTTTCTTGTATTTGCTTTTTCTTAAAACATGAATCGTAGTGATGAATGTGTTTTGTTGTGACACAGATGCATGTTTTGTGCACAGACCGCACCCACCCTCTCTCCTCTGTGACCCTTCCCTGCTGCTCCACTCCCCTGCCCCTTTCTAAAATGTAAATGTAAGAGAGTTCTTATGCTTTAAGTGGTGGTGGTGGGGTGAGGGGAGAAAGGGGTAGAGAACAAAGATCTCCAACAATCCCAAAGGTTTTGTTCAAAGTTCTCAAATAGGTTTTCTCTCTATAGGCATTCACAAGAAGAAAAAGGGTAGCTTTGTACTTCGTGTGCTTTAATTGTTATCGTTTCTCCTAACTGCCTTTGTTTTCCTCCTCTTCCCATATGCAGTACAGACCTCTCTTCATTCTGTGCTTCATCCTCCGGCTACCATCTCATTCACTGCCTTTGCTTTCAACTTCCCTCCGGACTTTGCACAACACCCTCACTTCATTTTTGTAAGCTTTTGTTAATCTTACATCTTCTCTTCTCTTTCTTCATACTTCTTTCCTTTTTCCCTCTCCTTTCTCCCTCCCTCCCTCCTCCCTTCTCTTCCTTTCTCCCTCCCTCCCTCCTCCCTTCTCTTCCTTTTTCCCTCCCTCCCTCTTCCCTTCTCTTCCTTTTTCTCTTCCTCCCTCTTCCCTTCTCTTCCTTTTTCCCTCCTTCCCTCCCTTCCTTCCTCCCTCCCTCTCTTCTTTCCTTCCTTCCTCCCTCCCACCTTCCTTCCTTCTTTCCTTCCTTCCTTCCTTCCTTTCTTCCTTCCTTCCTTTCTTCCTTCCTTCCCTCTCACCTTCCTTCCTTCCCTCCTTCCCTCCTTCCTTCCTTCCTGCCTTCCTTCCTTCCTTCCTTTTTTTCTTCCTCTTTCCTTTCCTCTACTTTTACTGAAGTATTATCGAAAAACAAAACTTACATATATTGACATTGTATGATACATGTATACACTGTGAAATGATTACCACAATCATCTAATGAACAGATTTACCATCCCATAGTTTATTTATATATTTGTTTATTTGTTTTGGATATGAGAACACTTAAGATCTGCTTTCAGCGATGTTTACATGTGTGATTTGATATCATTGATTATCATACCATAATCCAGAAAATGTGCATGCATGCTGCATGTACTTGTCAAGCACAGCCAGACATGGCCAAGGATACTCTTTTCCTTGTTGCTAAAGTATGTTCGTTACTGTTTACAAATCCTTACCTGCCCTGTGACTGGGAGAGTTGCCCCTGAGCTCCATAGAGATTCAACTTACAATGTTAGAGTCACAGATTGGTCCAGTGTTACGATGTCTTCCCACCGCCAAGGGGAGACGGCATAGGCAGTATGGGAGGAGAGAGAGAGCGCAGGCTGCGGCAAGCAGACTTCTGCTTGATCTCACCTTTGCCCTAACTTGCAGTGCGACTTTGGGTGGAAAGCTTAGGAATAATGATGAGTTATAATTTATAGGTTTGGTTAAGGGCTGAATGACATGATATTTCCAGAGAGTTCAACATGGCACTGAGAAGGTCAAAATCATCCAAGAATGGTAAATGAGTGACCTTTGTCTGACATTACTCCAATAGTCAAGGCCAATGTTTATGGATTTGTTTTATTTTGATTTCTGAGACAGAGTCTCACAAACAATGTGGAGTAACATCTACTCATATGAGGCTCTGGTTGGCTTTTAGGCTCATTATATAGTCCAGATTGGCCTCAGATCTTCCATCCTCTTGCTTCTGTCTCCCCGGTGCTGGGATTACAAGTGTGGGCCACTGTATTTATGTTTTGATGAATAGCATAAAAGTGGAAGTGACAGCCCCTTTCATATGTATCCTATGTAAATGAAACGCACATGTGTTTAAATAAAAGCACAGGAGTTTTGATTGCTAGGACTTGATGAGGGGCAGGAGATCAAGTTTAAGAACATCTTGATAAGACACAGGAAGAGCCATGTCTTTACTTCTTCATGTTCTCAATGCATAAGGGCTTCTGTAGCTCTGTGGTGGCTGCTTTGGAGGATCTGGGCTGTACACTGAACTTCCTGGATAAGAGTCTGTTTGTGGAAGTTGCATAAAAGAGCTTCCTGGGTGCAGACAGACAGACTGGATGCCCCCGGGCCTTGAAACTGGGCTGTAGCTGTCACTTCCACTTACTCAGAAGGACATGACCTTCACTCTACACCTGAGGCTGTTTTCTGTCAGCCAAGTACGGAAGTACCAGGTGCACAGAGGAAATTCTTCACTGTGGAGAACAATTTGGAGCAATATCTGCTCATAAACACGGTGGTTTCCCCTGAGAGTAATACATTTGCAGCCTTACGGGTGGCCCTGCGCTATTGTTTTGTCAGGCAGGAGGACTTCAGGCCTGAATCACCTTCCTGTGGCACCTTGCAGCAGTCTGAAAATACCATACAGAGGGGTTACAATTACATGGGCAAGATAATGAGTACATTTCTTATCAAGCATTGTTGCCTCCTCCTTTATTTCCCCTTCCTATCCCTTCCCATCTCCCCCCCCCCACAACTTGTTTTTTCCCTTACCCTCCACAAAGTATACCAACATCAAATATAGCAAAAACAGGGGTTATATTGTGGGGGGAGGGACATACAAAGCAACAAAGAAATCATCTTATAAATATGTTAGAAACAATCTCAAGAAAGAAAAAACATTTGAATCCTTATCTTGGGCTTCATTTTGCCTAACATCAACTTATCTGACTGTTTCTGCTTGTCTCAGACATATAGTAGTTATTGCAAATAAGGGAAACCATGGGACCTATGTTTCTTTGGGCCTGGCTTACTTCACTTAATATAATTTTTTCCAAGTCTTTCTATTTCCTAACAAATGGGGCAATGTCATTCTTTCTGATGGAGGTACATAGTGTCTTGTACATCTCATTGTTACAATGGGTCAACCTATATCCTTATTTCAGCATTTTGTTATTTCCCTTCCCCTCCCCAAATTAGAAAAGTGTGTATACAAAATTCAGGGCACTGGAATCAAATACAGTGAAAACAGGGGTTATGCCATGGGGGAAGAACATACAAAAGAAACAAAAAAACCACTTGGTTCATTATAAGTACATTAAAAACAACAGCAAGAAAGATAAAACCACTTGTGTCTCTATCTTGGGGTTCATTTCGCTTAGCATCAGCTTATATGGTCATATGTACATAGCTTTTGAGTTTTTCTGCTTGTCCTAGACATATACTAATTATAGCAAATAAGGGAAACCATGTTTCTTTGGGCCTGGCTTACTTCGCTTAATAGAATATTTTCTAAGTCTTTCCATTTCCTAACAAATGGTGAGGTGTCAGTCTTTCTGATGGAGGCATAGAATTCATACACACACACACACACACACACACACACACACACACACACACACTTCATACACACACACACACACACACACACACACACACACACACACACACACACACTACATTTTCTTGATCCATTCATTCATCTACTGAGGGGCATCTGGGTTGGTTCTATATCTTAGCTATGGTAATCACCCCAGTTAGAATGGCTATAATCAAGAAATCTAGGGCTGGGAAGGTGGCTCAGTGGTAGAGTTCTTGCCTTGAATGCAGGAGGCCCTGGGTTCAATTCCTCAGCACCACATAAGCAGAAAAAGCTGGAAGTGGTGCTGTGGTTCAAGTGGTAGAGTGCTAGCCTTGAGCTGAAGAGCTGAGGGACAGTGCCTAGGCCCAGAGTTCAGGCCCCATGACTGACAAAAAGAAAAAGAAAAAAAAAAGAAATCTAATAACATCAGATGCTGGAGGGGTTGTGGCCAAAAGGGAACCCTACTGTATTGTTGGTGGGAGTGTAAACTTGTTCAACCACTTTGCAAAGCAGTATAAGGCTCCTCAAAAGACTCCACATAGAGCTCCCCTATGAAACAGCAATCCCAATTCTGGACATTTACCCAAACAATCACAAACAAGGCTATACTAAAGCTACCAGCACAACTATGTTTATCACAGCATTATTTACCATAGCTAAGATAGGGAACCAACCCAAATGGGATTGCATGAAACTGTAGAGCTTCTGCATGGCAAAGGACATAGCAAGATCAATAGAAAGCCCAGGGACTGGGAGAAGATCTTTACTAGCCATACAATGGACAAGGGTCTCATATCTAAACTATACTTAGAACACAAAAAATTAAATCCTCCAACAACAAATCCTCAAAGAAACAACTGATTAATAAATGGGCTAAAGACTTAAAGAGAAACTTCTCTGAAGAGGAAATAAGAATGGCCAATAGACACAGGAAGAAATGCTCAACTTCTCTAGCCATAGAAGAAATGCAAATCAAGACAACATTGAGATACCACCTGTTAATTATTTTTATGCCACTAGGTCAACAATAAAGGTGGCCTTCCTGCTTCTTACTCTCTCCAGGGTCGTGTGATTGGAGCAACCATTTCTCCAGCTTACATGCAAGTGGCCAACTGTCGGGGAGGAAGGCTTGGCACCCTTTGCTGAGTTACTCTGCACCATTTTCCTCTGCCTTTCCTTGCTCTGCTCCTGCTTTTGTCCTTCTTGGAGTTGCAAAATGTACTATTTTTCTAGGGTTACTATAACAACAAAGTATACTGGGTGGCTTAAAACAGTAGATACACCTTTCACAGTTCTGGAGGTTAGAAGGCCCAAATCAAGGCACAGGCCAGGTCACATTCTTTCTGAGGGCTTTGTATTGGGATAACATGTTTCCTGTTCTTCTCCTAGCATCTCATTGCTCCCCATCCACCCTGGGCATCTTTTGACGTGTAACTCATCACTCCGCTCTCTACCTCCGTTCTCCCATGACATCCTCTATGTATCTGTCTTTGTGTCTCTTTTACGCCAGGCATCATTGTGACTCATCTTTTATCCAGTTTGATCTCATCTTAATTAATCACCTCTGCAGAAACCTTTTCTTTTCTTTATTATTTTCAAATAGGAACATATTATGTGTTATCAGGGGTAGGATTTCAACATATCTTTTTGAGGGATATGGTTCAATTTATTATTTTAAAATACTTTTCACAAGCCTGTGTTAGCTGTTAAAGGGTATGTCGTGGTGATATTCCCATCCATTCATACACTGTTACCCTGATCAAATCCATCTCCTTTATCACTCTTCCTCTCTCCTTCCTCCTTAAAGACTTTCAACAGATTTCGTGGCTATATTGTTGCACATGTATATAAAATATTTTCATGATATCCATCCTCCTTTACCCTCTATTTGTTCCCTCTCCTATTTTTACTCACTCCATAATAGAAGCATAGGTGAAAATATAACAAGAAAGCCCTCACTAATGAAAGCATTGGGTAGGTTTCCTAATTGTTCAGCAGGCCTGAGGCTGATTCCACCGCACTTCAAGAGGGAATCGGCTCCCAGCTTCAGCTAGTCTGGTTTATGAGAATGCAGTCAGTGAGCTCCATTTGAGTGCACACACTCTTTTGTGGTATTCTAACATGCTGGTAGAGTTCCAGGCAATAAAGGAGAAGAGTGCATTCTCCTAGCTGGGTCAGCGCTCACATTTCACGGGCTCTGCTACTCTCAGAACACCTCTTCCATGACAAAACTCTTGTTTCTAGCCAGAAGGGGAACAAAAATGTACACGGTTATATTAAAGTACCCCAGGAAAGTTAAAACCCCACGGCTAGTCATTTCCAACTCTTTTCACTAAACAGGGCAGCTTTGAAATCTAATAGAGATTTTGTGCAATGTAATACAGGATGAAATACTCCATTCCTTATAGAAATTTCATGCAAAGATGGGCATTTTTGTGGTGAGCTTCCTCTGAAGTGCCTCAAATATGACACCAATTTTTTTTTTATGAATTATGCTGTCTCTACAGCAACCTCAACCTGCTCATTTTTCTTCTCAATTTTCAAATCCTGTGGAGGTACCATCACGTCTAGGGCCTACTTAAGTAAGTTGTGCTGGCGTCTTGAGACTCTTTCATTCCTTATTTACATTTCAAGGGAAGACTTGTCAGAGTAGAAAGAAAAGTGGATTCGAAACGAGGTGTGTGGATCTGGGCCTCAGTTTCCTCCACAGACAATGGAGAATTTGGACTTAAGGCCTTTGAATGCTGTAGGGTTCTATGGTTTGCAATGACGTTTCTGAGTTGCTTTGGATTGTTGATCGAGGACTCAGCCTTGCATCCTGGGGATTGTCTGTGGCGTGGCATTTTGCTCGGTGGTGCTGACAAAAGTCTTATGTTGCTTGAAGGATTTCCCTGGTATTCGACCTCTGCGTTCTTCGGGCTCGTCAATGCCCGAAGCCTCACTGTGACCGCGCACAATCCAACAGCCACTTTGCATTTCTTTCTGGCAGTATGTGTGCTCTCTAAAGTCTGTCCCAGAGATTATTGATGAAGGGTAGGGACCACTGTGATCCCTAATATTTGTTTAGCTCTTTATGCTTTTCACAATGAATTCATGAACACTCATTTGTTAAATCCTCAGGAGAGTCTGGAGGTAGGCTGAACTGGCATTATTATTCTTATTTGAAGGATGAAAAAAAAAAATCAAGGAACCTTGAGTCCATATAACCTTAACAAGTGTTAGAGAGATAAGTGGAATTCAATTTTGTTTTTGGCTTATCATTCAACGTTCTTTCCACTTCATTACGTTTGACGTGCCAGATGAAGAAAGGGAGGAACTTTTCCTACTGTGGGCCAGAAATTGTGGAAGAAAGCCACCACCTATTTGACTTTAACGACCAGATCTTTCCATTTTCCAATATTTCATCCCCGATGTCAGGAAGAAAAACAAAAGCATCAAATGCTGTGATAAAAGTCCATCAGATTAGTTTTGCTAATTGCTAATTTGCTAAATTGCTTTATAGGGAAATTTGAATACTCTCATTTACAAGGGAAAAATAGCCTGGGATAGAATCATCTTGTGCTCTTCAGAAAGGGTCTGTGGTAAGTGAGAGAGGAGTAGAGGCAGTTGTTTGGGAATGTGATACTTCTTCATAAAAGACAATATTGGAAAACAGGAAGAGTCAGGACTATAGACTTGGTCTCTTCCAAACAGCTTCTCTGATGTTCAGAGGTGCCAGGAATTCCTTGTGCTTGTTTTTAAGTTTTTCTCCCGTAATAACTGGACCTACAGTGATACTGCTATTGATTGACCTGAAGAAAGTTTATTTTCTACTTAAAAAAATCAAGTTCTATAATGATATCTGCCTTCTTTTCTTTCTTGACTGTTGAGAAGATCAAGTACGATTATGTAGGGAATGGTATTGTGGAAAAGCAGGTCATAATAAGAAAAGAATTCTGCTGGGCACCAGTGACTCATGCTTGTAATGCTAGCTACTCTGGAGACCCAAATCTGAGGATTGTGGTTCAAAGCCAGCTCAGACAAAAAAGTCTGTGAGGCTCTTATCTTCAATTAAGAACCAAAAAAGCTAGAAGTAGAGCTATGGTTCAAGTCACAGAGTTCCAGCTGTAAGCAAAAACTGCCCAGGACATTGCGTAAGCCCTGAGTTCAGGTTCCAGGACTGGTGTGCATGTGCACGTGTATGAGTGCATACACATGCACGCGTGCACGCGTGCACACACACACACACACACACACACACACACACACACACACACACAGAGTACTTTTTTTTTTTTCTTTGATCGGTTGTGGGGCTTTAACTCTGGGCCTGGTTGCTGTCCCTGAGCTCTTCAGCTCAAGGCGAACACTCTACCGCTTTAGCCACAGCACCACTTCCAGTTTTCTAGGGTTTTATTGGAGATAAGAGTCTCACAGACTTTCTGCCCAGGCTGGCTTTGAACCGTGATCCTCAGATCTCAGCCTCCTGAGTAGCTAGGACTACACGTATGAGCCACCGGCTCTGGCAGTACTTTTTTTTTTTTTTAAAAATAAGAGAATAGATTTGTGCTCCAAGAGCTGTTCTGCTTGCTGACCCTTGGTTCTTGGGGGGTACTTTATCTTATCTTTCTTCTGCTTGCTGACCCTTGGTTCTTGGGGGGTACTTTAGCTTTCTTGGTATCAGTTTCCTCATTGTGTTCCATGGTAGCTCTGAGGCTTCAGTGAGAATATCTCTGTAAAAATGCCAGGCTGCTTCTGGGCCTTTTCCCAATTGTTCCAAGATAAGAAATTCTTGTCTCTTCTCAACTCTCTTTTACATTAATGTCTTGATTTCATTGAAATATTTAGGAATGAAACACATTTTATTGAGGTGGTTTGTAATCTTCAAGAACATGGGATCTGTAAACATCACAGCTTTATTATTTATATTGATTTGCTTGGACTCAGGGCCTGGGCACTGTCTCTGAGCTTCCTTTTTGGCTCAGGGCTAGTGCCCTACCACTTGAGCCACAGCAACACTTCAGGCTTCTTTCTGTGTATGTGGTACTGAGGCCTTCATGCTGCTAGGGAAGCACTCTACCACTGAGACACATTCCCAGCCCACAGCTTTAGTGTTTAAAACAAATTTTCAAAGTCCTTTTCCCACATCAAGCTTGACCACCATGTGGGCTAGTTGTTCCTTTTTAGTATATTTAGCCATCCTTCCTCTGTGCATGTTCTTTTCTCTCTCCATGCATTTCTGGTGGGTTTAACAGTGATGCAGCTATACCTTCCTTTCTTCAGTAATTCAGTCTAGAGATGGATGTGTGGACTTAAAAAAGCCAATCACAGCCTTTATTGATGCTTGCCACAGTTACTTGTGGGTAAGAACAGCACCATGCACTGGTCTCTGGGATTACTAGCTGTGAGCAAGGTTGAGCTTGGCACTGCTGATGCTTACCTTTCAAGGCTTTGAGGAAGAGCTTCTTGAAGATGAAGCCCCTATGACTTGACCATAGATAGTCAAAGGCTCTGCCTGGAAGACCTCAGGGGCTGAACCTTCCCTCTTACATCAGACTCTGCATAGCCAATCTGTTGCAGTAGTGTGGAGGAAGACAGGGCCAGGACCCAGCCCCTGGCCAGCCGAGCTCCTCAGAACACCAACACTAGGGATTTTCTTCACTTGGTTCAGTACCTTTCTCTCTCTCTCTCTTTTTTGGTTAGTAGTGGGGTTCAAACTCTGGGCCTAGGTGCTGTCCCTCAGCTCTTCAGCTCAAAGCTAGCACTCTACCACTTGAGCCACAGCACCATTTCTGGTTTTCTGATGGCTTATCAGAGATAAGAGTCTCATAGACTGCCCTGCCTGTGCTGGCTTTGAACTGAGATCTTCAGATCTCAGCCTCCTGAGTATCTAGGATGACAGGCACCTGGCTGGCTCAGTACCTTTCTATTTCTAGCCCGCTCCTGTCTTCTGCTCTAGCTGACATCTCCATGGATGGTTAGGGTCTATGTTTAGGGGTCCTCAAGAGACTAACCATTCCCCTCTCTGTGCTGCATTCATCTAATGAGCACTACTCTGTGGGGGAAAAGCCTCCAAGAAGCTGGCACCTCTTCCTTGCAGTGACAAGCGAATAAAGGCTTGATTGTTACTTTCCGTTTGGGTCATTGTCCTAACTGACCACCTGGACACCTGGTAGCTTGGCCGTTTTGAATTCATTCCTTTGGATTCTTTTAAATATGATCATGCATAATTATTCAGATTGGCTCAGATTTGAGAAGCATGGCTGAAAGTGGAACTCAAACATCAATGCGGGATTGTCAACCCAGCTGTCCATTAAAAAAAAAAAAGCCTGACACGGAGGTCCTTTCCCTGATGTGAGTTTTTGTGGTGACAGCCAAGGCTGAAGAACATTGTTGACGAGACATCGGAGCACTGGTGACATGAATAGCACTGATTCTTGAGCTCTTCTCGTCCTTCTGGATGAGAATCATGATGATGGCAGAGTCTGAAAAGCTGGGGGTCCAGGTAACTCTGCCGCAGGTGGTTGAAAAATATCAGTCCTCTGTGTGTGTGTGTGTGTGTGTGTGTGTGTGTGTGTGCACGCACATACTGCATGTGTACTCCTTTGTTAGGAAGAAAGAACAAGGCAAAAGGGAATAAAGAATTTACAAGGAAGAAATAATGTTAGACTTCCTTGACCAGCAGCACAACAAATAGCAATGTACCTTCTGATATGAAACCGAATGGGGTCACGGAAAAAGGGTGCTATGGTCTCCTCTTGTCCTGGAGATCGCCAGGAACGTGTTGGCAAAGGATGAATCTTGAAATTGTTCTGCCTGCCCTCACCCTTTCACAAAGTAGTCAAGTATGAGGAATATTCCTGCCGATCTCATTTCCAGACAGGCCTTCCTGAGAGATGTTGCCAAGATACAGCTCCAGATATGGAAGGACTGAGGTGTTAGTGCTTGGAAGATACCTTGATAAGAAAGACCTTAATTCATCTCCTTGTCTGGCTGCGAAGCTGCACATCTCTGAGGACTACCTTTTCTCCTGGCTCTTCTGATCAGTGAAGAGGGCATGTTCCTCTCAATGTTAGCCAGCTTCTAAGAGACAAAACAAACAGCTGGGGGGGGGGCAGTTGAAAAATGTAGTTTCTTTCTCTTTGGCCATTCACAATGTAAGAATGTTCCTGGAAGTGCCAAGAGAAGCAGCAGCCAGAAGTCTATTACCATTAAAACCTATATATTGTATTCATAAAAACTTAGAGAGTGGCTTTATTCAATACTCTTTAATTATAAGATCACTTTCCTGTTTTTTCTTATACTTAAATGTCCCCAGATGATCAAACAGATGTATGAGATGTAAGGCCTTGGGCTCGACTTATTTTAGATAACTGTGAAATTATATATGGATTTCTGCTTGGTTGTCCTGTCCAAAAAAGGAAAGAGGCCCTTTATTCTTTTAATTCCTGATTGGGAAGTTTTTCTCAATACTTAAAAAAAATCTTTCACTACTGATAATAATGCCAGAATAAACCAAAGGGAAGAAACTGATCTTCTTTCTCCTTCCAGTGTACTCATCTTTTCAATACAACTGCCTACTCAATACAACTTTCCTACCTTGAAAACTGATATATCTGGAGTCCCTTATCAACAAAATCTCTCTGACCAATCATTGTGTCTTGACCTTGGTTGAAGGTCTGGTGGCCAGGAGCAGAAACGGAGACAGACTTGGAGGTTGGAAGTAGGCTTATGTGTCTTTGTTCTGCATCTTTTTTTTTTGTATTTTTATTTTTTTTGTTTTTTAAATTTTAATAACTTTTTTATTGTGAAAATAACGTACAGAGGGTTACAATTACATGAGCAAGGTAATGAGTACAATTTGTTTTTACCCTTCCCCTCCCCAAATTATAGTAACATCAAATACAGTGAAAACAAAATTTTTAAGCAAGGAGAACTCAGATTTAATCTTGAGCAATGTACTTCTCCAAGCCTAGAGGGTCAGGACATTTGCAATTTCTAAGTGCACTGATACAGAAACTGCCAACTTACCTTTAAGGGTCTCAATCCTTTCTAACTAGGACTCTGGCCTAAGTTAAACAGATTCATTTGAAATGAGACTAGTTTCTCTGAAAGGCCATTAACACTAAACGTAAATCCTGGGTCTGATCCTCAGGGCTTTTTTCTCCTGCTGCCTTGCTTCAGAATGTGAAGAAGCTCCTTACTTGCCACTTTCTATCTTTTATACTTTGGCTTACACTTTATTTGAACTCAGGGTCTTGCACTAGAAAGACAGGCCCTCTTGAGACATACCCCAGCCATAGTTTACACTTGTGATTTATCATCTTTGACCTTTCATTTTATTTCTACAGTGCACAAGTAACCTCCAACAAAAGCCACCTATTTCAATAGCCTTTGAAATTATTTTTTTCTGAACATCTGCAATACTAGAACTCACCAATATCCTACCTTAGTTCTCCACTAGTGAAAATGACCATTATAATTACAACATACTGCATCTGTCACGTATGAGTGTTTTCCCATTTTAATCAGCTGACATGCAATCCAACTCAAAACCTACATTTTTTTTGTTGGTTGTGGGGCCTGAACTCTGGGCCTGGGCACTGTCCCTCAGCCCTTCAGCTCAAGGCTAGCACACTTGAGCCACATCTGTTTTTTCTGCTTATGTGGTGCTGAGGAATTGAACTCAGGGCCTCATGCATGCAAGGCAACCACTCTACCACTGAGCCCCTCAAAAGCTACATTTTAAAACCTGTTTTTTTTCTTTTTAAGAAGAGACTTTCTAGTACTTATTTTTAAGCTTGAGTTCTCAGGGAAATACTCTGAAATAAAGATTTACATATAGGAAGTTTATTGAGAATTCTTTTGCAACACCAGCTAGTGAATGAGAAGAAATGATTAGATGGAGAAGTTGGTATGCTTTGCTTTAGCGTATAAGTTTTATGCATATTTATTTGATTCTGTCTCAATTTTACACTAGAAAGAATCAATTATGGATGCACAAGTGTTTGTCCTGCATAGGCCTACTCACTGGATTGTTCTATTAGGTTTTGATATTTTATAATAAAGCATCTGTGAGCAGCTTCATGCCATAGAAGCTAAATAACGTAGTGACAAGGGAGAATGGAACAAGGGTATTGACAATTAGCTTATCAGCTGTGTTACATCCAACTTATTCCTTATTCTGTCAGAGCTTTGGTTTCTTCTTATCTAAAAGAAGAAAAAATGTATTATTCTTGCAGGGTACTCCCTAGGGCAACAGAATCAATGGTTATGAATGTGTTGTTTTAAACTGAACATCCCTATTCCAAGGTTAAGAGTTGCACTCCATCCAGATCTGCTCACTCAGGTAGCCCTTTCCTCTCTGGTCTTTGAAGTTCCACCTGTGCAACTTTTAATAAGACTGGTGAACTTGAAGAAGATCCACATTTTATTTGATTTGGAAGAATAAAAAAATTAAATAACTCCTTTCCCATTGTACAAATCCAAACTTGTTTGGAAGTGATGTAAAAGAGCCTATCCAACAGGTTAAGGAAAGTTAGCTCTGCCTAGGTAAAATTTCCAGCTCATTGGGCTGGTCACAAATTAAATACAAGTCCCAGCTTCCTCCAAAACATCCCAGGGTCATTATCTGTCTCTTCAAGTAAAAACTAATGACAACTTGCCTTCATGAGGAAGATCCAATTGCATCTTAAGAATGAAGATCAATATGATCACTGCAGGTAAACCATGTCTGACCTCATCCTTTGTAAGAAGGAAAATCACCAGGGCATGAAAAAATGTCAGCATTTTCATTTTTGGCAGTTGATGAAGGAGAAACAGTTTACACTGGGCTCATTCATCATTAAGATCATTAAGGTTAAATCTAGAGCAAAAGAGGTAGAGATTTGTCTAGTCCCCTTGTTGAAAATTCTAGCACCATTTCAACACTAGTTCAATTTGATTCAACTCTACTCACTCACCTCCACTCCACTCAACTCAATTCAACCAGCATGTATTAATTGCCAGTATTGTATATGACTATACTTTCTTTAACAAATTTCCTTTGACTGTTCACTCAGCTTATTTCATGGCAGATTCTGTTGAGAACAAGCATTCAGATTAAGGAAAATATTAAGACACATTAAAATATGTTGTGATATATACTAAAGCACGCAGATAAAAACCACTAAATTACTACAGAAAGAGCCACAACTAACATATTCATAGGCAAAGGAGGTGATTTTTGAGTTGGGACTTTTTGCAAGATGAATGATGAATAAACACTTGCTTATGAATGGAAAAGGGTTTAGTTTAGCTCAGTCTAACCATTTATTTAGTAACACAGTGGGATGGGCCCCAAGTCGTTGATGGGTTTTGAGAAGGTAGGTAAACCTCAAGTTCACAGCTGTGTTGGAACAAGAGGCAAATACCTGAAAGAGCTCAGACCCTGGCAGAAGAAACAAGCATTTTTACAAGGAAAGGTCTCATTTGCAACTTTGCTCAACTTAATCGGCTTTTGAAGGCCATTTTTGGTCTGGTCTCAGTTTGTTATGGTTTTCTCTCATAATGGCATTGACATTTTCAGAGAAATGTCAGGGAACTGGAAATAAATAAGGACGTGCACAAAGACATGGTGACAATCTTCCACATAAGCAATTTGTTCCTCCGAAGCGTCTAATACTATAGGAAGGCTAAGTCTCATGACTATTGCTTTTGTTTCCAATGTTTCGTTCCTATGGGTTGATACTACTTTAAGGTTTTAATTGGCGTACTTTCTTTATTTTCAACTCATAAAAGAGAACTAGAACTAGAAACAAAAGCTACAGACAGGTGATATAGAAAAAAATTGAGCTTATTTTATTGTCAAAGAATATTTCCTGTTATTAGAGATCATAAAAGAACAATAACAACAGCAGCAGCAACAACAACAAAACCAAGAGGCTACAAATTTGGAAACTAGAAGGATTTCAGAAGCCTGATGTAATGCTCTAGGGGTTAGAGAGGTCAAGTGGATACTGCCTAAATGCTCTTGTCAACATTAAGGAAGAACCACCAACTGACAGTCATCTGCCCATCATCTATCAATCTTTTTTTTGGGGGGGGGTCCAGTCGTGGGGCCTGAACTCTGGGCCTGGGCGCTGTCCCTCAGCTCTTCAGCTCAAGGCTAGCGCTCTACCACTTGAGCTACAGCACCACTTCCGGCTTTTTTCTTTTTACTTATGTGGTGTTGGGGAATCGAACCCAGGGCCTCATGCATGAAAGGCAGTGCTCTACCACTGAGCCACCTTCCCAGCCCCTCATCTATCAATCTTATAGAACACAAGGATGCTTCCTGTGCTTTAAGATTTGCTCTACACCCTTCAGGTTGTAGAGACTGCCTAACTTTTAGCATTACTACTTCTTGATGGAGCAGTAGGGAATTAGAGAGGTTGAGATATTTCCATGCAAGTTTCCAGCAGATTGCAACTATAACTTGAACCTTATGAATTCTCATTGAGCGCTCATTTCACTACCCCATCAGATTGCTTAAAACATGATCTATGGCTCACACAGCTGTTCAAAGCTGTCAACATTTCCCCTCATTGCTCTGTGGGAAATTTCTCCTTGCTGTGAGAAGACATAAACAAAATGGTGACAGGCTTCTGAAGTTCTTGGGACATTTTCAACCTTGTTCTTCAGTTCTATAGCTAGAGATAAAGTTATTTCTGGTGAAATCCTTGTTGCAAACACACCAATCAATTTCCCTTACAAATGAATTCTAATATGTAATTATGTAATCAAGCAACCCATAAACAAGACAGGACTTGACCTAGAAGTAATACTTTAAATAAAAGATGATCACGCCACCATTTATTTTGCAAACCAATTTTCAGGGTAGGAAACTATACATTAATGGCATTTTAGAGATTAAAAGCAAGCTAAATGTGAAACTGTATCAACCAATGTCTGTGACATAAACAAATGTATGAAAATAGCATCCTGCAACTGTTTGCAAAGTCTGACAGAGCTACAGGGCTTTCTGCAAAACAGAGGGTGCAGAGAATACCAGATTCATCAAAGGCTGGCAGCGATCTGTTTGAAACTAATGGTTTTGTCTACAAATGGAAACTGCTAACAGCTTTCCCCGTCCACCACAATCGTCTTTCCATCTGCTTGGGTTTTATAATCGTGTCGCGTTTGGAAAATTACAACACAGAGCATATTCTCCTAGAGATCTGTTGTCTAGCTGAATATTGCAGGCCATGAAATGGTGACAGCAGTTGAAGAATTTTTCTTGCAATAGTGTTACAACCATTGCATCCCAACAAGCCACCCTGGTGCTGTCAGGTTCTGGCAGGAGTAGAGCATTGAATTGCATTTGGGAACAATTAAAACAACAACAACAACAACTCATGTGCACTTGGATAGCCAACCTCTAACACACCCAGCTTTCTGGCAGTATGGTTGCATCCTTCTTTTTCTTTGTCTTCCCCCTTACTGTTTCTACTCCCATTTCATTACCAAAAATTATTACCTCAGATAATCATCTAAGCACAAAGCCATAAAGAACTCAGCAGGTTCCTCTAGCCCATGATCTGGTCCAGGAAGAGCACCATTGCTCAGATCTATTGCTCAGAGCCCCACTCAATAGTGATCATGGTGAGTGATCAGTAAGAACTGTTGCAAGAATCAGTGAATGACATTGTTTCTTTCAAACGAGTTTGTATACTTTACATGCTGTATACAATACTTTTTGCTGACACTATTTTCACAACACCATTTGAGGAGGGGAAAGAAGGTATTATTGCTCCAATGTGTTGTTCAAGAATGAAATGTTAAGTCTGGCCTAAATGTGCAGAGCAGTTAGAGAAGCCATCACTGAGAGAAAAATAGCGCAGGAGCCTAGTATAGAGGCTGGGGAGCCATCAGCCCATGATGTAGGCCTTCCTGGAGAGGAGAAACAGGCATAATGCAGAAAGTCTCAGCCTGTCTGTTAGTTTGAGTCAAGTTTGAAAAAATAATAAAGGGTGCTTGGGTCAAAATTAAGCGGTGCTAGGAGCTCTGTGTCTTAAAGAGACACCTGCTAGAACTCTCTCTCCTGTGTTCAAACTTTACCTGTGTCAATGTGGTAAAGGAACTTATATAGCAAAGCTAATTCCAATTGTATTCTATGTAGTAAGAAGCTAGAGAATTATTCTCATGGCCACCACATCTAAATTTGGGGTCAGGATTCTAAAGCTCAGATAGGCTAGGAGTTATTGTCAAAGTTCCATGCCTAATGCATGACAAAGTGTAGGTTGATTCTAAGTCCCCGAAACTAACCCTTGTGTTTCCTTCCCAAATCCCCTGTGGCTCTGCTTGCAGAAGTCTCTCTCTGGCCTGGCCCCATTTGATTTGTGTATTTTGTGGGTAGGAAATAGCACAGAGAAGCCCACGCAAGCTCTGAGTATGCCAAGCATTTTTTCAGGGACAGGAGAAAAGACAGGGGTGGTGTTTCTTTCTTGCATAGTCAAAAATAGGGTATGATGCTCCAAGGCTCACCTTACGTTGAGAATATGAAAGAAATCCACTCTTTCATCATTAAACTATTCTATAAAGTACTATGAGGATAGGTGACACTATAAGGATTCACATCAATTCCCAGAAGGTAGAGATAGCCTTACCATTTCTTCCAAGGCTCTGTTTCTAGCACTTTGGCAGTGCTTGGCACGGAGGTAAATATCTGTCTTCGTTTTAATGAATATTAACTTAAACCCTGGAAGGGCATGTAGTGCACTTAAGAAGATAAAGAGAGTGAGCTGTGGACAGTTGTTAATCATCCCTCATTAGAGTGATACCCTGACACCCTGAGCAGGGTTCTTGGCTCCTCCCTTCTTTGACCATCCTTAGGATAATGGTTCTGCTTTGGAGCAGAAGCTCCCATGGAACATATTGGTAATGATTCTCTACCATCTTTCACCAAAGAGAAATTTCATCTCTCCATTTTTTGAATCAAACCCCAACAGGATGAGTTGATTAAAGTCAAATTCTGAAATAAGAATGAGTAGGGAGAATGCTGAGTCATGGAAGGAAAATCAAGGCTGAAAACTTCTATGATGACACTGAAATTTGGAGCCACCATGGGAAACTCCATCTCCCACTCAGTGGGTAGAACAGAATTGGTGGGGAGCTGACATAAATATGAAATGTTCTTTTGTACCTTTTTGAAAACACGAGGTGTTAGGGACTGCCCTGCAGGGCTGGATTTGGCTCCATCTTTCCATTTAATACGTATTTATTGAGCACAACTTTCTGCCAGCTGTGCTTTGAAGATAATTAGCAACCAAGACCTTATCCCTCCTCTTATGGAGAAGGCAGTCAGTGCACAAATGCAAACCTTTACATCATTGAAATGTCACAAAGAGAAATACCTGGGATAACGGAGAGTTCCAGGAACCACACCAAGATGAGAAGGTTCTGAGGCTATGGAACTTGGTCAGACACAAAGTAACTGTATGGTTTTTGAGGACAGGAGTTTCAGGGAGAAGGTGGCGAAGCTAGTACAAGGCCCAGTGCCCCTAGAAATACCTTGCATGTTTAGGAAGCAGAAGAAAATCCCCTGTGGATAGAAGGGAAGATGGCTAGAAGTGAAGTATAGAGAAGTAAGCAAGGCTAGATGCCACGGGACCTTGTTTGGTTTTGAACAGTGTCTGAAGCTATTGGAGACTTCTAAGCATTGCATAGCATGATCTAATTGACATTAAATAAATTCAGAAAGGAAGGAAGGTAATGAAATTGTGAACACCAAGATAATCTATTGCCAGAGTCCGGGTAATAGTGGAAACTGGAGCTGAGCTGAATGGACATACTGTGAATAGCCAGCCAGAGAGAGGAAGACACAGAAAGGAGGGAGGAAAAGAGGGAGGAAGGAGGAAGGAGAGAGGGAAATAAAAAGAAAGAGAGGAAGGAAGAGGAAAAGAGGAAGGGACAGAGATGAGGAAGTTAGAGGGAGGAGAGAGATTAATTCTTGGCTGTGTAGAGCAGGGGGCAGGCGGTAAGAGCTGGATCTACTTGGGGTCTCATGCAGTTTTCGTTGGCTGGAGCATAGGTAGGCATTGGGATGTTCATTGGAACTAGGGAGACATTTAAAATAGAAAAGCTGATCTCCATTTCAAAGCGCTCTTGAGAGCTAGCTTGAAAGGAATTCTCTTCCTTCTCTGTGCCTCACTTTCTTCCTCAATAAAATGTGAGGTGGTGCTAAAAATGCAACTGCGAAGACCCCTTCATTTCTATGATTCCCGTACAGTCCATGATGTGAGTCCAGACAGGAATGTTTTGATTCTGTGGCATCACAGTGCTGAGTTTTGCTATGTGAGTTTCCATGGTGCCTGGTGCTGGGAATATACTTCTAAAAGTAAAAATAATAAATAAATCATGAAAATAGGCATTGGATATCACCACGTGTTGAAAGCTTTTTTTTTTTTTTTTTTTTTTTTTTTAATGGGCGAAATGAACATGGTTGTTACAGGAGCGTGTTCTTCCTGTTTCTTTGTCTTTGTGAGAGCTCAGTCTCCTGTGAGGTTATCACCTCGCTGTCCAAAGCACAAAGAACTTACTTTTGCAGAAAACAGCGGCAGCCAAGACATGATGATTACCAATTCGTGCCTCTCTATTAACTGTACGCCAGATGCTGATCTGTGTAGTTTATGTGTAGCAGTTTATGTAGCCTGCACAATGCTTATGATGTTGGTGATATTATCTCTTCCATTTTAAGATAGGGAAGTAAAGACTAAAGAGATTAAGTAATGGCTCCATGCCACATGGCTTTCTACAGCTGTTAACACTTGGGTTGTAGAAGAAAACACACTGCACTCAATCTTCAGAGATTTAGACTTGTCAGACTATGAACTTGACCTTCAAGCCATTTACGACTTATTCTTCATTGATTTCATCATCTGCGAAATTGGAGAAAAATAGTAGGTACATCCGGGGGCTATTGTGAGTACCAAGTAATTACATTAGTCTTCTTCACAAATAAAGATGCTTTATAAATGTTAGTTACTAAAATTTTAGTACAATCTTTATTAATATTTCTAGGTCATTAACTTGGTTCTGTGCAAAACTGAATTTAATGTGAAGGTATTGTATCACAGAAGGATTCTTAGGGCTCTTGATTTCTGTATGGGCATAGAAGGAGGTGATGAAAATGAAAATTTCCCGCAGAGATCAGAAATAGTGAGTCAGAAATGTTCACAAATCAATGTTAATTGGAGGCAATATTTAATCTTGTTTTATGAAGACAACTGAAGAGAAATAAACAAACATTTACTAAGTGCTTGGTAGTGCTCTAGGCATGATAGGGAGATGATGTTGTGTGGAGATGAATCAACCTCTTCAGTTCCTTAGGAAAATGGGTATTGTCTAGAACTGTCAGGAGAAGAGGGTAGCTTTCTGCTGGGGCAGAGGGCAGGTTTTCTCTGTGTATGTGTATATACGTGCATGCATATGTGTATGTAAGTATGTGTATATGAGAGAGGGAGGGGAGAGATAGAAGGAAAGGGAAAGGAAGGGAGGCAGGAAGAGAAGGAGAGACAGATACAGAAACACAGAGAAAAATTGTTTTTGTGTTTGTAAGAAAATTCTGGATTTAAAAATGTTGAGGAATGATGTCTGAGACAGATATGTAAGAGAAGAGATGAATCAGCAGGTTTTTGAGAAATTTTAGCTAGTTTTTATATAGGTAGTAGAATGCTACAAATATTTGTTGAAAAGCCCTGGGTGAGCCACGTTGAATTGTCCTAAGGCGGTGATTTACTCTCTTAGGCCCCTCTTTTTTAACACATATATCATCACACTTCCTTCACTGTCTGCAAGAGAATACAGTCTATCTACAATCAGGTTTTCAACACCAAATCAACATAATGCCCTCCTGTAACAAGAGGACTTAAGGACTCACATCCATGGATTGCTCAGTGGACACGTCTGGCCTGGGGTAGCTGTCGTCGGGTGCTTCAGTTTCTTCCAAGTTGCTTTCCCTGTTTGTGGCGTTTGGCACTTCATTAGATAAGCCAAGTCCCTTTGTAAACAGCTGTTTCCTATGACAGTGAGTCAGATGCTTCTAGCTTTTTAAGGAAATAAAGGGAATACCAGTGAAGGAGCCTGAGAATAAGGCAGGAGGGCATCTAGTAATACTCTAAGGTAAGGAATGAAGTGAGGCCCTGAAGGTAATCAAAGAAGGCATTTCCAGGGGAAGAGAGAGGCCAATCATTTCAAGTACAGCTGATAAGTTGAGTCTGGTAAAAATGGAGACTTGATGGAGTATGCCAGTGCTAAGGCTGTGAGTGACCTTGATTGAATCAGTATGATGAAGACATGAAGTTCAAATCCTTACTGGCATACGTTCAAGAGAGAGTAGAAAGAGAGAAAATAGAAAAACAGTACAGATCAGTCTTAGGAAGAGTTTTTCTATAAGAAAAAGGGGCTGGAGAGGTAAAGAGTAAGGGAGAAATTATATCATGTTAGTATGCAGCTGCTGTTCTTCTAGAAGAGAAAATAATTATTGATGGAGGGGATATGAGGAGATTTGTTGAAGCAATTCCCTTGAGTTGGTGAACTGGTCTAGAAATTATCAGACACATGAGAGGGGGTGGACTTAGGTGCATGCATGTATGTTCAATCATTTTGTATAGCAGGGATTCAGAACATGTAGTACAAATACATTTGGTGTGGTAGTTTGATATGGAAATATGCAGAAATACTTTACACTTAGTTGTTTCAGATAAGATGCAATGTTATCTGCTGTGAGTAAGGAGATGGTGAAAATGGCAGAAATTTAAGAAGAGGTAAGAACTCAAGAAAACTCCTGGAGAGCAAGGGAGGATTTATCTGGTGCTACATGGATAGTCCACCAGCCACAGTGAAGGCTCTCCAAAACTTAGTGTTCATGAATTGAAGATGGAGCCACTTCATGTGGTGTATTTCCTCAAATCATGTTTTCAAAGTAACAACAGAGAACTTGTCACAAACATGGCTGTTACTCTGACAAGAATAAGGAGGACTTCTGGATAGAAGTTGGCATATTCCAGACTCACACCACATTTGTGTGTACCCATGACCTAGGGCCAAACACTCAGGTATGTGGTTACACAGAGATGTGCACAAGTTAGTGAACTAGGAGAGGGAACAAGTCTAGACACAGAGGTCCAGATAAAATTGAAAAAAAAATACAAAAATCAAATATTAGGTCAAGAAAGAAACAAATGGATAACAAAACTGCCTCTTGCAACCAAGGTTCCAAACTAATGTGGGAGAGAGGGAGTGAGCCATCCTTGAAATCACTACCCAGCTCAATAGGTACAAATAAACACAACTGGACACAAGCAATTTACAGAAGAGCTAACTGACAAACAGGCTTACACACCTCTGACTGAGCTCAGGCCAAGTAAAAAAAAAAGCTGCTTGGCAGCTATGTTGCAGGCATGGTCCAGAAGAAAATGATCCAGTTATTGGCTCACATCCCAGAGAATTTCAGGCCCTAGAGATCGCAGTCGAGCTCAGTGGATGTAAGCACAGATCCCCATGTGATTGTCAGCAGAGTGGGACCTGCTCCATCCTACCCCAGCAGCTTTACCCAATTCACAGCTTTAACCAGTCATTGAAGACCACAGCCAGCATCCATCTTGGCAATCCAGGGACAGAGGAGTGACTTGAGCAAATGAAACAGAAACGCTGACTCAAAGTATCCAACTGGATGCAAATAAAAGACTAAATGAATGAGAAGACAATTCAAATAAATAGCTAAATAAACTCAAATGGAAAACAAACAGGTGATGATTTAAGAAAAAAACAAACATCCAAATGAAATGAAGAAGTCAGTTCAAGACGTGAAAAGGCAAGTCATCAATGACATAGAAATTACCAAAAAAAAAAAAAAAATGAAATAGAACTCCCAGAGGGGTAAAATTTGGCAAGTCACATAATGCTACAGTCATATGCCTCTCCAGCAGAGTAGGTCAAATGGAAGGCAGAATATCAGGGCTTTAAGACAAGATATATATAATAGGAAAATCAGATAAAGATAAATAATTAAGAAATATGAATGAAATATCCTAGAACTACAGTTATCCATTAAAAGACCAAGTATGCATCATGGAAGAAGGAAGTAGAGGTGGAAACAGAGGAGGAAGAGAAGAGGAGAAGGAGGAAGACAGGGAGGAAGAGGAGGAAACTGAAGACAGGAAACATTTATAAAGTAAAACAACAGAAAACTTCTTAAATCTTGATATATATATAGTATCCAGGTACAGGTGGCATTTAGGACTCCAAACAGACAAGGCCAGACTAGAATGCTCCATGGCTTTTTATAGTTAAAACATTAGGTACAGAGAGCAAGGAAATAATATTGAAAGGTTCAGGACAGAATTATCGAATCACCTATAAAGTGTAGCCCATCAGAATAACAGAAAGTGAAGAGGATATGGAATGATATATTTCAAGAACTGAAAGAAAGCAACTGCCTTAGATTACTCTACCTGGTAAAGCTATCATTAATAACTGAGGGAGAAATAAGATCTTCTGTATTATAGAAAACTGACAATTATTAACCCAGGATATTTTTTCAAACAAAGCTATCATTCCTAAAAGAAAGATAAATAAAACATTCTATGATAAACAAAAACTAAAACTAGTTATCATCACTAAGTCAGCCCTACAGACATCATATACACCCTGAACACAGAAGAGGAAAATCAATATAAATAGGATAAAAAGTGGGGTAAATAATTTATACCAGATGAGTGGACAAACATGGTAAGAGTGGGAAGGAATCTGGACAAACATGGTAGGAGTGGGAAAAAATCTAACTCTGAAAATTTAAAGTGTGGCAAGAATTACTGCATATTTCTATCTTAACATTCAATATCACGGGACTCAAAAATCTTTAATTCAAAGATATAGAAGGGAAAAGTCAAAAGAAAAGACCTGTGTATTGTATATAAGAAACACATCTTTCTGACAAAACAGAATATTGGCTTAGTATGAAAGGCTGAGCAAATGTATCTCAAACATAGGCAGAAACATCTATATTCATAGATTTCAAACCTAAGTTGATCATAAAAGGAAAATATAATCCTGCATATTTACAAAAGGTATTTCCATCAAGAAGATGCAACAGTTCTTAGTATGTATGCACCAAGTATCAGTGCATCCAACATTGTTCAAGAAACACTCTTGAATTTAAAAACATGTACTGTCTCAACACAGTAATAGTAGATTTCAATACCCTACTCTCATCAATAGATAAAAAATGAATAATTTTCAGATTTAAGTAACACTGTAGACAAATTAGATCACCTGACAGATGCTACAGAATATTCCATCCAGCAGCAGTACAATACACATTTTTCTCAGCAGCTCATGGAACTTTCTCCAAAAATAGAATACTTTTCCAGAACATAAAGTCTCAGACCATACGAAATCAATATACAAAATTGAAATAGCCCCTTATATTACTAACTGTAATGGAATCAAATGATTGGTTAACAGCTAAAGGAAATATTCAAACTCATAGAAGTTGAACAGCACACTGATGAGTAATGAGTGGGTCACTGAAAAAAAAGAGAAAAAAATTCTAGAATACAATGAAATTTAAAACACAACTTCCCACAATCTCCAGGATATATTGTGTTTTGATTTCTGCTTAGTTACTGGGTCTACTTCCAAGTGGACCAGAATCCTTAGAAGAAAGTCACACATTAGCATTGGCAGATTCCAATAACACAGAGTACCAGAGGCAGAAGAAGGCCTATGCAGATTTTCCAGCACAATCCAGCAGTTGCCTGAAGCACTGGGTTGTTTTTCAAGTAACAGTATGATCTTTGTAGCTGCTTCTTTCCATTTACTGTTGGAAATTTTCTCCCAGTGTGACATTGTAGCTTCCTGTTCCTTCTCTTCCACATCCATTTCTTACCATACATCTTCCTGAAGGGGATGCATGACATAAGTTAAAGAGCCCCAAAGAAAGCGTCATACTAATTACCACACTGCCAATCTGCTCTGACGCAACTGGTGGCAGCATGGCCCAGAGAAAGTTACTATGTTTGGGTTTAAACTTAGTAGTTCTGGAGCCTTAAGAACCTTAATTAGCTTTGTAAAACTAAGTCTTCTCATGTGTAAACTGAAAAATGACCAGTCTTCTTTTTGCTATTACTTATTATGTTAGTAAAAATTTCACTATTGGGCCGCCCCCACCAAAGATATCAATTAATATTCAATTTGAGAAAATTCTGTATGGACTAAGGGTGTTTGCCATATATATATACGATGCTGTTTCTTGCATAGTTATGTATATTATTATTAGATAATATCTCACTTGCTAACCCTACGGATTAGGGGTGATCTACATTTCATAAAATATCTGAGGTGTGGGAGTGGTGCTGTGGCTCAAAAGGTAGAGCACTCGCCTTGAGCTGAAGAGCGCAGGGACAGCGCCCAGGCCCAGAGTTCAAGCCCCACAACTGACAAAAAAAAATATCTGAGGTGTAAGGAGGCTAATAAAAGGGCAGAGCTGAGATTCAGGCATAGGCTGGTCTTATTCTCTTTATATTATTCTGCTCACTCAACTGCTTACTTTCAGTCATCTGCAATAACAGAGATAGATGTTCATTGAGTTTGGGCTGGTGTCATTGACAAGTCCCTCCTAGTATGCTCCTAGCCTCCCACAAGACAAGAGAAGGGACCCATTAAAGCATGGTAGAATAGATAGCTAAATACATAGCTCTTCCAACAAAAAAATGGCTTTGTGTTGATAATGGTCTTAATAGGAATTTATGCTGCTTATTTTCTTTTTCAAAAAATCAGTATGCTCCAGGTAAAGTGGTTGTATTTTTAGAGTATGATTAGAAAAAAAATGCTAGGTAGAATGCAAATCTAATTTCAGCATGGTAAGAGATGAGGATCAAAAGCAGAAAATAGTACAATAGTGGTAAAATGGAGATGAGACACACTATTTTGTTAATGTTTTAAAGAATTGGAGATAACAGAGAACTTAAATATAGGATGATCATGGATCTTTGTGTAAAAGAAAAACACAATAAATCTTCAGAGATACAGAGCTCTGAAGAAGAGTTTGTCATTACCCACCCTGCACACATGTTTCTATCAACACAAACAAGTAGGTTTCAGAAGGCTTTGGGTTTCTGGTAACTTTTTGATGAGGGATTCAGTATTGAGAATATTTTTTTGTACAAAGTTCAAAAAGTTGACCAAATCTCCTTCTCAAAGGATTAAACTGTCTTCCAAGAATTGATTTTACTTATACAACGGAGAGATGAGGAGACACAATAATAAAAAAGAAGGAATGAAAACTGCTGAAGACCATAGGACAAAGAGTTGTACAAAAGGAGAGGAAGACTGGAGTAGAATGAAGAAGAAGGGCTGTCTGTTACAAGGAAAAAGAGCATTTTTATCCGGTGGCTTCCATCCAACCCCAAGGATTTTATTTGTTTTTTTTTTTTTAGATCAAAAACTCTGTGAAAGACATAATCACTTCTCAGTTGGAATCTGATTCTGTTTTAGCTGTGTAGGTGGGAAATAACCCACGACTGCTGTGTGGGTTGTAAGTGGTGAAGGCATACACAGCTCTCTGACTCCTCTGTTGTAGCTCTCTGTCAGTAATACATCTCCACATGATTGCCCTGGGAGGGGGAACAATGCTGTGTCTTTTCATCCAGGGATCTTTGCATATAGTTTTAGTTTAGAAGGACTGTAATACTGAGGAGGTGAATTTACTCTAGGAACCAAGTCTCATGCAAGTAAGTATTTTGGGGATTGGAAGCTTCAGGCACTAAATTTCAAGCGTGTGTAATTCTGGGCAAGATATCAATCTGTTTGCCTCAGTTTACTCATCTGTAAGAAGTAGATCACATCCCTGTAGAGTTTGGGTAACGAATGAGTATAACTGTGGTTGAAGTCAGTAAAGGTTCTTCCAGGACTGCAAAAGAGCTAGAAAATAAGATACATAGGGATTGGAGGACTAAACAGCCTAAAGGAAATATGGAGGCCTTAGGGAGAGTAACTAGAGAAAGGAAGGGAAGAGGTTTGGGTTGTCAGACTTTACAACCTGGAGGGCAGGGTTGGGCCTAGACCTCTGAGAAGGAGTTTCTGAGAGACCATAATGAATTGAGTCTTGAGAGGCAGAGAAAAGCAGTAGAATGTGGCACCACACACAACTGCTCAGGTGAAGAGTATTTTCTGCAGGTTTTTTTTTTGTTTGTTTCTAATGTATTTATAAGGTGATTTTTTTTGTTGCTTTGTATGTTCTTCCCCCATGGTGTAGCCTCTGCTTTCACTGTATTTGATGTTGGCATAATTTGGGGAGGGGAAGGGAAAAAACAAAGTGTTTCAATATGGATACAGGTGGACCCATTGCAACAATGAGATGGACAAGATGCTATGTCGAAAAATGAACTTAATGAACTTTGGCAGGGGTGGGGGGGGGTGGGGGGTGATGTAGTCGTGGAGATGGGAGGGCAGGGATGGTAGAGGAAAAACAAAGGAGGAGGCAACAATGCTCGATAAGAAATGTACTCATTACCTTGCTCATGTAATTGTAACCCCTCTGCACGGTATTTTCACAATATTTAAACTTGTTTTTTTTTTTTTTTTAAAAAAGAGTATTTTCTGTTGCAACCCATACAGGAAAGACAAGAAAGGAACGTGCTTGTTTCTCCCTCCTCCATCCTCTCCATCTCCCTCTAGTGTTGCCTATGAGCAAGTCTTAAATGGTAGAAGGCAAAATGGAAATGTGGTTCTCTGAGTCTCAGCCTCTGCACCAAAATGAACATAAGTGGGTAGGACTGGAATTGAGAGACAGTAGTTTAGTCACTGGTGCAAAATACTATGTAATTCTTTTGTCTGTTGCTATAACTGAGTACCAACACACTCACAAAGGAAAAAAAGAGTTTATGTAGCTCCTGATTCTGGAAGTCTAAGAGTATGGTGTTACATCCACTTAGCATCAGGTTTAAACCTTCTTCAGTGTCCTAAGTTGGCTCAGAGCATCACATGGTAAGACAGAACAGCTTGCCCACTTGTGTCCATCTTCTTATAAAGCCCTGGGGGCCCCAGCCTAACCTAATGTCTGATCCTGCTTACCTCCCAAAGGCCCCAGTGGTCCTACTTCTTGCTTCACATGGGGATTATGGATACTATGACTTTTGTTGAGGACATTAATATCATTTAAAATGCTCAATAAATATTATTTATCTATCTGGCTTCACCTCTTTTTTCTTTATCTCTTTCATTTGTTAGTTTCCATTCTCCTTTTCTCCCTTTGTTTCTGTGTATGACTTTTCTTCTCCCTGTGGATGCAGAGCAAGCTTTGCTTTCTTCTGTATCTTTGGAGAGAAGAAACTAAGAATGGTAAGTATCATGGACCTCAGATAATAATAGGAGATAAGAGGAGAGGATAGAGAGAAGGATCCTTACAAAAGTTTGAAGCTTCAGGTGAAGCATCAGACATCTAACTTGGCAGATTAGAGGTTTTGGAGAAAACTATTGTGAGTCTTCCCCAAAGGAAAAGACCCTCTCTTTTCTAGAGAGGGGAAATCCTTTTGTTTTTGAATTTTATTTTATTGTAAAGATGCTGTACAGAGGAGTTGCAGTTACATGAGTAAGGTAATGAGTACATTTCTTGTCGACCATTGTTACCCCCTCCTTTGTTTTTCTCCTACCATCCCCCACCTCCTCCATTCCCCCACTGCTCCCCGAAGTTGTAAAGTTCATTTCCAACATAGTGTCTTGTGGGTATCATGGTTGCAATGGGATGTACTCTGTTCTTGTTTCAGCATTTTGTTATTCTCCTTCCCCTCTCCAATTAGATTAATGTATATACAAGATTCAAGGCACCAAAATCAAATACAGTGACAACTGGGAATATACCATAGGGGGAAGAACACACAAAATATACAAAAAATTTATATAGTACATTAAAAACAACAACAAGGAAAACCTCTTGTGTCCATATATTGGGGTTCATTTCTCTTAGCATCATCTTATATGGCCATATGTAGATAAATTTTGAGCTTTTCTGCTGATCTGATGATTATCCTAGACATATACTAATTATTGCAAATAAGGGAAACCATGGGACCTATATTTCTTCAGGTCTGGCTTACTTCACTTATTCTGGAAAGCAGTATGGAGGTTCCTCAAAAGACTCCACATAGAGCTCCCCTATGACCCAGCAATCCCACTTTTGGGCATTTACCCAAATGATCACAAACAAGGTCATACCAAAGCTACCAGCCCAACTGTTTATCGCAGCATTATTTACCATAGCTAAGATATGGAACCAACCCAGATGCCCCACAGGAGATGAATGGATCAATAAAATGTGATATATATATATATATATATATAAATGGAATTCTATGCTTCCATCAGAAAGAATGACACTGCCCCATTTGTTAGGAAATGGAAAGACCTGGAGAGTGAAATCTTCACATACAGAAGTCATGGTGAGTTCATATGCAGCATTCACTTGCACTGGAGGACTAGTGACTTCTAAAACAATCTTCCTGGAAACAAGAGAAGAGCATTCACAGGAGAGGCCTACTTTGTGTGATGGAAAGAGGGTCCTGGGACTTAGATACCTCACTTATTTTACCTGGCACTTTTCGCTTGTCTAGTATTGAATGGCAGCAAGTATGTGGTGGATTCAAGGAAGTTCAGGATATTTTCTCACTCTCAAAGTGTTGGAGTCAAGGACAGAAATACATCAAATATGAGGCAAGATTTTAGGATCAGTTGTGCTTTGAGATGGAGGAATATTTTATTCCTCTGTTGAATCGACTTCCTTTTTGTCCTTTCCATATCATGTTTAAAACAAAATTTTATGAGAATAATAAGGAGATTTCTATGTTCTATGATAAAAACAGTTAAAAAAAAGGGAAAAGTCAGCAGGGATAGAGAAAACACACAATTGTAAATGATCAGAAAACTGGTTGTTAGTTATTTGATCATTCACCTAAATGTATACTCATCTATATACTTAACTGCTTGTTCATGAACCCATCTACTCTCTTACTCACTCACTCACTAAGCCATCTATCCATCCATCTATCCATTCATTCATCCATCTACCCATCCATCCATCCATCCATCTACCCACCCATCCATCCATCCATCCATCCATTCAACTGCTCAGTCACCTCTTCATTTCTCTATCCATTTATTGTAGCCAGATTTCATCACTCTGACAAGATTAAATAAGTTAACAAATATAAATCATTTCTAGCATACAGAAAATATTAAAAGTATTGTCTATTATAAAAAAGAATGTAATGATGGTATTTGTAGGTAAATGGGTAGAACTAGAGATCATCAAGAAACAAAGTCAGTCAAGCTCAGAAGGACAAGCTGTTTTCTCTTGTATGTAGTATCTAAGCTTTAAATGCATAACATGCACCCATAACTGTAATCAAAGGACTGCCTGAAAGTGGGAGGTGTTTCAGGAAAGAGAGTGGGGTGGTGGAGCAATACCAAAATAGATTGAGTCTATGTATGAAAACTAGTACTCACTGAAAGCTCTTGATAAACACAGGAGAGAAAGGATGAGTAAAAGGTCCAGCAATAGAAAGGGTTAATCTGATTAATGTGTAATACATGCATACATGAAATAACATATGCATGTATTTGTACCCTTATGCACGAATAAAATATTAGCTCCTATAATGTTTATATAGAACGTCGGGCTTCATTGCATTTAGTTTGTGAAACCTCTGCCTGGCCCATGGAATTCAGTAGGGTCTAGTTCTTGTTTTCTGGTCAGGGACAGTGAGGTTTAGATTGGTTATTTTAAAGGAAAGTCACAGAACTGCCAAGCAGTGGAGCTGGAAGTCTACCTTGGTGCTCTTACTGCAATATTCTTTCCATTATGCTGCAAAGTCTCATCTATTGACTTGGAAAAGCAACTTTTGTTCCCCCAAATGTCAGAGCTGTTGACTGGTGCAGCTGGGCTGAGACTGTAAACACAGCCAAGTGACATGGGCTGCAACACAACCAAGTCACTACTGTTTCATCCACATCTGCCACTCAATCTCAGGTCCTTCAGGACCAGGGGTGGCAGGCATAGGTCAGGAAGTTGCCAGATTCCAAATACACATCTTCATCTGTCACAGACAATCACCTCACCCAAGGCCTGTGGATAAAATTTCTCTACAAGGATCCAGAGAATTTGGAATTCAATGTCCTTTGGAAATACCAACTTGCTTTGGCGTTTGAGAGCTCTAAAAAGTGAGGTTTCATACATGGATATTTTATCCAAAATGTGGGTGAGTTTCCTTGATTGTCCTATTTGGCTTTTGACCTTTGTCCTATGAAAAATGCATCAGAACTATGTGTGTGAAGTGTATGAAGTTGAGAGAGAATCAGAAAGCGTTCATATATTTTTTTACACTAATCTTTCGTAGGTTTTGTTTTGGAAATATATGCTAGTGTATGTATTCCTTTTTTTTTTTTTTGGTGGTTGTGGCGCTTGAACTCTTGGGCGCTGTCCCTCAGCTGTTCAGCTCAAGGCAAGTGCTCTACTGCTTGAGCCACAACGCCACTTCCGGTTTTCTAGTGATTTATTGGAGATAAGAGTCTCATGGACTTTCCTGCCCGGGCTGGCTTTGAACCGTGATCCTCAGATCTCAGCTTCCTGAGTAGCTAGGATTACAGGCGTGAGCCACCGGCACCCGGCTTGTAATGTATTCTTATATACTTCCATATGTATATGTGCAGACACACAAGTATATGTAACACTATACACACATATGTATACATCTATATATCATCGCCATGTTATGTGTCTCCTATGGCTTGCATTTTTTTATTATAGTATTTACGATGTATCCTATTTAAGGAATCTTCTCCATTCCAAATCATAAAAATATATTAAGCAGTTAAAATTTTCATATTTATATATGTGAACTATTTAGAATAAATTTGTTAAGTGATGCTACATAGATATTTATTTCATTTTATTTTAGAATATATAATACAGAATGTACATAGATATGCATACATGTATAGAATATACAAAACTTTTCCAATCAATTTTTCAGTGCTTTTCAGATTAATGGTTTTCTAGCAGCATTCATGGAATATCCCCATTCTCTCATTTACTCTACAACACTAACTCTGGCATCTAAAATGAATTTTAATACTAATCTTAATTAATATTTTGATAAGTAAGAGACTAAATTTAAGCATCCTTCTGAAACCACCATGAACTACCTGCTATGACCCTGATTTTACACATAACTTGCCTAAACTTACTTGGAAAATGACAAAAAAAAGTTCCCTCTGACAGTGAAACTCAAGTGTCTGTCATTCGAGAGTCAGGAAAACATCAAAGGAAGTATCAACTTAGGACAAATTCAGATTTCATTTTACAGGCAATTTGAAGTGATCAGAGGCATTAACTAGCAGAGTGGCATACTTTGATTTATATTGTAATCTGATTCGTTATTAGTTGGGGTAAAAAGCAGTTTGTGGATGCAAGGACAGCAGTAGATGACTCTCACAGTGGTCTAAGTGAGCAACATCACTGGAACCTGGAGAACGCTGTACAGACTGACAGAACCAAGTGGATTCATGTGTTGTTTTAGGCAAACATACCAGGACTTGCTGTTCAAGTAGATTTAATTGGAAGCTGAGAGAGAGAGAGAGAGAGAGAGAGAGAGAGAGAGAGAGAGAGAGAGAGAGAGAGAGAGAGAGGGAGGAGCCAGGAGGTCATGGCTTGAGCATCTGCGTGATATGGTGGCAGTAGAAATAGGGAAGAGTCAAGTATGATGAGCGGTAGAGAGGGAACCACATCAAGCTTGTGACAGTGATGTACGCAAGTGTAGATGCTGGGAGTCCTCTAGTTACACAGTGTGGAGAGGAGTCTGATCTTCAGATGTACACGTGAGTGGATTTTATGACCTTGGACAAATGATATATATATGTATATATGTATGTATATATTCTTGAGTGGCATTATAAGTCATCCTGATTTCAGTGAGTTGAAAAGCTAACGGGAAGAGAAGCTGGAGATGGTGAATGCTGGTAACTGGCAAGAAGCTTAGCGGTGAAGGCAGAAGATGTAGAGCTGGAGGTTGGCTAGAGTCAGGGAACTTCCTGTTTTATCATGGCAGAGGCTAACGTACTGCGGGGAAAGGAGATGATAGGAAAGTAGTGGTTGAGAGTACAAGAAGAAGAGAAAAATTCATTTCAAAAAGGATTCCTTAGGACCTGGAAGATGGAGAGACTAGGGGAGGGGATTGGGTGTTCTTTGATGAAGAGATGAAAAGGAAGCAAACCATTTCCAGAGAATGAAAGGTGGCAGTATCATGTCATCTTTAAGTGACAAAACTGAGAGCCAGTTGTTCTGGCTTTTTCCTCTTAGCTCCTTCGAGGGGGTGATGGTGATGGTGATAATATTATCCATGTGTGCGCCTGCTAACAGGGACTAGGTGACATCATATACCCCTCAGCCCAGAGCTTGGCAAGTATGAAGCATTATTATATTTTATGTTGTAAGTGGGAAGTCAAAGGTGTGTAGATAGCAGTTCTTAATTTTCTAGGAGGTACTGAGATGACTGGAATAGATCTGGAAGACCCTTAGTTTGTAAGAGATTTTGTTTCTTGGTATAATGGAAGAGGAAACCAATCAGCAGTGTCACCTCCGGCTGGAGTTTTCATTGCAGTTGAAACTGGATTCAATCAGAATGAAGGGCCTAGCTCAGATTCTTGTTTTCACGGTCAATACAAATGAGTTTAACTAGGTTGAATCTCCAGATTCAAGTGTCAAGACACATAGTAGGGTCTCTGAAACAGGAAACCAGATCACAGCTTCCCACAGCTAGATCTGTGAACAAAGCTGGCTCTTTGGTAGGTTCTGCCTGCGTGAAACAAGGCACAATTTATCTCGTTTTGTGTGGAATGTCTGCGGATTTCAACTGGCTTTTTCTTTCACAGCATGCTTTATGCAGTTCCATGAGGAAGGCAGGTTTCAGCCCCTGGAGATTATGTAGACAATCCATCAGAGGTCATTCTGAAGCCATTACGAAGAGTTTGGGATGGGGGTCAGACACCTGGGGTTGAACTGGATTCCTTTTCTATCTAACTGCACATTCTAGGTCAGCTTCTGGAGAGTTGTTATTTCAATGTAATTTCCCAACCACTAGCAAAGGCAAATCTCACTAAGCAATTATTGTCTGCCATCTTGAAGATTTTCAGAGGCAATATTAGCTGGCAGGGGATGAAGTCTTCCAGGTCACTAGTGGTAGCTAATCATTCGGTATTCTGAATGATTAACATAATAGATTTGTTCAACAAGCGGTATCCTCTATGGTACTGAAAAATTGATGTCAGTATGATAGATGGACATCATCAGCCTGTTTACACTAAAGCAGCAAAAGAAGGTCAGTTATCTGTCAAATAGGGCAGATTTAGGTACTTTTTAGGTAATTTGACTTATTTATTAAATATTATATATTGCAAACTTTTCACTTTATTTACATTTGTATGCCTACTATACAGTTTAATAGGCAGCACATAGAAAATATACGGTGAGCATCTGAAACAATCTGGTGATTTGAGTAGGTATAGACTGGATAATGTAATTTGTTTGCTATATTATGGAAAGCAGGACATGTGAATCAATGATGGAAAATTAAAATTAGTACTTATGTGACAACCATTATGTGGGTACCTTAAATACATTTGTTAATGAGTCTTTTTAATCACTCTATTTGAAATGAAAAACAGGTCAAAAGAAGATATTAACTGATCCTTATTATTTAGCTATGACACAATAGAGATGTGTTTTAATCATGGTCTCTCTGACTGTAATCATTATCTTGTTCTAGCTCCGTGTTTTCAACCATTGTAGGAATTGTACTTAGCTGTCAAAACCACGACCTGTGTAGTTTATAAGTAAAGGTGCCATGGTGCCACATCTTGTCTGTCTGGCATCAGATCTGTCTCCAGTTTTGTTGTCATAGATCACAGAGAGATTCCCAAGGGCTACAGGAAGGAACAGACCCCAGTCCGATGATGGCACAAAATTGTAAACTGTAGATAAAATAAGTGCTATCGCTGCTGTTCCTAACTGTACTGGAAACAATTGTTTATGCCCACACAATGCTTTATAAGTGGCTAAGAGCTTGTCTGTATGTCGGGCTTCTTGAGAAATAGGCAAGACAGGGACCAGCAAGATTACATCCTTTACCCAGGTTCTGCCTGCTGATTCCTGGCCTGACTGAACCTGGTCTTTTGGCACCTTGTTCATGCGCATGTAGAAACTGAGGCATTCTTAGTTTAGACTGACTGGATATATACAAATCGTAAGAGAACCAAGCAGAGATGTACACTGATAGTTTTAAAATAGCAACAGCATAATTTCATGACAGCTTACAGTTTACTTTCCCTGTTGGGAAGGAAAGATGCCCTCGCTCCTTCCTTTGTGCTTGTAAGAAAACCCAGTTGTTGATTGCAGTCATAAGCAGACAATGGAGTCTTCTTAGTTTGTTCAATTTTCACACCATCACAAAAGAAGGAAAAGCTTTTTCAGCAATTTGGAAATGATAATAAATGACAGTCTGTGCTAGGTAATTTACAGGAAACCTGAACAATTATGATACTTAAATGTGTTCCCACCCACCAGGCATCTCTCATTGAAACCTGTATCCAGAGAGACACACCTTGCTTTTCTTATCTAAGGAGATGAGACACGGTGACCTTTGTATGGCAACAATCACACACTACTGTTTCTGCAGGTTTTCATGATGTTTCTTTGCCTCTTGTTTGTCTTCCTCTGAGTGCCACTCTGTGTCCAAAGCATGTCAGTTACTGAGGGGGCAGGCGGCTCCAGCCAGAGGATTGTACAGTGGATTTAGGAAATGCAGCATTGGGTCTGATGCCGTTTATAGACTTTGTGATCTCGGGTGGGGTGCTTATCACTGCCAGCTCCCTTCATCTGTAGAATGAAATCTCAGGGTTGTGAGAAGATGGACCATTACTTCCTTTGTTCCTTTGGTGGCGCTATTCATGAAAACACTCACAAGACGGACCATTACTTTTCTTTGATTTCTTCCTCCCCACACTTTGTTATTATTATTGTTGTTGTTGTTGATGATGATGACGATGATATTGTTTTGAGATGGGGCACCACTAGGTAATTTAGATTGAACTTGAACTCTTGACCCTCCCATCTCTGTCTCGTAAGTATTAGGATTAAAGATATCAGATGCCATGTCCTGTGGGCCATTACTTTGTTAATTATTCTGTCTTTGTCATATCATTTATGATTCCATTCAAAACAACTCTCTATTTTGAACAAAATACTTTTGTCTCATAGGCTTTTAAATCATGGTACTCTGAGTCTCTGGATCTCAGCTTTCTGAAGAGCTAGGACTGCAGCATCAGCCACCTTGTGCCCGACTGTGCTTGGTATCTAAAATGCCTCCCAAAGACCTATGTGCCAAAGGCTTGGGTTGCCTGTGGTGTTATTGAGAGCTAGTGAAGCCTTTAGTAGGTAGAGCCTAGTAGAAGAAAGTAGGGCTAAGGGGAGGTGTCCTTGAAGGATATTGGGACCCTTGGGTCTGTCTTCCCTTTCTTTCTTGCTGACCACCATGAGATAAACAGCTCTGCTCTACCACATATTGCTGCCACGAGGTTCTATTCCATCATTGCTCCAAAGTGGTAGAACCAAGCAATGATGGACCAAAACTATGAGCAAAATGCAATCTGTCCCCTTTTTTTAGTTATCTCCAGTATTTTGTCACAGCACTGGAAGGCTGACACATGTTCCTTCTTAATTCTTGAAAGACTTGGAGCAGGTTTTGTGACAAAGTCTTTCTGACAATGGGATTGAGCCTGTCAGCACCGGCTCTGACCAGTGCCCCTCGGCAGTCTGGACTATCAGGACACCAGGGTGGATGATTGGCATTACATTGCCCTTGGTTTGGCTTTCTGCTAGGGACATAATGGCAGTGTAATGGGAATGGATCTCCCAGCACGAGCTAACCCGCCCTTCAGGAAACTAAGAGGCTTTTACTCCCTGCTCATGAATTTCTTCCCCAAGAATGGTAGAAAAGCCCAGATCTTTTCAACAACGTTTCCTCCTCTCCATGAGACGGGTTTTCAGGCCTGTGTACATGGGCCTTTCTTAAACAGCAAGTCCATCTGTTCCTTTGTACCTTCCGTGATTACCTACGCCCTCTGTATTGAAGTTGATTCTTTCTGTCGCTTGAAGACGGTATCCTCTTTCCTGCCACCACACTTGTGCTGATTTCCATCCTCTCATTCCATTTAGAGATGCTGAATCTTCCAGCCTCCTTTTACGACCTTCCTCCCTTGTGACCTTTCCTTCTCCCCTTACACAGATGCTGTATCGCAGGGATTAGAACCAAATTATACACTGGTTTGAGCTAATTTGTTTATAACTGCCAGTTTTAGACAACTAAGCTTCGTTGAGAACCTTTAAACTCAACCATGTGAGAAGTGGCTCCTGCTGTTCATTTTTATTTACAGGAGACAAATATATAATACTAAGTTTCATTTCTCAAACATCTCATGTCTAATAGGAGACGTAGACTAGTAGTTCAAATATTAAATTCGCTATTATATATCTATGCTCTCTCTCTCTCTCTCTATATATATATATATACATATATATATATATATATATATATATATATATATAGGCAGGGTAATTATGGAACAGGGACCTATTATCAAATGCCTTCCTGTCCAAACATTGACCAGGGTTTTGTATGCACCATCTTACTTTACACATAATACTTTTTCAGGGAGCATATGGAGCACTGTCCCCCATCTTCCCAATGAGACCAAGAATGGAGTGATGTAGATCAGAGCGCTTGATGGAGTCCACGTGTCTATGGGCACCAAAAGCCAATGCATGTTTGCATGAGCCTTTCTAGCATTGGTTGGTAACCATAGTGTATCTTGCTTTGCTATTGATCCCTTGATTTTACTCACCTTAAGAGTTCATCATTGTATCTTTCACAAGAAATAATACACTTGATAACGTTGAGGAAAGTGCGATGTATGTCAGTCTGAAATTATTTAATGTCAAGTCAGCTTTTAAAGACGTTTTCCAAAATATTCTTATGAGGCTTTCACGCATGATCTAAAAGAACTATTCTTTCTTAAAAAGCTTTCCATTTTTAAAATGGGAGGTTTTTCAGCAAGTGTTTGTGGCATGATTGGATGACAAATTCTTGTGCTGAATTTTAAGTGGAATTCAGGACATGATTCCCTTTTTGTGAAAATCAGTCTTGATTGCCAACTCAATTAGATTGAAGCTTTCCTAGGAAATTAGCAAAGCTTTCCTCTGGATGGGTCTGTGAGGACATTTCCAGAGAGATTTAAGTAAGAAGGTGGAGACCCAAGTTGAGTAAATAGGAACAAAGGAGAAAACATAAGGGCACAGGTATTCTCTCCAAACATGAATTAAATTAAACCCCTCCTCAATTACATCGTTTTTCTTAAGTACTTGTCTAACCAACAGAAAGGCTAATCCTTTATTCTTCATCTTGCCTCTCCCTGTGTCTTGTGTGTGCTGGCTGTTGAAAAGCCTTGATGAATTCAATGGGAAAGAGCATATGAGCTCTGTGTATGTTGATCATTGAATTCTGCCTAGAGAATTGGTGAGATATAGTTGCTTTGATAGACAGAGAAGTAGCCAGTGTATTAGATTACACAAGGGCATAACAGCAAAGAGCAGAGACATGGAGGAAGCTTCAAAACAAGTCATGAACAGGAATCTACCCTGCCATTTCTCTCCCTTGTAGTCTATTCCATTTCAGAGATAGGCCGAAGAGGTTATGTAGTTCCTTTAATGAGAGGCGATGAGGGATGCAAACTATAGCTAGATCGACCAATGGCATCTTCCACATCTTTCCAGCCCTGCTGATTAGCCTGGACCATTTAAAGGCAGATGTGTGAGCTGGTTAGGGGCCGCTGCAGAGGAGACCACTGTAGCAGTGGAGGAAGATGTGTTCACTTCATGGCTGGATTGAAAGCAGAATGTCACTCTACCACCTATCAACCCTGTTCTGCCCGAGGCATCACCCAGGACTCAATGGACTTAGAAAATGCTACATTGCTCTCTTCTCCTGTCTATGAGTCCTGGAAAACAAAGGGAATAGGGCTGCGCATGCAGGTTGTTTGTGTAGGTAGGGGCAGACAAAACTGTGGCTCGTGTCCCTACCAGGAGACTCACATCAGCTGGTGATGTTTTGGGTATGCTTTCCCCAGTCCCAGCTCTGATAGAGAACAATAGAAAGATTGATGTGGTAAGCCTGCCTTCCTTTCCCCTTCGACTCCCACATTGGGTTTACACACTCCTGGCATGAAGTCTGCCTGGATGAAGGCTCTGTTTCTTGAGCAACTTCACAGGGAAGCGGCAATGATTGGTTTCCTTGGGATGAAGGAAGGAGGTGAATGGCTTCTTGTCCTGGCTTTGGCTTGCATTACGGATTTTTCCTTTCTAACCCATTAGGTTGAGACTCCTTGTGACAAATGGACTCTTTCTACATTATTGCAGTGGGAAAGTAGATTGATTTTTTTTATGTTCTGAAAGGAATCCTCAAACATTGTACCTGGAGAGGAGAGAGTTTGACTGCCATTTCAAGACCAGCCACTGATCAGCTGTCACACTGGGCTTGGCAAAGAGAAAAGCATTGTAAAGTCCTTGTACTACATGATTCCGAATTCATAGATCTCCTAGATGAGTGGCTTTGAAAACTAATCTGTTTAATTCTTCCAGTTGCCCTTTCTTAAATAAAGAATGAATGGATGAAAGAATCTATCTATCTATCTATCTATCTATCTATCTATCTATCTATCTAATCTAAGTATTTATCTATTATTGATTTCTCGTTTCTCCTTCCTCTTTCTCTTTCTATCATCTGTCATTTTAATTCTAATTCTCTATTTTACACTCCTCATATAAGTGATACTAATGTGTAGAAATCTCATGGGTTTATAAAATTTCATATTATGATGAAATGGACTGCTAGTGCTCCTCTTTCCTAAATTATCAATGTGTGCATACATGTCTGTGACATGTATGCATGTCACAACACACAAATGCATATCTGTGTATTGGTCTTTAGAATCCTATTTTGAGCTACATACAACGTAAATGAGGTACCCAAAAGGCAAAGGTTGAATCTTGCCTGTGTTATTCCCTACTAATTTCACCTTGGGCAAGAAGTTTCACTTCTCTATATTTCCATTTTTCTCTTTAAAAAGACAGAGAAAATGATAATGCCTAACTTTTGGTGGTGTTATGGTATTTGATAAATTATATATATATTTATATATTGAACATTTAACAATGTTATTGTAGGAGGTGGATGAAAAATGTGATATTTAAGTTTTTTTATACTCAGGAAGTTGTTCATGTTGTATGAACATCTTTATATACAAGATCTCAGTTTTATATTTGGGGATTACTTGACATGAAGTCTTCCTCAATCCTTAATTCTCTTACTGACTCTATTGTTTATCTTTCTCCTCCTTTTAAAATATCCTTTCTATTCATGTACTACTACCTCCTTCTGTCAAGAGAATGACGCTGCCCATATTTCTTCATAAGAACTGGGTTTTCCTTCATTAGATAGAAAAGAATTCTTGACTATTTTAATATTCTGTTATTTTGATTTATTTTATTATTTTTGATATTAAATGGATTCCTGTAATAATTTCTATTAAAAAGAAAAAATAAAGTTCGATTTTAAAGAATGATCAACTTAGGAATGAGAACTCATATGTAACTTGTGCGTGTGCCGTTTTCTACCAAGGAAACGCAACTGGGAAGTTATGATTAGAGTCTGGGATGGAAAAATAAATGAAACACTTAGGAAACATCTTGTCAACATGAATACAAGGAAATTTGGAAAATCAAGAATGTGGGGTACTACCAAAAAGTTATGCTTTCCTTCAACAAATAAATTTTTGGGGAAACTAAAGGAGATTCAAGAAGTACATGAATAAAACAATTGGGACATATTAATCACTTTAATAAGGAAATGGAATAACATAACAGATTTGATATTTAGCATGTAATAGAGTTAATGTGAATTTTTTTAGGTATATAATGTTATCATGAATATGCTTTAAAAAATCTTTTCTCTGAGAGTTTCTATCAATGAAATAATATGCCTAAAACAGACATTATCTGGAATGAAAGATCAAGTTTCACAATGTGAGTAGGTCAAGAGTTGGACGTAAAGATTTCAGTATATCAATTTCTTGACCTACTCACATACATATCTATAATAAACATAAATTTGTTCCAAACCAAATACATTCAAACAAAAATTTAGAACAAATAAAAGTGTCCAGGGTGAAGTGTGGCCAGCTGGCACGCCGCTCTCTGTCACGCACAACGTCGTCTCTCACAAAGCCTCACCTTCTCGGTAGCTGGCTCTCCATTTCCCCAAGGTCGCTCTGTGGGAGAGAGCTGGAAATCTTTTCTGGCAAGGCTCCTGGCATGTCTGAGGGAGATGGGGCTAAGGTTCCTACGCCTCAAGGCAAGCTAGTCTCACCATTACATCTCTCCATTGTGCTGACCAGAGCATCACGACTGAGAGGCTTTGATCCAAGGCTTCTTTCGTTCTGACCAGCATCAGAAGTCTTGAACTGTCCACTGAGTAGGGACATTGATTATATATTCCATTTGCTGCATGACTAGCCGCTTGTCCACTTATTGTTGCATTTTTGGAGCCCACCTTCTCAGCCATCACTTAGGTAACCTTCTTACAGGCACTGTCCATGGCTGGGCTCTGCAGAGGAGCTTCCGAAGGTGCTGCTGCATCCTCTGCATCTCCCTTTACCACCTGCCCAGAGGCACCGCAGGTGGCCCAGTGACAGCTTTTTGAGACTTGCCTGTAGGCCCTTCATTTCATTCCATGTCATGATGATTTCTCATGAAAAGTAGACGTTTCCTCCTTACCCCTTCCATTCTTCCCTCTCTTCATCCCCTTCTTCTCCCAGAAGATAGAATATGGGTAGACTTTAATAGAGAGCAGGGAAAAAATGTCTAAAACATCCTGCCTTCATTGCATTCTACTCAACTCCGGAGACAGAGCATTTAGTCCTGGGGGAGGAAAGGGGGAGAGTGGGGGAGAGCAGGGGGGTCGCGTTCTTGTGGGGAATGTGGTGAGGACCACATGGTGGCCGGTCTGGAGACAGCGGGGCAGGCTTCCACTGTGATCCCCACCTCCACTTCCCTTCTCTAAACCTGAAGGAAAACCATTGTCTATTAACTTATTCTTCTGTTTATACACAATCAAAGTTGTGCCAGGATGCTGGCCCGTCAGGAAGCGTCATTAACTACTTCATTTGTTTGTTTGTTTCTTTACTTTTTAAAGTAAAAACCCAAGCTCTAGGCAGGCTTTCCGCTCACAGCTGGTACTCTACCACTTGATTGGTGCCCTACTGTGGAACCAGGCCTCCCGCCCTGCTTTTCACTGCTTATTTTTAGGATCGGGTCTCCTTTCCTGCCCCAGGTGCATGGCTGAGCCACAGTTAGTCTGCCTGGAGGCTTTCTGTCATGGCTGGGATCTCGCAGGTGACACGGCACTGACTCTAAATGTCCTCCATGGAGATCTAGTCTTTTTATTTTTATTTATTTTTTTGGTCGTGGGGCTTGACCTCTGGACCTGGGCGCTGTCCCTGCGCTCTTCAGCTCAAGGCGAGCGCTCTAACACTGGAGCCATAGCGCCACATCAGGTTTTCTAGTGGTTTATTGGAGATGAGTCTCACGGAGTTTCCTGCCCGGGCTGGCTTTGAACCGCGATCCTCAGATCTCAGCCTCCTGAGTAGCTAGGATGACAGGCGTGAACCACCGGCGCCCGGCTGAGATCTAATCTTTCAGACCTTCCCTTCCTGGCTGGCCTGGCATGTGTTCCTCCCTGTGTGTGACACTTGTCACCTATGGGCAGAGAAGAGGTCTGTCACACTTGTTTGCTGCGTAACCTTGAATCATGATCTTCCTGTTCTTAGCCTCCCAAAGAGCTAGGGTTGCAGGTAGGAGTCAGCAGTGCCTATCTTTTTTTCTCTCATGTTCAAACATTCAATCTGTGTCTTTTTTTTTTTTTTAGCCTCTATTGAGTTCTTTTGCTTTTTTAACCTTTACTGTCCTTTTTTCTTCTTCTCATTTTTTTGTCTCCTTTGTTTTGTTTTTATGGTGAATTACATTTATTGATTTTGGACTATGAAACTGACTTTATATTTATAATATAAATCCCACCAGTTCATGTTGAATTCTCCCCCTTTCTGATCATTATGTTAGATTCAACACGCTTGCATTTTGTAGAGAACTGTTGTATTTCGGTAGTTTTCAAGTGTCAGGGTAATGCTGCCCTCACGAAATAGATTGAGAAGTATTCTCTCTCCTTTATTCTCTGACAGTGTTTGTGTCAGATAGTTATTATATTTCCTCTAATGACAGAAATTCGCCAGTGATAGAACTTACAAGTGAAGCCATCTGGAGTGTCTCTGCAGGAATGTATTGAATTGAAAACTTATTGCCAGTCAGCGATACATAACTGCTTTGATTTTTGTCTTTCTATTGTCTTGGGTTTAGTAAATTTCTGTGTCAAGTTTCATCCTTAGATGAATTCATCCATTTCACCCACATTGTCAAATTGGTTGTCATCTGCTGTTCATATCATCCTGTTGTTGTCTTTTTAATGTCCATAAAATGCTCAGAAACATCCTAGTTTGTTTTTGATATTCTTGTCTTTTTCTTGATTAGTCTAGCTAGAGGTTTATCATTTGTATTGATCTCTTTAAACAAACAGCTTATAGCTTTATTGATTTTTCTTTGTTTGCTTTTCATTTCATCAACTTATACTTTTTATTACTTCCGTGCACTTCAGGTTTCAGTTCTTATTTTCTTTAGCTTCTTAATGTAGAAGCAAAAGTAACTGATTTTGGATATTTAAAGTATTGGCAGTGTAAGAATTTAATGCTGTTAAAATTTCCTTTAAGATTTGCATCTCCTAAATTTTGATATGCTGTGTTTCACTTATTTTGAAACATTTTAATTTCCTTTGTTAATTTCTTTTCCAAAAAAGAAGTGTCTTGTTTTGAAGTCGATTATTTTGAAGCTGATTGTTTTCAGATACTTGGAACTTTATTGGTGTCTTTCCATGTTTGGATCTTAGCCTCATTTCTGTTACAGTCTAAGAAAATGAGTTGTATGATTCCACTCTTTTGAAATGTATTGAGATTTATGCGTCAGCATATTATATATAGATCAGTGAATTATCCATGTGCACTTGAAAAAGTCTTTTATTCTGCTGTTCTTTAGTTACTTGTATAAGTGCCAATTAGATCGTCAGAGCTATTGTGAAAGTCTTTAGTAAATTCATTCTGATAATTTATTAACTGCTAGAAACTTTAAAATTTGCAAGAGTAATTGGAAGTTTGTCAGTTTTGTCTTTCAGATGTATCAGTATTTTTCAACATCAACTTGAAATGTAACAAAATAGAAAAAGTACACTAATCAATCTGATCATTTAAACAATAACCTGATGGGATTGTAGACCTCTTAAACTATAGAAGAATCAAATGGCTATTAATCTAATTGGTTTAATGTTGCCAAGTAATAGTAGTAAACTTTTAATTAAAATAATAAAATATTTCACATGTATCATATTCTTCCTTTTTCCTAAGGATTTTTTTCTGAGAGAATTAAAACATAAGAAAAAGGCTTTTTCCTTCCACATAGATTGTCATTTAAATGGCTCTCAATTACTTAGATTAGATCCAAGTTTCTATATATGTATTTTTCTTTTTGTGCGAAGAGCTAAATTATTTTTTATAGTGGAGATCTCACAACTAAAGTCTTCTTCTAGTTTTTGCGTATCTGAAGACATTGCCAATTACTTTTCAATTTTGAAAGAGCTTTTCACTGGGTAGAATAATACTTTTTCTTTCATCAGTTTTGAAGATGCTTTATTGTCTTTTGCCTTGTACTATTTGTGATTTGACTTTGACAGTCATCCTTATTCTTGTTTCTATGGATGAAGTATTTCTTTTTCATTTAACTTATAGCTTCTTTTAGAATTTTTCTCTTTATCAATAGTTTGTGGCAATTTGATGATGAGGTATCTTGGTAATATTTTGCTTTGTTTTTATTTTCTTTTGCATTTGAAATATTGGCTATGTTTATTTTATTGCTTTTATCCATTCCAATAGACTTTCAGCCATTATTTCTTTATATATCCTTTCTTATTCCACTGTTTTTTGGACTTACACTGAATTTGAATTAGATTACTTGATCCTGGTGTTTTGTTACTGGGGCTTTGTTTATTTTTATTATCTTGTTTCTCTTTGTGCTTAAGACTGGGTATCTCCTAATGTAATGTTTTCAGATCACATTGTTTTATTTTCTTGTGCTTTTATTTATTTTATTTATTTTTACTTTTTGTCCTACATCTTTAAAAATTTTATTCTATTGTAAAGGTGATGTACACAGGACTTACCGTTACATAAGTAAGGTAATGAATACATTTCCTTTTGAACAGTGTTACCCCTTTCTAATTTCTCCCATTTCTCCCCCTGACTCCCCTCCACCCAAGTTTTATATGTCATTTCCAACATAGTGTCTAGTAAGTATCACTGTTGCATTGGTTCACCATTTGTCCCACCATTTCTGTGATTCCCCTTCCCTCCCCCAAATCAGATAAACTTAAATGTAAGACAAAGAGTACAGAAATCAAAAACAGTGACAACAGGGAATAAACCAACGGGGGAAGAAAGGAAGTAAGAAAAGAAAGAAAGAAAGAAAGAAAGAAAGAAAGAGGGAAGGAGGGAGGGAGAAAGGATAAAAGGAAGGAAGGAAGGAAGGAAGGAAGGAAGAAAGAAAGAAAATAAAAAGAAAGAAAGAAAGGAAGAAAGTGGAAATAACTGCAAATAGTACACTAGAAAAACCTCTTGTTTCCATTTCTTGGAGTTCATTTTGTAACTTTTTTTTTTGTCGGACATGGGGCTTGAACTCTGGGCTTGGGCACAGCTCAAGGCGAGCGCTCTACCGCTTGAGCTACAGCACCACTTCCATTGGAGTTCATTTTGATAAGCATCATTTTCTATGGTCATATGCACATAGCTATTGAGCTATTGTGATCTGTTAAGAATATCCTTGACAAGCCAGGCACCGGTGGCTCAAGCCACTGGAGATCTCACCAGAGGCTGAGATCTGAGGATCACAGTTCAAAGCCAGCCCAGGCAGGAAAGTCTGTGAGACTCTTATCTCCAATAAACCACTAGAAAACTGGAAGTGGTACTGTGGCTCAAGCAGTAGAGCACTCGCCTTGAGCTGAAGAGCTCAGGGACAGTGCCCAAGCCCAGAGTTCAAGCCCCATGACCAACAAAAAAAAATATCCTAGAAATATTCTAGTCATTACAAGTAAGGAAGGTCATGCAGCCTATATTTCTTTGCTTAATATATTTTTTTCTAAGTCTTTCCATTTCCTTGCAATTGGGGTGATGTCATACTTTCTGATGGAAGTATAAAATTCAAGAAAACATGGTATATATATTTATATATTGAGGGACGAACAATGCCACACTAAAGCTACTAGCACAACCATGTTTTTTGCAGTATTGTTTACCATAGTGAAGATATGGAATCAAACCAGATCACATTGTTTTATCCCATCTATGCAGTAAAAGTTTGACTTTCAGGTTTTTTTTTCTGTTCTAGAAAGACACCTTGGAATTTTTTATATTTCTTTAATTTTTTTAGACACTTTCATGTATTACTTTTCTTTTGAACATATTTACATTAGTGTTGTCTGCAGTTAAATTTTTTTTATTGTGAAAATACTGTACAGAGGGGTTACAATTACATGGGCAAGATAATGAGTACATTTCTTATCAAGCATTGTAGCCTCCTCCTTTGTTTCCCCTTCCCATTCCTTCCCATCCTCCCCCCACCCCCCCCACCCAATCCTCCTCCCCCCCCCACCAAAGTTGTAAAGTTCGTTTTTCCACATAACAACTTGTACATATCATTGTTGCAATGGATCCACCTGTACCCCTATTTAAACGATTTGTTTCTTCCCTTCCCCTCCACAAATTATACCAACCTCAAATACAGTGAAAGTAGGGGTTATACCACGGGGGAGGGACATACAAAGCAACAAAGAAATAATCTTATAAATGTGTTAGAAACAATCACCTGAAAGAAGAAAACATTCAAATACATATCTTAGGGTTCATTTCCCTAACATCAACTTATCTGACCTTTTCTGTTTGACTCAGACTTATACTAGTTATTGCAAATAAGGGAACCATGGGCCCTATGTTTCTTTGGGCCTGGCTTACTTCACTTAATATAATTTTTTCCAAGCCTTTCCATTTCCTAATAAATGGAGCAATGTCATTCTTTCTGATAGAGGCATAGAATTCCGTTATGTATATATACCACATTTTCTAGATCCATTCATCTACTGAGGGGCATCTGGGTTGGTTCCATATCTTAGCTATAATAAATAATGCTGCAATAAACATAGTTGTGCTGGTTGCTTTAGTGTGGTCTTGTTTGTGAACATTTGGGTAAATGCCCAAAAGTGGGATTGCTGGGTCATAGGGGAGCTCTGTGTGTTTTTTGAGGAATCTTCATACTACTTTCCAAAGTGGTTGAACAAGTTTACACTCCCACCAACAATGCAGTAAGGTTCCCTTCTGTCCACATCCCCTCCAGCATCTGTTATTATTAGAGTTCTTGATTATAGCCATTCTAACTGGAGTGAGGTGGTATCTCAATGTTGTTTTGATTTGCATTTCTTTTATGGCTAGGGAGGTTGAGCATTTCTTCATGTGTCTATTGGCCATCCTTCTTTCCTCTTCAGAGAAGTTTCTCTTTAAGTCTTTAGCCCACTTATTTATTGGGCAGTTTTTCTTTGAAGATTTGTTGTTGGGAGATTTAATTTTTTGAGTTCAGTTGTATGGCTAGTGAAGATCTTCTCCCAATCCGTGGGCTTTCTATTGATCTTACTAGCTATGTCCTTTGCCATGGAGAAGCTCTGCAATTTCATGCAATCCCATTTGTCCAACCTTTCTTTGATTTGTTGTGTTTCTGGGTCTCTATTATGAAAATTTCGACCTGTGCCAAGGAGTCCTAGGGTTTCTCCTATTCCACCTGTAATGTTTTCAGGGTGTCTGCTTTGACTCTGAGGTCTTTGATCCATTTGGAGTTGATTCTGGTGCAGGGTGATATATAAGGATCTAGCTTTAGTTTTCTGGAAGTAATTAACCAATTTTGCAAGCACCATTTACTGAAGAGGCTGTCTTTCTTCCATTCTATTTTTTAAGCTCCCTTATCGAAAACTAGATGGCTATAGGTCTATAGGTTAATTTCTGGGTTTTTAATTCTATTCCATTGGTCCTGAGGTCTGTTCTTGTGCCAGTACCAAGCTGTTTTGATTACTATGGCTTTGTAGTAGAGTTTGAAATTTGGTATTGATATTCCTCCAGCACTGTTCTTTCTGTTGAGGATTGTTTTAGCTATTCAGGGTCTTTTATTGTTCCATATGAATTTTTGGATTGCCTCTTCTATTTCCTTGAAGAATGATGTTGGAATATTGATTGGTCTCACATTGAATTTGTAGATAGCCTTGGGAAGTATTGCCATTTTCACGATGTTGATCTTTCCATTCCAGGAGCATGGGAGTTTTTGCCACTTTCTAAGTTCTGTTTTGATTTCCTTTTTCAGATTTTTAAAGTTTTCATCATAGAGGTCCTTCACTTCTTTGGTTAAGTTAATTCCTAGGTATTTTATTTTTTGTGAGACTATTACGAATGGAGTTGCTTTCCTAATTTCAGCCACACTTTTCCCATTGTTGGCATACAGAAAGGCCATTGATTTTTGAGGGTTAATTTTATACCCTGCTACTTTGCCAAAGTTTTGAATCAGCTTAGTTATTTGGGAGTGGAGTCTGTGGGATTGTTTAAATACATGATCATGTCATCTTCAAAGAGGGAGAGTTTTATTTCTTCTTTCCCTATTTGGATTCCCTTTATGTTTGCATCTTGTCTTATTGCTGTAGCTAGGTATTCTAATACTAGATTGAAGAGCAGTGGAGAGAGTCGACATCCTTGTCTCTTTCCTGAGTTAAGAGGAAATGGCTTTAGTTTTTCACAATGCTGGCTGTAGGTTTGTCATATACAGCCTTTATTGTATTGAGTAATGTTCCATGGAATCCTAATTTTTCCAGAACCTTCATCATAAAGGGGTATTGGATATTGTCAAATGCTTTTTCTGCATCTATTGAAATAACCATGTGGTTCTTATCCTTGCTCCTGTTGATGTGATGAATTATATTAACTGATTTGCGTATATTGAACCAGCTTTCCATCCCTGAAATGAATCCTGTTTGATCGTGGTGTATGATTTTTTGGATGAATTGTTGAAGTCGATTGGCCAAAATTTTGTTGAGAAGTTTTGCATCAATGTTCATCAACGAAATTGGTCTATAGTTCTCTTTCTTTGATGAGTCCCTGCCTGGTTTTGGGATGAGGGCTATGATGGCTTCATAGAATGAGTTTGGTAGTGAACTTTCTCTTTCAATTTCATTGAAGAGTTGGAGGAGTATTGGTGTGAGGTCTGCTTTGACTGCCTTGTAGAATTCTGCTGTAAAACCATCTGGTCCTGGGCTTTTCTTAGATGGGAGGTCTCTTATTGCTGTTTCTATTTCAATACTTGATATAGGCCTGTTAAGATGGTTTAACTCATCTTGGTTTAGTTTCGGCATGTCAATATTTGCTATGAAAAGGTCCATTTCTGCCAAATTCTCAAACTTATTAGCATAAAGTTTTGAGAAGTATTCTCTTATAATGTTCTGAATCTTGGTTGTTTCTGTGGTGATGTTTCCATTCTCACCTCCGAGTTTATTTATTTGGGTGTGTTCTCTTCTTTTTCTGATAAGATTTGCTAAGGGTCTGTCAATTTTGTTAATTTTTTCGAAGAACCAACTCTTTGTTTTATTGATTCTTTCTATGTTTTTTTATTCTAATTCATTTAATTCTGATATAATTTTAATTATTTCTTTCTGTCTACTGGATTGCGGTTTATCTTGCTGCTCTTTTTCAATGAGGCTCAGATGCCTCATTAAATTGTTGGTTTCAGATCTCTCCAATTTGTTGATGTAGGAACTCAGAGCTATAAACTTGCCCCTGAGTACTGCCTTTGCTGTGTCCCAGAGGAGCTGGTAGTTTGTATGTTCATTTTTGTTGAATATCATGAACATTTCACTTTCTTTTCTAATCTCTTCCATGACCCACTCGTGATTCAGCAGTGTGTTGTTCAGCCTCCATGTGTGATAGGACTTTCTTTGGTGGCTTTTGGTGTTGAGTTCTAATTTTATCCCCTTGTGGTCAGAGAGGATGCAAGGTATAACTTCAATGTTTCTGAATTTAGACAAGTTTGCTTTGTGGCCTAAAATGTGGTCTATTTTAGAAAATGTTCCATGTGCTGCTGAGAAAAACGTGTATTCTGATGATGTTGGATGAAATATTCGGTAGATGTCTGTTAAATCTAGTTGATCTATGCAGTTGTTTAGATCTGCAGTTTCTCTGTTGAGTTTTTGCCGAGTTGATCTATCTAGTGGGGAAAGTGGTGTGTTAAAGTCTCCAACAATTAATGTCTTTGAATCTATGTGGGATTTGAGGGAAAGTAGTCTTTCTTGGATAAATTTGGGTGCTCCGTTGTTTGGCGAATAGTTATTTAGAATTGTAATATCCTCCTGAAGGAGAGATCCCTTAATTAGTATGTAGCGACCTTCTTTATCCCTTCTTACTTATTTTAATTTGAAGTCTATTTTATCTGATATTAGGATTGCAACTCTCGCCTGTTTATGGGGGCCGTTTGCTTGGTAGATTTTGTTCCAGCCTTTAACATTGAAAATGTGTTTGTTTTTATGGGCAAGATGTGACTCCTGAAGTCAGCAGACAGAAGGATCTTGCTTTTTAATCCAACTAGACAGTCTATGTCGCTTAGTTGGAGAGTTAAGTCCATTCATGTTCAGAGATAGGACTGAGAGGTATTTGGGAGTTCCTGCCATTTTATCCTCCTCCTTGGGGGCTGCGGCAACTGGGTTCTTCCTATGGTTCTTGGATTCTCAGTTTGGGTGCAGTTTCTTGGCCTTTATTGTGGTCTTGTTGGTTTTCTATGTGAAGGACATCTTTAAGAATCTTTTGTAGGGCTGGTTTGGTGGAGATATATCGTTTCAGTTTTTCTTTGCTATGGAAGGTTTTTATTTGACCTTCAGTTATGAAGGAGAGTTTAACTGGGTACAGTATTATTGGTTGATAGTTGTTTGTCTTTAGGGCATGGCATACATCATTCCAGGCTCTTCTTGCTTTGATTGTCTCTGCTGAGAAATCTGAGGTGATTCTAATTGGTTTCCCTTTATAGGTGATTGATCTTTTCTCCTTGACAGCTTTAAGGATCTTTTCCTTGGTCTGAATTGATCCTGTACGGATTATAATGTGATGGTGGGATGTCCTGTTATGGTCTGGTCTATTTGGAGTTCTGAAAGCTTCTTGTATCTGAATAGGCCTATCTTTTTGCATGTTTGGGAAGTTCTCTGCTAGGATCCTGTTAAACAAATTTCCTAGACTATTAACTTCTATCTCTAGGTGCTCCTCTACACCATTATCCTCAGATTAGGCCTTCTGATGGTGTCTTCCAAGTGCTGAATAGATCTATCATATTTCTTGGATTTGTCTTGGATGATTGTATGTTCTTTCTCTATAATATCTAGGCTGTCTTCAGTCCCTGAGATTCCTTGTTCTGCATGGTCTAACCTACTATCAAGACTTTCTACTTTGTTTTTTTATTTCTTTTCCTTGTAGTTGGTCGGCTTTGATGGCTTTAAATTCTTTCTTGGAGCTTTGTTTTAGATCTTGTATGAACTTCTTTACTTCCTTAATTTGGTGTTCAGTGTTTATTCTCAGATCACTTAGTTGGTTGGTTATGATTTTCTTGGACTCCCATTCCTTCTGTTGGGTTCCATTCAGCATTCCCTTTGTGGACTCCCTGAGTTCTTTCAGCTCTCTGTTTACAGATTCCATGAATGCCTTTAGTGATCTTTGTGTTTTCTCATCCTGCTCTCTCAATTTCCGTATTACTCTTTGATTAGCTTCCTCATATTCACGCGATTCCTGTTGTTCTCTTTGAGTGTTTTCAGCCTGCTCACACCATTCCTGACCTTCTTGTTGTCTGTTCTCAGCCAGCTCCTGCAATTCCTGTCTATCTCTTTGGCTGATCTCAGCCTGCTCACGCCATTCCTTTATTTCTCTTTGAGTGTTCTCAAGCTGCTCACACAATGTCTGTATCAATCTTTGAGTAGCTTCCTCACGCTCATGATATTCCTGTATTGACCTTTGGTTTGCCTCCCCTCTCTCCCTATCACACTCATACAGAGTCCTTTGCAGGTTTTCAATCTTTTCATTTACATGTTTACCAGTAGTGTATGTAGAGCTTTGTGGGAGCTCTCCTCTGGATTATTCATTATCTGTTCTGTCCCCTGATTATCATAAGTGGGAGTTGAGATACCTGGACTTGCCATTTTTCTTGTGTTTTTCCAGCTTCCCCTGCCCATTTGGGATGAAAGTAACACCACTTTTGTGCTAGAACACTATCTTAAGGTAAGCATCAACCAAAGTCTGTAGTTGCACAGTCAAAAGTCTCCAGATACACTCTAATTCAACAGATATATCTATTCAACATCAAACAACTATGTATTAATGGGCTACGGACCGCAAAGAAGAATTTGGCAAACCAGAAATTATTAGGTTTTGGAAGAGATGTGGGTAAAAATAGGACTAGAGGGATGTGAAAAGGCAGAGGGTGAGTTAACTTAACCAAGTCCTAATCTCAAAGTGGGAAATAGGTTGGATAAAATGATAGTAGAGAGAGAGAGAAAAAAAAGAAGAGAAAGAGAAAAAAGAGACAAAAAATTGAAAAACAAATATTAAAAATTAAAAAGTGAAACACTTAAAAACTTAGAATTATGCAAATTTAAAAACATAATATTCAGAGAAGAATGTGGAAAGGATAAGATAAGGGTAGGGATAGAAAGGAGATGTGAAAAGCTTAAAAATAAAAATGCTTAAAATATTATGTAGGTGTAAAGAGGTAGTACTGCTATTAAGGAATTTAAGTCTAAAAGTTTTTGAATTGAGTAATAAATTTCTGGATTAAATGTGTACACAATGGGGGATAAGGTCTAATAATTGACTATGGGTATATCTGAGGATGAGCAGAGCAGCAATTAAGTCATGCAAAGAAGAACAAAAGAGAAGAAAAGGTGAAAAGAAGAGAAGGAAAGAAAAACAAGAGGATCAAAAGGTCAGTAGAGGTAAACAAAAAAAATTTAAAAAAATAGAAAAGGAAAAGAAAGAAAAAAAAGCACACACTTATACCCTTAAAATAAAAATTATAAGAGGAAGAAAAAAAAGTTAATAGAAAACAAAAATTGTTTTAAGAAAAAGTTAAAAATTAAAAAAAAGTTAAAAAATTTTTTTATAAATGGTACAAAAAAAGATTTCTTTGATTTTTTTTTTTTGGGGGGGGGAGGGGAAGATCCTGTATCTCCCTTGTGTCAGTAACCAGTCTCTAGTTGGAGTCTCTGGTCTGCTTGTGGTGTTTGATTTTCCTGCGGCTTGGTTGGTTTCTTAAATCGGTTAATTTGAGCAGGCAGAAAAATGCTCTGCTTTACCAAGGATTTTGTGATCCTCCTCCCAGGCTGGTTCAATAGAGGGAGATCTGTTTTGAGTATCACAAAAGAGGGAGATGGCTGTTTCCTCTAGTTTGGAGATGCTGTGATGAGGCTAGGTTCTGGGTAGAGTTGAGGTCTTTCAGCAAAACCTAGCTTTTCCTTGAGGGGCTAGCTTCTGAGACACTCACAGAGCCCAGCCTGGAGCCTTTCTCAGGGTTTATATTTACTGAATTTCAATTGATTGTCAAGGCTGCAGTAGGGAGGGGCAGCCTGTGGCTCTGTTTACCCAGTGAAGAAAGCCACTCCTGGGGCTGGCAGCTGGGGCTGGGTGACTTTCCCATGGGTGGAGCTGAGCCTAGCAGGTCAGGTTAGGTTCCTGTGACCTGCTAAATGACTCTTTTGTTTTCTTCCAAGGCCTGAGTTGGAGCTAGCTGCTCAGCCAGGCCTTGTCAGTATCACTGACAGGGGCAGGAGGGGTGGCCTTCCCTCCTCTGCTCCCTGAGAAGGAATGAGGATGTCAGGCTTCTACTCACACGAGTCTTGGTTCCTGGGTGGTCTCTGGTCTGGGAACTGCAGGATGAAGATGTCTGCTCCTTGTCAGTTCTTGCTGGTGTTAAGTAGAATCCGCTTGCCTGCCACATCTGACACCTTCTGGACTCTCTGTGTTGCAGGTATGGAGGTATGGCCTCCGTCATCGCTGCTGCCGCCGCAGGTGTGGCTGCTGGCAAGTGCTCAGATCTGTCTCCTTGCCTGTATTTTCCCTCTCTGGCCTAACTCTCTGTCCTGTGATAGCACACTTGGTGTGTTCTCTGGCTTAGGACTGTTCACTGGAACACTAAAACTGCTTTCTATGCGAGAGCTTGTTTAGCCTCCAGCTTCTCCTCCGCCATCTTCCTGGAACTCCCGCAGTTAGGTTTTTGTATGATAGATCTCCCACAAAGTCTTTTCTGTTGGAGACTTGGTCCCCACGTGCATCGTAGGTAGATTCGATCTGAGAGAGGACAGGAACATGGGAGTTCTGACCTCACCAATGGCCCAACCCATAGGTTGAAAAATAATTAGATAGTTCTATTGGGAAGTGATGGAAACTTTCAAAAGTACCAACCTAGTTGGAATAAGTAGGTGCTGGGAACTGGAACATGTTTCAGCTGTTGCTTTACCTCCTTTTTTGAGATGAGCATCTTCCTTCACCATCCATTCTTGCTGCCATGATATTCTGATGCATCATAGTCAGTGAGTAGAGGCAGCCCAGGAGAGAAGCTATGTATGAAACAGCCAGGGACAGGACTGCCCTAGTCTTTTGGAGCCCACAGTACATCTCCAAGTATCCTGGATGCCAGACATAGAGCCACAGGATTTAAAGTTTGCCTGTTAGGTTTTAGTCTTTCTTGCTTTAGTCTTAGCCTCCCTTTCCATGCCCTAATTCTCCCTTCTGAAATGTAAATGTTTATGCTGTGACATGATGTCTATGATGTCTATGGAATATGTTACTGACTTTGTGTCTCTGAGGAGATTTTTGAATTTGAACTTTTGAACCATGTAGGGATATTTTTGGAAGGGTTAGAAACTTTTGGAGATAAACTGAATGCATTTTGCATTATGAGATGAGCATGAGCCTTCTGGAGACAAAGAATAGAACATTATGATTTGGACATGAAGTGTCTTCTTCCAAGTCTCATGAATTAAAGTCTTGGATCCAGTCTGAGTGGTGATTGTATCATGAAGTCTGAAATATTTAGGGAGGTAATAAGCTACTGATGGGTTTATAATTTGATGAACTTAGTGGGAGGGGATGGAAACTTTCAGAGGCAGGGACTGGTGAAGGAAGGGGATTGTTGAGGGCATGCCTTTGGGAGCTATATCTTGACCATGTCCCTCTGTGTCTCTACTTCCTGGCTTCCATGAGGTGCAGAGCCTCCCCTCTTCCACAGGCATCATCTTCTATGATGTTGTGCCTTACTATTGTCTCATAGCTGGGGGGCAGATGGACAACTCCGGTGAGCCAAAATAAACCTTTCTTCCCTTGAGTGGATTTCCTCAAGTTCTTTGACTGGAAAAATGGACTTAAACATCTGCTAGTCCCACTGTTTCTGTTATTTCTGGAAGAAAAGGCATTCTAGCTTGTGTAGAGATATGTATCACTACAATTTGTGGAGGTCCTTTTTCATAAATAGGTAGTGTATTTGATGTTAAGAAACCAGATGATAGTAACTTAAAGAAACAGGAGATTTATTTGTCTTATAAGGAGTTTTGATTCACTAGCTTAACAACATAATATCTGTAGCTTTTTTGTAGCTTTTCTTATGACAGTAACCTCATTGTTTCAAGAAACCTGAAAATCTCCAGACATCACATTTGTATTCCAAGAAGGAAAACCATCCTGCCTGAAATACATGTTTTCCCCACTGATAGCAGTTGTTTCTTGGCCAACACTGGTTCACATAACTTCCCATGGAAGTCTAATTGAGTAAATTTTCCTGATGATTTAAAGCAATAGAAATCTTTTCTTTATTTCCTTTCTCTTAAATGAATTGTGACTCTTAACCACAATTCCACCATAACGTAAGTGGAAGTTATGTGTCACCACACAATCTCAGATAGAATCACAGAAAATTAAAAAACAAAAACAAAAGAACTGAGTCACTGAAAGAGCTAGTAAATGCTGTAAGGTCTTGCAAACCTTTATTATGAGTTCTGTGACTTTGATAGAGTCAACTTCTGTAAGCCTTAGTTTCTGAGGCTAGAAAAATAATACAATTGTTGTGAGGGATTAACAACTAATCATCTGGATTATTGTTTACAGTTTACTATCCTCCTAGTTTATTCATCAAAAAATAAGAATGATAGTATAGCTGTGGTGCTTAACTAAGATTATCAGTCCTCACAGAGGCAGGTGTCAGAGATAGCTTAAAACTTGAAACATTTTTGAGGATGTCAAAATCCCCCTCAGAAATAACGATAAATGTCTACTATTTATACTATGTAATAAATAATTTTCTCTGCCATTATCTCACTCCCTTATTTTAAACAACACAGATGTCAGACTCACAGGTTAAATAACTTGCTCAAAGTCAGAATTTCCAAACTGCCCCTCTGTCTACTGACTCCACATCCTGTGCCTTTGAAGTCTCCTTCTGGCCTTCCGGTTCTGATTTCAGCTCATTAATATGCACAGAGTGCACCTGTTCTTTGGGAGGCGGGTTTGCCTGCACCAGCTTTTGAAGTCAATGCCTGAAACTTGCTTTTATTAAGGATGAACAATTCACTGAATAGACAGATGGACTGTAAGGTCTTTCCATTGCTTTGGAGATGAAAAATGCTGGGTAAGTGTTATTACCCAGGTGCTGGTAATTTGATCAAAGGCACAATAACTATGCAGAAATGACCCTAAGAAAATGAGATCTGAAGAGGGGACACTGGCCATCAGCATTGGACCAGAAGACCTCAGGCTTATTCAAATTGTGACTCAGGAAGTATCTATGGATTGACAAGAAAAGGTCTGCCTGAGACACTAATAAATTCCACAGCTGACCCTGATGGAGGGGGAGGTTGGCAGGGATGTGGAAATTCAATATCATTAGGAGAGAAGTGAAGATGAACCCCTAGTGACTTCTGAGAAACCTTGCAGAGAGAAACTGGGAGATGTAGGTAGAGATGCTAATGCTGAACACTAAAGGCTCTTTAGAAGGCTCTGTGCCTGGACAATATTAATAGTTACCAAACTAGCAATATGAATGGTGTTATTATTGGATATAGATTGAGTATGTTCTCCTGGTCACTTTGTATTCCAGGACTATTTTAATTAATTCCCCCCCCTCCCCCCCGCTTTGTTTTTGCAGTATTGAGGAGTGAGCCAGGCCTTCTTCTGTGCTAGGGAAGGGCTCTACCACTGAGTTATAGCTTCATAAATTACCAAAGTTTTTTTTAACATGCTCAACTTCCTTTAATATTTACCAGCACCCTATGAAGAAGTCATTTTTGCTATCTCCATTTTACAGAGAAGGGAACTTAAAAGTAAAGATGTCAGATAATTTGCATTTTGTCACAAAGCTAGCAAGTGGTAGAGGAATCAAACAATGGTAGAGGAATCAAACAACCTCTGATACAAGTTTCTTGATTTACTGCCTTCCCAAGACCTTTTGATCTCAGTGGGAGATAAGCAAACTTTTAGGATAATATTTATTGCCAGAGATACGATTATTTGGTAACTAAAGAAACTCAGAGTTTTCTTAAGATATAATCTTTAATCTTTGAGGATTAAAACCATTAGGGTCCAAACAGAAAAGTTTCTATTATTGCTTCCTATTGATCATTTTTGTTTCTAGACTAACATTAAATGACCTTAAGAGGAAAACATGCTAATCTCTTTGTTTCTGGAAGTGAACAGGAAGAGAATTAACCCCTGGAAACATAGCATTTTCCAAGGTTGTTCTGAAGGATCTAATTTGTGCAAAACATGTGGATGATAGTGGCAAATCTCACCTGGGCCTTGTTCTGATTCCTTCGGCAACTCACAGTCTAGTGGATGAGTATTTCTCATTAAGTAATAATAACTTAGTTATTCATACATAATAACTTAGAAGAGGTTGAGTGTTTAGTGTTATCTTTTCAAAATTGTAAAGTGTGTGAGGTTACTGTCAGGGTAAATGTGCTTCATTTTCTCTGAACCCTGTGTGGAGTCAGGCATACAAAAATACTTGTTTAGTTGATGATTATAATTTCTTCCTTCTCTTTTTTTTCTTTCAAAGAAAATGAATACACACAATTTACAGTAACGTTTTAATTTGTATTTTTAGGCAGGTCATATTGACTTCTCTGCATCGTGTCTCCTTGTTGGCATGTAGTTATTAAATACTCATCAGGTCTTCTAGACTTATGACTATGTTTATTTTAAGCCATTCTGTTCTGCACCTCCAGCAGTGGTTCATGCCACAGGGAGATTTAATAAGCACACACGGTGATCAGATATTGGCTGGTTTCTATCAAGAGAGTTCTCTGATTACTCCCTAGTCTGTCCCTGAGACCAGACCTAGATGAAGCAGGATGTGCTACACATTTTTCACCTGGCATTTAGTCATGGAGATATTACTGTGAATAAATTAGGCTCATAAGTAGAAGGTGGTTGATCTAGTTACTTTTCTTACTTGGAATCTAGCTTCTTCACCTGTTAAAATGGAAAGGGATCTGTTCTGACTTCTCACTAACCTGGTATCAAATTCTATGTTTCAAATCCATGAACTTGGAAAAGGACGGGGCATACTTCGAGCGTGCTATGACAATGAGAAAAATCCTTGTAGAGTGACTTACTTCATGTTGAAGCCAATTGTTTGAGTAGCAAAGAAGGGGAGTAGCTCTTATTGGATGCTAATCATCATGCTGGCCATTTTCATACAATCATAATGATAGTCCTAAGACTGTTATTATGTTTGGTGATATTGGGGTTTGGATTCAGAGATTTGTACTTGGAGGGAAAGGGCTCTGCCCCTTGAGCCACATCTCCAATTCTTTCTGCTTTAGGTTATTTCTAGATGGGCCCTCCCCATTTTTTTTCCAGGGGCTGGCTTAGATTTTGATCCTCCTACCGATGGCCTTCTACTTAGCTGGGACCGTAGGCCCATACCACTGTGCCACACTAACTTACTGAGATAGAAGTCTCACTAACTTCGTGCCCAGGCTCCTGAATAGCTGTGATTGTAACCATACAGTACCATGCCTGGCTATATTTTTAATTCTTGTTATTTAGAAAATAAGGACATAAATTTATTTAAGTCAAATATTGTGCACAAAATCACCCAGCCCTAATAAGGAGGATTGGAACCAGCTTGTGAAGCTAAATTCATGCAAGCTCCTTCAGTCTGCAGTATGATTGCTGGTACCTGTGATAATCCAGTCTTTACTTAAGCAACCATGTGATTTTAGTGCACCTGTCTCTAGAAGTGGCTGGGAGCATCATTAACACTGCAGGCCACCAGAGTGCAGTTTAGTGCAATGAAGTAGGTATCTTTTCATACAAATAATTTATTTATAGCAAAGTTTTCTACTTGAGCACCCAAAGTGAATTGGTCTAATGTATTATTTTGTGCTAATGAGGTAGTTGGAACTTGGTGTATTTAGGGCTCAAGAAATTTCAGACTAGCATTGGAACCATTTGTTTCTTTATTGGTGGGTTGAAAATAAAACATAACCTAAATAATTCTTGCAGTCTTATTCACCTTACCTTTGAATACTATTTGGATGAACTATTTTATGTCCACAGCTTATGATCCTTTCTTAAAGACTACTTGAAATCTCTTTCCTTAGAAACAGCATGCGCTGATTTTGATGCTGTCCTGGCTCATTTAATAACACAGTCCCTCAGCTGGGAATGTGGCTTACGTGGTAGACCATTTGATTAGCAGGGATAGGGTCTTAGGGTTAAGCCCCAGCACTGCAAACCAGCAACAAACAATAACTAAATTAGTCAGCTCTTGGTCACTATGACAAAATACAATTGACTTATAAGGTAGAGAGATTTATAGAGACTATATGGTAGAGAGATTTATCTTATGAGCCAAAATAAATGAGAGGTTTTAGTCCATATATGGAGTGAGATAGTTTATCATAGAAGATGCAACTGGTGGAAGAATACCATGTTACCTAGTCCGTGATGGTCAGAAAGCAAAGGGAGGGGATGTAGACTGAGATGGGAAGGGCTCAGGGCTCCAAATCCCCTTGAAAGACACTCTCCCATGGCTTCATTTCCTTCCACAAAGCCCTGCCTCCCAAGGGCTGCACTACAATGGCTTGAGCTTAGTGAAAGGAAGATGTCAAGTGTAAATGAATTTATGGAATGGACACATTTGGCATTTAGAGTAAAGCTGTGACCTTAGAAAGCTTCAGTAGGCTTCCAACCTTGGCAAATGCACTCTGTAACCTCCAAAGTAGTTTTATATTGGAGAAACCCAGAAGAATAACAGAGCTCTATGGGAAATTGTCAACAAAGTTAAAAAGAAGAAAAGAACCCACATTTTAACATCCAGAACTTTGAGAGATCTTTAACTGCAAACAACCAAGGCATAAAACTCCAGAAGGCTTCAAACAGCCTTAATCCGTTGGCGAATCTGCCCTTTGATAGAACATAAAGTGGAGGCTGGGAAATGCGTGCCAAAGGGTTTCAGTACACTAATTCCAAGATTGATTTTGCTAAAGAACCTGACCAGCATTCAGAAAAGAAGCAACAGGGAAGAGAGCAGGGGAAATAAAAGGGAAGATAGGGAATAAGTCAGAGAAAGAGAATTGTGTGTGTGTGTGTGTGTGTGTGTGTGTGTGTGTGTGTATGAGAGAGAGAGACAGAGAGAGAGACAGAGACAGAGACATAGAGAGAGAGACAGAAACAGAGTGAGAAAGACAGAAAGAGACATAGAGAAAAACAGAAAGAAAGAAAGCCAAAGCTATGAGAGAGGAAAAAGATAGAGAAGAAAGGAGAGCTGTGTTTAGAGAGTAAAGACTTGATACTGAATCCTGGGATTATATATATGCATATATTAGCATTTATAAGGTTTCCTTATAAATATATATCTTGAGCCAATTTGGAATTCTTTTTTTAAAACAGTATTATATGTAATAGCTTTTGTGCTAAGTGTTTCTTTTTCCTTATATACATAGTGCAAATAAAGATTACGGACTCTGTGTACTGCAGGGTTGTCATGATTAATGTGAATATCTGTGTAAGTATCTGCAGCACTGGCTTCTGTTTAGGCCAGTCCACAATCTTCCTCTCTGTCTGCTCCCACCACATCCCTTTCCTTCCTTGTGTTACTCTCTGATTGCAGGGTCTTCTCATTTCTAGAACTCATCTCCTTTATTCTTGGTTTCGACTTTAATGTTTATTTCTGTTTATTGTGTATATTTGCCTTTTTCTATGCCTCCAGTCTGTTATTTGTTTTGGAACCATCATGTGAACCATCAAATATCACTGAACCCTCAAGATACACTTTGAGTGCTACCAAGCCTCTCCTCCATTTAGGTTTGGAAAGGTATGTCTAGGTAAGGTTCCTTTGCTTATTTACCCCTGCACTTCTTTTCTATCCATTCTGACAAGGATTCCACCACGCCCCACACCTCTAGTGTGCCTATTTTAAAGATCTTCTGTAGTGCACAAATAAATGGAAAGCTTTTAGGCTTATGTAATGTGACATTTTTACCTTCACCGTGGTGGTCCACCCTGCCTTCTTCAAATTGTTTTTGTTGTTCTTGAAGCTTCTGTGATTTCAAATTCTCCATGTGTTTTTGCTAACAGGAAGGCCTTTAGGAGTCTTTTAAAAGCTCACTCTGCTCTTCTAAATATCTGCATATTTGAGTCACTGGGAATAGTTTTGGTTTTGAATTTTTTCTTCTTGGTCTACACTCTGACCCCTCCAAGTAATTTCACTTATCCATTTGGCAACAGAAACCTCCTAAATGCTGAAGACTCCCTAATTTTTCACATCACCCAGCCTCTCTCTTGTCTTCAGACTCATGTTTCAGTATTGTCTTAGCAGTTCTATTTGAACATCTACCAGGTACCTCAAAACAAACATGTTCAAAACAGAAGGTATAAGATTTTTTCCCCTAAATACGTTTCTTTCCCAGGATTTCTTAGCTCAGTAAATGATATACTGTTTATGTATGAAACTTGAGGATTACTCTCCTTATCTCATATTTCTCACCAATGTAAAATCAATTTCTGCTATTTCCTTTCTGACAACATGTTTGTGCTGACCCCACTCCTTTTCAGGTAACCACGAAAGGCCACATCATTTGTCACCTGGATGATGGTGCTTGTTTCAGAGCTTTTAGCCCATAGTTGGCTGGATCCATTGCCATAGGCCTGTGGTGAGGCAGAGCATCATGGCGAAGGAAGCATGTAGTAGCAAATGTTGTGCATCTCGTGGTGGTCAGGAAGCAGAGAGAGAGAAACGAAGAGGTCTAGTCTGTTTTGTACCGCCACCACAGACTAGCCACAGACTGGTTAGCTTACAGTAGACAGGAATTTATTTGAATCACGGCTCTGGAACTAGAAAGTGCCAAATATGGTGAAAGCCAGCTTGTGTATGATGGAAGGTACAACACGAGCCCCATGCTTTTATCCTCCACAACTGACCTACTCCTGCAGCAATTGCATTAATCCATTCTTGACATGAACTCTGAGAGAGAGATACACACACATTCAAACCACAGAATTGATTCTGGTTGATGGCACACTGTAGAGGAAAGAGCCCTGTGTCCAGCCTGGTGCTTGTTTTGGCTAAGTCTATTGTCACTTCTCTTCTCAACAATTTGAATTTCTGGACTGGTGCTACATACTACAGGTGGACTAGGGAGCTGCTTTGAGTATTTTCAATATTATATAAAGCCTAATGGATAATATATAGATAGTCTAATGAATGTACACAGGCTATCTTAGGGTTTGTTTTATTTGGGGGGGGGGGGAGGTGGTTAAAGCACTCCAAGCCTCTTCATTTCTTTCAGAATAAAGATCTCTGTTTTTCCATTCCTCTCCTCGTTCCTGCATCACCTTGTCTTCAGCCCTACTTCCTTTCTGGACTAGCTGAAGCATTCTGCTTTGGTTCTGCCCCGAGACACAGTGACTATTCCATGGATACTCAAATGCTTTGGCATCACAGCCTCATCTTGGAATGGATGGAACCTCTGTTGATGGCTCTCATTTCCTTCAGTTACCCCTTCCCCGTGGTTCCTTTGTAGACAACTCTATTTTACATCACTCCGTGGTTACCTCTATTATGTTGCTTTTGCAATATATTTCATTACACAATATGCGATATAGTCTTCTTCTTAAATTTTGTTTTAACTTGACTTTTGTTGTAGAATTGATGCTCCACAAAGACCTGGAATGCTCCTTTTTATTTTATTTTTTTAAAATATTTTATTGTTTTTTTTTTTTATTAACTTCAAGTAGTTGTACAAAGGAGTTTCCTCCATTCAACATGTCAACTTATGAGTACAATCTATCTTGAACATTTTGTTCTTAGTGTCTTCCATGTATGCCAGAAAACCTAGTATGCAGTAGACATTTACTGCATGACTATCAAGTTGATGCATATTACTTTGATTAAAATTTTGTTATCTCAGTATAAATACATAGGCTATCCTTGGAAAAGAACTCTTATCGGGAACTTTAAATACAGAATGAGAAACTAAACTAATAGTAAGTATGCTTTACTTCATACAAACACAGAAGATTTCTGGTTACAATTTTTTAGAGGAACGGTTGTCAATGGTGGTGACATTGTATATTTTTGATAGTGAATATCATAAGTGATATGAAAAAAATTTCTAATTATATATTTGAGATTTAAACGTTTTTGAAAGTGTATGAATGTGCCCTGTTGGACATGTCAAGAAGTCAGAACTGATGCTTCCCCGGGCGGAAGCCAGAGCTCAGCACACCCTGTCATGGCAGATGCTCAGTAAATATGCATGGATCTGTTTGTAATAGAGAGTTTAAGATAAAAACACTGTGTCAGGCTGAGGGTGTGTCTTAGTGTTAAAACACATGCTTAGGGCTGGGAAGGTGGCTCAGTGGTAGAGCACTTGCCTTGCATGCATAAGGCCCTGGGTTCGATTCCTTAGCACCACATAAGCAAAAAGAAAAAAGCCAGAAGTGGCACTGTGGCTCAAGTGGTAGAGTGCTAGCCTTGAGCTGAAGAGCTGAAGGACAGCACCCAGGCCCAGAGTTCAGGCCCCACGACCGGACCCCCCCCCAAAAAAAAACCCCAAAAAACATACTTAGCATACATGAGGCTCTGAATTAGATAATGTCTCAAATACATATATGGTATATACATATATATATATATATATACATATATATATGTATATATATATGTATATATATATATATATATATATATATATACATACCATACAAGTACATATGCACATATTTTACCATAAGTACTTCAGTGGAAATATTTTTTTTATTATTTCATTAAGTAAAAGAAGTCAAGAAGGATACATAGTATTTTATGCTTTCATTATCTCTCCCAACTTGCTCTTTATCTCCGTGGGGGAAACTGGAACCAGTAATTAAGGAATTGAACTTCCTTTACTCAGTCAGGCAGTACACACTACCATTTGCTATTTGCTATTAATTTTCTAGATGAAGGAGTTCCTTTTTCTTTCTTTCCTTGGGAACCCAGCCATCTGACCCACAATTGTCACTAAGTATGGATGAAAAGGAGGTCCCCTCCCATTCTTTTTGGGGGCTTATTCACAGAAATGTGCTCGATCCTTAATGGAGACAATTCTAATTTGCTTTGGATAGCAATGGGTAGAGAGGCTCCCCCTGTAAGGGTGGGGTCCTTCTTTTTCCTGAGACACAACTTTCCCTTTTGACTTCTCATTACTGCTGCCACCAATAAAGCTGGCTTCAGATACTGTGGTTCTTACTTTCACACAGATATCCAAGGTGGACCTAAATTTCCATAGCATGACCAAGGCAGGAAAGGCTGGGATACAGAGCTCGCAGATACCAGAAGGGATTTAGCCCCACAGAGTCCTATTTGGCACTTTGTGTAGAAGGTCTCTGCCTTCTAACAGTAGCTCCGGGCTCCCTGAAGGCTTTTTCCTACCTTGTTTAGTTTCTCATCCATTCACTGATTTTGTTTTTTTTTGAGGCAAGGGCCATTTTCACCCACCTTATTCATTCAAAGTATAATTAGATGCACCAAAATCTTAGCTAAAGAGAGTGACCTCAGAGAACAATGAGCACTCTTTTTTTTTTTTTTCTTTCTAGTCCATCTAAGCTCTGCCTTATAAGGCTTGATTTTCTATAACACAGCCTGTCTCTTCCCTGCTGTCTAAAACAGGGACAGAAGAGCCTCTTTAGAGATAATGGCATTTTTCTTTTCCCAAGGGACATGACTTATTTTGTAGCCTCAACTAGCTCTCCTGAACATAATCTGCCATGCCCTTCCTTTGTAGACAGGATGACTGCATCTCAAGTTCTCCTAATCTGAATGTATGCCACAGGTTATTTTGAACACACACAGAAAATTTACATTTTGACTACTACTGTATCTTTAGGATCAAGCACAACTTGTCTAAATATGTGTTTGGGCTTTAGATAGTCCAGACTTAGTTGGGAATTAGATTCGAAGCAGAACAGATGGACAATTTAAAAATATTTTAAGATAACTCACATCTGTACTCCTGATGTGTGAAGCAGTATCCTGAGATGGGAAATAAATGACCATTGCAGAGTTGCCAAGTTTTCGGGACTGCCCATGGGTCACAGACAGGAAGTCCAGGGGGAAAGTGAGCGTGCACGTTCTGTGAGAGGAAGTAGTGAGCAGGTCCAGAGGTGGGACCCACAACCTACCTTGTACTGAAGTGAAAGCCATCATAAGAGCCACCATTTACCCAATGCTTATCCAGTGTCCCCCCCAACTGCTAATTCTTTCCAGCTACACTCTCGTTTACTCTTCACAATATCACAACCAGGTGGCTGTTGGTCTTTTTATCTCTGAACTACTTCTGCCTTGGCTGAATAGGGCATTGAAGCTCAGAGAAGTTATCATGCTAACCTGAGGTGACTCAGCTTCTAAGTGCTAGGGCTGTAACTCACAGTGCAAATATCTGATTTAAGAACCTCGCCATTCAGTTATGAATCAAGCTGTCACAGCAACAGCGTATACTGAACGTAGAGAGGAGACTTAGATGTGGTCAGAAGCACAGAGCACTGGTCTGAATAGTGCAAAGGGCAGGATGAAGACGATGATGACCACAACAACGATTGATGATGATGATGATGATGATGATGATTTTGATAGAACTCAGAGCCTCCCACTTGCTGGGAAAATGTTCTCCTACTTCAGTCATGCCTTGAGTCCCAGAACAATTTTTGAAGTTACTGAGTGAGAGCCTTTGGTGTGATTGCTCCTTGCTCCTTTAAAGTATTTCCCCATTTTCTTCTGACATGAATATTTATCCTTAAGGCAGCAAGATTCTATGCAATGCGAGGAAAAAGATATTCTAAGCCATGGCTTGTCTTGTTTGTTCCACTTATTCATTATCTGGGTGCAAGGAATGAATTATGTTCTGTGACTGCAAATTTGCAGAGTCCTTGTTTTCTAGGAGCTTGAACTCCGGTATCATAGAGCAGCCTTTACAGAGCAATGAGGTCCAATGTATGGAGAAGGAAACCATACGTGCCTGAAGGAAGGAGGGAAGACTTCCGAGGAGAGGCAGCCTTTGAGAGGCTTTCTCTGCAGAAAAGAGCAAGAATTTGTCAATGAGGGATGGGTGAGAACAAATCCAAGCACAGAAAATTGTGTTTTCCTCACCAATGGCAGTGCTGGTCTTAAAATGCATGTATATTTGCTAACCACGCACGCTTCTTGCCGGATACAGAGCTGCTTTCTGGGGACCCGAATGATTAGATCTCAAGATGCCGGTAAACAGAAGGAGTTGGCATCTTCCTTCAACTCCCAGCACACATGCCACCTATGCATGCTTCCATCATTGGCTCCAGCCCCTTGGACTTTCTTCTGGCCCTGGGAGTTGAAGATTTGAGAGATGTCTTTGCTTCTCAGGTGCCTTTCCCACAAAGCTTCATTTTTCTCCATGCCAGCTGGTGCTCTCCTGGACTTTGGCAAGTCTCCAGGCTTCCGTTGTTTTCCTTGCATGGAGAAGCTGAGCCTGGCTCTGTAAATTATGCATTGGCCCCATGATGTTTGGGGAGCCTGCAGACCCATTTTGTCTGTAGAGGTGAATAATTTAGCAAGGGCCGTGTAAATGATTCAGGCTGATGGTGTGGAGCTGCTCTGGAGTAGCTCATCTTGGGAAATGGAACTGACTCTGGTGTGGAATGGACCCTGCTCCTAGACAGCCCTGGACCTATTGCACCTGCTCATCTGCCGGCTGTACCCTGTGGCTTCCATGCCCTGCCTGTCCTTAGATCCTGTGCCACTTTAGTGGTCATTATGGGCCCAAAATACATGATTTCCTAGTGCGCTTGCTCACCCTCTACAGAGGGGTGTTTTAAAATAATGTGATCTAATCAAGTGAGGTTGATCTGCACAGGTTTGGAGGTGAATCCTGCTTTGTGAACTCCTGGATCTCAGTTATCGCCTTCATAAATGAGAGCTAATAAAAGCAAACTTTGCATTGTGAGGATCTCCATTTGAATCCCTAATCAAAGGGACCTGGTCATACACGGCATCCTTCATTTCTCTGTTCATTCTGCCCAGGAGTCTGGCCCAAAAGAGTGTCCAGAGCTTGGGACAAGAGAGTTCTTGACTCAGTTCTTTAGGATTCAACTTCCAACACATGACATTGATTCTCTTGTATCTTGCAGCTCACACTGTGACTCTTTCATCAGTTCTGCCTTCTCTGTCCTCAAACACACGGCCAGTGGGATGTTAGCAATACACTGCTCTCCTAAAGCCAAAGCTCAATCAGTGAGGTTATTTTACTGAAAGCCTTACTCCTCCGTGCTGCCCCATCTTCCACCCTCCAATCTTCTCTCATCCCCATTAAACAGACAGGCAGTTAGAAGAGTTTTTTGTTTGTGTTAGTTTTGTTTTTGGTGGTAGTGGTGGTGGTACTAGAATTTGAACGCAGGGCTTTGTACTTGCTTGGCTGGTGAACCACTTAAGCCATGTCTCCAGCCCCATTTTTGGCTAGTTATTTTGGAGATAGATTCTAGTGAACTTTTCTTTCTGGGCTGTCCTCAAGCCATATCCTTCGGATCTCAGTCTGCAGCCTCCTGAAACGCTTGGTTTTTCTATCATCTACAGACTCTACATGACTGTCTACCTCTCCCAATCAAATTGGGTCATGCTGGCCTCCGGATGGCAGCTATTTTAAGCATACTGTCTCCTGAGTGACTTTGTTCTTGGTAGCTGGTTCTCCCTGGCCTTGCCTGGCTCCATCTGAGCATCCAGATACCTGGGGGAAATGCTAACTCTCCAGAGGCCCTCCCTGCCAACCTCAAAAGAGCCTCCTCTGGGGTTCTATCATTTGTGATAGTTAACCGGTGTTGGTGTATTCATAGCCTCTCCCCTACAAGGGGCATTTCTTGAAAGTTGGGCCTCTGTCAGTCTATTTGCCATGCCAGTCCAGGAGTGTCATCAGATGAAACACAGGTCATACTCCAAGTTGAACATAAGGACACAGCTAAACTTAAAATTAATTTGTTAATACATCAGCCTTAGTTCCACTCAACAAGTGCTGTTGTCTGTGTTTATGCTTATAAATAGCTGCTGAGAGCAAGAAAGGGGGACAATGAAACAGACTCTGCGGCTGACTTCCTTCCATCGGCGCCTTCCCGCGCCTCGTGCCTCAGTGGCTGACACAAGCATGGAGGAAGAGCAGCGGACTGCACAGAGAGGAACAGCTCTCAGAGCCCATTGTCTATTTCATTTTTGCAGTTGAAGACATGGGGTAGAGAAGAAGAGCCTTTTTCAGAGTTGGTCAGCTAAGGGTAGATCTAATCATAGACAATAACAGAAGGCAGCTCTTGATACATGGCAGCCATGAGCAGTTTCTTTCTTTCCCTTGAAAGAAGCCATGAAAGACAGTCTAGGGCTTCTTATGACAAACCCAGGACCTTGTCTCCACTGTCCTCAGAGCCAGTTTCTAACTTCCTGTTTACATCATGGTCCTGAGAGAGCTATTAGAAGGCTGGTCATCACCTTGACATTCCAGGTAGATAGCAGACAGAAATGGATGAGGACAAAGGGTTTTTATTCATTCCCCATTAAGACAGGAAGATTCTTGGTGAATCCTTGGAAAGCTGCACAATCTGCCTGCTCATATCCCCAAAGTCACCCTCTTACAACAGGCCTCACTCAGAAGCCTCTCATACTCTTTTGATTTCTGTTGCTTGAATCAAAATGGCTGGAGCCTGAAAAACACCCACTGATTTGAGACTTTTCTGTCTTGAAATGTGCCAGGTGATGCTTGGAAGAGGTTGGAGAGCTCTAGATGCAGTTTAGATAGCTACAGTGCACTGGGGATGCAGAAGCAGATTTTGCATAGGTCAAAGATAAGCTAGGAGAGACTGAATCAGACCCATTTCCCCCAGGGTTTTAAGATCTAGACTAGATCAATAGTTTTCTGAACCAAATAACGTAGAACTGGATGGAAACCAACTATTCTACACGAGAGAAAACTGCCTAGATAGACCAACTACAACGGTAGCAGCTGGATAACATGGTAGAGGTGTTTTAATTGTCAAGAGAATATGAACCATCATGTGTTAGAGGATGTCTTTTGGCTTTAGCCTAAGCCAGCAGGAGCAGAGAAGTTTGGTTATGGAAGTGAGTCATGGTATCACCCACAGGGAATACCACTCCTGTGCCAATATTGACAGTTCTAGATTTAATACTCTAAAAGGAAAAGACAAATATTTAAAAAGAGTGACAGGAATAGAATTGAAGAACTCCTCAGCCAGTCTCTTTATCATTTCACATGAGTCACATCTGCTTATCAGATTTGCAGATTGCTCTAGTTTGACAGAGGTAGCAGATACAGTGACTGATGGAGTCAGTCAAGAAGAACAATGAGTCAACATCAGTCTATGAAACTGAAAATGCACTAAAGTATCTCATCACAAAAATGATAAATTTCGAGGGAGTTAATAGGTTAATCAGCTAATTCAACCATTCCACAGAGTATGCTCATTTCAAGACAACATGATGTACATGATAGACATACACGATTATTTCTGTCAATTAAAAATGGAAATTGAAAAAGAAAGTGAACTAAGGTGGTGTCTTGAAGGTCAGACAATCGATTATTCAAGAAAGATATGACCTTACACTTTGGCTTTATAAACAACACAGGGTTTTAGTGCGTGACAGGGCCCACAAATGTACCCATGTGAAACTGGGTGCTGATGGCTCAGGCCTGTAATCATCGCTACTCTGGAGCCTGAGATCTGGGGATTGTGGGTAGGAAAGCCTATGAGACTCTTATCTCCAATTAACCACCAGAAAACCGGAAGTGGCGCTGTGGCTCAAGTGGTAGAACGCTCAGCCTTGAGCTGAAGAGCCGAGGGACAGTGCCCAGGCCCAGAGTTCAAGCCCCACAACCAACAACAAAAAAATAGTACTCATGTGTGTCCAGGGTGGGTGGGTGTTGGACTGCCAAAGGATCTCCAGGTCAACTAATATCTATGACTTTTTCCCAAGGTAGGAGTTTGAGCTTGACTTTGGAAGGGTTCGAGCCCATGGGAAATAGACTGACTCATGCTCAATGCTTACGGACTGGAGAACAATAACAAGGTCTGAAAGTATTGATGGCCAAAAGTATAGGCAGAAGAGACAGATACGCAATGCATTTATGAATTTATTTAAGGCAAACCTTAGACAATTGAACCAGTCACCATTCTGAGAGGTACTGGGGGACAGAGGATTACAAAGGAATCTTAAGCAAATGCGAGGCATCTTCCATGAGCTGCTAGCCATTTCTAACACCCATGCCCCACACTGGAAGAACCTGGGTAATCTCTAGCAGTGTCAGGCTGCAGGCGACTTCTTAAAGCCTAGAAACCATTTCTTGTGTTTATAATGTCTGCTTGGCAGAGTTCTATTTTGTCCTTTTATTGCATGTTATATGCTACAATTCTTACGGAACAGCCCAAATTTCCTTTTCCTTGAATAACAGAAGTGTTCAACTTTCTCTTTCCTTGGATGGCATGGGAATAGAGACTGGAGTTGAAGGGCTAGGCTCATTAGGTCATTATCACCATCTTCCTCAAGAAAACATCAAGGCACTGTCCTGTTTACTAGGTATTGCTCTGGGTAGAAAGAAACATTCTGCCCTCTGAAACTGCTGTCCTTCAGAGATGGAGTTCCAGGTGCCTGGGGTCAGCTCCCTGGCTTCCTGAACACAAATGCAAACCACCCAAGGCATTTGACTTTGACTCTTTCCCCAGTTCTTCTTTCCCAGCGGGTGACTCGGTGAGCTCACTCTCTCATCCGAAGGGTTTTCTTCTTCCATCCTCTGTTTATGATTGTTCTTGTCACAGCTGCCTAGGAGCTCATTGTATCAGTCAAGGTCCTAGTGAGAAACAAATGACATGCTCACAGTTGAGTAATTAGGAAAGAATTTAGTAAGATACTGCTTACAAGACTGGGAATAGGCCTTAGGAAAGCCAGAAAGAATGGTTTAGTGCTAGAAAACTATGAAATCTGATTGCTTTTATGGAGCTGAGGGAATAAAGAGAGGGAGGAGGAGGAGAGAGAGAGACAGAGAGACAGAGAGAGACACACACAGAGACAGAGAGAGAGAGAAAGAGAGACAGAGAGAGAGAGGGAGGGAGGGAGAGAGGGAGATAGGGAAAGAGAGAATGAGGAGACAGTAACGGTGGTGTGCACCAGACACAAACTCCTGACCCTTAACAAAACTGGTCCGCAGGAATTCCACAGCGATGGGGACAATGCTGCTTCCTTGCTCCCTTTCCTTCCAAGTGCAGTTGGAAGTCAGTGAGGAAGGGAGACCAGTGGTGTGGCCCAAGAAGTTCAGCTTCCCAGGGTACAGGAGAGTCGACAAAAGTGGGTAGATGGGAGAATCTAGAAAACTCCCTTTGTGATCTGCCTGTGTTTTCTTGCTATCCCATCGTGCATCTAGTAGGTTTGCAGCAGTTCAGTTCACAAATTTTTCTAGGGTTAAGGGGTCTGATCCCAGGCTCCTGTATTCAGAGCCTCCCCCTGTCTCCAAAAGCTGATCTATCAATGTTTATAAGATGGCTAGTGAATGAATGAATGAGTAAAGTGAGCTCAGTCAGCATTGCCCTTATTCTTCGCTCACTGTTGTGCTCTCTGAAAACAGGCGTTTCCTTGCCTCACCCGGAAGCCTGTAGGACTAGTTCCAGTTATCTCCTTTCTATATTTCCCTTCTGTAGCTGGAGAGGATCCTCTACTGTGGACTTGGGAATCTTTGTTTTAGTCCCAGAAGCTCTGATAAAGAGCTCTTGCCTTAGGCTCAGCTTCTGTTCTTTGGGATGTGTTCCTTTTCTGCAGGCGGATGTGCTGTACCAGATGCTTAGCTCAAATCCTCCTACCAAGAAGACTCTGTGGGGAAGCCTGTTTACACCAGGCAGGGAGGATTGCTTTCTCCCTGTAGCACACCTATCTACATAAGCTGATAAACAAACTTGTATTTGCTTATCTCCCATGTTCTAGGCACTGCACTGTGACTTGTGAGTGTCAGCTAGAGAAGGGAGAGTTGGACATAAAGGACAAAGAATTGCAGTCCAGAGGGAGAGAAGATAAATAATAGATGAATTATTGTGCAGCATGAGGAGGGCTACATTACATGTAAGGGGGAAACTATGATTGTTGTATGGCGGAACAGCACCTCGTTCAATCTGGAAGTTCAAGGTAAGCTCTCTGGAGGACTTGATTTTTAGTTTTTAGGGTAGAAAAGAATCAGACAATGAAAGAAATACAGTCTAAGCCAAGTGGCAAATATGGTCCAAATGAAATTACCTGAAAGACCATAACATGCTGGGAAACAGGTCTGCAGTATTAGTTACAGGAGTTGAGGTGTGTGGTGGGTTGAAATGCAGTCTGGAGGCGGGGGCCGGGTTGGAAACATGGGGGCTTGGTATTCTGAGCTAAGGAATTACCAAGATTGTGACCACAGTGGGGTGTGGATGGCTGTCTTTTCTGAGTTAACGCAGTTTCCAAGGGCTCTGAAAACTCAGCAAGCAGGACAAGCAGTATTTTAATGTGGCATTTGAAGCCATGAAAATCAATGCCGAAGTTCATGGTAAACTATCAAGATGTTAAGTAAGGATTAATTTGTAGGTAGGAAATAAAGATTTCATGTGGCCATTTGATGTTGCCTGGGCATCTAATACTGGTTTCAGATTCTCAGCTCAAAAGCAAGTTCAGTCAGTCATGGCCTGCTTTCCAGTTCTGAACCCTTCCCCCTTTCCTGAATCCAGATCCAGCTGCCGCCTGGTTACCGCGTCTGTGTGGGACTGAGGCCTCACCGCTGCCATGTCTCAGGAAACTGTGCAAGTGTGCAAGGGCAGCCACTTCTCAGTCAGTGTGATACGATGGGGCTGGACACCAATAAAGGCTCTTATCCAACCCCTTCCCTCTCCCTGTGGGCTGAGTAGATGCATTCTAGGTCGCTTCCCCTTTTCCAATGGCCCAATGAGACCTTCTGGCCTTGTGACTCTGGGATCTACGAGTAATAACAATAACACCATTATTTCACGAGCTTTGTTTTGCTGCCTCCTCTGAGTCTTACCCTACTGACATATCCAAATCTAAGTTCTTTCTTGGTCAAGGCTCTTTTAAAGAGTGGCTATCTAGCAGGGAATGACATGGATACAGGTCCAATAGAAGCCACAAAGGCATTTGCCAGGATAACACGTGCTCTAGGTCAGTGGTACCTTGTCATGGAGCAGACACTGGGCTGTGAGGCATTGGGCTCACAGACATTGCACATAGACATTAGGCTTTGGGCTGCTCACCAGGATAAAGAAGTATCTCGTGAATGGCACACTAGAAATATCCTCAAAAATCTGCCCTGAAACCATATTAGGACAAGAATAGAATTTATAGTTACTCTCCAGAGACTTCAAGACCAAGACCAGAATTGAAAGATTTATATTTACCAAACATAATATTACTGATTGTATTTTCTCTTGCCTCAGGCTCTGCCATAGCTCAGCAGGGCACTGTTATTGATTTTGTCTTTATTGTATTAACAATGTTGTTTATCCTTTCAACAAGTGGTGCTGAGAAAAACTGTCGATTAATACAAAAGAATGGGATTCTACCCTTTCCTCGAACCATGCACAAAAAATTAATTCAATTCATACACTAAATGTAAGAACAAAACCATGTAAATCTGTATTATCTTTAGTTTGAATAGAATGCCACACATGGATGTGAGTAAAGAAAATTGATGAGTTAAAATTCGTCAAAATGAAAACTTCTTTATTTTTAAAGATAATTCCAGGAAGGAAAAAAACAAAAAGGGAGAAAATATGTACAAATCACATACTTAATAAACAACTTACATCTAGAATATGTAAAAAACACTTACATAACTATATTTTTGAAGGTTACAAAATATTACCATTAACTATAGTCACTTTGTTCTACAATAGCTCTATTAAAATTTATTCAGTAACTATAATTATATTCAAAATTTTGATGAGTTAAAGTAAACTAATTATAATTATGTATTCCTTGACTGACATTTTCCTATCCCTCCTTGATCTCTAACCACCCCAGCCCCTGGCCCAACATGATTCTAACTCTCAAGTTCTTCTTAATTTAATTTATTTTTTGTGTTTATGTGGTACCAAGGAATTGAACCCAGAGCCTCATGGATGCTAGGCAAGCACTCTAACCACTAAGCCACATTCCTTGCCCTCTCAAGTTCTTATGAGATCTCCTTTTAAGATTCTACATCAAAGAGAGACCATGTGATGTTTCCTCGGCTGTAATACCTAATATCAATTCTGCTAATCTATCAGTTTTTCTCATCTGTTTCATGGCAATCTTTAGCTTATCGATATGGGTAGAATCTTAAATGTATGTTGAAATGTAAAAAATAATGGTCTCAAGCATGCCTGCTCACCTAAGGTTATTCATTTGTTCATGCACTGTGACGTGTCTATTAAGTACCTATTTCGTACCAGACTCTGTCCCACTGGAGATGTATCAGTGAACAAGACAGACTAAAATCATTATCCTTATGAAGCTTACATCATTTGGATAGCTTTAAGTAGTCACAATGTCTGGGTCCCATCAGCCACTCTGGTGATGAATACAGTAAAAATAAATTATTCTAAAAGTTGCTTGGTTGTAGATCATGCCCAACATCTATCAAAGTTCCCCAGCATACTCCATTACCGTGCGATCTGCATGGTAGGGAGAGAGTGACAAGTTGTTCTCAGAGTAGCCTCAGTCCTGGATCTCTGACTTAGACTCAGCTATTTTCACCACAAAATGGTGATAACTTTACATATGGGAAGTTGATAGACAGATACAATGGGATAATATAAGTAGATTACCGAAACCATCCTCTAAGTTAAGTAAGCTGTAATTATTAGTTAATATCTGTATATTTTAATCGTTATTAGCTCTAAAATATTCAACTGGGGGAGGTCAGAAACCCCATATGGAGGGGTGTCCTCTAATTCTGTGGCAAAATGTGATGTCATCCTAGCTTATTTTGCATCCCTGTGGGTAGGCTTTGGTGTTGCCTGCAAACAACATTGCAGGAAACGCATGCTGCTGAGTACGGTTGACTAACAAGAGCTGAGAAACTTTATTTTCTTCTTAATCAGCCAGATTTCCCCCTGTCCCCATTGCAAACAGCGCCCATCCTGAGGCTGCTTAGACAAAGTGCTTAGACAAAGTCAGTTGTCACTGACTGACAAGACCTGGGATTGGCTTCTTCTAAATCGCTACAAGGTCAGGGGGCTTAAACGTTCCCCAGGGAGCCACAAGAAAAGTAGAATGTCAGCATCGCCTTTTCTCCCTGAAGATGGCTCACTGACATTTTCAGAAAGGAAGGACAGCCTCTATCTGTCAGCGCTGAATGGAGAACACAAGGTTAGAGACAAAGAGAGAAGGTTACTCTCCATCTGGAGACAGGCAGTACAGCCGCACTGTCCTTCCCAGAAGGAATAGAATGTGTATGTGTGAGAGAGAGAGGGAGCAGGAGAATTCTGTGGGGGTTGGGGCCATGGGGACACAGCCTGGAAACAAGAGGTAGCCAGCTAGGCGAGAAAGAGTAAGAGCTTTGGCCAAGGCTGGTCTTGGATTTGAATCTCACCCTGGTGTTTACTGATCTTGCACTTTAGGCTAATTAGCTCACCTTCCTATAAAGCCTGCCTTGAAGTATGACCGTGGGTTGTTCAGTCTCATCTCTGAAGCCTCGTGCTTGCCAATCTTGTTTTCTCACCCCACAACCAAGGGCCAGGGCTCAGAAGCCTCCTTTATTCTTCGCGTCTTTTCTAAACCTGTATTGATAACCATGCATTACAGAAGCCAGCCGTTCCTTGAACACATGCTGACTGCTTTGTGCCATCTCTGCTTAGGTACAAAATGAGCCTTTACAAGAACCCGAGGTATGTTGAACACTCAGTGTCTGTGTGTTCGGAAGGTTTTTACTAAAGATTTGTAGCATCATTGAGACAGGGTCCCTTTGTGTCCCACTCATTATTCTTTTAAAAACCTTCTATTGAACTTTAGTGCCAGAGACTTCACTAGGCTAGGATGGAATTTGAAAGCTCAAGGCTCTTCTTTGATAAGAAAACTGTAGAATAAAAAAAAATCATGAGTTTTTCCTTTCTCTCAGATATAACTAAAGGGGAAGAATGGACAATGAATCTCACAGAGACAGGAAATAATCTAATAGAACATAAAAACATTTGCTTGCAGATGTGCTGCGCTCTGAATTAGCTTTCTTCTGCGACGATGAAAGAGGGAAAGGAGTCACAATATTTATGACGCAGTGAGTTGATCAAACATGTTGTTAGCTGGTAATCAGTGTGTGGCAAAAGTGTCAGGTGAAATTAATTTGGCTTCTCTGCTCTCTGTCACACGCGTGGGGATTGGATGAGAACTTTCTGAACTCTGCAAGGTGTCAATTAAAAAAGATTAACAGAGTTTCTCTCTGCTGGCCTGAGCTCTCATTCTGCAGCTCTTAAGGATTGTGATAATGTCAGCATTTATGGAAAATGGCTTGGGGAATGAAGTCACTGACACTTATTGAAGCAACTACTATTTTTTCTCCTCCTTACCTTGGAGAAAAAGAGAAAAAAAATTTGAATTAATATCAACATACACTCAGTTGTAAGAAGACTCTTGAAGGTGGAGATATTAAAATGTGAAAGACCAAAATCTTAGAATGTATTGTTCACGTATGAACTCCTATCGATTACTCAAGCCGTGGGCAAGCCCCCAAAACCAATTTTAATTAGTCTTAACTGTATATTTTGTAGATTGCATCTCAGTCCCTATTTTTTTTTCTTTGCAAAAGGCTTCGAACAGACAGATTGTGCCCTTAGATTTACAGTGCTAAGAACAGTGAGGAATTCAACAAGGCAAAGTCCACATAGACAAAAAAGGTCTGTTTCTGTCTGCCTCTCTTTCCCTCCTTTCTTTCTCCCCTCTTGCATCTCTTTCATCTCTCATTCTGTCTGTCTGTCTGTCTATCTGTCTGTCTCTCCATCTTCTTTAGGTGACACAGAAAATGTGTTTCTTAGGTTGGGCATTATCCTTGATACTTCTCCCCTCTACCTGAAGTATCTGCTGTGCTACCATCTTATAAAACAAGAGCAGGCTGGTCCCAAATGAATGTGTTATGGCTGCTGAGAAAAATCTCTCTTCTTTGTTACTCTCTACCCACAGAGGTAGGCGCTCTGTGTGTTTCTGCACAACACCAATTCAGGGAATGGCAGACTATACTAGGTCTACTCTCTTGCGTATAGTGGGGAGGGTTCTGTTTGAGGAGTTAAATGTGTTATTCCAGTCTCTCCTAAAGCAAATCAATGAATTTTCCTGGAAGACAGAAATTGGACTCTAGTGGAGGATTTTTGGTCAGGTACATTTGACTTTGAACCATTTTTGGTTCGACTTACTACTGTGATTAATGCCACTAGCGGCTCCCAGGAACTGAGCACATTTGTTGAGCGAGGCCCCACATGATCCAAACCAAAAATGGAGGCCTGAGGCTTGAGCAACTTTGTCAAGGTCATTCAGTACTCTGGAGAACAATGACGATAATGGTAATAATTCTGGTCATCGAAGACAAGTCTCTTGTCACAGGATGTTGATAGTTAAGAAAGTCTTATGTTCCCAGGGATATTTAGATTTGAAGGACATGTTGAATGTTTGATCAACTGTAGTTTGCTGGCAGGAGGTTGTGAAGCAGATCCTGGATCAATTCTGGACTCAAACCTGGAAGTTTGGCTGCAGCGGCTTGCTGTAGAATACATGGCTGTCATGGTTTCTTCCTTAGTTGTTTCTGGTCTGGCGAAATGAAGACCACAAGTGAAAGAGAATAACATTGGCAGCTTCCTCATAAATGCTTCTAACATGTTACATTTCACTTTCTTTTGCTCAGCCTCACATAGAACACACATAAACCTTTCCTTTCCTTTCACAAGCATGGCATATCTTATAATTTAGCAAGTGTGAAAATGAATGAGTACAATTAACAATGCAGAAAAAGACTGAGCTTATAATTGGTTATAAGTCAATTGAATTTCATTAGTAAGGAATATAATGATCCTAATTAATATCCAGGTTTTCTGTTCTCTCCATAAATCAGTCGGCCATTGTTTAACTTCTTTGCATGCCTAGTTTTAGCTTTTTGGTGTGATTCAAGGCTACCCAGAGCCCTCTTGGCTCCTCATTTCCCTTTGTCCTCATACTGAGGTTAGTCAAGGCTTTCTGTGGGTTAGCAGAAGAGAGTAATAGGGTGCAGGTCATCATCTCTGGGTCCTGGCTGAGTTCTTCTTCCAGTCATCCATGAAGCCTTGGAGATCAGCCTCAGAAACGGAGAAGACCAAGGACCCGGGGAGCAGGAGAGGGAAGTAGCATATAAGCAGACTCTGATCTGGGGGAATGTCAGGCTTTTCGGAGACCAGACAGGAAGACAAGCGGGCTGAGGAGCCAGAAACCATTGCTTGGAAGTGTTTGGAACTTGAAGTTTAGCATTATATCCTGGTGTAAATGAATAACCAAGATTGGGCCTGGAGAGGGGTTTGCCAGACATCTTGAGAAGAGATGAAGGAGAAAAGGTCGATGGAGAATTTCACAGAAATTCTCCTGCTGAAGGACCCTTAACATCTCTCGGGAAAGGCGCACACATCCCTGCAATGCTGAATACTGTCCTTCCCTGCAGCCATTTCCATCTGACAGGAAGAATGAAATACACCTTCGGCGTAGCTGCTAAATTTCATCCCTAAGGATCTACATTTTGTACTAGCTCCCCTATTCCTGTCAAGGAACACAACCCATTTGCTTAGGAAGGAAATCTATATCATCCACACATTTGCCTACAGATAGCTTCAGGTATGATGTTGATTTTTTACAAATTTGTTTTATAAGTGTTCCTAGTTGATGGAATGTGTAGGGGGAAAATATACGAGCCAAGATGAATTGGTGTTATACAAGGCAAGCTTAAAATCCAAAATGACAAAGACAAATAGGGGTAGTTGATTTAAGGTTGAATTGTGTGTTAGGAGACTTAAGAGCTTGGCATAGTTTAAGAGTGAGAGGGCTTTAGAAAGTCAAGGGCTGGTCTTGAGAGTACCTTGAGAATATTCCTTCCTGTCTCCCTCTCTCTGCCAGCAATTTTGGCAACACCATTGAAGTCATCGGTTCCCCATACTTGTGAAAGTTCTGCCTAATCTCTTCGACTCTACATGCCATAATTATTCTGGGAAGGAGACTTGGCAGGTAAATTAATCTCATTTGGCAGAAGTCTCAGAGAAACTGAGACTCTGTGAGATTAAGTGCTTTGCCCAAGGACGTGCATCTAGTAAGTGGCAAGCTTGAGATTAGAATGGTCACACCACATGCTTCCTCTCCAGCCCCGAGGAGCTGTCCTAGTTCAACCTGCATCCTCTCTCATTCAGACCATGATGATAGCCAATTAAATGTTGTTCCAACCTCTAGTCCTTCATCTCTTTCACTTCTGTTTTACACTGCAGAAGAATTGCCTTCCTATAAGGAAGCTTAAGCCATGTCTACTTCCTTCCTTAAACATCTTCAGTGTCTTCTACAGCTTACCAGGAACACAATATCCTCATAATACATGCTCAAGGCCTTTGCCCTTCTGCCCCAAATGATATATCTAAAATGTGCCAGTACCCTTGGGCTCATTAGCAGCTAGTCTGTTCCTTTAGTATAGAACACTTTTTTATCTTTCACCTATCATTTGAATTCAGCATGTAAGACTCAATTCAAATGACATCTTTTTTAGGAAGTCAAACTCAGCAACCCCTTTCTTTTCTATGGCTATGCATCAGTACAGAGCTTGTTTTACTCTCTTCATGGGGTCCAGGCCTGTTACCTGACAATCAGTTCTCTGGGAAGTGTTGGGATTCTACCTCCTTCTTAATTTATTGTTTACTGGGTATATATAAAATATATATATAATGTATATATATACACACACGCAATATAATATATATATATACATATATATATATATATATATATACAGTAAACAATCAATAGCCGTAAATGCCAATGTTTCAGGAAAGGGAACAACAAGAACACTGGCAGATAATTAAACCATTTGGGGCTCTAAAGACCAGGATTCCCTAAATTGCTTGGGTCCTGCAGCCATCGTCCTGTCTGGCTTGTGTAAAAAATGACTTGGGCCACTTGCTGACAATTCTGATTGCTAGCTTGAGCTCTAGAGCTTTTTGACTATTTATTGAAGGTTTCCCTATGTGATTCATATGCTAAAACATGGTTAGGAGACACTAGGCCAGAATGCTCTTGTCTTTTAAGAATTATTTGAGCTATAAAATGAGTCAAATTGGTTGAGGATAGGCTAAATCCACTCAATTCAAGGGCTACTATTTTTTTATACTTCTCTTAGTCAGCATCTCCTGAGGTTACAAATGGATTCAGGGGTGTTTTATACCCCAGAAGGAAGCACACAAATAGCTTCTACACTGGAGCAAGAGAATGCTTTGATTTCAGTTTTCTTCCTTTTTGACTTTTTCTTATTTTCAGATACCATATCATTTTGATTTTCTGTGTCCTGTTGGTTTTACATTGTCTATCATGTTTACACATCACTTTTTAATCCTAAAATTTGAACTCACTTCCTTCTTCCTGTATAAAGAATCATGAATGAACGTGTGTGTGTGTGTATACGTGTGCACACACATGTGTGTTTACTGTGGTTTAATATTTCTTTTTTTCTTTTTTCTCTTGTCGGTTGTGGGGCCTGAACTCTGGGCTTGGGCACTGTCCCTCAGCTCTTCAGCTCAAGGCTAGCGCTCAAGGCTCCACTTGAGCCACAGCGCCACTTCTGGCTTTTTCTGCTTATGTGGTGCTGAGGAATTGAACCCAGGGCCTCATGCATGCTAGGCAAGCCCTCTACCACTGAGTCACCTTCCCAGCCTGGTTTAATATTTCTGTGTTGTCTCTGTGATTTGTCATTATCTAGGTCCTAGCATTTTGCTGGCATCTAAATGCAATATAGTCTGCTATAAGAACTTTCAGCCCAAATGTACTAAGTATGATCTGTTGGATGTGTGGCTGAACAAGGTTAAATATTCCTCATCAGATGGACATGAAGCGGTGTATGAAGGTAGCTATCTATCTATGAGTGTTTTGCATACTCATCAATTTACCAAAATGATAAATTAGCTTTTTCTGCTATTATGTACACTTACTGTAAGTGACAGTAAAGGGTCACTTGCATCATATAAAGCACAAACCTACACTGAGAGCTGTAACGGCTCTTATTATTAGATTGACATCTGTATTAATGTGAGTCCTGTCATTTCTATTATTCTAAATGCTCTTGTGCACTGCCTCACTTCCACTGGCAGTGTGCCTTTCTCATGCCCTCCCCTCCCCTCTCTTCCCCCCTCCCCCAGTACTTGTTGCCTGCCCTGGCTTACCCTGGCTTTCCAGCTCCCCAATCCCCTCCAACCCTTCTCAGAGAACGTTGTCTCCTTTCCTTGCTCCTTAAATTCTCACAGTGCCTGTGTTAGCTTGAATGATCCATCAACTCTCCCCCTCCCTTTCTGAGTTATATAGTGTATAGTGTCGAGTTATATAGAGTGAGTCAGTATTATTTGCCACTTTTCTGTCTTGTCAAGATCTAAAAATGATGATTTGCCCTCGTGTTTTTAAAAGGAGACTCAATGTTATGGGGGAAGGAAGAGCTGGTGCATATTGCATCCCTCTGATGGGTGAGGTGAGGTTCTGACCCCGTGGTAACAATGAAGATGACAGCCATGCCCTTGACCCTGCTCTTCAATCTGACATGAAATACTGCTTATGCTGGATGCAGAAGATGCATTCCAACTTCTTGTACAGAAGGCGACATTATTATCCTATCTTATCCACGAGGATTCTGAAACTGAGACGTTGGGTCACTGGTCCAAGGATACAGAGTAGAGGAAATGACACAAACTACACATGATCCTTGGCGCTGAAAGCCAGACCTTGCCCCTTTCGCTCTGTGCCTGGAGTCCTGTGGATGTATAATGATATTCCCAGAGGACATCCCTGTCACCAGACTCCAGCTTGGGGCCTCTAGACTCTCTGCTCTTTCAGTCACATGCTCCACTCAAGTTCTCTATTTTCTTCCTTCTGTGTCCAAGGCTATCAACCAGTCCTTGGAATGTGATCTGGAAGCTCCTGAGTGGAAAAATACCAACAGAGAATCTGGGAAGGAAAAAAGTGAAGAAGAGAGACGAGCACTTTATTTATCACTCTTGACTTTGTTACAAAAGATCTGCAAAGTGGTCTCTCTCCCCCTCTCTCCTACACACACACACACACACACACACACACACACACACACACACACACACAATCAAACACAAATCATGTTATGGTTAATAAAACAGTAAATTAAGCCTTCCCACCTCTACCTGCAATGTGTCCTAAAATGACTCATAGTGCCCTTTCTGTGTTTTATTTTAGGACCCAGTACAAAAGGTTTTCACCTTAGCATAATTAACTTTTTATCACTAAGATTCTGAAAAGTTGAACGGTGTTGGACACAGGTCACCACAATGAGAATTTAATGGCGATGTAAGCAAAGCTTTGAATGTGTGCTAAAGGCATCGCCTGGCTACTGACCTATGCAAATTTCCATCTCACTGGCCCCTATTTTTCCCTTCTGTGGCATCCAAGCCCCCTCCTCACTCTTCCCTCATCTCCTTAAACAATGATTTCCTCATTTTCATATTAATTGCATCACTTAACTGAGATAATGCTCCCTCTGAAATGAGCAAAGGGATGAATCACCGAAACGGGCCATTATTCTTTTTGCTTAACCAATTTCACAGGCCTCGCACAAAGCACTGCCTTCATTTGGCTTCCTATAATTGCTTATCATTAGGCCCAGCCGCCCCACCAAGTACCTTTTTATTTATTTAAGTCTCATCTCTGATGGATAGAAAATGAGTCACTTGCATATCTGAGGAGCCCAGACGGTTCTGTGAGCGAGCAAGGGGCTGGTAGAATCCCCAGGAGAGCTTTGGAGGCAGAGTATCAAGGAGAAGCAGCCGGGATGGGTACCTCCCTGTTTTCCCCTTTTCCAGGAGATTCCCTTGGGGACAGCCACTGCCTACCAGGTCCCACAGGCTTTCCATAGTGGAGAAGAGGGTGGGCTTATTCCATAGGACCCTGGCAGGTTAGTGCCACAGCAGGACACTTGTAGAATGTAAAATCCACAGTAGATAATGAAAGAGAAATACATAACACCAAAGTGGAGACTCAGGCAGGATCCATTGATGACTACTGGTCACCCCAGATGCCCTCTGCAGAAACTGCTGCACCCACCTATGGGCCGGTGACTGGGGCAGGTAAGAACTTGAACCTAGACTTTGACTTCATATTCTGGACCCAACCTATCAGGAGACAGTTAGAGGCACACTGCGGAAGATTCTTATTCCTCTGTCTGTCTCCTTTGGAGAGCAGTGAGTGGGGAATGAGAGCGAGAGAAGGAAAGGACATTTTCCGAGGGAAATTATACTGTTATCAGCCACAGCCACACTCTGAAAGGCATGGGGGAGATTGGCTCCTTCACCGTGGAAAGCAAAAATTCCCATTAGCCTGTCAGGACATCTGGCTGAAGCGTTCCCTGGAGGTTTACTGGGAGCACACCTCATGCCTTTGTTCCTGTGGATAACAGAGCCTGTCACCGAGAAAGCTACCCGTGGCCCTGCAATTGCTTGTCATAATATTGTTTCTCAGCTTTCCCTGCCGGGATGCATGCCTGCTTCCTGTTTGGTGGTTGCTGTAAGTTGACCTGTGCAAAGCATCTACTTTGATGTGTCTGGCTTTCCTTGGAGATCCTCATCTTAGCATTTCTGCCCATTCCTGTAACCCTTCAAGAGCCTGAGAGAGTAGAAACTGTAAATCATTTCTCTGAGAAGAAAGAACGGTTTCCTTCTGTATCTTTACACTGTTCCTGAGACCTGGCCTTCAGCGTCACCCTCTTTAACACAGAAGGGGGATGATTTCGGTGGAAACCAGGGGACACAGCTCAGGGAATGACTGTTCTATGGTGGTTCACCTCGAATTATGGCCCTGGGCCCCTACGTAGCAGCCACTCAGAGGAGCTAGTAGAAACAAGAGTTTAGACAGGAGGGGCATCTGAGGGTGCACCCTAGTAACTCGAGTTTTCACAAGTCCTCTATACAATGCTCACTAACAGTTGGAGGACTACTGGCTATGATTGTAGAACATTGGCTAGAGAAGGCTTACCTGGTGGAGTTATGCCCATTTGTTTTCAGATAAGAAGGTAAAATATAATAGGAGTTATGTGAGTTGCTCAGGGCCCTGCAACTTTATGAAGCCAGAAATGGCCATTGGACTTCTAAGCCACTCCAGGTGAGTGTGCAAAGACAGACACACGGTACCCTTGTACATGGTGGGCTAGGACAGGGGAGGGTGGTTGGTGATCCTGCATGTATGGTGCAAACACACCCGCCTTTAGGAAAGGGCACAGCTGGTGATCGAGCTTGATGCTCTCAGTAGCATGCGCAGTGCAGGCTGAGGGCTTACAGGGGTGTCGGTCCTGTCTCTGCTACCTCTGGTTTTCTGTGGGAACCTAGCCAGGCTTTCTGCTGAGAATAGAAAGGTATACCTTGGAGGATGGTCTGATGGTCCAAAATCATAAAACATGTGAACTCATTAGCATGTGCTTTGATCATAATAAGCACTGAATAAAAAATTTACCATTATTAAATTTGCAATAAAGAAATCTCAGTAAAAATATGGAAGACTAGCTTATTTCTGATCTCTTTACTATTTAAAATGGTGAATTACATATTGAAAGTGAGCTTCTTCACCACATCCAGATTTTTCAGTAGAGTTCTCTCACTGACACAGGGCAGGCTGGCGGAGAGTTTTGTAGCTGAGCAGATGGGGACTGGAGAGGACATTTTCTGGGCTGTGTGAGGGAAGCAGAGTTGGATGGAAACTCTGATCTGTGTTCAGGGAAAGACATTAGGCCTGGAGTTGGGAACACAGAACCCAGCAGTGTGACACTATACTTTGACTAAGTTATGATGCAAGAATTAGCCAAGTGGGAACAGAATTTGCCAGAGAAGTTTCTCCAAGTTATCTAGGGCCCAATGTGCAGTCCATGAGAGGAAATGGAGATGTATTTTACATGGGGTTGGCATTCTAATATGAAGAGGGTCTGATGCTTAACTTTTGCTTGGCAACGCTTCAGCAGATTAGATTGGAATGTTGTATTTTTGCATGGATTTGGAGGATTATTGGAATCGAGCCCTTTCTCAGTTTCCTGTGATGGCAGGGAGGAAAAAAACCCCACAAGAAATATTTGTGGGTATCTTTTCTCTCTTCTTCAAGAGAGACGGCATAGCTCATTTGATTCAGAGAATCTTGGAGAGCAGAAGCCCATATCATAGAATGGCCATGACAATCTCTGTTTTTCTGCTCTTCCCTAGTGAAGTGCCTGAGGTAGGCCTTGGCCACGGTGCTACAGCTGGTTGGGGAAAGGCCCCTCGGGGGCTGGGCCCTGCATCCCCTCCCACCCACCTCCCTCCAGGTGTGACTTTCAGATGGGAGAAACACATGAAAGGCACTCTGGTCTCTGTTTTATTGATGATGAGGAAATTCTGGGTAAGTGGATTATTTCAGAAAACATTGGCTAGGTCTCAGTACTAGCCATATTCTGCAGTTCAGATTTTAGTGGAACTTTGGCTGTGGAGTATATAATTCCTGAATGGGTATTACTATTATTGTTATTATTATTTGTTTGGATTTAGTTGTTACATATGTAATGGCAGTAAATCCATGAATGGATATACAATTATTTCATAACACTAAGGAATCAGAACATGTTATGGACCAAACATTTGTCTGTGTCTCTCACATTTGTATGTTGAAGCCCTATAAACATCGGTATGATGCCATTTGAAAGGTAGAATCTTTGGGAGGTAAAGAGGTATAAATGAGATCATGAGATTAGGTCTTCCATAATGGGTTCTGAGTCTGAACACAAAGAGGACAAGGGACCTGAGCTTTCATGTTCTCTCTCAGGTGAGGGCAGAGATGTTAGCTATCTACAAGCCAGGAAAAGGGCTCTTACCAGGAAGTCAGTATGTCAGCACCTTGATCTTGGACTTTCAGCTTCTAGAGCTATGAAAAGTACAAGTCTGTGGTTTAAATCGCTAGCCTGGGAAATTTTGTTATAGCAACCAGAGCTGACTAATACAATAAATGAATCAACAATCGGTTTCCTATTGACAATTAACTTCTGTGATTGTTATCATATTGGCCAAGACTTCAGAGGGTAGAGAATAGGAGAGGTATCCTAGCCCTTAAAGCACAGTCTGTTCAGGTTATGGCAATAAGGAATGTTGGTTAGTATACCTTCAACACTTCTGGAAAGTAGCTCCTTAGTTTCTGATTAAATGGTATTAGTAATGGGGATTTAGTACTTTCCAAAGCAAACTTTATCTAGACTGTGAAATCTTTAAGGGAATACATTAAATTAACAATTTCTCAGTAGCTAGAGTGACATGTAGCATTTAACAGAGGCTCAAGGAGTCTTTGTTGAATCAGTGACTACATGAAAGTAAAGTATATTTACTCCAAAGCTAGACTTGGGTAGTTCATTAAAATACACTTCTAATAAGGTACGAAGGAAGGGCCAGGGATTTCAAACAAGTCTTCCAAGTGCAGTCAGTTCTTTGATGCTCTGCGGTGGTGTCTCTTATTGTCATTCTTGTAGAATTTGAAATCCACAAAAGACAACAAAAGAGAAACATGTAATATCAAGTACAGAATGATGATGTATCTATTGCTTACTACTGATGAGAAGGACTATGGATTTCAAAAATTAAAAAAAAATGATATAGGCTAGAACTTTTTGCATAAGCTCCATTATGGTACAAGTAGAATAGATGTGGACAAGACTTGGGAGCAGAGATGAATGAATTTCAGGTATTAGGAAGGGTGTTAGGAGCACAATGATACTGGCTTGTGTGGAGCTCAGGAAGTGATTGATGGGGAATGATGGAAAATAAGATTGGCAACAAGTAAGGGCAAATCATGGAGGGGATTCTTGGACAGAATAAAGGACTACAGGACTATGGGAACTATTCATACATTCCTGAAAGTGGTGCTTTACAATGAATAATTCGCAAGTGGTATTTAGGATGAATTAGAGCAGGAGAGACAGATATGCTTGATATACCTATTGTTATTTTAAATGAACATAATTAAAATCTCAGTAGGTTTCTTTCTCCAGTAATGGTCTGTAAAAGGCCAGCAGACTATTAGGGACGGGCCCCATGGTGCTCTTAAATGACACCCTATTACCTGTCCTTCTGGATCTCACTCTCCTGGACTTGCACTCAGAATCGGTCTGTTGCATAGACTGCCTCTTTCCACAGGATGTGACTAGTTTTTTCCTTGTACCAGACATCAGACTTCATAGAGAGTTTGTTTTATGAACCATCAAATTTCCTTGGTTTAGAGTTGATGAGATGATGAGATGAAAGCTATAGTTTTAGAGGTATTTTTTATTACTGTGAACAACATGTTATTTATAAAAGGACCGTATTTAAAGATGACATGCATCATATAAATTAAACCCCTAGAGATATGAGTTTAGAATAATGACACTAAATAACAATTATCTTTCACAATTATAGAGTACCCTATCATTTGTATTAGTTTATGTAGCTAAATTGATGTGAGAAAAGATTTAAAAAAATATAGTAGCTAACCTCCAGGATAATTTGTTTCTTTCTTATCTAAGAATATCCCAGAAAAATTTCCTGTCAGCAGAGGTGGTTGGTGCGTGGTAGTAAAGAGCAAAGTCCACAAAGACTGTCAGGAATTCAGGGTGGCAGTGGCTTTTCCACCATGACTCCAAAGGCTATCTTCATGATAATTAAAGGAGTTATTTAATTGATGATATTAAGGAGGCCTTGGAAATCGTGAATTGAACATGGGAAGACATATTTAAGGAGTGTTCTTATGGGCTAGATTTTGACATGGTATATATACTTCCACTCTTCATCTATTGGCTCAAATCCAGTCATGCGGCAATAGTGAATTTAAAGTAAGCCGAGAAATTCAGAGTAGTTCTGCATCCAGAGAGAAAGAAAGTATGGATCTTAGTGAATAGTTGGGATTCTTTTCCTAGAAAAATATAAAAAGTACTTTGGTCTCTGTTTTACTGATGACGATGAAACTCTGGGTGAGTGGATTATTTCAGAAAACACTGGCTACCAAGGCAAGGATCTATGGAAGATTCAAGGCCATTTGATTATCTCCCTATTTATATTCCTTCCGAAAAGTTAATTATTTCTAAAGCCAAGGATTTAAGGCACATTACACTGTTCCTCGCTCTTTATATTTGAAATCCAGGTTGTCAGAGTGCTGCCAGCCTCCTAACTAAAGAATAAGTTTTGAAGATACGGAATAAAATAAATCCTCCTCTGCTTAGATCTCTAAATACAATTTAAAGTGAATAATCATATACCTTCCTTCTGAGGTGGTCTGAGTTTACTTTTGGTTATACAGATCCCATATTAAGCAGCTTTGCATGCTTATCACGCTGTACATTTCTTTGGTTGGGAAGGCAGTGAAATGCTTTGCTATTTTGTAAAATTCCTACAACATCTCGCATGGAGTTTTTAACACATTTATTTATCACATTTAGCTAGTTTGTTTCATCACATGAACCACAGTTTCCTTCTTATAAAAAAGCTAATCATTGCACACATTTCTCACACACACACACACACACACACACACACACACACACACACACACACATACACACACACACACACACATGAACTCGCTAAAAGTATGGAGGATGCAATTCTTTGCAATCTTCTTTTAAAACTCTATGCTTGATGTTATAAGCATTTTATAAAATCACAAGAAATGTGAGTCCCTCTCCTCTTCAGAAATTTATAGTCTCATGAACATGGAGGGCTTTTTGACCTTGTCAATCTTGCAAAATAATTTAGGTACATAAAATGAGATTTTGGATATGAAAGAAAGATGGAATTTCAACATTTGATTCAGATATATAGAAACATTATAATGGTGATCCATCAGTTCTATGAGTTGTCTGGAATAACGGACACACATGCCATCAAACATTCACAATGTTGTGTGTGACACAGGTGCAGATGAAATATGTCCCTGTAATATCTGTATACCAGAATTCTAACCTTCCACATTACAGTGTTTAAAGAGGGGGCTTTTAGAGGTGATTAGGTTATAAAGATGAAATCCCCATGAATGTGATTAATTCCCATATTTAAAAGACTCTGGAAGTTGAGCAGGTACCAATACTAAGGCAAGAGGATTACAAGTTCAAGACCAACCTGTGCTACATAGAAAGGTCAGATTAGGCTATACAGGAAGACCCTGTCTGGGAAGGGGGAGAAGAAGAAGGAGAGGAAGAAAATGAGGAAGAGGAAGAAGAGGAGGAACAGGAAGAAGAAAGTTTCTATTATTATTACTATTATTATTATTTTTAGCTTTGTAGTTGGTGGTACATAGGTGAACCCTGGGCCTGACACATGCTAGGCAAACATTTAAAGCATGGCTCAACTGAGTAGGCTGGCAATTTTCTTCTCTTTGTTGCTTTTCTGTATCCCTGTTCTCCCCGATCCTGCTCCATTGCCTCCCGGAGCTACAATTTCTTTTCTCTCCAGAACACAATAACTCATATCTGCTCAAGTTTTAGGAACATGACTTATTCAGTGCATCCATTGAGAGCAATGTTGTGTGGTGCAGTGCCTAGCAACCAGTTCTCCAGAAATTCCTACCAGGGAAGACTTCAAGCTACCCACAAGGGATCAACTGTGTATGCAGTTGATGAGCTCCAGGGGGCTGGTATGAGCTGGCCTTAGCACATACTGGAAGGGCTCCCAACAGAATGGATCCACTCTCATTGGAAAATGAGAAATCAAAGACAGCTACTTTATTCTGTTCCTATACTAAATTGTAAACTTGTGTGAAAATATATCCAGGGTCATATGCAGATATACACAAATTGATTAAAGTATCGTATTTACAACAGAGGAGTCCTGGAACACCACAGGAGGAGTCCAATGGTGTAACTCCCATCAACAACTCAGAGTTCAACGAAGTGAACAGGTGTGGTGAGGATGCCGTGGGGTGGGTGGACGAAGGGAGAGAGGAAGAGTGGGCAAAAACAATCATGATATTCCACGTACGTCTGTGAAAATGGAAACAGGCAGCTTGAGGGGATGTGCGGGGTTGGGAGAGAGCAATGAGAGAAAGGACATTGATCATGATGCATTGTGCTCATAAACGAACATGTTGAATAATTATTTAGCATGAACTAGAATACAAAATGTACTTTCTGGATTTGGAAAGTCTAGTAGTAAATTGGAATGAGTGTTGCTCCCCAGAGGGCACTGAGAAAAAAAAGAGTTGTTTTGGTGGTAGTACTAAATGGAATGCTAAAGCCATTTAGCAGAGAAAGGCCAGCAATGCTCAGCATTCTGCCAGGTGGAAGATAGTTCCCAGCAATGAAGAATTATCCTGTGCACAGGGCATGTGTCACGATCCTTGGAAGATTCTGCTGTCCCTCATGTCTTCCACAGGTTGGCTCCCTGCTGGATCCTATTTCCTCCATGTTCTGCGAAACTTTCGTGAGGGAAATAATCGCAACCTACTGCTTACAGGGAAAGGGAGTCCTAGGCTTAGTGACAGATGCTTATTTTATTCCTAAATGATTGAAATTGAATGCATTGGAATGAAACTTTTTTCCCCCTATTAACCTTTAGCAGCCTATATAATGACCATGTTAAATCAAACCTCATTACAATGTAATGGGGCCTGACTGAAATACTGCAGGTATGGTGCTGAGTAATTTCATAAATTATTAAAAGGTAATTGAAAGTAATATGGCAGAATACATTGTACTCTTGGGGGGGGGATCCAGAAGACTTTGGAGGGAGATAAAAATTGGTTAAAAGAAAATGTATAGGAAAGCATTGAAAGATGAACAGAGAGGAAGGGACATCTGGACATATCCTTTCATACTGAGATTCTCTGGCTGGGTGAGTGGTCTGGGCCCCTCCTTGAACTTCTTTTAACTTTCTTGAACCTCTAAGACTAATCATCTGTTGGAAATAATCTTTACTGTTTAGAGCGGAGGTACTCAACACAGATCTCTTTGTACATGGCACTTAAGAGAATGCCATTTCCCTTGCCTGTGATGCCAAAAAAAAGCCCTCCTAGTCCCATGGTCCTGTCCTTCCAAGAAGCTTTGTGTCCAGCCATTCTGAACTTTTGGAGGGATTTTTATTTTCAGGAATTTGATTTACTTTTAGAACATTAAAATATCTTTGGAGAATTATAAGTTCAGATGACGTAGATTGCTTTCAAAATAGGAAATCAAGCTTAAATTAAAAATTTTACATTTCATTTTATGCCTTGTGTATATAATTGAAATGCCAGTGTAAAGTAAAAAAATAGTGTTAAAAACTCAATATCTCCTGTTGTTCAAGATTAGTATTAAACAGGAATAACAACATAGAAATAAAAATAGAATGGGTTTATCTGCGCAAATGGGATCAACTGTTTCTCTGAAATCAGTGTGAATGTTGCATCTCAGCAATTGTAACCTTATGAGTTTAACATCTTCAGACACGGAAGGGGCCACTTTCCTGACCACACAGACCAAGCATTAATCTTCATCCATAAGCAGTTTATCTTTCATGTTTGGTTTCTGATTGCCAAATACATATACGTCAAGTTAGAAATTAGTCTTTGTGACCCTGAGTCCTCTTCAGAATCAACAGTGGTGATTTTGGCAAATGTCTTGAAATAATGGACTTTAACAGGAATAATCTTGATAATATCAAAGAGTCTCCAATGCTTTAAATATGAACATTATGGAATAAAATACAGTTCTCACCAGGTCTCCTTCCTGAAATCTCAGTTGAGGTAAGCCCTGCAGGTCACTGCCCCACATTTGCATACAGTTCTGGCCCTCTTTCTGGCAGGGCTATGGTCAAGGGAGTCTGAAGAGATATCTCCAGAACCTTTCATTTGGTAATCAAAAGTCAGCTCTTCTTCAGCATGTATGGTTCTTGGGAAAACAATGCAATTCGGGGAAGATGAGGATCAAGTTGTGGATGAAAACATCACACACCTGCAGACTGCGTCACAACTGTGATTCCCAGAATGGGAAATATTTCCATATGGAGCTGCATCCACTGTGAATTCATCAGCGTCATAGTCCAGATCAAAGAGGGGTTGTCACAGCGCTGTCCTCGTCTTCCAGCTTCTTCACTGTGATCGCCTCTGCCCGCTCCGCCCGGCTCTGGTCATCTTGGGGAGCAGTCATTCAAATTGGCTCCGTCAAACTGCACTGCTCCGTCCTGCGCGCCCCGCGTGGGGCTCCAAGATTTTTTTAAAAAATAACTTTATTTGGGACAGAATAGATGTTTTGAATTGTTTCAGTGACATTTAAATATCTGGTTTGTTTTTGAATTCTTTGTTACTGATTTCAGCTTTCTTTTCCCCGAGTAAAACCTCAGTAACAAAATCCGAAGGTATTAAAGTAACTTAAATGCCAAAAAATTCAAAAGAGCGAATTTAAAAATGGTCTCAAAGAACATTCAAAACAACCCAGATAGATAAACTAAGGAAATAAATTCAAAATCTAGTTGAGAAAGCAACCTGGGTGAAAAATTTAGAAAGGAAGTTGAGATTCTGCAAACACAAAAATATTGAAGATAAAAAACTCAATAAAGCAAATGAATCTGTAAACATAATTAGAAAAAAGAGAAACTCATGGTAAGTTTGAGAAAATATAGTCAAACAGTGACAAAAAATACAAATGAGTATGACTGAGTACAACTTTCTGTTTTTAAATACATTTTTTAAACTGTAAAAATGCTGTACAGAGGGGCTACAATTGCATGAGCACAACTTTCAAGAGCTCTGGGACATAACCAAAAGTCATGACTTAAGAATCCATGTGGTAGAAGAAGGAGCTGGTGTAAATGAAGGCATAGAAAACCCGGTTAACAAAATTAAAGCAGAAAATTTCTCAAAGCTTGAAAAAGATATGGATGAATATCCAAGTGTAGGAGACATAGAATCCTAAATAGACATGACAAGGAAAGAACTCATTCCTTTATGCCACATGTAGTTCAGATACTAAGCCTAGAGAACAAACAAAGGAAACAGAGCTACAAGAGAAAAATGTTATCTTACAGAGGCAAACATATTAGGATTACCTCAGACTTCTAGCAGAAACTCTAACAGCCAGGGAATTATGGAATGATATATTTCAAGTTCTAAAAGATGATAATTGCCAGTCCAAGATTATTATATTGAATACAATTATTTGTAAAAATTGTTTTAGAAATAAAGACCTTCTAAGATAAGTTCAAGCTAAAGCAACACATATTCACTGATTCTGAAGAATAATACTTCAAGAAATACTACACCCAAAGAAGAAAGACAGGTATAATCTTGAGAGTTCAGGAAGAGATGAATTTCATGAGAAGAATAGATGAACTCATAAAAATTAAGAATGAATCACACATGTCCAACTAAATATTAAAATATCATATATTGAAATATTAAGATGAATAAGAACTAAAACTAAAGAAAAAAAGAATTAAAGTAAATAATACTTGAATCAATCTAGAAGCTCAGCCAAATCACAGGACTTAGAAAAAAATCAGAGGACTTAGAAAATAAACTCTCAATGATAATATTAGATGTTAATGGTCTTAAGTCTTCAATCAAAAAGCAAAGAATAGAGGCGAGCACTGACGGCCCATATTGTAATCCTAACTCCTCAGGAGGCTGAGATCTGAGGATCCTGGTTGGAAGCCAGCCTGGGCAGGAAAGTCTGATCGAGTCTTATCTCTAATTAACTATGAAAACTGGAAATGGTGCTGTGCCTCCAAGTGGTAGAGCTCTAGCCTTGAGCAGAATCGCTCAGGGACTGCTCCCAGGCCCTGAGTTCAAGCCCCATGACTGACAACCAAAACAAAAACAAACAAGCAAAAATAAAAGAATTGTTGATTGGATTAAAAAAAAGTTCAATTATTTTCTGGCTACAAGCAACACACCTCATAGACAAAGATAAGACTAAGTGAAAAGCTGGAAAATGACATGAAAAGAAAGCAGAAGTTGGAAGCAAGTAGGAGTAGCTATGCTTACAACTGACAAAACAGACTCCTGGTGCAAATTTGTTAGAAAAGTTAAGAAGGGAACTGCATCCTAAAAAAAGGAAAATCCATCCAGAAGGTTTGATTTTACGCACAAATGCTTGGTATACCTAATTTTATAAAACAAATATGACATAAAGGGACAGATATGTCAAGAGGCATTAATGTTTGACTTGAACACTCATATTCTCATTAATACATAGATAATCAAGACTAAAAATTCAACAAAAATGCCCCAGAGTTAAACTGCATCCCACATCAAAAATGGATGTAAAAGTTATCTGCAGAATATTACATTCAACTGCTGTAAACAGGTTCTTCTAGGCAGCCCACAAGATAAAGATATTTTTAAATACTATGTTTTAGGCAATAAAGTAAGTTCTCACAAATACAAGAAATGAAAATAGTTTCTGTATCCTAGCACATCATCATGGAATACAACTTATAATTAGAAGCATGAGAACCTGTGGAACTATATAAACACATGACAATTTAAAACAAATTTTTCAAGGATCAGCAGGTCATTGGAAAAAGAAGGTAAGAAAATTTTTAAGGACGTCCTAGACATAAATGAAAATGGGAAGAATTTACCAGGCTTCATGGACATAGTAAAGGCAGTGCTAAGAGGGAAGCATATAATTATGAGTGCCTACATGAAGAAGAGAGATCTAAAACAAAGAACCTACCAATGCACCTGAAGGTCTTAGCAAAACGTGGCAAGAAAACATCAAAATTTGTAGATAAAACAATGATAAATATTGTTGCCAGAATTACTGAGTTGGAGACTCAAAAAATACAGAATGAATTAGGGAAATGAAGAGTTGGTTACTTGAAAAGATAAAGTTTGACAAGCCTTAGGCAAGTTAACTATCCACAAAAAAGGGAGAAGACACAAATTGATAAAAAACAAGAGATGGAAAAAGACATCACAACAAATAACAATACAATTCTAGGGAGCATCAAAGAATATTTGGAAAGTTATGTTTCCACAAACTGGAGAATATATATGAAATGGTGAATTTTTAGATACATTTGACCTTCCAATATTTAACCAAGAGGATATAAATCACTTAAACATATCTACAGTGAACAAGATTTCAATAGAGAGCCTCCCAACAAAGAAAAGAAAAAAGACCAGATGGATTTTCCAGCTGAATTCTACCTTTAAATAAAAAGGAACACAATACTGAGATAGGCTTGAGTCTGTAGCTTGCTGTCTTTCTTTGGTTTAAGAAAAATTCTCAACCATTCTATTCTTAGCATTCTCTTTTCTAGAACTCCAATTACACATATGTTAGACATTCCCATTACACTGTACATATCTTTTTTGTGTCAGCAATTATCTTTCATCTTTTCTTTCTTTCTTTTTTTATTTTCTTTTTCATTGTGAAAATACCCTACAGAGGGGTTACAATTACGTGGGCAAGGACATTGTACATATTTTTTTCACTTTTAAATTTGTACTCATTCTCTACTGTGTGAGTCAATATAGATTCTTTTTTTCATATTTATGTTGCAATTCACTCATTCCCTCCTTTCATTTTCTCAGAGCTGTATGAATTCTAATTCCAGTTAACTTTTCATCTTAGAATCCCTGTTTCATTTTTAAATGAATATTTTATGGTACCTCCATTTTATATTTTACTAAATTCATTAATTATATTTTTTGAAGTTTATTGTCTATGATTTCTTTTGTGCTCAAAATTTTGACTTGACATGACCTATGGATTTTTCTCATTGAATATCCAATACTATGTGTAGAAAATTTTAGAGGCTCTGGTTGAAATTATTTTGCAGAAGCAGGATTTTCTTTGTTCTAGAAATTATATAAAATATGGAAAGAAACTCTTTTACCTTGCAGTTCTTAGGGATTTTCTTTACTTGTTAGAAATAGCCTTTGGGTGTGCTCAATTGAAGATTTGGGTTTTCAAACAGGGTTTTCTTCCACAGTACACCCAGGACTCATTTTTCTCCCTCTACCATGTTAAGATTGCCCTAATATCAGTTTGGCCTTTTAGTCTCTATGCATGTATTTTCTCTCTCTCTCTCTCTCTCTCTCTCTCTCTCTCTCTCTCTCTCTCTCTCTCTCTTTCTCTCTCTCTTTACCTTCCTTCCTTCCTTTCTTTTTCCCTTTCCTTTCTTCCTTCTTTCCTTCTTTTAAAGGTGATATGCAGAGGAGTTACAGTTACATAAATCAGGTATCGAGTACATTTCTTTTTGAACGGTGTCACCCCCTCCTTCATTTTCTCCTGACTCCCCTCATCTATCCCTCATCCCCCCCCAAATTGTATAGTTCATTTCTGACAGTATCCAGTGCAGGTGTTTTCAGCTTAATGTTTTCATTGTAGCTGCATAGACTGCACAGTTCAGGAGTCAGGAAGCAATTTTAGGTGAAATCATGTGTAATTTTGAGCTCACCTCTTTCTATATTGCCTTTCCTTTTGTGACTTGGGCCCTGTATTTCTGGCTGGCTGCCCTAGGTACCATTAATTCTAATTTTTGCCTTTCACTTAGTCTAGTGAATGTGCTGCAGACCTTCCACCATTGTTTTCTTGTCTAACCACTGTGCTTCTTGCTGCAGATTGACAAGATTCCAAAGGAAAATAGTGGCCTGAGAATCATCTTGTTATTTTCCCTGTTTATAGAGATTTTGATCCCTCTGTTATTTGTTTTGGTTGTTCTCAGATGTTTTCAAGAAGTGCTTCTATTTCCCTCTTCTTACTCATAAACTCTTTTGGTTGGTTTTCTTTGTTTCTTTCAATGGTACTGCGGTTAGATATCAAGGCCTTTAAGCTTCCTTGGCTTGCTTATTAGGCTGGCACTCTATCAGTTGAGCCACATTTCCAGTCTTGCTTTTTGCTGATCATTTTGAGGATAGAGTCTAACAGACTTTGCTGCCAGGTTGGTTTTGAATTGTGATTCTCCAGTTCTCAGCCTCTTGAGTCACCAGGATTACTGGTGTCTCTCTGCTACCAATGCTTGTTTCAGGTTCATAGAATAACTAGTCAGAAGAGAGAAATATTTCTCATGTAGCCTTGGCTTTCACATATAAACAGCCTCCCCTAATGTCAGCAATCCCTTGCTGTTACCGCTGAAGAACAACCTACTGGCATATCATGATCACTCAGTGCCGGCAGGCCTTGAAGTAGGGAGACCACGTCTAGATGATGCCACCTTGCTCTCACAGGCATGCTGGCTGTGTGATGGGGGGCTTTCCACCCAGCTTCAAAGGCCTAGAGGTGAGACAAGCCCTCCTACGAGTTGCAGATGCCTCCTTAGCTGTAGAGCAAGGAAGGCGCTGTTTTAGAGGATGTGCATGTGTATGGTGCTGTTCAGACTCTGAGAGGGAAGCCCTGCTTTGTGTTGATGGTGGGACTTTGTCCCCATCCAGGTTTTAGTCTTTCAAAGCTTGGTGCTGGCTGCAGGTCTTGATGACAAGAGTTCACCCATAGATATTCAGCCTCTCAAAATGCGGCTTCTCTGTTTGCTTGCGACTGAAATTTGCTGCTGAGATTTACATTACTACAACATTTAGGGTTCCATCTTGGTGTTATGCATTCCATGGGACTTGAAGGTGTTAAATGATATATATCGTCATTGTACCATCATACAGAGAAACTTCACTGTCCTAAAATCTTCTGTGCCCTGCTTGTTTATCCTTCCCTCCCCTTGAATTCCCAGAATTCCACCACATATCTTTTGCTTTAATTTAGCCATTTCCAGGATACCACATAATTGCAATCATACAGAATGTAGCCCTTTGATTGGCCTCTCTTATTTAATCATACACATTTAAGTTTTTCCATGTCTTTTTATAGATTGACAGCTCATATATTTTTAGCACAGCATACAAGATTCCACTGTATACTTCTCTTTGTTTATCCATTCAACCACTGAAGGACGTCCTGGATGTATCTAGTTTTGGACAATTATGAATAAAGCTGCAATGAGCCCTGATATGCAGATTTTCATGTGGAGCTAAAATTTCATTTCTGTCATCTATTCCCTTAGGTGAATGTCAAGGATCATGAAAAATTGTCTCTTTTAAAATATTTTATCCAAATTTTAGTTTGTTCTTAGTAGGAGAGTTGGCATGACACAAGCTATGCATAACTTGGACTGTTTTGTTTATTTTGAACACTACATAGCATCTTGAATATATCAGGCAATTAATTCTTTTAGACTTCTAGTGTTTTTGCCATTATGAATGATGCCACAGGAATGTTCTTATAGCTCTGTGCAGCTGTACAAGTATGGGATAAATTGCTGGTAGTGGAATGGAAAGAAATGCATTACTATCACTGTTGCATAGATCTCAGTTTTACAGGTTCAACTTAATTTCAGGGTAGACTGGAAACTACAAACTTTTGAATGGGCAGGAAAAGGAGAAGATGTGGCAAATGTAGCATTGTCATTGCTAATTACTTTCTCACTATACTCTCACTTTATTATTTGACTTGTCACGAGGCAAATGTCTCTAATAAGTCAAATCTTGTAGTGTCTTCCCTTTTAATGAATTATTACCTTGTTACAAATGTCATAATTGATAGAACATCAAAGGAACCAATTTTTTTATGTATTTCTGAATTTATAGTTTTCTTATCCTGATACTTTTCCTTTTTTATTGACTGTAATTAGGGAGTTCTGGGTATTACAGCTAAGTAAATATGGTTACATTTAGTGAGTCAAGCTGTTCCCAAACATTACTGTAGCTGAAAAAGCAAAGACAAGGAGACATAAATAGAGATAGACATTGGTCTTACCCCATCTTGGAAATATGACCTTGAGCCAGCTATTTGACCTTTCTGGTCCTCTGTGTTCTCAGCAGTATTCTACTGTTCTGATGACTGGATGGAATTGAATCCCTGCTGTTGTGATTCACTGATTTCCATTTTAAAAAATCACCAGAAAGGACAAAGCTTAAAGCTTAATATTTGGACAAGATGAATCTGAGCTAGAAGGCTCTAGGGGTGTGTGTGTGTGTGTGTGTGTGTGTGTGTGTGTGTGTGTGCCTGTGTGTGGAGAGAGAGATAGAGAAAGACAGATAGATAGAGAGAGAGGTACACACTAATATTTCAATTTTAGCCTGGACAGCTGAGGGCTCCTTCCTCTTTGCTCATTTTTATTTATTTGGAGTCATTCAGAGCAATCTCTGTGGAAGCAGAAAACACTTTGGGGACATGGCTTTAAGTACCTCCTCAGCTCCCTGCCAGAAGGCTCCGTTTAGGGCCTCACAAGTGTGTCCCTTGAGAGCTACTTGTTTGTTTTTCTTCCTCTGCAGAGAGAGGAGCAGCCTGAGTGGCAGCCGGGCAGCCCAGCGTCAGGAATTCCTCCCAGGGGATGAGAAGCCTCAAGATCCTTATTTGGTTCTGCTGGGGTCATTAGACCGTCCTTGTATAATCAAGGAGTTAATGAGCCCAGAGAGAGCATCCCTCCAGGGCGCCTTCTCCGAAGAATCGTGGTGTGGTTCCAACCACAACATAAATCACTGATATTGTTGAAATCAGATGATTGTTTGCACTTAATTCAATTTGCTTGCTTTGTTGGCTCTCTACCATTTGAGCCACATCTCCAGCCTGGGGTTTTTTTGGTGGTTATTTTTTCTGGTTATTTTTGGAGATGAAGTCTTCCAGATTTTTCTACAAGGAATGGATACAAGTTACAATTCCCTAGATCTCAGCCTCCTGAGTAGCTAGTATGAGCCACTGGCACCTGGTGAAATCAAGCTATTTAAAATTAGATAAGAAAATTGCTCAGAATTTCACTTTTGCTGTTAATTACTCATGAGTTAGGGAAAGTTGTCTAAGATATTGATATTTCAGTCTCCTTGTGCATAAACTGAAAACAATAATAGCACTGTCCCTCAAGATCTGTTGATTAAAGAAGAATTCCATGAATACTGCCTGACACATAGTAAGCACTATTTATCTAGATAAATGATAGATTGTCTTGGTATAATTATCATTTAATTTATACACTACTCAAGGTGGATGCTTTACTTTTATTCCCCTTTCCCCATGAGAAAATAAAGATAGACCAGTCAACGGTCCATCCATGTTAACTACACATAATATACCAAGAACTTTGGATAAATAAAGCAGATATTGTGAAAAAAATAGGACACTCTTCCCCCAAGGAGTTATATAACAGAGTAATTAGGCAGCTCATTGATGCATATCACATTTTTGTGGGTTCTGCTTAACTTTTCAGATTATTGAGGCTTATGGGGTCTGACAAAGACTATGTGGTCTTTGAGTTTAAGAGTGTAGGATGTGAAGTAAGACAATTCCTGATTCACACTCAGGTCATACTTTCTATTAACTATATGACTTTTAGCAGGTTACTTAAGCTGTCTAAACCCAAGTCCTTCATTTTAAAAAATATGAATAATACCACCATTTATCAACGTATATAATGTACTTAGAAAGATCATGTTGTATTTGGAGTTTCCAAAAATGATTCACTATTATGGAAGATTTTAAAATGGCTCCCATTCTTCTCCCTGTAAGTTTCCACAGCCTTAACCGAAGAACATCATAGTGCCTTCCGCCCTAGACTCAGCCATGTGACTTGCTTTGGCCAATAGGATAGGTTGAAAAAAATGACTGTACCATTGCAAGTCTCTTGGAGCCTGCTTATCACCATGGCAACATGGGAGGCTCACCTGCTGTGGATCTAAGAGATACGCAGAGCTGAGATGAGTTATAGTGTTTGACTCACATCTATCCCACTTGATACCCAAATGTCTGTCCATTCGAATAGTCTGCGTAGTGTAAGCATTTTTGTGAGGAAAACTTGAAGTAGCTATAAGACGGCTTTTGCACATTTTATTAGATTACTAAAAAACACTGCAGAATCAATTTGTATTTACTCAAGTTTCAATGCAAATGGAGAGTAATCATGATGAATGTGATACATAGAAAATTTCCATGGGGGCAAAAGAGGCTCTTCAAAATGTTTACAGATAAGGCAGAGTTAGCTCATCCATAGTCATTTCCCATGTGGACCTTCCTTTAGTCATATAGGACCTTCCTATTTGTTGAGTATTTCCTCTTTTATAGGTCTGCCAGACTGCACTGAGTTGAAATACAGCTTGTCACAGAGGACTGAGTCACTAGCAAGGACTCTTGCACTTGGTTCCGAGATTCTGGGAAGGTGCGTCTAAGTTCATGGGATTTCTTTGACAATAGGAGTGCTTTTGTCAGTTGTGAACCCCTCAGACTCTGCTTTTGTTTTTTTTTTTGTTTTTTTTTAAATTTTATTTTATTTTATTTGAGAACATACTGTACAGAGGGGTTACAATTACATGGGCAGGATAATGCATACATTTCTTACCAAGCATTGCAGCCTCCTCCTTTGTTTACCCTTCACCTCCCTTCCCAGCCTCCCCCCTCCCTCCCACCCAATCATACCCCCCCCACCACCGACATTGTAAAGCTGGTTTTGACATGACATTTTGTACTTCTCATTGTTGCAACAGGTCCACCTGAATCCTTAAACGACTTGTTTGTCCCCATCTCCTCCACATGTTATACTGACATCAAATATAGTGAAAGCGGGGGTTACACTGTGGGGGAGGGACATACAAAGCAACAAAGAAATAATCTTATAAATGCGTTAGAAACACATGCATGAAAGAAACAAAAACATTAAAATACATATTTGAGGTTTCGTTTTCCTAACATCACATTATCTGACTTTTTCCGCTTGACTCATACCTATACTAGATATCATACTCTGCTTTTGTATTCAGCCAAGTGAGGTGAGTCCCAATAGGGACTGTCTACTTCGAGAAAGGACCGTGCTCTGGGAGGTTTAAAATCAACTCGAGTTCTCAGGAGAGAAGGGAGTGGGGAGATTGAGTTTGATCACATAGCCAATGTCTTATTTATTTATGACTATGTAATGAATCCCTAATAAAATTCTGGACATTGAGGCTGATAAGAAAATGGATGTGTCTTTGCGGGTAAAAACATTTATGTACCAGAAAGATGGCATGTCCCTTATCCTTAAGGAAAAAGCAGAGAAACTCCTCATTCAGAACCCCCTCGAGACTTTGCCTGTGGTTGGTTGTGATTTGTGTCCTTTATAATAATGCTATAATCATAAGGACAACATGTTTCTGAGTCATTTGAGTGGTTGCAGCAGATTATCGAGCCTAAAGGGTACCCTGAAAGACTCGGGTCTGCAGCCAGCTGTCTACAAGTGAAGTTCGTGAGACCTCATCTCAGCCAGTACCTGGGAGAGCGGTGTACGCCTGACATTCCAACTATGTAGGAGCTGAGGTGGGGGGGCCTATGGCCCCCAGACAACCAGGCAAAGAGACCCTTTCTCTAAAGTAATCCCACCTTGAAGGGAACTTTGGCGGATATTTCCTTTAAGGGTACATACAACTTCCTTTTCTTACAAGGGGATCAATCCCATCGTGGGGTCTACCCCTCATGGTCTCATCTAAACCTATCTCCACAGGAGTTTAGGTTCTGAATACCTTCATCCTAATGGCTGAGGGTCAACATCTGGATATGAGGATAGAGAAAAACGATTAAGCACATAGCTGCCCTGCCACCTCATCTGTATTCCAGATACTTAGCATAGCCTCAGTATTTCCTTCCATAACAACGACATGTGTTTCCTTCTGGGTGGAATACTTGAGCTTACTTTATCCTCTTTTCTCATCCGGATCTTATGAAGGCACAACTACCTTAACATTTTCTTCTGCGCTTTAAGCTGGTGCTTTACCACTTTAGTCTTGCCACTTTTTCCAGCAATTCTCTCTTAAGTGTCTAAAATGATGTCATCAACCAGATAGCTCAAACATTTTCATTGGATACTAAGGCATTGGAATCTCAGAACTTCATGTCTGAATTTACAAGTGAATTACATCCTTTAACACCAGGGAAAGTCTTCCAATTACATGATCATCACCAAACATAATCATATTTTACACAGGGCTCATTTTCAGGAGAGAATCTTTCACTCCTGTCTTCTTTCTCTCTCAAAGTAATGCTGAGTTCTTGCCTTTGGGTAACCCTACCGTGCTAGTTCGCTAATCTCATACCTAGGAAACAACAGTCAAGGTTAAGTCTGAAGTTAATGGCGAGGAATTATGAGTAACCATCAGTATATCTCTTGGATGATGGAGGGAGGCGCTGGGACTTTTGCGTCACAGATCGGTTCCCCTAGGTTTTCCCTCCTCAGGTTTTGGTTATTTATTTTTCTTCTCAGTGGGCTATTCCTCATACTTTCTTTCTTTTCTTCTTAAATCAATTTCAAAAATATCGCTGTCAAAGAATCAGGATAACAGCAATGACAAGGCTTTATACATTTGCCAAGTATCTCCTAAATTACAGGAAGTGCATGCTGGAAAGTACTTACTTACTACTGGAGTTGAACCCTGTACAGGGCCTTCCTCTACTACATGAGCCACATCCCTAGTCCTTTTATTATTCTTATTTTTTCTTTTAGCATTTTTCTGATAAGGTCTTGTGCTTTAGCCCCAACTAGTCTTGGACTTCAATCCTCTTCTCTCTGCCTCCAAAGTAGCGAGGTATACTGGTGTATGTCACCATACCTAGTTTGATTTTTGAGGCAGGGTCTTGTTTTTTTTTTTCCCCTAGACTGGCCTTAAATTGCCATCTTCCTGACTGTGCCTTTGAAATATCTGATATTGAGTGCATGTTTGACTTTAATTTTCACATCAATCTTAAAATATTTGCCCTATTTTAGGGCCTATTCTATAGACTGTTACTAACTCCAAGTCCTCAGGCAATATCACTCCATCCTCTTACTAATTGCTACTTCATAAACTGAAAAATTCCCTCTACAATCTAATATTATTTAATTCTCAAAGGTTCATCAAGGTTAGGATAGGACAGCCCATTTTTTTTCTTATAAAGTCATCAGCCTCAGGAAAGCTATTTTACCTAGGTTCACCCACAATGGGAAAATCCAGCTGACTCTCCTCCCCCACACTGCCTTTTTTTTTTTTTTTTTATCACACCACCTAAATTTAATTCCAGCTTGTTGCATTGAATTGAAGTCTCAAGGTTCTCTGTGTCAAGCTAGAAAATGATCTGTGAACTCCGGAATGTGTTGGCTTCTCTGACTTTATCTTGTACTTTTCTTATTTTGATGTCCTTACAGGATCTTGCACCATTACTTCTTTGTAGAATGAGGTTCAGTGTTGCCCTAGGGCTGGCTTGCTTTCCTTCTGCTCCTCACATATATTTTAAAGTTGTCTGAAAGGTATCTTCAAATCTCTTGAGTCCTTGCAGCACTGAGGAGCATTGGATCTAATTTGGAGATGATTTATCACTGCAGGTTGTGCTAATATCATTATAAATCATCAGTTTACGTTGACTGAAGATCTGATTAATTCAAATGTATTCATTTATTTTAGATTAGTATGCACCCACGGACTCACCTCTGTATTCATTTACACACAAGATTAAAAGCAGATTATGGATAGCCAAACAACTACCTACAGCAGGCAGCCGGAGTAGAATTGCCCATTTCTCGTACTGACAGGATGGTTTGATGGTTGCTTTCTTTCAACCTTATGGAGTTATGGGGAGACGTTTCACAATCTATCATTATAACGACAGGCCTTCAACATCTGACTTGTTCTTTCATTGCTGTTTGCACAGCCTGTGGGCACACGGACACGTGGTTACTCTTAGTTTCTTTTTCTATAGACACATTATCAATACTTATTACAAGCCTGACCCTGAACTTAGGGGCTTTAAATGTATTAACTCTTATTTAATCTATAAGAACCCTACCAGGTAGGTACTTATGATCTTTTTTTTTCCTTTTAAGAGGATAACTAAAGCCCATGAAAGTTAAATACGCTTCATGAAAATTAAATACGTTTGAAAGATCAAACTTACAAAAGCTATGAGTTTAGCTCCTCAGGGTCTGAGACAAGATTTGAGTCACAAAAGTCTGGATTTTGGTCCATTCTCTTAACTACCCTTCCAGAAAGCTTGAGGATATATCAGAATCATGGAAGAATGGAGAGAAAACAGGTTTGTTAATAACAACGTTTCTCATGTTAATAGGTGGTAGGGATACCCTTAGTGGCTGAAATCATGTCCAACATTTCCTACAGAATCTCAAGACACTCAGTGCAATGCTGGGCATGAGGTAGCTGCTCATAAATATGAATTGGAATGGGAGTTGGAGCCAGTAATTCTTTTTCCCCCTCCATAATGGAATTACCATTTTGGAATGAAGATATTTGACTCATGCTGCAGAATTTTGAAATTGTGAGCTATAGGTTTATTTCTACGTCCTTCATTTATTTATTTATTTTTTGTGCTACTGGGTTTGAACTCAGGGTCTCAAACTTTCACTCAGTGGCATTTTTATTCATGGCTAACTGTCTTGATAACAGTTGAGATATGTCTTCATTTCCAGCTTTTGGCTGGTTATTTGGATTTGTCTGAGGAGGCTATCTCTGAACCTTGATTCTCAGATCTCAGCTTTTTGAGTAGCTGGAATTTTAGACCTGACCCACCTGTACCTGTTTCAATTCTTAGTTCAGTTTCTCTGCATCCAGGCCTCAGAGAGCCCTGCTGGATGAAATGGTACTCTTGTTTCCTTGGCTGACTTCTTTACTTGAGCCAGGAACTCTGATAACATGTTTGCCTGATCCCATGGTACATACAATTCATAAGCAGGCTAGGTCCTCATTAGCGTGGGTGTAAGAATCTAGTCCACTGGGTGTGAGAATCTAGTCCACTGTCATTCCCCCAAAATGCCTAGATTCAGAAGGAGCGTCCAGGAAGTAGGTCACCTGTTTCCAATCTATTAAAAGTTTACAGGCAAAGGCATTGGGTTGACTTTAAGCACAAAATATGATTAATGACCTCAAGTGGTAATGGAATGTTGGCCCTGTAAAATGCCTTTCACATATATTTCCAGAAAGGCCTCTCTTACCTAAGACCTTGAGTTTTAAATTATATAACTAGGTCCACTTTTTATAGCCTAAATATGCCTGTCAGATACCTATTGTGTGAAAAACATTTTGTCTGGTGGGATAGGAATGATCCTAACAATAATAAATACAACATAAGCTTGTAGAGCAGACCTTTCTCCAAGTGCTCTCAGGTACTTCATCTTATCACTGAAAGTGAACCAAGCAAGCTTTGTCATGGCCGAGCGACCCTAGACAGGTCCCTCTCTGCACAAACCTTTTCTCAAAATATTTGGGAGCTTGATGGGCTGACCTACATTATAATTTTCTACTTGGCCCTCAAGTAGAAGCTATAAACCCTCACAGATACAATACCACATGCTAGGGTCTCAACAATACCAGTTGAACTAAAACCACATGAACTGCTTTCAATTGTAAGCCATGACAGCAGATTGCTGGCATCCAAATCCGAGATTGACTGTTGAAAAGTTGGCAAGTTTGCCAAACCCTGTCTACCCATCTATAAGATAGAGATTGTAGTGGTACCCATCACATTTGGAACGTACTGGATGAAGAATTTGGATGTACATCCATGATTTCCATAAATCCAATTGAAATGCTGGGAACTGCAATAGAACTGGACATAGAAAAGGACCTCTGACCATGTGTCACATTTAGGAAAAGAAGTCTTCTGCAGATTTACCTGGAAGATGAACACGTTTAAAGCGCAGAGTGAAATAGGTCAGGTGATAGATGGTTAAGGTACGAGAGTTTGGGAGCCTGGTCTCTGGAAAGAGTCTTCTCAGATGGTTCTCATTCTGATGATTCCAAAGATCACATTTATTGTTGTGATGTGGACTCATCTTTTCTTTTAAACAGGATTTTAATTTTTTGTCCATTGACTTCTAGCAGTTTGCAAATTTTCTAGGATAGATTTGTCATCGCTTGACAGACACGAGCCTTGGTATCCTTTCCTAGATTCCTTCCCTCAGAGAAAAGTTCCACCATCTCACATCCAAACAAGTGTTATGAATCCCTTCTCCCTCAAAACATTCCATCCATCAATAACTTTTTCTACCCTTCCAGGAAAAGGTCTATTTGCTCTCAGCGGGACTGGTTGTTCTCTTGCCAGTATCTCTGTCTCTGGTTTGGGAGGCTTTCGAGCCCCAGAATCTTTACTATGCAATGGAAAACTGCAATAGGTTGGCCCTCATTATTTCTGGCTCACTGTTATGTCCTTGGGCGGAGTTGTTCAGTTTCCTTACTTGTCCGATATGCAAATAATACTCGTGCAGTAAACATTTTTTCAGTATTGTGGTAAAGATCACATGCAGCAATTTATGCTAACTTCTGAACGTAGTGTCTGACTTGTGGTCATGCTCGAAGCTCAGTCTTGTCTCTATTGCTTGTAATTACGCCACTGCTGTGGTGGTGGGGCAGGAGCTCCATCATGAAAAGTAGGGCTGGAGGGATGGACAAATTCTTGATGTTCCCTGGGTCAGTCAATCGGAGACACCAAGCTACTGCTGTGGGATCATGAAGGCTATGAGGTACCTGAAACTTTCAGTAGATGAGAAATGTGAAGATTACCGAAACTGGTACAATTTGGTGGAAGAGAAATTGAGATTGCCAATGTTAGTTAAAAATCATTACAACAGTAGACCACCTCTACTGCCATAAACATGGCTATCACCAGCAGGGGAAAGGCACTGTGAGAGGTTATTAGTCTTCATTTCACCCTCAAAGCTGAGAAAGCCAAGTCAGGGAAGAGAATGAAATGGAACATGCCACTTTGCATCTTTATCTTGTTTTTCAAAGAAATTTATGCCACGGCTGTATTGAAGTTTTATGTCTGAAAAAGTGCATGGTAGCTCATCCTTATAATCTTAGTTTCCTGAGTGACCAAGATAGGTGGATCGTAGTTTGAGGTAAGCCCAGAATGAAAAGAAAGTAAGACTCAATTTCAAAAGCTGGGCATGGGGGCACAAGCTTGTAATGCCCGGCTACATGGAAGGTGTAGGTGGTAGGGCTGCAGTCCAAGGCTAGCTCAGGCAAAAACACGAGATCCTATCTGAAAATTAACTAAAGCAAGAAAAGACTGGGGATCTGCCTCAGGAGGTGGAGCATCTGCCTAGCAAGGTTCTGAGTTGGTAAAAAGAGGAAAAATATTGAAACATCCTAAGATATCATCTCCTTCTTAGGTTTTGCTCTGCCTGACAATATCATGTGACCCACATGACATAAAATATGCTTCCACAGAGCACATGGAAACCCTCAAGCCTGAACCAAAGTGTAGAGGGGCTTGTGAGGGAGTAGAAAAGGGTGGGATGAGGTGATCTTTATGGTTCTTCCAAGTGTCTAGAGAGACCTTGGGGAACGTCCAGGATGGCTGACAAATGGAGAACATTATGGCTGTGCTTTTATGCAACTCTGTATCGAAAGAGCTTTCCTTCTGTGGTCCCTTGGAAACCCCTTGCTGCACCTTCAATGGTTCACCAGAATTTGTTTAATCGTACACGCATGTGGTTAGTTAGTAACCATTATCGATCAATCCCTTCAATGAAATTCTAGGGCATTAAATCGGCCATAAAACTCCACAGAGGACATTTTCCTTAGCTCAGCTCAGCATTTTCTAACTTCCTGTAAATATTCATTCACATGAAGCAGTTAATATGTTTCCTCATGCAGAACATTTTTGGCCACCTACAGAAAAATTCTTGGAAAGATGGATTGCTTTTGTCTGGTCTCAGGACAAGGGCTGCTCTGAATCTGTATGTCTCCAGACACTTCCAGTTAATATCAGACCTCAAAGCACTGATTCTAAGGGCCAACTGAAGATGGATCAGCAACAGGTCTAATTTTTCCATCATATACATCTGGATCTTGCTGGGCTCGGGGCAAAAGGTGCTGATGGTATGCTATAACACTTCACATGCATTAGAACCTATGACCCTCAGAAGAGACTTGCTCAGAATTTCACTGATTCTCTATCCTCTTATAGACAGAGTAGCATAGCTCAACTGGGTGAGATCTGAGCTAATAGGATAGCCAGAAGCCACTTGAATTTCCATTCACATTAATTAACAGCATCTAAAATTAAAATTTCAGTTTCTCACTCTAGCCACAATGTGAGGGCTCATTTGCCTCCTGGGCCCAGTGGCCCCTGGGTTGGACGGTGTAAGATTAGGACATTCCTATCTTCCCAGGAAGTCCTTTGGACAGCACTCTCCCAGAGAGCTGTTTAAATATGAGGGCTGAGCCGGAAGATACAGGCCATTCCTGTTCCTGGGAAGCCTGTGCTCCCAAGAAGGCTGTGTGCTATTCCCAGCAGAGGCCTTGTAATTCCCGCAGGAAAAGGAGGATGTGGTAGATGGTAAGTGTTGATGCATTTGAAATAGGTCTGCTGTATATCCCCAGATGTTAACCAAAATCTACATGAGCAAAAAGCATCGGAGTTCAGACTCCGCCGCTCTTCCCTTCCGGATGTTTAACTGCTTCTCCGCGAGTCTTCAAAACTCAGCAAGACCCCAATGTTCTTTGACGTCATTTCAGCCATGACATGGGAACTAACTATTCCTCCCTAGTGATGGGGTTTTCACTTATTTTGCCATTTATTATTTATTCTGCAGTTCATATCATTTTTGTTTTAGCAGCATCAACTCACTGTACAAGGGGATTTCATCGAAATGCGTCCGTATAGGCACACCATGCATCAGTGAGCATGCCGACCCCTGGCAGAGATGGCTCTTGGCGGGAGGGGGCAGTGCTCTGAGCCCCTGGCCTTCAGTGTCTCCTCCTGAGGCAGCAGTCCAGGAATCTACTATCACCTTGTTCCTACAGTCCCCTGGGGTTCAGCGTAGTCTCCAAACTGCGTGAGAGAAGCAGATGGAATATTTAGTGCAGTTGCTGGCATCATAAAAGAAAAAAAATTAACCAAGCTTATTAGGCTCCCTGTTTCTTTTCTCCCATAAAGCGAGCAATTGGCAATAAATGCCATTCTGCTTTTTAACAGATGAATGGCCCAATTGTGATAAATCCACCAGTATTTTCTGGGGAAGATGTATGTTACTGCAGACAGTTTTAGTAGTGGGATCATATTTTTCAAAGAAGTGCTGAAGACACACGTTAGTGGGGGCTCAGCCCTCACAGTCATGCGGGGGCTGGGCTGGGGGCAACACCTTACAGTTGGGTTCCCAAGTCAAGGGAGAAGTCCACGTATTTGTGACTCTTTTCCCTTCCTTTTCTTTCCCTTCCCTCTCCTCCCTTCCCCTTCCCTTCCCTTTCCCCATGTCCTACCTCTCTCCTTGCCTTCTCTTCCTCCCTTTCTCTCTTTTTTCTTTTCCTTTCTTTCTTTTTTCTTTCTTTCTTTCCTTCCTTCCTCCCCCCTCTCTTTTTCTTTCTTTCTCTCCTTTCCTTCCTTCCTTCCTTTCTTCCTTCTTTCCTTTCTTTCTTTCTTTCTTTCTTTCTCTTTCTTTCTTTCCTTTCTCTCTATCTTTTTTCCTTCCTTCCTTCCTTCCTTCCTTCCTTCCTTCCTTCTCTTTCTTTCTTTCTTTCTTTCTTTCTTTCTTTCTTTCTTTCTTTCTTTCTTTCTTTCTTTCTTTCTTTCTTTCTTTCTTTCTCTTTCTCTCTTTCATTCTCTCTCTCTGCCTGCCTGCCTGCCTGCCTGCCTGCCTGCCTGCCTCCTTCCTTCCTTCCTTCCTTCCTTCCTTCCTTCCTTCCTTCCTTCCTTCCTTCCTTTCTTTCTTTCTTTCTTTCTTTCTTTCTTTCTTTCTTTCTTTCTTTCTTTCTTTCTTTCTTTCTTTCTTTCCCTGCATTCTACCACTTAAGCAACACCCAAATCCTTTTTATTTTATTTTTCTTTAAGTACAGTCTCTTACACTTTTTATTCAAAACACACCTTGGATTTTGGTACTTACCTTCCTACCCCCACATTCTCTATACCTCAGAGTACAGGTGTGCACCACCACACCCAGCTTGATTTTGAAGACAGAGTGTACTACTTTTTTTTTGGGTTGGTCAGTAAAAGAGATCCTCATATCATTGCTTCCTTCCCACATGGCTGGGAGTCTGTAAGCCTAGAAGGCTTCTTTTCCCCTTTGAGAATACATATGGGATAGGGACTTAAGTTACTCTATTTAAAAATTAGGAGAAACTGAGTTCAGAGGAAAAATTTTAAGTCACACTAATCCCAAACACTATACAGATCTCTTTACAAAAGACTAGTTGGGTTGTCACTGTCATCAGATCCTTTTCTTGTTATTTTGCAACCTCTTAGCTTTAACAGTGTTACAATGCCCACCTGGTGGGTGAACCTCTCGGGAAAGGAGTCAGTCTGGGGCCACTTCTTCACAGGCTAAGACAGGATCTCCCTTGATGGTACATTGCTCAGTCTTTGCCCAGAATCACAAAGTGCAAGGTGGTTTTATGTTACCAGTGATAAACCAATGGTTTGCCAGGAGAGCCTTGGGAACCTGGACCATCTTGTTACAGTGTTCATACAATGGAGTCCGAACTGCTACTGGACCTATTTGTATCAAAGCTTCAAGCTTGTCTGGCGTGGCTCCTATTTGCAGTTTAATATTTTAAGTTTTTGAAGCTAGCATTCTCACCATCCTTTTTACCGAGTATAGGCTCAGTTCTGTCCTCCAAAAGATATATTCAAGTCATAACCCTAGCACAAACATGCTTTGTCCTGGCCATGAATGGAAGGTGGCTTTTTAGGCAGAGTTGGCCTTGGAAAAGGGAAGGAAGTGACTGAGGCATAGGAGATTGGTGAAATGTTGGATATGGGGGTGAGGGGTAGAGGGAGAGCTTGGAGCTGCTACAGGGTACTGGGAGGGAATCTGGAAGTCCTGCACTGAATTCCACTTTGAGATACTGGATTAATCAGAGAAAGTTACTCCAAAGTCATTAATATTCTTGATTATTCCTTTGATTTGTGCACCTCGCTGACACATTAGCACTTTATGAAATGCTGTTGTTATTCTTACAGCTCATAATTCTTTATCTTTACTTTTTCTCAGCATCTATCACATCTGATCATTTTCTCATTAATTGTACATAACACTGCTTTGCTTTAAATATATTATTTTAAAACATTTTGTTTTACAGTTCACTTCACAGCTAGAAATTCTGTGGACAGTAGCCATAAATCTCTCTTGAGAGAAAAAGAATGTTGTCTGTTTTAATTTCATATCAATTCCCCACTGCTTGGGAAAAGAGATGGGGAATAAGAAAAAGAATTTTTTTTAAGCACTCACAATTTCCCTTTGTTTCATTCCATTAGAAGGGGGTGGGGGGAGGGGGAGTGCTGTTTTTAAGCTGAATAGATTACTTTCAAAAACGCAGGTATTTGAGGCTGAGGCTTGAAGATTGGGTTGGAGACAAGGTGCAAGATTTTGAATAGTAATAGTAACTTCATTTACAGATATGTGTGACTAAAAGGTGATAGCAAGAGATTAAAATAATGATAATGATAATAACCAGGTAGGTTTTGCCTTGTGTGCTCACCGGCTCTGTGATCCAGAGCAGTTTATGTTAATCTGCCTCAGTGTTAGTGTTCACATTTGTTTCTTCACCTACGCAATGACAGAGGAGTGAGTGGAAGCACATCCCAGGTGTAGTGCCCGTGGACACTCCAGCACAGAGAACGGGGCTCTGTCCCACCCAGCCTGGAATCATGCAGCATCTGTCCTTTTATGACGGGCCTCTGTTAGGTCATGCATGCCCTCTAAGTTCACCTCTTCATCCTTGTAGTTTGTGTCAGATTTCCTTTCCTTGTAGGCTCGAATATATTCCACTGTGTGTATGTATTTACCAGGTTTTCTTTATCCATTCATCTGTTGATGAACACTTGGGTGGCTTCTACTTTTTTGTCTATTGCGGGCAATTCTGTGATGAGTCCAGATTGTAATTAGTTACTCTTGTCTACAGCACATGTTGTGTTTTCCCAGACCTACCCAGGCTGTAAGCATCACTAAGCACAACGTGCATCTTCTGGCTGTTCCTGAGTACTCTCCCTGTAGGACCCAAGACAGTGACTGGCAGAGTACAGGCACTTAAATATCTTTTGACTGAGTGAACAGATAACTTGGGATATATTTTAATTCTTCCTGGTCAGTTTTCCCTTACTCCAAAACCTCACAATTCTGTGATAAACATATATTAACTGTATAGCTTGAACTATATATGGAGAGGGAAAAAAGTCATATCAGATCAAAATACTCTTAATGAGATTCTGTTTATCTGCTTTTCATCCCTGGGGAGGGCAATTGTACATTGACTATTAGGGTCAAGTAGACTCATATAGTTTAGGTGTATGCTTATTAGGTGTATGCTTATAATAATATTTGAAGATTTCTTTTTTTTGTAAGTCAGAAGCTTTTGAAGATGGACTTGTATGGAAATGAAAGGTTTTCTTATTTTGTTAGGATTTTTTGTTTGGTTAGGATACTGGAAAGAAACCTCAGCTAGTCAGATGAAGGAAATAATCAGCTTGGAATGGCTTTTCCCTTCACTTTGTGAGAAGCTCAATAGCATTTTTTTGCCTAACATTGTTATGTTTGATGTTACTCAATATGTTACATGTTACTCTGAAAAGCACTGGAAAGTTGAGAGAATAGTGTAATCCGCTTCCATCACTTGTGGTCCAGCTCTCACATGGTCAACTTAGGGCTCTGACTTTGTCATCAGCTCCTCCATTCACCCACCTCCCCCTTGCATCATTTTGGAGGAAGAAAATCTCAAGGTTTAATATGTTTTTTTTTTTTTACCACAAATATAAGGAAGCACTGTTGAAGGAAACATAATGAAATCCTATTTTATGTATGAACAAATAAATACATAATGAACATTGTCTCTAGTCCTGTAGAATCACCCTTTCCCATCAAGTCCTCTTTCCCCTATCCTGTAATTTATTTGTTGAAAAGAAATCCTACTGATTTAGCCTGAGACCTTCCTCTAGGTCTAGATTTTATTGATTGAATCCCAGTGGTACCATCTAACTTGTTCCTCTGCGTCTTGATTTCCTGTAACTGTCATCTACTAGACTCTAGGTCAGGATCTGCACTAACTTCAGTATTGCAGCACAGTACCCAGAGCTTGGTGAATGTCAGACACTGATACTTAGTAGTAGAAGGAAGATTGACATAGGGATGCTGAATCTAACCAGCGCCATCGTGATGGATAGGGAATTGAGTTTTACTGGCTCCAACTGGTCTTCATGGAGGAGGATGGGTGATGGGCATGCCTACATTCCTAGGTGTGGGGACAGAGACTTAGAGAATAGATTACTGGACCTGCCAGTCTTGGGTCCTGACATCTCAGGCACCCTGTGACCCTGCCCCCTGACCTGACCATTTAGGCCCACACCTCCTGACTGCTCCTGTGCTGTCCCCTGGCTCTTCTCCAGTCCCACTTCAGCTCTCTATTGGAGCTCCTCTGATGTGTTGGTATGGTTTTCTTGCTCTTTCTTTCCTCTCCTGCTCTCATGGCTCAGTTTTCTGAGTGTTAAGTGTATTCAGGGGACTGCAGGTCTTTGTGAGAAGAGTCCACCTGTGTCACTGGCCTTCTAATAGAGACTTCTGATTTGACCTTTCAAAACGTGGCTTCTCCGTTTTCTCCCCGTATAATAAGATAAGCATGCAAGGGATCAGGGACTTGGATGGCGCAGTCACCTGTGGAGTTAATGGGGTAAAGCGGATGTCAATGTCATCATCAGAGCATACCACAATGAGGGATGCAGAGGAGGCGGCCAGGGTCAGTGTTGGTGTAGCTGGAGGACTTACGCCTCAGAGGAGAGGGGTTGGGATGATACTGGAGAATACCTGTCTGACCACACTGCTGTGTACATGGGCGGCCATGTTGGGAGTGTACAGATTCCACCGGAGGTGACTGTAAAAGAAGTCAGTGTTTCTCGGCAGGGAAGAGAAGTGGTCAGGAAACTTGGGGTGGAAGGTGTGGGTATGGGGTGCTAGCTAGCCCATGGCAAAGGCTGCAGGCTCAGCTTCCTAGCTAGATCATGCAGGACCATTGTCTGCTTCAACTCTCTGTGTTCTCTTCACTCCGTTCCACTCCTGAGTCTCAAGCCCCATGGGAGCAATCACTGTGGGCTTTTTGTTTTTCCACTCTCCTGTAGCCTTACAGATTGTCCCCAGGCCTTGACCTTGACTATGAACTTTGTCCTTGACAACTGCCTCATCTCTCTGACACCTTCCCTGGGGAAATCAGTTCTGAAAAGATGGTTTTCTACCTCAATTTATATCCCAGTGTTTACTTCTTGATATCTCACACGGGCTTTCAGAAAATTATTAGCAGAGGTCCAAGTTATGTGGAGAAAGGAGGAAAAGGAAAATAAGAGAGAACCCGCGAGCGATTTAGTCATGTGCGTCATGAAAGAGCCTTCCAGGCTCACTTTGGTTTTGTTTGTTGTAGAAAATGACTGGAGGCCATAATGTTTGAACTTTTCCATTGTCGTGTCTGCTGAGAATTCAAGCAGGGCTGACCCCAGAGACTTCTTTCTTCAGTTCTGAAGATGGAAAAAAAATGAAAGTCTGAATCTTATTAAGCAGATCCACAGGACTTGGAGAGAAAGAAACAGGAAAACACAGTTTTGTGTTCAAGCCTGAGAAGGAACAATATCTTCAGTGTGAGTCAGAGGAGCTTTGGAATTCCTTCAGCAACTGCACAGCAAGACCTACACAGTATGTGTGTGTGTGTGTGTGTGTGTGTGTGTGTGTGTGTGTGTGTGTGCACATGTGTGTATACATGCACATGTATATATGTGTATCTGTGTGTGCTCATGTCTATGTGTGTGCATGTGTATATGTGTGTATGGATGGTGTGTATGTATGGATGGTGTGTATGTGTGTGTGTGTGTGTGTGTGTGGTTGTCTCCTGGCAAACTCATAAGGAGGACAATATTTTTACTATCAAAGTGACTGGAAAAGTAATCTATCAAATGGCCTTTAACAGTAGTACTTACTTTTTGTGAAGCGAACCACAGACATAATCACATGCTCCAAGCCCTTGCCAGGACAGCCTTCTTTCTCCCCAGAATATCAATGCTACATGTTTTCAGGGAGTGGTCAGGAAGGCTTAGCGGACCCCTCTATCATGTTCCTTTACAGACCCTGCATAGCCTTTGTTGTTATTTGACTCACAGAATGCAGGCCGTATTAGACAGTGAGGGCTGCTATCACCAAAGACCTTAGACTGGGAGCCTTATAGCAACAGAATCATATTTTTCATGGTTGTAGAGGCTGGAAGTTGAGATTAGGGTACAATTGCTCACTGCTCTTACGAAGTGAAACAGGAGGTGAGGGAATGCTCTGAGGCCCTTTTATAAGGACAGGAACCTACACTGACTGCTGCACCCTCAAGACTCATCATCTCAAGGATTTACCATCCAAATCAGGGACAGCCTGAAGGGCATTGAAGGGCAGCACCCATTTCCTAGGCTGCTCTGTCTTTCTGGGTTTACAGTATTTTCAAGTTGCCTCTGGCTTCCTTAACTCTAGCCTTCTACCTATACCTACCTTCTACCTTCTACGTGTCTACCTACAATGATTTTCCTTAAACATGAGTCAGATCTGTCCGTTGGGACCTGATGGTGAAGTTGTCAGCGTTATTGAAGCCTGGTGCCATGAGTTACAACACAGAAGAATACCGTGGTCACTTGGGCTACCCTTGCCCAAGGCCCCAACAGAGGAGCCCTGTGCATGCCAGTCTCACAAGCATGATGCCAGCTTATTTATGTGTTTAGTTATGGATGGCCGCTCTTAGAGAGACTAGCCTGAGTCTATGTGTTTCTCTTACCCTGGGTTCAAGTCCTTGACTCTATGAAGGCCTTCAGAGAAAAATAACCAAGGGCCCCTGTTAACTCGGGCCTCTATTTAGTCTCACAGGTGGGCGGATTTCTTGTTGCCTTGTGTTTCTTTGTTGAAAGAGAATCTCTACCATGTTGGAATGAAAATGCCCTGTAAGTATTTTTTTTCCCCTAAGCGGTGTCTTTCTTCCGGGAGGAATTTGAGCTTCTCCTTGCAAGACAGACAGTTGCTGGCAGCTTTCAGGGGTCACGGGCAGGCCCAGCAGTCGCAGTTTGCAGTTGTGAATGCGTGACGTGCTGCTGGAGCCGTCTCGTCGTGACTCTCCCTGCGCGGTCCAAGCAGGTCGCACGGGCGTGCTACTGCTTACAACATACAGCCGCGGGAAGCTGTCCTTTACTCCCGTTGACTCTTTTTGTTGTGCAGTTCAAAGGGTTTTGACAAAATGTGGCAGGCATGCCCCATTGTTATATCTTAAAGAGTAAATTCACCGTCCTACAAATTCCATGTCCCGGAACCACAAATGCTTTTACCGTTGATAGAGTTTCACCGTTGCCAGCATGTCCTAGAACTGCAATCTTACACACCCTTCTGTCTTCTTTTACTTCACCGTGTGTTTCTGAGGCTCCCTCTGCCCAGATCTGTTCATGGTTGCATAGATCATTGCTCTTTACTCCTGAGTACCATTCCATCATATAAATGGACCACAGGCTGTTTATCCATGTGCCTCGCGAAGACATCTTGGTTTCTTCTTCCATTTCTGGTCATGATGAATAAGGCTGCCACCAACTCATAAGTGGGTTTCTGCATGGATGTAAGTTTTCAATGAATGTGAGGAAATACACAGTGCTCGACAGTGGGTTGTAGGATGGCAGTAGCTTTAGTTTTGTAAGGAGCTAATGAATTGCCCGAGATCAAGGAGAGCTTCTTGGACGCCCTCCCCTTACTAATGTGTCAGCGCTTTAACTTTTAGCCCCTCTGACAGGTGTATGCAGTGTCATATATAGTATTTTGGTTTGTAAATCCTTTAGGTATTTACTAATCATTTGCTTATTTTCCATCAGTAGCTCTTCTTTGGTGGGGAATTTATTTAGACCTTTGGTCCCTCATAAAATCAGACTGTTTATTTCTTCATGCTTCATGTTCTTTGTATATTTTGATGACAGTATTATTTGTAATTAATTAATTACGTATTTAAAATACAAATTTATTGTGATTATTAAGGTGTTGTGCAGAGGGATTACCATTTTGTAAGTCAGGTAATAAGTACATTACTTTTTGGACAATGTCACCCCTTTCTTCACTTGCCCCCAGTTTACCACTTCCCCATCCCCGCCCACAAGTTGCATAGCTCAGTTCCATATAGTATATACTGAATGCTACGACTGCATTGTTCACCCTCCCTCCCTCCCTTTCCATGCCTTCCCCTCTCATCCCCCCTAAAAAGACTAAAAATAAACAAACTCAAAGCCAAAACAAACACCACCATCACCACCACCACTACCAACATGTTTTTATTTTCTGGAATTCATGTCAATAAATCGTATTTTAAATGTTCAGATGACTCATGCCTTCCTTTAGTCTTATATCTTCCTTTAGTCTGACTATATATGAATGCCTAGAATCCTGTATAGGTTATCATATTCCCGTTGTATTTTGGATCTAGCTTCTAAACATGAGAGGAAGCATGTACCACTTGTCTCTTTGAGCTTGGCTTACCTCACTTAGCATGATTTGTTCTAGGCCTTCCATTTCCCTGTAAATGACATAATCTTTTTTTCTAATGGATTGGTATCATTCTATTATGTATATGTACCACATTTTATTGCTCCACTTCTCTGTTGTAGAGCATCTGGGCTGTTTCCATAGCTTGGCTATTGTGAATAGTGCAGCAATGAACAGAGATCTGTAAGTGTCTTTACCACATCCTGACTTGTAATGACCTGGGTAGATGCCCAAGAGTGGTATGGCTGGGTCACAGGGAAGTTTTATGATTAGTTTTGTAAGGTCCTTCAAGAGTGGTTGTACTAGTTTATATTCCCACCATGACTATTGTTCTTTTGAGAGGAAAAGGGACATAGAGACAAACACATACACAGACAGACACATGCATACACAAGGAAAATAACTGAAAGAGGTTGGAGCCATGAGCCTACCACGTAGGAAACAGTATTGCTGGCAGTCAGCTGAAGCTATGAGGAGGCAAGGCAGAATCCTTCTCCAGAGACATGAGTTTTGATCTCAGAATTTTAGCTTCCAGAACTGTGAGACAATACATTTCTTTCACCTGGCTTATTGTACTTCATTATAACTGTGGTTATAATATGGTCGTGGACTCTTCCTTTGACCCATTATGGCTAGCCAAATCTCTGGCATCTGCAGCCTTGTTATAGAAAGCTCAGAGGACCCAGCTCTATGACTCTTGTGATTAGCTGAGAGCCTTGTATGGATAAGCTCTGATTCACCAGGACAAAAGCTCTGAACTAAAGAAAAAAACACAGGGATTTGCAGATAAGCTGGGGTGCGGGATAGACAGGAGGAAGTGAGGTTTAGAGGCTTTGGAAACCTCAGGGCGAAGCCCAGCCCCCGCCCACAAGGACTAGGTGGCAGAGTTAAGAAAAGGGCTTTCATTTTGCCTGAGGGAGGAAAAAATGCTAGTTTCTCCCAAAGATCTTGTTTGAAATGAAAGTCTTGGAACACTGGATTCAATTAACTTCCTGTTTAGGGGCCTTAGGGAATCTAACTTGCTGCGTGCTTCATTTTCCCTTACAAATTGCCTCCCGTTTTCTCGCCTTCAAATTTCTCCAATCTACAGGGGATTCTGTATTAGGACTGGGTCAAGACCGGCTTTCTTTGCTTGAGATAAAAGTTAGGAATACAGAGCAGGCTTTGCCTTCAAAATCAAATTTGCTGTTAATTTGATCTAGAACCGAGGTCTTGAGAAAGGGGAGGGGTGCGAGGGCAAGGGAAGGGGGCAGATGAGTGGAGAAGAGGAAGGATGGGCAGGTGATGCAGGCATGATATTCCATGTCAACGAGTGAAAATGGAGCCAGGTAAATTGAGGAGATGGGTAGGTCTGGGAGAGATGGAGAGAATGATGAAAAGGGAAACATTGATCTGGATGCACTGTAGTCACAAACTGACATGTTGAATTGAAATCCCATTGTACAACCATTTAAAGAGAATGAAAGATCTTGAGAAAATGTAAGAGACTAAGTAGAAGTACACCTATATAGTCTCTATGTCTGTATTTGTGTGTTTGTGTTTATATATGCACCTATGGTTTCCTATGGATGTTTTTATTCAGAGAGCACTTGGAAGAGGCTTGTTCAATCAAATACAACAAAACACTTTTGCCTCCCAACTATGCATAATCTGAACATGTCAAAATGGAACTCCTGCGGATGCCCAGTCCCCGTGGAAACGTATTTAAAAATATCAGTCTGGATGTGGTAGCATATTCCTGTAATCCCAGCTATGTAAGTAATACAGATTTAAGAATCTTGGTCTGAAGCTTGCTCCAGGAAAAATCACGAGATGCCAGGAAGGGTTTGGAAATGAAAGCAACAAAGGGCTGGGACTGTAACTCAAGTGGTAGCGTACCTGCCTAGCAAGAGTTCAAACCCCAGTATCACCACCATATCATGCCACAGCCACAACAAAACACAGAATATCAGCTTGCAGGAAGGCCAGCCACATAGTGAAATGGAAGTGGAGGGAACAGCCTATGTAGCCCGTCTGACGCGTGGCCCTCCACTGGAGACTGGTGAGTGGATGTGAATTCGAATGGAGAACTGTGAAGAGGAGAGATGAGCAGGTATCAGACCGTGGAGGTGTCTGAATGTGACGTAGCCCAGTAAAGTCTTATAGATTACAGAGGGCCACAGCTAGGAATAGCAAGGTGGAACACCACCCCACTATTCTCAGTTAAATGTGACAGAGTCATTCCCTTGGGTGCTTCCTTTGTGGTTCTTCCCTGGAGGCCCCCAGGGAAATGAACAGACGAGGTCTTCAGGCACGCCACGCCAGGTATACCCCGGGGAGCTGGGAGACAGAGTGAGGCTGACTTGTGTTTGGGTTTCTGTTTATTAGAGAGTTCTTATCATTTTGAGATTCCAGAGTAATTGAGATTTTTAGGTAAACAGGGGAGTATGAATGTCAATAATAGTATAGAGTTTGCTTTACTTTTGTAATAACATATATAATTATCACAGTGTTTAGTATCCAATATATACACATTTTAGGCAAACTACTGGAAGTTCTTTTGAAGTCACGTGGAATTTATCTTTACATATTGACTATATATATTATATTTTAGTTTAATTTTATTGTAAAGATGCTGTACAGAGGGGTTACAGTTACATGAGTAAGGTAATGAGCACATTTCTTGTCGAACATTGTTACCCCCACTTTGTTTTTCTCCTACTATCTCCCTCCCCCACTGCCCCCTACCAAAATTGTAAAGATCATTCCAACCTAGTGTCTTGTGAGTATCAGTGTTGCAGTGGGTCATTCTGTGTCCTTTTTCAGCATTTTGTTATTTCCCTATCCCTCCCCAAATTAGATAACTGTATAGACAAGATGCAGGGTATGAAAAATTAAATACAGTGTCAACAGGGGATATACCATAGGGGGAAGAACATTCAAAGGAAACAAAAAAATCGCATAGTACATCAAAAACAGCAAAGGAAAACCTCTTGTGTGCATATCTTGGGGATTAATTATATTTCCTACATCTCTTCCCCATTCCCCACCTTCTCTTCCATGGACTCAATGTTGCTAATTGATTATATGGTAGTATGCATTCTACTTTCACCTGAAGAGTGATGGATGCATTTGCTGTGGGAGCACAGAGAGGATTGGTTGGCACCTGTCAGGGACTGGCCCATGTTGAAGAAAATCCTCTCCCAGATTGTGACAGACAGAACAAGAGCAGTGATTCCTCTGCTCCACAATGAGGCTCCAGGAAGGGGAAAAGGACTCAGAAAGCAGTCAAAAGCAAGAGCACCGTGAACTGGAAAGGTACACATTGTGAGCCCGCACCATTGCTTCTCTCTGCTCTGATGAGGACCCCTCAGGGGCTTCCACATCAGACCCGAGAGCAGATCTGTAGAGCAGAGACTCCATCAGTCTCACACCCAGACTTTCAACGCTGCTATCAACCCAACAGCTTCCCATGATGCATGGGATTCACTTAGCTTCCAGAAGGATGCCTTGCTATGTCTGTTAGGGTTGAAAATGGAGTCCCTGTCTTGCAGACTTTTAAAATACGTGCGTTATCACTCAGTGTGCTGAAGCAAATACTCTTATCAGGTGCCAGCACGTGATGGTGGAATATATTTTAACCGAATGAATATTATCTGGGAACATCAACTCAGGAGAAATGAGCACAGAAGCAAGGAGGCTGAGGCTAAGTGACTTCTCACTGCCATCCTGGTGTCTCTTCGTCTCTACCCAGCGAGAGGTGAGAGAGGCCATTCGTTGAATGCAGCGGTCTAGCTCAAGGTGAGCTAGGAGGGCTCTGCTTCAGATGTCATAGCCAAAGGAAAGCTTTGTATACAGAGTGCTCTGATTCTGCCTTGATTACCTGCCTAAATGGTTTGAATCATCAGCCTCTGAGAAGCCTCTAAGTATACAAAATGTGTTTTCTCTGTGTCCTCACCTTAGAACATCATATACACAATTGCTTCAATCTCCATGTCTGGCTTTTCCTCTGCTTTGAACATCTTTTGCTCTTTGTGTGTATTTAGCCTTCAATCTTAACTGAACTTCCAGCTCTCTCCCACCCTTCTATTTCTTCTTTTGTAAAGAATAGCCATAGTTGGTTCCTTTAGCTTAGAATCTCTTTTCTGCCCACCGAGGCTTTTCAGTTCTGCTTGTCCATCATGAGTCACCTCAAAGCCAAACACGTCTAAACAGATTTGTTCCTTCTTCACTAAAGAAGAACTCATTTCTTCTTCTTCTTCCAAATATCTCCAGTCGTTTTCTCTGAGCCTTGCCGCAGGAATTTCACATGTGGTAGATTTCCTCCAGGCAAAGCTCCCTGCGGTCAGGATTTTCATCGTTCTGTCTGGCTCTCAGATCCTGAAGGGCGTGGTAGGCTGAGGTCAAAGGTATGGCTAGTTGGGTCAGACCTCTGGATACAGTCTGCTCTCTACTCTCAGATAGCTGTGTGACTTCAGAACTCTGTGACACACTGTAATAATTCAACAGATGTAATCCCTTGCAATTTATATTCTTCATGATACACAGGACAGTACATGGTGTCTATCCTGTGTTTAGTAAATGTTTACTGAGTGAATAAATGAAAAGGCAAATGAAAAGCAGTTCATTGTTGAGTGTTTGTTGAGTGAATGAATGAATAATTTAATGGATTTGGGTGACAGTTTGTCAGACACACATCTTTTCATTGAACCAAAAGATGTTCTGGCTAGGTAGGCACTGGTGGCTAACAATGGTAATCCCAATTATGCAGGGTGCTGAGATTTTGAGGATTGTGCTTCAAGGCCATCCTAGGCAGAAAAGTTTTTGAGACTCCATCTCCAGTTGTCCAGCAAAGTTGCAAACTGGACGCAAGGCTCAAGCGGTAGAGCACTAAGCTGAGCAAGCAAGCTAAGTAGCGTGGGGATTTGAGTTCAAACCACAGTATCATGAAAATACAAACACACTAGCCGGGTGCTGGTGGCTCACACCTGTAATCCTAGCTACTCAGGAGGCTGAGATCTGAGAATCGAGGTTCAAAGCCAGCCCGGGGAGGAAAGTCCCTGAGACTCTTATCTCCAATTAAACCACTAGAAAACCAGAAGTGTTGCTGTGGCTCCAGCGGTAGAGCGCTCGCCTTGAGCTGAAGAGCGCAAGGACAGCGCCAAGGCCCAGAGTTCAAGCCCCATGACCGACCAAAAAAAAAAAAAAAAAAAAACAAACATGTTCTATACGTATAATAGCTCAGCTGCTCTGGAATCTCAACTTACTTTTTCTTTTTCACATTTCCCGTCTTAAAAGCATCTACTAAACAGAATGATTCAGCTTGTACAATATTTTACTTCTATTTTTTTACCTGCTTTGAATTAAAAAACTTGCTTCCCAGATTCCAGACTGTAGGAATATGGTTTTTCCTGGCCTGTGCAGCAGGCTGGCTTCTTTAGAGGAGAGCTTCTTCATCGCCACCCTCCTGACTGGCAGCTGGGAGGGCAGGGTAGAATTCAGTCAGTCTCCCAAGCCTCATGGCCGTCCTTTCAGAATGAACTTGAGGCTGCTAACCCCGCACGATGCCGGCCAGAGGATACTGGGCTCCTTTCCCCGTCCTCACCAAACAAGAGACATGACGCAAGCTGTAGGGCCAGCTGGCTCACTGGACTTGCGGGCCCCAGGATGCATCTTCCATCTTCACTGTGCTTATTCAGCTGTGGGGATGCATTCGTATCTAGTTGAGTTCTGAAAAATGTGCAAAAGCCTATTTAAAAACACAACCAAATCCTCCTCGAATCCTCCTTTTTGAGATAGGGGCCTGGTGTGGGAGTAGGGAAGAAAGAATAAGAAAACTTTCCATCTTCTTTCTGATTTCTTTTCTTTTCTTTTCTTGCTTTGTGTATAAACACTTACAGAGATGCCTGCGGGCAGTTCTTCCAAAGCTTCTTTTTGATCAAAGTGGATAAAGCTCTCACTCAGTTTCGGGAGGAAGTTCTCTTTCACAACTGTCTTCTTATTTTGTGCTTTCTTGTGTAGATAAGTCCCTAAAAAAATCACACACTGAGTCCTTATCTGCCAGGGTCTGGTATTATCATCAGTGCCAATGATAACTCCCCAAATTACAAATTAAGTGATTTTTTATGTACCAGGCATTGAGCCGGCTGCAGGTTGGGGATAGAGGAATTCAGAGGAAAAAATTAACAAAAATAGTAAATGCCATAATAGTGTGTGTATATGTGTGTGTGCATGTGTGTGTACACATATGCCTACCATGAACCAGACATTTAGCCTCACACTTCTGTTTAGGATTTATGGTACAAGCAAGGTACATGTTACTATTTTCATTTTTATGGAAACTGGGAACTCAGATAACTTGGCTATGATATGGGAAAGGATGTTGTGTTTGGATCGAGCGTTTTCACATTGGTTGCTTCAGAGGAATGATGAGACAAAGGCATATAAAGGGGAACTTAACAGACATAGCGATCAGGACGGCCTATCAGCTTCTGCAGAGAGCTGTGGATCATTATCTGTTGGACCACAATGAGAAGAGTTTAGATTGAGAAGTAAACTTGGTTAGATAAAGCCGGGTCTGGAAGTCCAAGCTATGCCAGTGGGGTTCATTCTTGAACACCTGGATTTATTGCTGTCACCAGCTGTAATATGGATTAATTATAGGCAGGATTGAGTTAATAAGGATAATCAATCACATAATCCATCAGTGATTTTTGTTGTGTTTCTCTATTATAAAGACAATCTATACTCATTACAAACATTTTAGAAAATGTCAAACTATAGACACCAGAAAAAAATGGACCCCTGGATCACTTCCCATAGCAACTGCTCACGCACATTTGGATCTCTTTCATTTTACTCATAGTTGTTTTCCTTCTAAGTAGTTGGACTGTTTGGCATTAATAATGATGAATATATTGCACATAAAATTTAATACCAATTTCACTTAATACTGTAAAATACAACTTGGGTAAATGCTATAAGTGTATCTTTTGCTAAGGTACTTTCCTAGCAGGTACAGTGCCCAGGGTTCTTATCCCCAGCCAAAAAAGCAAAACAAAAACAAGCAGTGGGAAAAGCCAGCAAAATCACCTCTTAGATTGTAATGCCTAGTTGAGTATATCCCACTTTACATAAACAGGAACTGAAAGCTAGATCAACATAATTTATACATTTTAGGCTAATAAATAAGATTTTGATGAGAATCTTTGTACTCTAAGATTTTCTGATAATTTAAATTATTTTTGTGGCATAAATTTCTAGGAGTATTGCAAATGAATTCAAAGGTCTTACATATCTTTCTGTTTTCCTATCTTCAAACCAACTTAAGATATTTTTAATGTCTACACCTTTTCAAGGTGTCTTCTAGGCATACTCAAGAATCCATATTTTGCCTAGTCTCTTCAAAGCAAAGGTAGAATACGAGGAAATATAGATGACAAAAAGTAGTATGACATTGGAGGGGGGCGGGTCAATAAAGAAGTACAACTTTCAAAAGTGAGAGTACTCTTGGGAAAGCAGCTGGCAAAGCAATTTGAAGAACTCTAAAGCCATCCTGACTGGGTCTTTTGTAGCCTACATATTCTGTGGGCTCCGCATCAGACCTTTGGCTCTATCTGGCTCAGGACTAGAATTCTTAGCATTTTGGCATAGGCTCAATCAAAGAAAAAGGACATATTCCCCAAAGTAATTGTCACTCAATCCAGAGAGGGTTGTCTCAGAATTTCCAATAAAAAGAATTTGGTTTGCAGGACTTGGTACGTTTCTCCCTTCAAACTTGCACCTCTAATGTGCTAACCAAGTCAGTTACCTAAACGACAAATGTGTTTCATGCTTTGGGGACTGTCCCCCAGGGGCAGCCACACGCTCTTTTATTCAGGTCTTCCTAACTCAATCACAGTGTCCCAGTTTTGTCCCCCCAAATATAAAGGGAAGCCAACTGAGGTTATTATGAATACTTTCTTTTCTTATAAAAAGATTTACTGCAAAAAAGAAAGACATGCTTTCTTTTCTGGATATTGTTGAGTCTGCCTGTGTTGCCTAGAATTAGAGCAGAAGTTGTTACAAAAAGGGAACTAAGAAAATCTGTTGGGGATTTCAGAATAGAAGGATAGGGAAAACTGGGCCTGGGATTATGTCTTTGAAATGATAACTTTGATGTTTGGTTACTCCCTTTGTAAGTGAGATAATCATTGCTTATTGTTTAAATGAGTTGATACTGAATGTTCTGTTATTTAAACCTTAATGTGTCTTTCTTGATAGTGCATCTATCTATCTATCTATCTATCTATCTATCTATCTATCTATCTATCTATCTATCTATCATCTATTTATCATCTATCTAGCCTCAATCATGAAGTCAGCTGGTCTGGAATTTCACAGTTCCCTATCACTTTGGACAGGTTTATGCATTGACAAATGCTCAGCCTCGCTATCATCTCATCTCTTCTTCTGTGTGGATTCAATCTCACTTGAATGCTCATAGTAACTTCTCTGAGTCTGTTGCCTAAATGCTGTTTCTGTCTTGCTGCTAGGCTATACAATCCTTGGGGAGGGCAAATAAGTCTTATTCATCTCTGTCACTGTATACTTCAATCACAAAATGGAAAGTGAAGTGAATGCTTTAGGTATGGAGAGTGTGCAGATTCTTTTTGTCAGACTTTCATACTTTAATCTATTTGCATAGCTCACACATTTTCTTCTCCTCTCTCTCTCTCTCTCTCTCTCTCTCTCTCTCTCTCTCTCTCTCTCTCTCTCTCTCTCCCTCTCACTTGGACAGAATTTCTCCTAAAACTCAGCCAAATATAGATGGGATGAAACTCCTTTTCTCTTCAAGACTTAGAACTCCTTGGGGTATCTTGCCTGGGTGGAAAGGAAAATTTGCAGAGCATGCAGAAGGATGGATGTACAGCTTCTCCAGTGTGTCTGCAGTCATTTCCAACACCATCGAGTCTGAAAGTTGATGAAGAATGCTGTAAGGGGGCTCAGCTCTCCACCCAGAGGCTTAGGGATTTGTGATCTATCTATAATACTTATTGGATGACTAAGCCCCGGCATCACAGAGCTCACAGATGACTAATAATTATTCTCATTACACACTGTATGGTTTGCAAAACAAAGCGAGCAAGGCCTCTGCTCTTTTGTCCTTGTGACTCATTCCTGAAAAATACTCAGCAATAAGGCCGAAAGAATACCAGGAATTGCGTCTTGGCATCCTTGGCTCTCTTCCACTTTTCTCTCCCACAGTCCCTATGCCCCTGAGGCCACAGCTCTATTTTAAATGTTCCAGGAGCTGTGTTGTGGGGTGGTTAAGAATCACACAGGAAACTATTAATCGACAGGTTTGTTTTCTGGTTCTGCCAAGGACTCAGGTCCAGCAGTTCCCATCTCCTAGATGGAGACAGTGACAAAAGTTTTAGCGTTGTTATGGAAACAAATGGATATAATGTGCTCAGTACATGGCCGTGATACAGGTGGACAAATCTGGACGTGGTAATTATTACTGAGATTAACGGCAATGTTTCCTCAGGTTATCTATCTCTGAGCCGTGAAATGGATGGATGATTTGGAGACTTTTAACACAATTTCCCTAATTTTTTCCTATTCATTAAAACATTTACAATAATTTCTGTGCTGTAGATTTGTAGGGGAGGAGAGCCGGATAGGGTCTGGATCTTCACAGAGACGAAATGGTGGGAGTGAAGGTCTCACTTAGCTAAACGGACACGGTACAAAGTCACCACCATACCTGACAACCGGTTTAGAGAGTTGGCAAGCTAGACAGTGAGGGGAGAGGTGGACAAGGGGAGTGAGTGACAACACAGGAACTGGCCTCCAAGCCGCTGTATTCTCTCCCTTGGGCTCCCCAGCCTGAGGCAGGCATGAGGTAACCGGGAAAGAGAGGAGCATCAGATTGGCTGGGAGATGGGACAGGGATCTGCTGGAGTACAGATGATCCAAGCTACAAGAAGAGATGTCATGCAGGGTCTGAGCAGGGAGGGTCATGGCACCAGGGTGTGGAAAACAGTTACTCTGGACCTATTTTACCTTGCCCAGACTAGCCCAGTTTTTTATGTACACATATTCTACCTGTGTATTCTTGGTTATGTTAAAGCACGTCAACTTCTCAGGTTATGAATGCCGAAGAATTTCCCCCTAGTTGGTAAATACCAATGATGCCACATCAAATCCCACGTGCTACCCATAATATAGCAGACTCCATGATTTCTTGTTCTCTTTGATCACAACATGGCTCTTCAACTTTAAGAGACTGACCTCTCTTCCTCTTCCTCTGGTGTTTTCCAGGCCTGAGGCTTCGGGGATGTGAAGGAAATATCTGGGCTGTCCTGTGCCCTTTTTCCCTTATTGTGACTCTGGGAACAGTACTCCTTTTTCCCTCATGCAGGTCCTCTAGGTGTGCTGTAAAGAGGAGAAGGAAGAAGGCGGAGACACACATTGCTTACTACATGGACCCGGTGTAAAATTTCACTGATTGTTTGATTGACACATACATTCTTAAATTTCCTCATAGTAGACAGCCATCTCCCTAGCTTCCTACTGGTAGGTGTACTGTCAGTTTTCTATAGTTCTTCGGGGGCCTACCTACTGCAGAGAAAAGCCAGCTTTAGCTGATCATTTCCAGCCCTTCTTGTAATTAACGTCGTGGGTTTTCTCACATGTTTCCCCAGGTCCTCTTCCTTAGCTACCTAGCCTCATGGATCAAGACCAGCATTTCTTTATCGTCGGCTGGGCTCCCGGAAGGTTGCTGCTTTCTCCCATGGCAGTGGGAAGGACAGACTGCTTCCTCACTAAGACATTGGTCTTAGATAGCCCAGCATGTTCACCAAGAATCATGGACTACCTCCTCTCTCTAATCTTCTTTCATGGAAGGAAGCCATTTGGGCTGGTTGTAGTTGAATGATAATAGCAATGTGGTCCAGCCTCCTTTTTATGAAAACAACCACAATAATAACACAACAAAAGCAAACTATCCTTTTGAAGTATGAGTGATAAGGAAACAGCTGGATTTCATGCACACAACTTAATGAATGTAGGGTAGATACACACTCATGAAGCAAATTTCTATTAGCAAGATCATGGATGTGTCCATCACTTCCCAAAGTTTCCTCTTCTCTGTACCATTCTTGTTATTATTATTAGTACTATATTGTGATGGAATGTTAAACCAAATGCATATATTTAGGAAATCGTAAGGATACAATGTCACAATGTTAGCCATGGGCTGTATGTTAGACTTCCGGAGCTTATTTTTTCCATTATATCTGAAAGCCCATATCGTTGGACCAGCATTCCTAGCCCCTGGCATCTTTCACTCTACTCTCTGCTTCTATGAATCTGAATATTTAAGCTGTCACATGAAAGTGAGATAATTCAGTATTTGTCTTTCTGTACTTGACTTGATGTACTTAGCATCATGTCCTAGAGATATCAAAGGGAAGAAGTTCCTTCTTTTTACATTTTTTTTTTTTTTGGGTCCAGTCGTGGGGCCTGAACTCTGGGCCTGGGCACTGTCCCTCAGCTCTTCACCTCAAGGCTAGCACTCTACCACTTGAGCCACAGTGCCACTTCCAGCTTATTTCTTTTCGCTTATGTGGTGCTGAGGAATGGAACCCAGGGCCTCATGCATGCAAGGCAAGCGCTCTACCACTGAGCCACCTTCCCAGCCCAGTTCCTTCTTTTTAAAGATGAATGATATTCTTATATGTGATACATATGTATTTATGTACATGCACACACACACACACACACACACACACACACACACGCACACATATATACACATATACATACACATAAATAGGAGTTCATCTGTCAATGGACATTTAGATTGGTTCTGTATCTTGGCCATTATAATGCACATGCGAATGCCCGTGTCTTTTTGAGACCCTGATTTCAATTCTTGTGATCCATATCCACATTAGCTGGATCAAATTCCCTGAGGAAAGCATTTGAGTTTTATTTAGAATGTGTGACTCTTAACGAATATCCTTTTGAAAGGAGCTTTATTGGCTAATTCTGGAATAATAGGAAAAGTTCTCCTTGCTTTTCATATATTTACAATATATTTAGGCATAGGCATGCCCATACCCTATCACACACTGCATTGGTGAGAGAGGGAGATGGAGAAGGAGAAGGAGAGGGAGAGAGGGAGTGAGAGAGGAGAGGAGGCTCCTCCCTGAAATGTTAACAATGGCTGTCACTGGGTAGAAAGATGAAGAGTTCGTTTTTATTTTCTTCTCTATTTTGTACCGCATGCTCTATCATTCCCCCTATGAATGCAGATCCCTCTTAAAATAAGAAGCCAAAGTACAATAAACATAGTTTTAAAGGTCCTTCTGGGCGGTGGCGCAGTTCCATGGATGGACAGATGTGAAGGGCAGGGGCTTGGGTTTCCTAACCTCCCAGGGCTCTCGGCAGGCTCGGGGTTTTATGAAGCATCAGCTGTTCTGAATTCCTGCAGCACCTGCTACAACAAAGGGAAGCATTTGCTGAGCATACTAATGCAGTTGTACATGCCTTCAGAGAACAAAGAAACCAAAATGAGGAGGTCATCAGCCTCCCTTGGACGCTGTCCACAGCTCTCTGGAGGAGGCAGAAATCTACCTGCAAAGGAAAATGGCCTGTGTTGAGTGAACTCTACCACCTCCCTTTTGGTCCTGTCTGGTGGTTCCTCCCTCCTGCACCCTCCCTCCCCCCCACCCCGACTCTCTGCTCCTATGTCTCCCATTTGGCTCACTTCTCAGCTATTGTCTTATTCTGATGACTGATTTAGCATCTGTTCCCCTGGCTTTGCTTCTGAATTGTTTCATGCACCCAAATGTGGCCCCACACATCACCACTGGTGCCTAACAGGTTGGCTTCCCAAGAGGACCAGGCTATATTTAGTGAAGAACTACCTTTCAATCCTTTTAGACAATATGCCTGTCTACTTTGTCATATTTCCCTGCTGTGTTTTTGACCGGTCTTCCAAGTTGTCGTTCCTCTGATTGGCTTCTCTGAGAGAAGGCATGCTTATATCTTCATATTATAGTATGTTTTTTTAAAGATTAGCTGACTTCTAATGGTAAGAAGGGAGACTAGAGCTCTCTTCCTAACCTTTATCCCAACTCTGGATAAATAGGAGAAGAATGCTGGTCTGATGACTTTAATGTTCCAGTCTCGGAGACATTATTGATTGGTAGGTAAGCCAGCTGTACCTTAAAGTGGGTTCTACTTCTAATCTCCATCTTTCCTTGTTCTCCAACATAGCAGGTTTTCTTCCACCTTTTCCTCCAGGAGGATTGTAACCTCCCTAAGGTGAGCTAGTCATATGGAACTCGAGTTCTCCTTTCACCAGTGGCATCAAGCAGGCTCATCATTCTCACGCAGCTGCCTTGCAACAGGGTCTTGCGCTGTTGCCCAGTTCTGTATCTTTTCTGTTTTTCCCAGAAGGCTTGAGTTTCCTTCTCTCAAGATCTCAAACCTGCCATGTACTGCCACAGCTTTGTGCTAACATTCTGCATGGTATTGTCCCAAGCCTAGAAGTCTATAGGCCAGGTGGTAAGTTTCCATCTGGCCACTCTTTGGGGGTAGTAAATGAACAGTGGAGGGGTAGAAGCAAGATGCTGCTTTTTAGGCAATGGGAACTGGACAGCCTACCCATTGGGGAACTCTGTGCCCTTCCACAGGTAAATTTTGGATGGAGCAGCCATTTATTTCTCTGCTCACATTCTCCTATTGGGTCAAATCAGAGCCAGGACTCAGTGCTTTTGCAAGAGTATTGATGAGGTATTCATACCTTCCTCTTTGACCCAGAATTGATGTTCTTTCTGCCAACAGTAGGAATTACCTGAAGACTCTGGTGCTTGTGTGAGCAAAAGAATGACAGTGCCATGTTGAATGCAGTGAGATTGCCTTCTCTGTACTTACTCTGACTAACAATGCCTAAGATATTCTGAGATATTCTTGTGGGAGCTGATAAAAGATTATCCAGATGCTGGGGGCCGGTGGCTCACGCCTGTAATCCTAGTTACTCAGAAGGCTGAGATCCAAGGTTCAAAGCCAGCCTGGGCAGGAAAGTCTGTGAGACTCTTATCTCCAATAAACCACCAGAAAATAGGAAGTGGCACTGTGGCTCAAGTGATAGAGCACTAGCCTTGAGCTGAAGAGCTGAGAGACAGTGCCCAGGCCCAGAGTTCAAGCCTCATGACTGACAAAAAACAAAACAAAACAAAGCAAAAACAAAAGATTTTCCAGTTATCTGGCCCTTCCATCTCCTGATTCTTTTCTGCTATGGGAAAATAACTCAAGATCTTGTGGAAAGTTGACTCTTCCTATTCCACTGTTTGATAAGAGAGGGAAAGGCAAATGATCAAGATCTTTTCCTTTAAGAAAGGTATAATTCCTTATCAAGGTGGGTATTATGGTTTTGTGAAGCAAACCTCTTAGGTTCAAGGTATATTCCTATAGTGGTTAGGATTGTGGGATCTTGACTCCGGTGGACTAGTTTTCAAACTTGACTTGATTACTAATTGTGCTACCTTGGAGAATGGATGCAATATCTCTTAGAATTACTGACACTATTGTTTTTGTTTAGTGGTTAAAATAAAGGGCAATTATGATAGAATGAGATCATTGTAAGGATTGACCTTATGATAAGGTAGTGTAGGCAAAGTTCCTGTCATATGGATGACAAAAGTCCTGGCAGACTGTAACCCAAATTTGTACCAGTATTCATTTGTAACACAAATCCTGCCTCCTTTTCTTATTAGAAGCAATCCTGTCTTCTAATGCAATGAGTTAAGAAGGGAAAAGGAAGAATTGGCACTGAGTAGGTGTTTGCTAAACAGTTGCTGTCTGCAGAGAAAATAAATCAATAAACAGGTCTTCATATATGAATGTGTGTGTGCATGTGTGTTTTGCTTGTGTTCCAGAAAATGAATTAAATATCCCATTAAAGGAGGTAGCCCTTGGCCCTTGTTCTCTTCTGCACTTGCAGAAATAACTTTTCTAATTTTTTATCCACTGTCTGTTTAAAAAAATTCTCCTCCTACAATGCTGCAGCAGAAACCGCAGTGTGTTATAAACTCACCTCCATAATAGAATGTAGATGCACAAATCAAAACAGCTTCTAACGGGCTGTCTGCAGTAATAAATGCCCGACTGGCAGTGTAAGGGAGATTATACAAACCGCTGCCTGGAGAAAACACAGCATCGTGAATAAACTCGGCCTTGAATTATTTATATATTTTAGGCGTTATTTTCTCTTCTCTATCCTGCAAGTCTGAGAATGATTTTCACTGAGAGCTGAGAGTTCCCTGAGTTGGGCTATAAAATAAAAACACTTGCAGTCTGTCTTGGGTCAAATTTCTGGGCAAGAATGGTTGTGTTTTGGGGGATATAGCAGGCTAGGCCATGCCGGTCAGTGTGATCAGGAAAGGATGGTTCTAATCCCAGCAGATATGTTCTCAGGGATGCTGGGCTTTGTGCACCAGGTCGGGGTGAGTGAAAAGTTGCTTAAATGAGTGCCTTAAGGGCCACTTCTCCCCATCTGCAGTGGGGGTGCCTCCCATTCTCTTCTGTGTAGAAGGCCCCAACCTAAGATCATGTTGTAGACAAACACAGCTTCACCATGAAATAAAGATCGCTGGCCAGCCTGATCCTGAAGACCATGCAAGGAGGGGCTCAAATCCTACAGCCTCTGCGGTCATGTTAATGCCAAGAACCCTTTCTTGATCAGTTCATCAGAATTCCTGAAGATGTGGTTAGACATCAAGACTTGAAAAGCTATTCAGTTTTCTTAATTTTGTTTCTGATGTTAATAATATAGTACCACAGATTGGCGAGTTATAAAGAAAAAAATATTTATTTTGGGTCCTGGTTTCTGATCCAGGGTGGGCTTGGGTCTAGTGATGGCGTCTTGCTGGTGAAGTCTTGAAGTACCTCAGGGCATCAGCGGGAGAGGCGAAGTGTGTGTCTGCATGCTCTGCTCTTTCTCTTCTTCTTATGGAGCTCACAGCATTCAACCATGGTAATCACTTCCCACTTTCATTCATTGCCAATCCTCTGCTGAGCATCATAGCTGGGTAATGGGTAGGGGACTGGGCATAAAGGGAAGAGACAATCCAAGGTCTTGCCTTCCAGGACCTTGCCATTTAGTAACAGATTCCAGAAAGAAGTTAGGAGATCAAGGTTTTAATATGGGAATGCATATTTCTATTAAAAATAATAGCAATTGGGTTGATAGTTATTTCTGGAAAAATGCTGCACCAGCCCCCTTTTTAAGACTCAAGCATTGTGCTAAATGATTTCCATAGTCTCTCTTCAAATCCTCACTCAACTCTGTAGGTAGGTATAATTAATATCTTTGCTTTACAATTGAAGCTGTGAGGTTCAAGGAGGAGACTTGTCCAAGGTTGCACAGGCCAGAGAGTAAAGTGGGCTGTGCAAGGAGGTGTGTCTAACTCCTCGTGGGGAATCAGGATGATGCTTCACAGCCCTTCCAGTGCTCCTCAGAGCTGTGGGGACAGAGGAGCTGCAAGGACTCGGAAATCACAGTTCATGTGGAGGAATGTTAAATGTTTTTGCAAGGCACTGAGCATGCAAAAGGCGGGGCCTGTGTATATAAACACAAACATACACAGGCAGGTGCTAGCTCGCACGCAAAGCATTACAGGCAGAAAAGATAACATTTTACAAATGCACAGAGAGGCACAGAGGCAGATGCTATCAGAATCCAGTTCTCCCAATTCCCCCCTCAGGGACTTCCCTTCACCCTTCTATGGGAGACAGCTTTCACTGCACATCCTTGCTTGCAATTCCAATCCTCAAGCAAGTGCCATTCGATTTCACCAAATACAAAGTGATCTGAATGGAGTGCACCTTGGACTATTGACACTCCATTTCTCCTCATCAGTAGGTGGGTGAGGGAGATTTTGTGTGTGTGTGTGTGTGAGAGAGAGAGAGAGAGAGAGAAAGAGAGAGAGAGAGAGAGAGAGAGAGAGAGAGAGAGAGAGAGAGAGAGAGAGAGAGAGAGAGAGAATAGAATAATCTACTTGTTTGGAATTGATGCTTTCCCAAATTCCTTAGCAACCGTCCTCTTGAACTCCTGCCAGGAGTCCTCTTGGTAGATAGAGAAGTTGCCATTGACAACTCACTTCCAAGATAAATTAGTTTCCAGCCTGAACTGCTCTACCAAGGTCCTCTGGTCCCTCCATGTCTTGTTCCTGGGTAACAGTGTGATCTACAGTGTCAGAGAACTTGCCTAAGCCTCTCAGTTGCCCTCATGCAGTGTCACCAGATCCATCTGGGTTTGCTGAAGTTGTATGTGCGCCAGGGACCTGAACACTCCTATCTTCTTTCTAAGTCACCGAACAGGTGGCCTCATCCACATAACCTGGATACCTAGCTTAGGAAACCCATGTGCATGTGTGCGTGCATGTGTGTGTGTGTGCGTACATGTGTGTGTGCAAGCGTGCGTGTGTGTGTGTGCATACATGTGTGTGTGTGTGTGTGTGTGTGTGCTGTGTGTGCTGTGCTTTTGTGTGTCTTCATTACCTTCTCGTCAAAACAAGGTACTTGTCTGCTACCACTTGTCCTCTCAGTATTTGAAATGTAGCTCCTTGCTCTTTTTCCAGGCTCATTTATAAAAGCCACGGCTCCCATATTTCCACCCTATTTGTTTATTTTAGACAGGGTCTTACCCTTTAGTCTAGGCAGGCCTTGTATTCATGACCTTCCTCCCTCAGCCTCCTGAATGCCGGGATCACATGTGTGGGCCATCCTACCTGCCTTTTTCTCTTCTTTATGCTCCCGTCTCATTTCTGATTTCTTCTTCTTCCAACTACCACTGGTGGTTTATATAATAGACGATACTCATGTGGATTTAGGTCCGGCCATTTCTCTCCAAGGCTTATGTTCTCCATCAAACTTACATGCTGCAATGACAAAGACTTTCTTTCTGAAACAGCCCTTGAGAGTGGATCTTCAGAGAGCCCAAGCTGCCCTCGTGGACGCCTTGCCTGTCAGTCAAACTAGAGGCTACAGTGAGCAGTCAAGAAGGATGGGGCTACGGTCACTGGGGCAGATACTATACTCAGCAGGATGATTGTGCAGATTGAATGTGCAAACTCAGGCTGAATAGGGCTTTCCAGGAAACACAGGGCCTAGGAAATGTACTAGGCTATCTCTAGAGTCAGCAAATAGTTCATAAACTCAAGGTCAATGCTGGATTAGAAGAAATGGCAAGGAGTCAGGATTTGTATTGTGACAGCTACTAGGTAGATTTAAACAATGTGCTGTGTTCATCTTACTTTGAGAGGAGTTTTAAACATGAGATGTTGAATAGCACAATGGCTTGGGTGAAGCTCAGTCATTGCACTATGGGTTACATGGGTGATTGAGACTTTGACTAATGTTCTCTGCTTAAATTAGCCTCTGTTGGGTGTACAAGGCTGTTTCATTTCTACTGGCAGTATATTGGGTCAGATTCATCCTCTCTCTGCTCCTTCCTTTCTCCCAACCTCTGAAAACGACTGCAGCAGGTTTCACTGTTCTATTTTCAGATATGTATATAAAGCACTTTGATCGATGTTAACTGATCAATAAGATTTGAGAACATACTTCCTTTGATAGTTCCAGTTTTTGGCAGGAGGATGGAGAGGATGATCTCTGAGGTTTTGGATCTTGCCAATTGTAGAAGGCTTCCTGCTTTCTTCTTCCCAGCCCCAGGTATTGTCAGAGTGCAGGTGAGAGGGAGGGTATCATGGACTTTGAAACAATAAAGGACCTTTCTCATAAAGCTCCTCATCTAGAAAGACAGAGCCCTTGAAAGATAGGACCTGGAAGAGAAGTTGTGGAGTCACTTTGTCACTTACATATGATATGATGAACTCCCTTCTTCTGGGAAGCGGATGAGATTAATAGACCAGCAGACCGTTTATTGCCCTTAAATAGAAGATAAGCTATTTCTACAACCTGAGTATATAGTGTCTGAAATTCTCTGTGTTGGTTGGAAGTATGCCTGTCTGCCTGCTGCTTGCTTGCTTGTTTTTCTTTCTTTCTTTCCTTCCTTCCTTCTTTCCTTCCTTCCCTCCTCTTTCTCTGTTCCTTTCTTCTTATCTTCCTCTCTTTGGAAGATGTAGAGAGGAAGTTGCTGTTCAGTGTCTCTGATAAGGGCATTGACTTATGTCTATAATCCTGCCCTTTTTCTTCCCTCCAATGCTGAGGCCCAGCGCCATTCACAGGACGACCAATTCCATCTTCAGGCAGGAATTGTAAGCAGTGTAGACAACTGGGCGCTGTTTGGCTCTTCTGGAAAGGCCAGAGGCCGCAGCGTCCTCTTTGTGCCCTCACAGTTTCATTTTGCTGTGCTGAGAAAGGAATAAGCTGCTGTTTTAGTTTGCTAAGGTTCCCATCACACGTCGTCATGAGGCAGGTGGTTTTACACACAGAAATGTTCAGTCTCATCATTGTGGAGGCCAAAGCCCAAACTAGAGCTCTGCTCCCTCCAAACACACTGAGGAGAGAGCCTGTCTTCTGGTGGAGTCCAGTATCCTTAGCTCCTTTGCATCACTCTGTCTCATTCTTCAACGACACAGGACATTCTCCCAGTGTGTCTCTTCGGGTTTGTATCCAGAATTTCATCTTCTTATAAGAACACAGGCCACTAGACCTACTCTGCTCTGGTATGACCTCCTTTTGACTGAATTATGTCTACAATGACCTTGATCCGAAATAGCATCACCTTCACAGGGGCTGAGGTTAAAAACTGGGTATATCTCTTTGAGCGACATAATTCTAATGATAACAGGTGCAATCTGTGTTAATAAGGAGATAGAGCACCTTGTTTGGCTAGCCTTAGGCAGCTATGCTAATTGTATACTAACAGTGTTGATTATTCTAAAGTGTATTTAGCAGGTCCCAAATATTTCCCATGAATGGATTGGGTGTGGGAAAGGCAGCCAGCAAGTTGCTAGTCTCCAGCAACCTCGTGCTCAGGCGGCTGCTGTGTTTATCTGAGGCAAGTGGTCCCTGTCCACCTGCAGGGTCTCTCACTGATCCATGCTCTTTTCCTATCTTTGGAGGTCAGTTAAGACCTCATAACTCCCACCTTGGGCTGACTGACTGGTTCCTTCCTTCTTTCTAATGAAGGTCAGAAGACTCCAGGAACCAAGTCACCATCTTCTCGATTGGCCAGAGCAGATGTCTGTGCTCACATGGAGGAACCTGTGAAGATGTTCAGTTTGGCCTTATTCACTTTTTTCAGAGAAGAGTATGCTGGTTTAAATCCATTCCTACAGGGCTCTTAACACATAATGATGAAGGAGACATCGTCCTTGCCCATCACAACCAGTACCTTGCGTTGGTGACATTATTGTGACCTCTAGAGGGAGCTCAAGGCATTCTTCCATTTCTTAACATGACTTTCCAAGGAGCAAAGTGCTCTTGGGAGTTAAGGATTGACCAGCAAGGACTATAAAGCCCCACAGATGCTAGCTAGATGGAATATTTAATGGGAAGTAAAAATAAAAGCTTGGATTTGTTTTTGCAGAAGAGTTAGCAGTAAGTACTCTTTTAAGGGGCTTAGGGGTTTTTGCCGTGTGGAAGACAGTTTTTTCCCTGAATGTCTGTAGGCTGGGTGTTTCCCACAGGAACAAGAGGGCAGCTCTTGCTTAGTTTTGCACGGTGATAGGGAAGCACTTTGTATTCTGTTTACCCTTCGGTGGACAGGGGATATCTGAGGGCTCATTGGTGGAAGGATGAAGTCAGAACCAGCAATAATGTGGGAATCCAGCCTCTGTGTTACAACTCCTTCTGGAAACTGTGTGCATTGGATGAGGTTCAGAGTCGTGATCATCTCTCTCACCCGTTAGGACAGGGAACCGAGAAGCAAGGGAATGTGAGTCACTTCATTCTACCAAATAGATCCCCTGCACAGTTGTGAGCTAATGAATACTTACCTCTCCAGAAACTTAGTTTCTCCACTGACCATGTAAAAAAAATGATGCCTGCTTAAAGAGTTAGTATGAGATGTATAAGTCAACATGTTAATAGGTGAACAACTAGCACAGGATATGACACACTGGAGCTGCCCGGCCACTAGTCACTGTGATGACAGGTAGGTTCTGGGTGCCTGGTGGTAACAGGTCCGCTGGGGAACACTGACTGACAGGGGAGGCCATGCCTTGCCTTACCTCCCCCTATCCCTGGCCATCCCACGAGGTGCATTGGCATCACCTCCGTGATACAAATGATACCAGGGATGCTTGCAGAGGCCGAGAATGTCCATGCTCAGGGGTCACCCAGCTAGAAACTGTTGGAGCTGGGATCTGGATGTGGGCTGGCCGGCTGGGGCTATGCCAATTCGTTAATTGTCTCTCCAAGGAGGATCATTCTGAGTCAATCAACAGCTGATCCTAACCCCTTCGTGGAGGCTTTGATCTTTACCTTGTGTGAGCGCACTGTCCTAGGTGGGAAGGTCTGACGAGGAGGACAGCCCGTCTTGATGTGGCCCAGGGCCGCAGGCCCCCGGCAGCCGGCACCAGCTGTGCAGCAGTCCTCTCCTCTGTGAATATGAAGGAAGCTGATGTGTCTGAGTGCCACTTTTTAATCAAGGAGATCATCCATCTCCCGTTGTCATCTGATCTTCCCTGAAACAACAGCCACAAATCTCCAGGCAACACAGGCATGATGCAGACAAAATGAAAACCGAAGAAGCAGCATCTTTCATTAATGGGAGAGGAGAAAATGCACAGCTCTGCCTTGAGTGTTTGGGGAGATGTTATTTTTAGAAAAGAACATTTTGTGATTTTTTTTTACTTGTTTGATTTTTGAGAAGGCTTTCTTTTAGTTTTTCAGAAACTTGCAGAATCAAGAAGGAGTAATAGATTGAACAGAAACGATCAATCAGGAAAAGTACACTGAGGAACTTCTATGTGCACAGCATAAAGGTAGAGACAAAGAAATGTCTTGGCTTTGTCTGTGCTCATCAGGTAGTTAAGACCCACCAAGAAAGGTCACATAGATCTTAGAGGACAAAGGAACCTGATTTGCTGCAGTTATCGGGAGGGAGAATAACCAGACAGGTGAAAATTATAGAGTCTTCAGGAGTGGATGGAGTTGTTTATTCATTTGTTCACTTAATGACAATGTAGCCAACTTCTCTGAATGAAGAAGCCACTAGGAAAAGAGAGCTGAATAAGGACCTTGGCCATATCCTTGACAAGTTTATAGATTGGAGTCAGACAAAATCATAAACGAAGACATGTAATAAAGCATTGAGATTTGTACAGATAAGATGGGGGCATGGTAGAAGACTTCACAGAAAACACTCAAGATAGGTATGGAAGATTGAAGAATAATTGATGATGAAGAAGAAAAGAAAGGAAAAAGAGAGAGAGAAAGACAAAGAAGGAAAACAACAGCAGAAAACAATACCAAGGATAACACAGGCAAAAGGAGCAATACATACAAAGACCCAGGAGCTGGTCCTGCAGGAGTGAGGCTATGCCTCCACCTGAGACCGGGAAGAGCTTAGGACAGGTGAGGCTCAAGAGGTGGTTGGACCCTCATGTCTGGGAGTAATGAGGAATCCTTACAGGACTGCATGCAATGGCGGTGACCTGGTCAAACCTGTCATACAGCAGACAGTTAACAAGCCCATATAATTAGAACCACGAGAAGAATAGCTTCTTTATTTAGGCTGTCTGGACCTGACTGAAGAATTCTTTGGAAGAAGTGACATAAGCAGGACTTAGCCTGTCAGAGGCAGGAGTGGTTCAGGGGGTTCAGGGGAAGGCAGCTCTTCAGAAAAGGAGATAGATTCGGGACCACAAAACTGCTTCGTGTTGTAGATGAGATGTGTGTGTGTGTGTGTGTGTGTGTGTGTGTGTGTGTGTGTGTGTGTATGTGTGTAATGAAGGCAGGACTGTGTCTGTCCAGTAGCCTGGAGCAACTCCTCAAACACCTACTTGAAGGACATTAGGCTGGTAGGGCCTGATAAGATTTGTCCTTTAGAAAGGATATCTGAGCTGGGCACTGGTGGCTCATGCCTCTACTCCTAGCTGCTCAGCAGGCTGAGATCTGAGGATCGTGGTTCAAAGCCAGCCCAGGCAGGAAAGTCCAAGAGACTCTGATCTCCAATAAATTACTCAGAGAAAGCTGGAAGCGGAGCTGTGGCTCAAGTGGTAGAGTGCTAGCCTTGTGCACATAGAGGCTCAGGGACAGTGTCCAGGCCCTGAATTCAAGCCCCAGGAAATCGCATGCTGTGTGTGAACTAGACAGGAGGGAGGCGAATGGTAGAGGGAGGGAGATGGGTTTAGGGGATATTTGGTTAAGGGAATGGATGGCAGTGCCTTAGACCAGAGCGGGGACGGCAGGAATGGAAACATGGAGAAGAGACATGGCGGACGGCACTGGCCAGTCCAGGCTGTGTGAATCGTTTCAAGGCCTTAGACTCTGCCTGCAAAGAAAAGCCAGTGAGGAAGAAGTTGGGTTGGGCGGCGAGTGAGGGTGATGTCCCTGGGCTTGTATCTGCAGAAGAGCTCTCTGGTTGCTGTGCGGGGTGTGGCTTCTGAGTGGAAGTGGGTTTGATGGAGACAAGGGGTGAAACCCTCCACCACACAGCACTCTGGCCCAGTCTGGGGAGTCAGTGGGGAGCAGAGGCTACGAGGGAGGCCCCTGGCACTGAGGCTGAATGTGATGGGGTTTCCGGGGGAAGATTGCTGCATGCTGAAGGGAGGTGACATTTGAAATGAACTTCGTCGGGCCTGGGAAGGGAAGAGCAGGCCTTGTGGCACTGTTCAGATCCCTTCACTAAAACACAGAGCCAAAGCTGTCTTGAATTTAGTGCCTTTTATGGGACAAAATACAGTTCAGGAGTAGCCAAGGACATTCACAGGTAAAAAGTACTTAAATCAGGGCGACAGCATAGTTAGGCAAAGGAGACCAACCATTCCTTGTTTTATGGCAGACAGCATTAGCTGAATACTTCAGAGGCTGAAGCAGAGAAACAAAGAGAATGCTAACCTTCCTTCTGAATGCGGCTCTGTTTCTGCAGGGACGCTCCTATGCAGTGTTTTGTAGGAGGAGAGCTCAAGGAGAGTTCGTTTTAGATGGTATTAAACATTTGTTTCCCCCCTAGCACCCACTGCCTTTGATTCCTTTTTGTGCTTCAAACAAAACTGTCAAACCCAGTGGCTACAATGGCACTAAAGATCAGGCTACCCCAGACCAGGGTTCCAACACCCCATCAGGAAGCTCTTCTCCCGGTTCTATTTTCTGAAAGTCAGTTGTCTTGCTTTTCCCTCACTCCTTGGCAGCCTAGGCCTTAGACCTAGCTAGTCTCTGTCTCCAGGCTCTTGTACTGTACCCAGGAAAAATGGCGGGCTGCTGGGTGTTGGGAACAGGAAGGATGTTTCGGTTTTCCCTTTGGTCTTCAGACTTTGGAAACTGCACACTAAGATGATGTGTATTTATTTATCTTGAGAAGTCAAATGCAGTGACTACGCTAGGCTATTTGGAGCAACACTGAGATGGAAATGAGAGGTAGGTTTTTATTTTTCAGCCCTGTCTGTCATCATTTCTCTTCCTACTGTGGCTTTATGGCTTTCTTTTCTATTACCTGCCAGGGAGGCAGTATTTGAATTGCAACATTTTTACATTGTTAGTTTTTTAAGACACAAATCTAATTGTGTCACACAGACGTGGATACACACACATACCCTAAGTATGTGTATATATGTACACACATACATAACACACACATATGCACTGTACATATAAATATCCACATTGATACATACATATACACACTACATATACAATACTATATGCGTGCACACACATATATGTATATGTACATTTATTTATTGTCTCAATCTTGCTAAGCAGGTGCTCTGCCACTTGAGCCTCACTTGAATGGAAGACCTTTCATATTCTAAGTTATGGCTTGTTTATTTATTTTCAGGTCTTTTTTTTTTTTATTGGAGTAAGTCTCAGATTAGGACCCCATCCACTTGTTCCTCTTGCAGAGCTAGGACTGTAGACATCACTCACCACGCCCAGTTTATTGGTTGAGATAGAATTGTCCTAGTTTTTTCCCCTAGGCTGGCCTCAATGATCTCCCTGATTTCTGCCTCCCAAGTAGAAGGGATTTCAGGTTTTCATCACTGTACCTGGCACTACAGTGAGCTTTTTGATAGGATCTCATGTTTTTTCCCTGGTCTGGCCAGGCCCACAATTCTTTTGAATAGCTGGGCTTACAGACATGAATCATTGTGCCCAAGCCTGGGCTGTATTCTTTGTTTAAAAGTCTTTACCAGCCTACTGGCCAGGGCGTGGGAAATTCAGTTTCATTACCTTGGGAGAGATGGGCCTCCCTAATCTGATCTGGATGTCTCAGGGGCTCTTTCCAAAGCACGTCTTTCCCAGGAGCCATGCTGACATGTGTGGTGTCAGATCATAACTCTTCTCCTCACCTAATTCTCTCCTTTCCGCTTGAATGCCATTTGCTTTCTAGCCTCCTGGAAAATATCTGCTCTTGAGCCTCAGTTCAAACATTAATCTTCCTCTCACTTTTCTCTCACGACCTGCTTCTTCCCCACGTCTTCCACACGCTCAGTTCCCCTTATCATAAAGTACAGTCAAGTTGGTCCCCTCCAAGTGGCATGAAACTTAGGATGAAGAGCCATCTTTGCCTTTGAAGGCCCAGTGCAGTTCATGGAACATGTGTGGAGATACTAAGTTTGAGATCTCGTTCTTTACCTAGAGCATGGATCAGTGACACCTCCAGTTTTCCTGTCTGAGGGCGATTGCGGGAGGTAGTTGTGTGTCTTTTGTAAACCTGTGGACAAAACACTGACATAGACACTGATACACTCCCAATGGTCTTAACATGATTTATCTAGAGAACAACAGTCTGAGAGGTAGGTATCCAGATCACCTATTGTCAATGAACGGTATGGCAGAGGACAGACAAAGCATCAAAGCATCTTCCTCTCTAGACCTCGTTTCCACAGCTTAACTGGAAAATTTTGAAGTATTGGTTCTGCTATCTGTTTTCCCCCTCCTTCAATTTTCCTGGGAGTAAGAGAGTTTTCTTGTTTCAGAAAATTTTCATTCTTTCGCATTTAACGTGGTATATCAACCATAATACGATCGTGAATATGCAGTAATTAGGTTTTTTTTTTCATCAAACAAACAAATCAACGACAATAGCTATTGTGTAGTGCTGATTACTAACATTTTCCTAACCTGGAATTGTTTCACTATTTAATCAACATTTGCAAATGAAAGCTTCAGAGCTCATAATTGAAAGATCTCAGTGGCTGCCGCGAGCTGGCTCAGTCTGATGCAGCCTCTCACTCAATATGCATATGGTAACCCCATCTTCCTCTTCCTTCCCTCCAAAGTCACCATGTGATTGATGGTTTAGGGGAGAGCAGATGGGAGCTGAAAAAATATAGAGGGAAAGAGGAGCTTATTTTAAAGACAAAAATAAAAACGTTCATCTTTGCCTGGTTTTCTCAATTGTAGCTGATAAACTTGATCACTGACTGCTGATTTAAGATGGAGTCTGCTAACGGCCCCTGGCATGGCTGCTCCGTAATGTGCAATAAAGTAGCTATGGAGGCTTAGAAGAGAACGTAAACTTAACAGACATCCATAAAGTTGGCCTGAGAATTCACTGAAGGCTGGATCTGGGAAAACTTTTTTGCCAATATTAAGGCTAATGAAACTAAAGAGCATGTTCCATGGGTGTCACTTGTTACTGAGGAGATGTTCTATGGAAAAGACCATTTGTTTTTCTTTCATTGTGCCTCCTCTTGGATGGAATCTCATGGATTTTATTACCCCTGGATTTTATATCCCCGACTGGATTCCTTGGTAGAAATGCATGTTTAACTACAACCTCCATGATGTGACTCCTTTTGAATCTCTGCAGTTATAATTATAGACTCTCTGCAGTTATAATTATGAAAGTCTAGAAGGTCCCAAATCCAATAAGTGTCCCTAGATGAGAAAAGAACATGAAGGAAAACAGAGGAAGATGGCTGTGTGAAGGTAAAGCCACAGGTTGGAATGGTGCAGACACTGACCAAGGAAAGCCACCATACACTTGTCCAGCCAAGGAAGGACTCTTCCCTAGGGACGTCAGAGTGAATGTGGAGCTTTGATTTAGGACCTCTGACTTGCCAAAACTATTTCTCTTGTGTAAATTGTGGGCAATTTGCTATGGTAGCTCAGAAATCTAACATAAAAAGCATATACAGGGGGCTGGGAAGGTGGCTCAGTGGTAGAGCGCTTGCCTTGCATGCATGAGGCCCTGGGTTCGATTCTTCAGCACTACATAAGCAGAAAAAGCCAGAAGTGGCGCTGTAGCTCAAGTGGTAGAGAGCTAACCTTGAGCTGAAGAGCTGAGGGACAGCGCCCAGGCCCAGAGTTCAGGCCCACAACTGACAAAAAAAAAAGCACATGCAGACATGCTAACCCTTCCTGTAGCTCAAGTGAAACAGAAAAATCTGGATTTTATTTACATATTCTTACTTTTATTAGGGTTTTCCCCAATTTGATTTTCAAAATGGCCTTAACCATTTCAAACAAATCTGAGAGAGGCAGAGTCTTCTTGTAGATGGCTAGTTGGGGTGTCTCTCTGGTGCTCTGTGTAGCCATCGTTATGAAGAGGGCGCTGTTTTATTACAGGCATTGGTGGCCCCTCTCTTCCATTGTTGTTTGATTTAGCGTGTTAGAGATGGCCATTATTTGGGCAGAAACTGGAGTGTGATGTTAGGACAGGGTGTTAATTCAGTGATATTTAGAATTCTGAGGGGGACAGTGTAGTTCCCGCACTTTTGCTAAGGGGAAGAGAAACAGGCAGACTCTGGTCACGATACTTGTGGAGACTGCTGGTCATTTCTCTATACACCAAATGTTCATCTCATCGAAACCCCAGGAAGAACTTGGGCAAAATGCCATGTCAGTCCACAAGAGCCACAATACACCCAGCTTGTTAGCATGCAGAGATCATGGCGGAGCTATGAGCATCAAACCTGTGTAGGGTTATGTCCTGGAACGAAGAAGGTGAACAGAACCAAGTAGGATCAAAGAACATTCATGCTTAATATCTCCTGGCAAACACCAGGCTTTAATAGTTTTTAGGAAACTATAAAATACGATATGAAGATGATCCCAAACAATGACAACAAACACAATGGAGAAATTTGAGAAATGGTTGCCAAAGATAATTATGAAAGCTCAAAGAAAGAGCAAACTCTTGGCAATTATCTAAGGGAGGAAATGGGTATTTTTTAAAAAGATATATCGTGTAGTGTTTTAGATGAGATGAAAACAAGACTAACAAGATGGTGAGGAGGGTGAGCTAAAGAACTTTGGAGAAACTAAAAGTGCAACAGCAGAATGAGATTAAGGGAAATATGTTAAAGAGGCAAATTATAGACATCTGCTAGAAAGTTTAGGATACAGATAATATGATGAGAGAGCACATGTTTTCTAACAAAAGACTGACAGTATTGAAAAATTGTAAGTCATTTCTAATTAAGGAAGAAAAGACAAAAGACATGAAAAAAACTTGCTGTTTCAAAGTGGTCCATGTATGTCTACTAGAACAGATTCCTTAAGTTACATGTACTTTCAGAGTAGCAAGAAACAGACCAAACAAGTGGAAAATACCACAGAGACACACATTGGCACAGGTATTTCTTTTATTTTTAATTACTAAAATGAACACTATTTAAGCACCCCAGGATGATAGAATATAAACAATAGAGATTTTCCATTGCTTCTCCTATTGTATTCTCTGGAAGTTAGGGGATAAATTGTTTGCTATTTCAGTCTCCATCTTCTCCTATGATCATTTCTTGGCTACCGACCAAAAGATTATCACAGTATTTCTTTACCACACTGGTTTTTATTTAGTAATGTACTGAGGATGATTGTTCTTACCAGGATCTAGAGCTATATTCAAAGTTTGAAACTGATTAATTCTGTTTCTGTAAAAATATTCTAGACTCCATTCCAATAGTAAGAAGAAATTTCTTTTCACCCACAAACAATGATGCTATGAATATTCTTATCTTTGTGTGTTATTTGAAAATAGGCTTTGTTAAACCATCTAAAGAATAAATTTCCTGATGGAAAGAACTACTTTTGTGTGGCTTGACCTAAAGATTCAAACGAAGAAATTCGACAAGGATACAGGCAGGCATGAGATAATATAAAATAAAATCTCCACACTGGTGACTTGCAAAGGAAAAGAAATCAAGATTTTCCTTGTGAAGCACCGAGTGCCAAAGGATCTTTGAATAGAACTACAATCTGCAGAATTTTTCAATGGGAAGCAATATTTTATAACAAGAACGTAATTCCCCTGCAAGTCATAAAAGCTTTTCTCTGATAAACTGAGGTGCAATTGACTCCTTGTTTGCCATTTGGTGGGCTGTGGGGTAGACGAAGACTTGAAGAGATTATTTTTCATACTCCCAAGAATTAATTGCTAATGACAATTTCAATAATGGGAGAGGGAGGACCAGAAGAGCCTGGCACCTTTCTCTTTTTCCAGATTAGAACCCACACTCAGCCTGGCATAGAGCCGTCCACCCATAATCCTGACCTGCTGCCCTTGTTAATTGTCGTCCTCTGACTTTCCAAGATACATGTTTCCAGAATCTTTTACACCACCAATTCAGGTAATATCTCTGACCATGACACATGCCTATTTGAAACAAGAATTTCTACTATTCCAATTTAAGTCCTTGAAAATGTTTGCTAAAATGCTGAAATGTTTAAATGCCACTGAGAAATTTAATAAACAACAAAACAGCCAATTTCTTCTCTTTAAATGTGGCCTTTCAGAAGTGACATAGAACCATTTCCAATGCCACAGAATTTGAATTAATGATTTTCTGCATCTATAAAATGTATATCGAACGTAGGAAGAGCCACATTTTTGGGGGGGAGGGGAAAGAAATAAACCACCCACTGTCAGATATTATCTGCCATTAAGCTGCTATTTATTTTATCTTCCATCTAGGAACTGTGAACATGTCTGAGTTCTTTATGTTTAAAAGCAGCATTATGCCATTATTTCAAGCACATTAAAAGCCATAGGAAAATGAAGGACAAACAAAAAGTAGCTATTTCTAGTTATCATTAGTTATAAACTTAATTAGCATAGCTTTTAAAAAGTCAGATTGTATATCTTTTTCCCTTGTCTTTTTTCAATATTGTACAGAATTAAACCTACTCAGTTGTAAAGAAATGTAAGTGGACAGGATTAAAATCAATTGTATTTAATTTTATCATTCAATCATATCACAGTTACAACATAGACATCATTCAGCCTAGAAGCAATTATTCTAACATCTTAGTAGTAGTTATCTTGATAGTGAAACTAGGTCTTTTTTGTTTCATCACAGACAATAAAGAGACTTTCTATTTTATGAAAAACAATGTAAAATTCTAGACACAAAGAACACACTGAATAAGAATATTATGACTAACTGTTATGAGACAGGATCTGTGGCTATACAGGTGACCAAGGCATGACATATTATTTCAGGAATTCTCAATGTCATGAGCTGTTATTTTCTCAACTACCCATGAAAAAAGTTGGGGAAAAGAGGAATCATTTTTACTTATGGAGAGCATCTTTATGATGGGTTTGGTCACAGAATGGTCATAGAATAATAGTCCATTAAACGTATTCTGCTGGGAAACATGATTAAGTTGAGAAGACCTAATCTGTAGTCAGATCCATTTAAATTAGAATCCTCCTTGCCATGAGAACCCAGGCATTGAATTATCTGGGTCTCAGTTTCTTCATTTGTAAATGCAGAGGCTAGTACTGAATTAATGAGGCATTGGGAATGAAATGAATTATGGCAAAAAAGATGTGTCACAATGTCTAGGTATGGGTTCCTGATGTCTGAGATATTGTCCTTTCTTATCTTGAGCTGTATGATGTAAACTTCATATTAAAAATTATTGTCAAGCTGGGCTTTGATGGTTCACACCTGTAATTATAGCTACTCAGGAGACTGAGATCTGAGGATCCTGGTTCTAAGACATCCTGGGCAGGAAAGTTTGTGAGACTCCAGTTAACCACCAAAAAGCCAGAAGTGGAGCTGTGGCTCATGCAGCAGAATGCTAGCCATCAGCTAAAAAGCTCAGGGATAGATGCTAGGCCCTGCGTTCAAGCTTGAGGACCAGCACCCACACCAAAATTACTGTCTTATATCTGAAGTAGTTCTTTAAAGTTCACAATCCAGTTTCACATGGCCACTCTTTATTTCTTACAACATCCTGGAGCAGACCAATTGGGTGTACAGGGAGCTTACAAGAGGGGTGGCCAGCAGACTCAATCAAGGGAGCCAAAGGGGCATGTTGATCTTTGGGCAGAGACAGGTTGGATCATGGCTAAAGATCAACCAGAAGGCAAGATTGAGTAGCTCATCCTTTTCCAAATCAGGAGAAGAGAAGAGATCTTAATTTGCTAAATGCCTTGTAAGTGTTGGCCCTGTGATGAGAGGTTTTCCATGTCATTCCCTTCATTCATTCTCACAATCATCCTGAGATCTGGAAAATGCTTCTCTTCACACTGAAGAATTAAAAGACCCAGAAGAAGTTGCTTGTTGAAGATGACCTTGATGAGAAAGAAGAGGCAGAGATTTGGACTGAAGGCCTCTGACTCCATTCCACGACCCACCTCCCATGTGTGGAGTGGCTTCCTGCCTCCATTGAGTCCATAAGGCATTGGGTCTGTAGGAGCAGCAATTATTCTCTAGAGGAAGAAAATTGATGTAGTTAAGCAAGTTTCTGGGACTTGAGTTAAAGCCAGGCTCAGATGTATTGAGTGTGAAGGTACTGGCTCCTACTCACTTGGCCTGTGCGTAGGAATATCTCCTCAGCTTTGTTCAGCTCAGCCAGCCAATCTCTGTTCCAGTGCCCCCCCCCCTCCCACCATGTGTAGATTGTCCCTGCTGGGAAGACACCATGCCTTGAGACCCAGAGCGGCTTCAGAAACTTGATCAGAGAATTTTGAACATTCATAGCTTTAAAAGGCTGGGACAGAGATGCCCCTCAGTAGATGAATGGATCAAGAAAATGTGGTATATATACACAATGGAATTCTGCGCTCCATCAGAAAGAATGATACCACCCCATTTGTTAGGAAATGGAAAGAGTTGGAAAAAAATTATATTAAGTGAAGTAAGCCAGGACCAAAGAAACATAGGTCCCATGATTTCCCTTAACTGCAATAACTAGTATATGTCTAGGACAAGCAGAGAAGGTCAAAAGCTATGTACATATGACCATATAAGATGATGCCTAGCAAAATGAACCCCAAGATAGGGATGCAAGAGGTTTTATCTTTGTTGCTATTGTTTTTAATGTATTTATATTGTACTATGTTATTTTTTTGTTTTTTTGTATGTTCTTCCCCCTTGGTAGAACCCCTGTTTTCTCTGTATTTGATTCCAGTGCCCTACAACTTGTATATACATTTTTCCGCTTTGGGAAGGGGAAGGGAAATAAAATGCTGAAATAAGGATAGAGGCTGATCTATTGTAACAATGAGATGCACAAGACAGTATGTTGAAAACAAACTTTACAACTTGTGGGGGAAGGAGAGGGAGGAAGTGGAGAGGTGGGGTGGGAAGGGATGGTAGGGGAAAAACAAAGGGGAAAAACACTGCTCAATAGGAAATGCACTCATTACCTTACTCATGTAACTCTAACCCCTCTGCACAGTATCTTTACAATAAAAAATACATATTTAAAAAAAAAAAGCGGGGCCAAGTAAAGCTTGAATTCAAGTAGGCAGAGCAGGGGGTGTTTCCATTATGCACGGAGGAAACAGATCTACAGAGGCTCTGAGAAGGGCCGAGTCTTTCTCTGGACTTGGACATCTGCTTTTCTTGATCAATTCTCCAGGCTTTTATTCACTGAGATGGCTGAAGGCAGGTGCTCTGTTGCTCAACAAAGGTCAGTCTCCGAGTGCATTTCAAGGTGCTTTTTCACACTGTGGGGATTCAGCAATCCATGTGGTGACAAGAACCCCACTCTCATGGAGCTTATATTCTAAGAAGAAAGGCTTCGAGTAGGACGGGATGCCGGAGGGTCACTGGTAACTTGGTAACTGCTGAGAAGAAGGATAGAGGCAGAGGGCAATGGAGAGGGCTTTACTGGAGAGGTGACCTATGAGGAAAGGCCTAAGACAAGTGGAGTTAGCCACATGGGTTTCTAGTCGCAGAGTGGCCAGCTCAAGGTCCAGAGGAGTGCTGAAAAACGTCCAGAACAAGCCACAGGCCGCTGTATCAGGAATAGGAGGAGGCTGGGGATTGGAGGGGTGGCAGGATGTCACATTCCGTATAGCTATATTATGGTTTATTTCGACAACGTTGGGGTGAGACAGGACCCCCCAGGAGAAGGTTAAGCAAAGGGCTCTGGCCGATGAGCGTCGGCAGTGGTGGTGTGTTAGCTTTACTCAACCCGTGGAGACTGGAAGTCCCCCCGCCCCCCACACTGTTGTTTTAGACCAGCTAAGTTAAAGGATACTGGCCTTAGGACTCTGGTGGGGGGGTGGGGGTGTATCACAGTCTTCTTAGGCAGAAGTGTCTGGGAGAGAAAAGACCTCAGAAGAGGTATGCGGAGGAAGCCTCTTAGGAGAAGCCGAAGTGTGTTTCCAGCTGGCAGACTCCATGGCTACGTTCTGACACCTGGATGTTTTGGGCATGAGCGCAACAGCACATGCTAACTGCCACCCCCCCCCACCCCCCGCCGGAGCAGTGCCAGCCTGGCGGAGCTACTTGGCATAAAGCGCCAAAAACACCTGCGCTCCCCAGGGGATAGGACCCTAAGACCTTTAGCATTATTTATTTATTTATTTATCTTATTTAACATGGCAGGATCTTTCCAGGCAATGGCTCTCAGTGGCTGGTGATTCTTTGTAAAAGTAGAGGGTGGGTTTTTTTCTATACTCATTTAACAAATGCACAGAATTTTGAGAGATGTTTTAACATACTTACCATTTAATTGAACACCTACAGAGTACTGGGAGGAAGTAAACACTAAGGAGCATTTACTCTTTGCTGTAGATGAGCTGAGTGTCTCAGAGGCTGTCCATGTGGAGAAGAACATCAGCAGTGGGAAAGCTCCCCAGGTGTTTACTGCAGGAATAAGTCTGCCATCTTGAAGGGTTCTTTTCTTCTCCTCCACCCCACGTCTTGCAACATCTCTCTTTCTCTCTCTTCCTTCCTCCAAGCCCTACTCTTTGAGTATTCACAGTAACAGTGCAAAACATGTAGCCTTGAGTCTTATGCTTACAAACTTTACAATGAACTGTGTAGAGGAGCATGTTCAAGAAAGCACAGGAGTGTTTTGGTTTGTCTGGATTATGATATTCATTCAAGTAGGATTGCCAAGTCAATGAAAGATAACTAAATTTGCATGTCAGATAAACAAAGAATAGTTTTTAGTACAGTGGCCCAAATGCTGAATGGGAGATATATATACACACAGAGCATCATTACCTAGATGTCTTCTCCTCCTCCTCCTCGTCCTCCTCCTCGTCCTCCTCCTCCTCGTCCTCCTCCTCCTCCTCCTCCTCCTCCTCCTCCTCCTCCTCCTCTTCTTCTTCTTCTTCTTTCTTCTCCTCCTTCTCCTCCTCTTCCTCCTCCTCCTCCTCTTCTTCTTCATCTCCTTCCCTCCTCCTCCTCCTCCTCCTCCTCCTCCTCTTCTTCTTCTTCTTCTTCTTTCTTCTCCTCCTTCTCCTCCTCCTCCTCCTCTTCTTCTTCATCTCCTTCCCTCCTCCTCCTCCTCCTCCTCCTCCTCCTCCTCCTCCTCCTCCTCCTCCTCCTCCTCCTCCTCCTCCTCCTCCTCCTCCTCCTCCTCCTCCTCCTCCTCTTCTTCTTCTTCTTCTTCTTCTTCTTCTTCTTCTTCTTCTTCTTCTTCTTCTTCTTCTTCTTCTTCTTCTTCTTCTTCTTCTCCTTCTCCTCCTCCTCCTCCTCTTCTTCTTCTCATCCTCCTCCTCCTTCTTCCTTCTCTTGCTTCCCTTCCCCTTCTTCTCTCTTCCTCTTCTCCTTGTCCCCTTTCTCTCCTCCTTTCCCCCCTCCTCCTCCTCTTACTTTCCTTCTCCTTTTCCTCCTTCTTCTTTCCCCTAAATCTGTCAGCCCTAGTTATAATTGAGTACTAAAATATAAGGTTATAAATTTAGGACGATAATAACATTTTATGAATCTTTCTAAGGAGTTCTAATGAATTGTTTGTTGTAGGGAACTGATTGAGTATGTTATGTAAGAAATTTATAAGGATACTTCCAGCCACAGTGAAGATGTCGGAGAGGAGGACCAGAGGCAGCAGGACGGAGGGGATTGTGTCATTGAGCTTTGCTCGCCCCTCATCATTAGTGATTCTTCTTAGGACCATTTTTGTTTCCAAGAACTTGATATATTAGCCTGGGGCCTCCCACTGATGCTTATTGCATAGCTAGGATTACAGACATGCTCTACCACATCCAGTCTCTTTACTGAGATGGGGTTCCTTCTGACGGTTTTTCATTGGCTGACCTCAAGCCAGCAGTTGCTGCATTACAGGCATTAACCACTGTGCCTGGCTGCACTGGCAGATTTTGAACTCAGGTTTGAACAGTTCCAGAGTGGATTTTTTTATTGTCAAGGTGATGTACATAGGGGTTTCAGTACATTTTTTGTCAGACACGTACCCCTCCCTCATTCTTCTCCCACTTTCCCTCCTCCATCCTCCCCCAAGTTGTACAGATCATTTCCAACACATCGCCCCGTGTGTATCGCAGTTGCATGTGCCCCCCCACCCTTGCCCTTGATCTTCTCAAAGTGAGTTTGGTGAGGCTCTTTCCCCACATTTCCTCATCTTCTGAACGAGGGCCATGATAGACAGTAAGGCGGCTCCAATTTACCACATAGGCTCTGGCTTTAACTATTTTTCTATGAAAATCGCCCTGGCTATTTTAAGGATAAGAATGCAAATTTCAAAGGAATATTTAAGATAAAACAAAAGGCTTCCAATAAATGAAGTCTTACAGAATCCCTCGGGGTAGAATATTTTCCCTGGAATACTTTTGCAGAAAGAAGAGAGCAGAAAAAGCAATCACGTCTCGGGGGGGAAATACATAAAAGGAAATCTCACCATAGCCAGGCTTTCAACAGAAAGAAGGAAAGGAAAAACTTTGCAAGAGAAGAGAAGCCTCAGATGCAAACTTGAAAATGACTTTCACAGTGTGTCATTGGCCAGTGTGCCACGGAGAAGCCTAATTAAGACATCTGCTCAGAGTTACCAGTTGAGGGTGGTCTTGCCATCACACCATTTTAATTGACATGCTGTGATTTCGTTCCAGATTAACTTCATAAGTGGTCCTCCTAATAAGAAGATCACTTAAATTGAAAGTGGGCTGTAAATGGGGATTTGTGGTGTTAATAGGCCAGTGTAACCTTGATATCATTTACATACATTTCCATTTTTTCCCCAATGCACATTTGCATATATTGAAGGCTGTCACTAAGAGTTTCGGATGGGGCTATATTAGTATGGTAATCAGTATCCAACTGGTACAGTGTCCACAGAGTCATTTCTTTGACCTTCTTTGAAGCACTAATTTTGGAGATGCCTTTGTTATCTTTGAGCTCCCTGCATTAATAACACACAAAACAAAACAAAAACCCAAAGACTCTGCCCAGGTGCTGTGAATATTTGGCAGGCCAGGGTGAATTGAAGTACAGAAGCATGGAAGGTTCATAACATTTAAATTGCTGCTTAACTCTTGAAAAGCTTAATACATTTGCGATGCAGGAAACCTCCCCAAATTGTGGCCCTGGGGTAACCATTGACATTCCTCAATGGGGCGAGCCTGCTGATCTGGAGACTAGAGGCTGGGGTTCAGTGTAGCCCCGCTAGAGCATGAAGGCTGAGGGTTAGAAACAGAAGTTTCAGGAAGAGGAAAATAAAGCTGGAGTCTGTCCGATTCTACCCATGGGCCATTCCCAATGGGGCATTTATGTCTCAGAATCTCAATTCTGTATCTTCAAATTGTTCATAAAAACACTCACCTTACCTTTGGAGGTAAAGGCTGAGATGATGCATATAAAAGCACTTGAAAGCCAAGTTTCATTGGAGTGAAGGAGGAAATTGAGCCACCTTATTGAATGACAAAAAAAATAAAGATAATCGACCGTTGAGTGTTGCTTGACTGGCTGTGACACTTCCTTGCTGTGGTTTGTGTCCAGTGGGTTTTCCCAAGATACATTGCTGTTCCTTACCACCCAGGAAGTCTTCCATGTCATCTTCACAAGTCAGCAGCATCATTCCCCAAAACCCAGTCTACGGATGACGGCCAGCTGCAGCCTGGGGCGGGTTGCACAGGGTAACGAGCCGAGCAGCACTGTGGTTAGAGACTGCGGTGTGAACGCCCGGAGGAGGATGCTCGCCTTCCAGAAACTCCTAGACAACAAGGGAAGGTGTGGAGGGCCGAGGACTGCCAAGGGCCACTGTGGCCCCGGAATGCTATCGAGACGAGTTGGTACCAGGGAGGAAAGCCTTTCCGTGTCCAGAGAGACAATGCCTTTTATGGGTCTCACAAGGATTTGATAAGGTGCAGATCTTGACATTGTCTGAAACTCATTCAGCAGCAGACAGAGCTAGCTCTATTTATTTGTGTTTGTCCAGCATGGTTTTGAATTATTCGGATGCCTTTGGAAAAGGCCTCTCTTAATCCATGTTGTGTGGATGGGAATTGTTCTGTCCTTGGCTGCAGCTACGGAGCAGACATGTGACCTAATGAGGTGGAGCCCCCCCCAAATCTCCAGCAAAGATTGGGTGCCAGTAGTAGAATGGCTCAGGTGGCTGGGCGAAGCTGTTTCTTAGAATTAATGTGCATTCTTGGGAGAACTTTTTTCCATTGGAATTGTCAAACTAGAGAGACATAGGCTTAGAGATGAGAGTAAATTCATGAAGGAAATCATTCAGAGGAAGCCAAGCAGGGTTGAAACGTGGAAAGAGAGCAGGTCCCAGGGCCTCCGTGTGCCTGAAAGTCCTAGTTTGCAGGCCAAGGAATCCCATTTCACATCACCTAACCAGAGCTGCATGTCTGACACTTGTAATTTAAAACCTATTAAGACTGGGAAATGGAGAGGAAGAGATATACGGCTAAAGGAATGGAGTAGAAAATCAGATGGTGGAGAAGGTGAGGGAAAAAGCCAGGAAGAGGCTTTCCTTTGGCATAGGGATAGAACTTATCTGGTTTTCCTTCTGTGAGTATTGAAAGGGTAGTATCTTTCAACAGTTCTCATTATTTAGAGTGAATGTCACCATTTTTAACATCCGATTCCTTATCTAGCATGTGACCTATGTGTCCTATGTGCCCTGTTAAAACAATGTGAAGTAGACTGGTGTGAGAAGCCAGCTGAGAAGCAATGCGATATTCCAGAATGAAGATTAGGTTTTAGATTTGGCTTTCAGATCAGAATAAGCAGGCTGACACCCCCTTGAGAGTTTATTTGCTTTGTGATGCTGAGCCTGAGTGTTTTCAACATAGAAACCAGGGTAAGAATAGTAATAGTCCTTGCATATGATCTTCACACAGGTGACAAGGTAGCCTGTAAATGATGTGGGCTAGCCAATGCTGGGCATGGGAGCTGCTGTGAAGCTAGCTCGTGAATATTAGCTATAGTAATAGCTCAAATGTTTTCTTTCTTGCTTTCATAATAATGTTGGTGATATTCAGAGGTGGTATAGAAAAACTACCACCGACAAAGCAGAAGCAGAACCTTTTTAAGAGACACGAATGAGTGGAGTTATTTATTATTTTATTGTTCTTTTTTTTTTTTTAATGCCACACTTTGGAAGAGTGTTTCAGGGTCTTTGTGGGAAATTTTTGGGTTGAATTTTTGGGTGATGTTTGAAGCACTCTTTTTTCCCTTTGGGAACTCTGTCATGTTATAAATCTATTTCAGGTAGAAGAAAACATGGAGTCAGGTGCCTATGGCTGACCCAAAGGGAAAACTATAATCCTAAAGAAGAAGCTAATGGCAAAGTTTCTCTTAAATTGGCTTAGTTCCTTATGGTCAAAAGAAGATTCAGGGATTTAGAGCAGAGAGTGTGTCAGGAAGAAGAAAAGTCATACACATCATTGTTTTTGTGTCCTATTTATTACTGTACCTTCATCTCCAGTCAAGCAAGCAGTGAACCAGAAACACTGGTTAACCGATTTCATCTTTTCCCAGACATACAATGACAAGCAGATACTATTAATACTATACGCCATGTGGAAGGGCAGCTAAAGGCTAGGGAGGTAAGGACTTTCCACAGGTTCACAGAAGAATGAAGTCAAAGTCCATGTGATCCTAACGTTGAACCAAGAGCTTTGTGATTCTAAAGTGCACTCACAGAGTTGAAACCTTTCATGGCTGCGGTTATACAATGAGTGCCAATTAATGAATCATTAATTCCCTGTGTAGGGAAATGCAAGACAAGAATCCTATTAAGAGTTTGGAGGAAATCGGAGAAAAAAAATGTCACTCTCCTTCCTCATTCTCTATATCAGAGAATTGTGGAGAAGGTAGGGTTTAGAGAGTATAGTAGCTTGATTGCCAAATGGGAAAAGGAGAACCAGAGTTTCGGGCCATTCATTTTCAGGCTCTGTTGGAGCCTGGCTGCCAGCTCTGCCTGCCTGGAATATGTGTCAATAAGCCATTGGCATCACCCTTTACAAAGTTAAGCCTTTCATTTGTCCCTTCATGCTGTGTTTCTTCAAGGTTCCCGACAGACACAGTGGGAATAAAATAATAAGTATCTGCACACTAGGGACCTTCTTAAAAATTCAAAGTGGAGAGCGGAGGGAAACTTTATAGTTAAAAAAAAACCTGATGACTTTGGCTAAGGAATACGAAATGTCAAAGTGACTCGTGTCTCATTTCAGACTCTCACCAAAATTTCTCTGAGCGTGAATTGCTAGCCTCCAGCACCAGAGGAGACACCGGTGAGTGTAAGCCTGTCCTGGGGAAGGCTTGTACTCTTCCATCAGCCTGAGCATACTGTAGATGTCCAAGGGTCAGTCTCCCAAAGAGGCTGAGATGGACAATCCCTTACAAGCTGAGCTGGGAGGACAGATTCAGGAGACTTGACTCTTACTTGGTCAAGAAGGGAGTGGCCATGCCCACTCAGGGCAGTAACCCTAACCTAGCCTGAGTCAGCTTAGGGTATTTTTTAAAAAAGCTGTGGATGAAGGGAGAAAGAGCTTTAGTATCATACAGATTGTTGCAGCGTATCTGAGACAGTGAAGGCTGCCCGGTAAGGAGCTAACCATAGTCATGCTGCTGCTTCTCTCCTGGGTTCTGAGCTAATTTGCATGCTAATCACACCCTTCCATTCACTGTTTCCTAAATCAGAGAGACTTCCTCAGGAATGCATCTCCTCATTCTAAGACTTGGCGCATAATAGTACCTAATAGGTGCCTGTTGGGTGAAATGACAGTTGTGTTTCTATAGAAATGGCATCTCTCTAAATTGAGGCACATGCTCCAGTTATTATGATTTCTATGATCTTCTTTCCAAGAATAATCTCTACTTCATATCAGATGGGGACAGGGTGTAACTCAGTTACTGCTCTTGCTGCTTGTAATGTCTGACATCAGACCTCCCAAGAGTCAGCTGAGATGTTGCTGTATTATAATGAAAGTGTAGGATGTTCAAAATGCTCAGGGATCTTCCTAAGGCCACAAGTCCTAGAAGTATTAGCTGTAGCAAGTCAACGCTAACCAAGTCAACTCCAACATACAACCAGTTCTGCATGGTACAGGATTAACTTTTGGAGAAAGAAAGGCTTGTCCCTTACCTGGATCCTGGGGATAGCTCTGAGCCTTTGACTGTCTGCTGTACAGAGCCAAAGCGTGATTTATCATGGGAACTTGAAGGATGGAGGAGCTGAAGGTTAAGGTCAGGACATAGGCCGCCAGGTGCATCTACATAGACAACCCCCCCTCCCATGAAAATCCTGGACACAAGGTTGAGTGAGGCTCCTTGAGGGTCTGTATCCTGTGTCTGGGTTGTATGCATGCCCTTAAGAAAAGGAAGCTAGAAATGTGCATCTGGGCCCACTGATAGTCTTAGTTTGTAATCTTCTTTGTGGGGCCAGTGGGCATGGATTCACCTTCGCTGTCTGTCTTGTGTCACCTTTGTGAATCTCTCCTGGCAGTCTGATGGCGGGGAGGGGGCTTGCTTCCTCCTCAGTGTTCCTCTGATGCTTTCTACACATTCCATTGAAGGCAACCCCACAGACTGACAGATCTTCCATTGATTGAAGAGTTGGACTTTTAAAAAATATTATGATTATTTTTTAGCATCTTGGCTTCTCTGACACTTGGAAGAATCAGGTGCTGGTGTCGGAAAAGCACTATCTGCACAGTTAGGGGGATGAAACGGAGGAACTCCAGACCTTCATGGTGTCACAAGGCTGAGCTATCCATTCTTTAGGAGGCTTGTCTCTGAGTTGTTGTTATGGTTATGGTCTGGCATACCAATGTGCCTCGTTTGTGCAAACATGATATTCCTGCTTGAGTGTCAAAGTGGTTTCATAATTGCTATATTGCTTGTGGCCACAGTGTATGGCTTTTTTCAAAGTGTGCCAAATTGGAATCTAAAACTAAGGCTGCAAGAGCTGTAGTCAGTCTTCTGTCACTGGTCTGAGTCTCCACACATGCTCAAATGAGCTTGCAGGCTCTGTAGGTATAAATGGAAATTCAGATGAGGTGTTCCATCATGGGATCCTTCCTACCATCACATAGCTTTTGGTTTTTAATTAAGGAGAACATCTATCTTCTAATTGTAACGTCTCTTAGTTTCTGTTTCTGTGAGTCTCACCATGGTGTTTTTACATGGAGGAGCTAGCTGGTGCTGTCGAGCTGAGCCAGGCAAAGGGCAAGGAGGCGGGGAGACGGGGAGGAGGGAAGGCAGGGAGGCCCCTGAGCAATCAGGAGGCACACAGCAGATGGCCATGCTCCTGCCGAGGACCGTGACCAAGGTGGGGCTGGCTGTGGCCGTGTGCATCCTCACTGTTTCATTGCTGGAGCTTCCCAGTTTGTAAATATTATTTTTCTGTTATCCTATCAATGGGTCCTTGGAGGTTCCATTAGAACCACAATACAATGAGAAACAGAGTGTGTTACTCAACAGACAGATATGTGTGTGTGTGTGTGTGTGTGTGTGTGTGTGAATCCTGGGGCTTGAACTTGGGGCCTGGGTGTTCCCCCCGATCTTTTTTGTTCGAAGATAGTGCTCTGCCAATAAAGCCACAGCTCTACTTGTGGCTTTTTGGTGATTAACTGGAGATAAGAATTTCACAGACTTTCCTGCCTGGCCTGGCTCTGAACCTTGAGCCTCAGAACTCAGACCCCTGAGCAGCTGAGATTACAGGCATCAGCCATTGGTGCCCAATTTAGCAGAAAGATTTTTTTTTTTTGTTGCTGGCGTCCTCATTCTTTCCCCCTGGATAATCTGAGAGGTTTTATGAAAGAGCTGTGCATCAGTAGGTGTTGCCTGAAAGCAGTAGCATCTGGGTGGCTGTGCCTTCCTAGGGAGAAAGGTTTAAAGTGAAAGTGGGCACGGGGCACCGATGGTGGGACCTGGAGAGATGACCATGGTCTGGCTCTGAGAAGGCTTATCAGCTAGGATTCCCTTGGACTGCTTCAACAAAGACAGGCCATCTAAGAGCTTAGGGAACAATTTTTGCACATAAACAATCAGGCATGTGAACCAAACTGATATGGTTATTCTTATGCTTTGGGTTGGAAATGGTATGAATACGTGTCCTTCCTTCCCCCAAGTTAGATGTCTTGAACACTTGGTCTTTCAGTGTAGCAATGTTGGGAGGGAGTGGAAAGCAATTGGTTTGAATCTACCAGGAGGTGATCAGGTCATGAAGGTATCATACTCATAAAAGATTAAAGTAATTCTCTGGAGTTTCATATTGATTTTTATGCAAATAGTTATGAAAGAGCAAGATTAACCCTTCCATGTCTTTCCATGGCTTCTGTCATCTCTACCTACTCTTTTCCTCATTCCATTATCCATCATGATGTGGTACATGCCAGAGGGCCCTTCCCAAGACCAAGCAGGTATTGACACCTTGTCCCTGAACCTATTTATTTACACCTTACCCAGCATCAGCAATTTGGTTACAGTAAAGGGAAACAAGCTAATGCATTCTGCCATCTTCAACACACCACTTTTAACTTGTGGTTCAAGAGGCTGTACCTCTCAGCATCAACCTATATTCCAGCCAATAGGACACACAGTGAGTGTATGCTACCTGTGACTTCTGACCCAGAAGTTACTGTCAAACAGCTCTCCTTACAGGCAAGTGAGCAGAATATCTCCATGGCTACTCCTAGCTTCAAGAGAATTTGGGAAATGCTTTCTTTTGCTGGATGATTCTGTACCCAGTTTAAATGTGTATTTAGAAGAAGTGGAAAATAGATGTTGTAGAAACAACTAGCCATCTTTATTTCATAGAACTACTTTCCTGGCCATGCTCAAACCCAGCGAAATACAGTGAAATCCTACATGTGAATGGAGGATGAATTAACAAAGAGCTACATCTGAAAGTCTTAAATGTTATCTCAGAACCGTGAGCCCGTGTTTGTGGTTAAACATGTTACCATTCTGAGGTCACCAAAAATTCTCATCATCTATAAAAAACCATTTCCTATTTGCTGTGTATGCCATGCAATATTTCATGTTAATTTAACTTCTCGATATAATTCCATGGTCAGAATATTTTCCTGATAGTCTTACGAAGTACTAGGAATGTACTATGTGTGTACAGTGGAGAGAATAAGCAGGAAGAAAAGAATTGTATATTTCCATAAGATTAGTTACCTTGAAGATGATAAAAAAATTGCATGAATGGAAAAGCTTACGTGTAATCAGCAGTTCATATTTTCAAAGGCCTCATGACTTTATGTGTTTTTAGAAATTGTATATATATGTACTTAACATGATCCTTAGTCTAGTCATGTAATATAACAAGGAAATGTTTCATTTCCTTTCTAGAGAGAAATACTGTAATTAGATCCTGAATCTGGAGCTTGAGCTTGTTGTGATAATAAATAAGGAGGTATGTTTTAGAAGACAAAGGCATTTTTCCCCTTAGAGCTATAAGATATGATGTGGAGGTTTTAAAGTAGATGGAAAAATTTTGACAGTTCTCTTACTTTCTTTCCCCTGGAATACAGATTGGCCTTAGTGTCCATGTCCTAATGAATAGAAGATGATGCTGTTAACCCTGTTAACATTTCTTGCTTGAGGTCATGGAGTGTCGTTCAGTGTTTCACTCCCTGTTAATCTTTTGGGGTTCTTGCTCTGGAATGCAGAGGCTCCGCCATGGGTTTCAGCCATAGCTCCAGAAGTTGTATAAGCCATACAGCCTTCATGAACCACTAGACATGGGAAACGGCCTTCTAATGACTCTTGGGAAACTTTGAGTGATACCATGTGGCTGAGACCAGTCACCCCTCAAATCAGGAGGTGATGATAACTGGTCAATATGTTACAACACTGAAATTGAGGTGATTTTATTTTCCATAGCAATAAAAGATAAATTAATTTTGAGGTCCAGAAATAGCTGAAGATTTGGCCTCCCAGCTCATGTATTTACTACCTGGGATGCTGGGCATGTTCCATCCCCTTCCATAACACGGGGATGATCGTAGATGTGAGTGGGAGGAAGAAGTTAAAGGTGTCCACAAACCTCATCATAGTGTATGCAAGCTGTGTGACCCGATGAGGTACACAGTCATCAAATGACAGAATAGTAGAACTAGGGTTTAGACCTTCTTGTCATGATATTTAGTTCACATTTCCTCCCACAACTCAAAGGAAAAGCAAGTGTTACAGTGATGACAAGTACTAGAAATGTTTTGTAACACACACACACATACAGACACACACCCACTCCACCATGCCATCTCACCATATCCGTAAAAGTATGTGTGTGCACACTCATGCTTGGATTTTCTCTTCTCTAATTATAGCTTATGAAACAGTCATGCTACACAAGAGTATTCGCCTTCCTATTCTCAAGATCAGACATAATGAGACTGTTTTGTGAGACACAGTGCAATTTGTGTTCTAGCTAATGACAAATCTTGCTGTGCCCAAGACACTCTCCTACCTTGGTCTCAAAGATTCCACTATACAGAGATCAAGCTGGTGGCTTGAAATACTTTCCTCTTTCCAAGCGGACAGATCTGCTGCTACTGGAGTTGCAGATGATCAGATGTGCATGGTATTTGTGACTTCAGGTCAGATGCCTCTCTCCTTCTCACTGTTGTCCTAGATTCAGGACCTCTTCATGCAATGGTTTCCACACTTGGGCCTTGTTTGGTGATATCTCTTCCAATTTATGCACAGTGTTGCAGGGACTTGGCATATTACATTCTCATGACTCCATGTTCAACCAAATTGATGTGAATTTTGAACTTCACTAGGAAAAACAAAACCCAACCTTTCTTTATTTGAAACACTTTTATTAATACTTTCCTAAAGCTCATAAATAATGTAAATCTGACATCTTCCTGCTGGTCACACTGGCTGAACACTGTAGGTAAAACAATAGGGTCATTACTTCACAAGCTCTGATGTCTAGCCGCATTGTAGGTGGATTTTAAATTATTTGTCTTGATACATATCTACCCAGTACTTCCTTTGTAACATGGACTGTGCTGATAGTTCCTCATACGTGGCCTCCTTGCATCCTCTCAGCTAGCAGGGTAGACAAGCATTGTTTCTTGCCTTCAGACTCTTCCAATGGAACTGAACCTGAGTATATCCTCACCTGATGGGCAGGCACTAGCATGGGACCATCCAGAAGCTCTGGTGAGAACTAGTTTTTGCTACCACAGCTTAGAATCCATCTCCACTACATTGTTAATACCTACAGCAGTTGCAGCAAAGCAGTTATTTTGGAATGAACAAATGAATGAAAATAATTCATAATACATAAAAAATATACAATATATAAATACATACATAAAATGTACACTGCCCTAAGCCTAATCATCCAGCTTTTTCCATTCATGAACTTCTGGAATACTTTTATTAAACTAGGTAGAGAGGATTTCACTTTTTTTTTTGTTTTATTTTTATGGCCAGGATACACTAAGAATGCAAGTGGAAGTTGTGGACTTCTCCTCTTTTTGACAGAAAAAGAAATGTAGGTATGCTTCCATTTATTATTGTTAGAGACTTTATACCATTTCTCCCTATTACTCTTTTTTTCCAACTCTGTGCAATTTCCCACATCAGCACTCCATCATTCTTGGATGCAACAAGGTAAGTTAATGATCAAGGTCAACATAAGATATAAAAGAGAAGCCTCTACTGTTCAGTAGGTGCTAAGTTACAAATGCAACCATCTACCTGACACAGTGCAGAGGTCCTGTGTGTGTGTGTGTGTGTGTGTGTGTGCGGAGCAGGGGGGGGGGGTCACAGGGTCTGCCAGCATTGACCTTTGAACTACTTGTACCATAAAGATGGAGCTTAAGCCAAACCAAGCTAGAGTGCTAGTGTGGCAAGGAGTGGTGGATCATTCACCAGTGAGCAACCAGTATTTATTCTAATCTGGAGCCTGCCCCGGGGCTTGGTGTGCAGCCCTTAGGGCAGATGCATGAGGTATTGGAGGCTGGACCACAGAGGCTATGCATTCCCTGAGGAAGGACTTGAGGAGGTCATCTGTCTACTTGGGTTTCAGGTTTGTACTCAAACACAGAAACGGCTGCGTTGCTCAGCCTACTAGCAGATACCTCCTTAGCCAAACGGAATTCCTCATTATCTCCAAAGGACACTTACTCATCAGTGATCAGTTCTGTGATCCCCTTCTGAAATGCCTTGCTTTGTTTTCTTTCCTTCTCTGGAGTTTTCAAGCTTCTTCCCCGCCTCCCCCCGACCCCCCGAACAAAAGTCTATTTCAGGTCTCTCCTGTTCTCTGGTTTGGGGGAAGGTAAGTCTCACCAACTAGGTCAGTAAACTAAGTCCTCGTGTTCTGACAGGCATGGTTGTGAGCTCAGAAAATCCATCAGCTGTGGACACCATACTTAGCCTTGCCAACCCTCAGTTCTTTTTGTTTTCCTGAAAAATGGAGGTGACGGTGGTGACACGGAAGCCCTGGAGGGAGGGGGTCAGGACTAGAGAGAGGATGTGTCTGGAAGCTGGTACTTGGCAGGACAGTGGCAGTAGTCTTTCTGTGGCCACGCTGCAGTGCACTGTAGCCTCGCTGCCCTGTCAATGGCACTGTAGTTGTGACCACTGAGAACCAGCCTGTGGTGGGTGGACCTGGTGCCTCTGTTTCCATGCTCTGCCCAGTGCCATGGCTGTGGCTACATCTATCTGCACTGTAAGTCTCAAAGTCAGATATTTGCTCTTAACAAGTGTTAAAGAAATGCCAATGATAAGACAAAGCAAAACATATATAAAGTGCATTTTTTAGTTTTACTCGGTTCTTTTTTTTTTGTTTTAGAAGATAAAAAAGCTTGTTTTTCTTGTTGTTTTTCTTGTTGTTGTTGTTGTTGTTGTTCTATATATGTATATGTGTGTATGTACGTGTGTGTGTGTGTGTGTGTGTGTGTGTGTGTGTGTGTGTGTGTGTGTGTGTGTGTATACCAGTCCTAGGGCTTGAACTCAGGCCTGGATGCTGTTCCTCAGATTTTTTGCTCAAGGCTAGCACTCTACGACTTGAGCCACAGCTCCATTTCTGGCTTTTTGGTGGTTTATGGGAGATAAGAGTTACATGGACTTTCTTGCTGGGGCTGGCTTTGAACCACGATCCTCAGATCTCAGCCTCCTGAGTAGCTAGGATGGCAGGTGTGAGCCACTATTGCTGGGCTACCTGTATTGATTTTTAAAGTTTGCTAGTATGAAATCTTTTTAAATGGCTTTCTCTTTGATGACAAATGTTAAAAGATACACAAAAAGCATCGCCTTTGATGTCATTGACTAGCGGCAGATGTGAAGTGACTCTTGCTGATTGGTGAACTGAAGATCCTCCAGAGGCAACATGAGTTGTGTGCTGGGACTTGTGCTGGGGCCCGCGTTTGACGAGCTACCTGTGCTCTGCCTGCTCCGCTCTGCCTGCAGGACTCCCCTGTGGACGCCCTGAGAGATCATGGATGTGAAAACCTTCCACAGACTCCAGAGTGGAATATGAATGTAGGGGATTATTGCTATTATTTCTAGGGCAGGCACGCTATAACCTCTTGTGGGATCATCTATCAACCGGGAAATCCTGTTGCTGTTCACTGAATCGTACCCCTGCGACCCAAAAGATAATGTATTTCCCAATGTGTTTAACTTAATGCTATGGGCTGACCTAGACCTTGAACTGAGTTCAGTGAGTCATATTTAAATGCAGAGTCTGACAGCTTGCAGCCCACAGCAAATCACATCCCCCCTACCGCAAACTGCCAGGGCAGGAAGGGAGGGAGCCAGAGTGGAATGTAGGGATGAATAAGAGAAGGGTTGGGTGGCACGTCTTCACAAACAGCCAGGCTTAGATGTACTTTGTGATGGCTTGATGAAAGGAGCCTCTTGGTTCATTTTCCTCCTCAGGAGGGCCTCTCAGGCCACCTCCTACCTATGCCCTAGGATCCTCAATCACAGCTGCTCCCATGCTGGGTCAGAACTAGTCCGTGTTGATTCGAATAGCTCAGCAGGAGATCATCTGACTGAAGTTTGGTGTCGTGGTTCAGGGGCCTGCCGGATTCTTGACACACCCGAATAAAGGAAAAATGCTTGCCAGACACTTCTGCAGGCCCCGGCCAGTGGGTGGGAAGGGCGCAGCAGCTGAAACACCCAGCTGAACATACTACCCAACCTTGCAAACAGAACTAGGGAACTGAGCTGTCAGTGCTCAAGACTTATTCTTATAAACGAGGAAATGGAGACACAGATGGATAAAAGACCTAAAATCATCAAATTTAGATGAACATCTCACCCAAATCAATTTCATGAGACTTTTTTTTTACACCTGTCACCGCCGGTTCCCTGTCCTTTTTGTCCTATAATGCTGCTAACTACTGAGGGTGCTATTTGTCCATGTTAAAAAGGAACCAAAGGGGCAGCATTTAGGAATATTATTTCATTTGTGACCATCAGTCGATCAACAAACAGACATGAGAGTTCCTGTGGCATCAGACACAGGACTTGGGAGCTGGAATGAACTCCTAAAATGCTTCCCAGAAGGAGATAACCTCACACATGCTAAAATTGTGGATTGGGTTGTGGATGGAACACACATTAGATCATTTACAGATCAACTTGGACCACACTGTTTTTTAAATGTTATTCAAGGTGGATACATATCAAAAAAAGAAGCTCTGTTACTGTACAGTTGAACTGAATTTGAGAGTACTAATCATAGTCCCATCTCTATGGGTTCTGGACCAACTGAAAAATAGCCACAGGAACCAGCTAAGAGCAGAAGAAAGTTTTGATTACTTTTAAAATCTGAGTTGGACAGTAGAACATGAATGATCCTGAGGGCAAAATGAGCCCAGCTACTCAATGAACTCAAGCTACCTGAGAAATCCTGTCTCGGGGGAAGGGAGGCAGAATGTAGGGAAAAGCTTGATGTGACCAAGATGAACATTCTTGTGAAGAAGATGGAGCAGGATCAGGTGGAGAAAGGGTGAAGCACATGGGGTGAGACCCATTGTCCTATTCCTCTAGTAACATAAGTCCCACTTCCTGGTGAAAAGAGGGGAGATAGAATCAAGCTTCCTGTTTCAAAGGCCAAGGAAGGATAAAGCAGAGAGTAGGTAAAGGTTTTCCATACCTTAAGCAAATAGAAGATGATTCCATAATGTATACATATAACAAAGCATCACATTATGGCCCCAAACAACCAATCAAATCAATATATTAGCCCTATCTATCTATCTATCTATCTATCTATCTATCTATCTATCTATCTATCTATCTATCTGTCTATCTATCTATCTATCCATCTATCTATCTATCCATCTATCTATCTGTCTGTCTGTCTAGTCTATCATCTATTTATCTATCTTCTACCTCTATATAGAGTAAATACAGATATTAAAAATAAAATAAAACTTTGAAACAAATTACGAGCAGGTATATGAGAAATGCTGAACAAATTATTGAGGGGTATAGATTACATGTGGTAGACATGGAGAGAGGATATAGACCTTCAGCTTTTGCCTGTTGTTTTATTTTTTATTTTTAATTGTGATAAAAATACACACAACATAATATTTGCTAACTTAACTGCATTTTAAGAGGATGGTTTATTTGATAATACCAAAGTTAAGTACGGAGAGAGGCTAGAAATGGACAAGCCTCCACTGTAAGGATCTACCACCGCCTGTTCCTGGAGGTTGAGTATTTTCCCATCAGAAAACAGGACAGTGAAAAAGAAAGCAGACACTCCTTCTTCTCTGTCTTTAGGACCCTTTCCTCTCATCACCAAGTGTGTGGCTTGTCCTCATTTCCAAACCAAGAAACCCTCACTTTCTTGGTGAGCGGTGACTGTCTTACATTCAGGCTGATACTCTGCCTAGCTTCAGATTCCCCAGATTGATGGCTTAGCCTTGCAAAGACCATCTGACACATCAGCTGACATCTCAAGTCATAGCTCTCCAGGTTACCCTCAGCTCCTCTCTGGCATGGCTACCCTGTAGAAGCTGCCCTTCTCTTCTTTGCTCACTTGTTAGGCTGGCTCGCAGATCTCATGACATGTGTTTACTATATGAGTAGTTTTATCAGAAGAAGATTACAGTTCATCAACAGCCAAATAGCAGGGATGCCTAAGCAAGCTAGAGGGAAGGAGCCGGAACCTTCGTGTCTTCTCTGGCCTCAACCCCTTTCCAGATCTCTTATTTTTGTCAGTTTGTGGAGGCCTCATTATGGAGGTGTGGTCGCTAAAACCACTGCGCACGGGGGAGGCATCTCCCCTGAAGTCAGATCTGAAAGTTCCAACTCTCTAATGATAAGGTTGGCCCTCTGTGTTTAGCAAGGGGCGTTCCAAAGTCACCTCCTAATGTAAACTGAGGCGAGGTTAGAAACGGTTTGTAAGGTATAATGAAAAAGCCTCCACTTAATTTTATTATTCTTATCACTAAGGAAATTTTACAGTGGTAAACCAGGAACAGAAAAAAAAAAACATACATTGGCTTAACGCCTGTGGACTCCAATTTCAGATACACTTTAGGTTTAAATCCCCTTATTACTATTTACTAGTTTGAATAAGTGGCTTAACTGCTCTGGGTCTTTGCTTCTGCGTGGTAATGCAGAGAGGCTTAGAGTAGCACCAGGTCAAGAGCTTCTGTGGTGCCTAAATAATGTGATATAAGAAGCTACACAGTTCTCTGCGCTCGTGGGCAGAGACACGGAGGTCCTGGGGCTGGCATGGATTTGGAGTTTCCATAAAGACATGCAGCAGCACCTCTACCCATGGCTTTGTTCTCAGCACTCCATGCTCTGTGGAAAGGGGAAAGGAAGCCAGCTTTGGGGAAGAGGGCGTAGCAGTGAAGTGTCTGACAAAACTTTCAGGACGGCAGTAGTACTAGGTAGGAGGAGGCTGAGAGTGGCCACATTATATTTCCTCCTGGGACTGCTAAAAAGTAGGGTGACCCTTCATTATAGTGTGGTGACTGAGGGCGTAATGCAGTGATGTCTTCATTTACCTCTAGGGTCAAGGAAGCTGCATGGAACACGATCAACTCAAGTTATAGCTGAATCAAAGCCAACCATAACAATAGTTGGAGAGATCCAATGCCATAAATAGACCCAAGGCTATTTAAGAAACCCTGAAATGATAGTGATAGAAAGCAATAGAAGTGATAGAAATGGGGGGTGGGAGGGAAGGATGGGAAGGGATGGGAAGGGGAAACAAAGGAGGAGGCTACAATGCTTGATAAGAAATGTACTCATTGTCTTGCCCATGTAATTGTAACCCCTCTGTACAGTATTTTCACAATAAAAATAAAGAAAAGAAAGAAATGATAGAAATGTTAGCTTCAGCAGCTAGGTGTATGTGACTTAGCTGAGAAGTCACGTGACTTACTCGAGTCTCAGTGTTCTCATTTCTAAAGTAGATATACTATTATACCACACGGCAATGGTGGGTTTTTAAATATAATCAAGTTTCCAAACTGTCAATCCCCGCACAAGGTGGAGCAGTTGTTAGATTACTTCTAAATAGTGGGTTTCAGTTCATTGGAGAGAAATTCTTCTAGTTGATGTTAGATGTGGCAGCATCTTTGAATCTCATGTTCTCACTCATCGAACACCTGAAGGTCTGGAGGTGTCCAGAATGACAGCAACAGAAAAACCAATTCAGAGCATCTTCTTCTCTGTAGCTCATTGGAGAGAGGAGAGGATTTCTTTTGTTGCAGTGAGAAATGGAATCTAAAATGCTACCCAGCAATGTTCCTGGCTCAGAATATTTTCTCGAGCACATCGACTCTGCATCCCCCCCCCCATGCCGTCGCTCGGTGTTTCAGGGTCCTGCTTTAAGGGAAATGACACTGCACCAGCGCTCATCTCAGGCCTATGCTATCACACCTCTCTGTTTATTTGACTCATCACATGTGTTTCTCGGATTCTTCACTACCTGACTTTGCTTTGGCTGCTGAAAGTAACTATTGTAAACCAGGAGACTTGTCAACAATTCATTGTTCACAGTTCTAGGGGCTAAAATTTCTGAGAGTAAGGTATTGGCAAATTTACAGTTTGGTCAACTACTTAAAGGTAATAAAATATAACTTAAGAAAAGAGAAAGGAAGGGATAAGAAAGAGTAATAGATGAGGATTAATTTGATAAAAGTGTATTATATGTATGTATGGAAACGTAACACTGAAATCTCTCTGTACAATTAATAGAGGCAAATAAATTTAAGTTACAAATTTTTGTGGGTTTGATGAAGTGCTATTCTGTGGCTCATAGGTTGTTGTCTTCTTGCTATAATTTGACCTAGTTGAAGGAGAAGAGACCTCTTTAGGGGGTCCTTTATAAAGACACTAATCCCATTCATAAGAGTGGCCTATTTCATTCCCCAAATACTATCTCCAGTGAAGGACTGTGAATATGATTAATCAAAATATTCATATACATGTACACAAATCAAATAATGAAACTCATTCATATTTAGTAGGATTTAATAAGGAGAAATAAGAATAATAGGGGAGTTAAATTTGATGGAAGTACATTATATATGTGTCTGGAGAAACAATAAAATCCCTTTGAATAACAAATAACCACCCAAATCCCATCTTCAAGTACCATCATATTTGGCATTATGTTACGAATGTGGAAGGTATTAGTTTATAGCGCCATTACAAATAATCCTATTGTTTTCTGAGTTTTTCAATACTATTATCCCAAGGTGATAAACTCCATGAGATCAAGACTTGTTTACAATAGCACCATTGTCTAGCTTGGTGTCTGGATCATAATGGAAGCATAATCAATATATCTGGATGAATGAATGAATGAATGATTAAATTCCCCAATGCTGCAGGCAGAGCAGCGGTGGAAGAGCCATTCCTTGTGAGAAATGTCAAATGAAGCAGGTGTGTGAGCAGTGGGGCATGAAGGGCCGAGTGTCCACGCAGGAGATTACAGCTTGGTTCTCCAGGTGTTGAGTGGTTGTCATGGCAGCGGACTTATTCATGGTGGGCATCAAGACCCTACGAAGGTTCTCATTGGTACATTGCCTTGGGTCTTGAAGACCCAGTAGGGAAGAAATGACCAAGATCATCTTACTTACTGGTGGCCCTCACTGAGTTGATGGAAGATAATCTACAACACAAACAAAAATCCTTCCTCTTGCAAGGTTCCTCAAAACACCTGAAACTTATCAAATATTTATGTGTGTCAGTACTAGACGTTGGGCTACCCATTTTGTGACATTATCTCATTTGTCCCATTATTAGCCTTGACAACAGCCACCTCTTACTGTAAGGCTCTGTAAGGCTCAAGAGTTAACCTGACTTGCCAGGTGGGTAAATGGCAGAGATGGGATTGGAGACGAGTCTGACTCAGGAAAGATTTAGTGCTTTTAAACTGCCACAGACAACTGTGTGTGGGTAGCCTACTTTGACAATAGCTTTTTAGAAGTATGCAGTGAAAGTACTGTAGCTCTTTAGTGTGCAGTCTTGAGCCCATTTTTCCCTATTCTCCCTTATCAATTACCAGGGAATTGATCTCAGTCATTACATTTGTATTGGCATCCACATTTGTGCTTGTAAGCTCCATACTTTTGCATGTTGCTACCTGCTGATATCCCTGCAAAAACATCAACCCAATGTGACCACAGCTGACTCCGTCATTTCCTTCCCAAACCATCTTCCCTTGACTACTTCCTGCCATATTTCAAATGAAGCCCTCACCTGAGGCGGCTCCAGTCCCAGTGGGCATCTGGAAGGTATTCTTCAGACCTCTTCCTCACCCTATGTGAAATATCTTTCTCCCTATCTTGCTCCAATGTTGTCCATCTCAATAAATGCTCCCTGCTTATTATCATTGATTACTGCAACGTATTTTTAAGAACACATCTTATCTCTGTTATAGGCTTCCACAAACATTTCTCAGTTCCTATATTAAAAATTAATACTACAATGAAAATGTGACTGTGATAGGGCGTATCAAACCTCACTGTCTTAGAGTTTACTCAGCCTCTGTAACTCCATTTTGCTTTTGTGACTCCATCTTAACAATAGGGCTGCACCCCACCCTTGAGACTAGTTCCTTATGGTTTGACATTTAAAGATACATGTAGCCACTGTTCCATTTCTGTTTCTAGGTAACGATCATAGAGACAATCATAATCATAGAAATGGGTCATGCTGCCCTTGCTCAGTGCCTGTTTATGGCATTGTCTATTATGCTTCTGTAACTTTCCTCTTGGCTTACACCTGCAGGAAAGAACCGTTAAAAACTTTCCACCCCTGAGCAACTAAGGAGTGGATTTTCTGCTTTAAAAGAGACCAGAATTGGCACTGCATTTTTGGGCACGCAACTACCCACTGTAGTCCCGGCCGGTAATAAAGATTTTCTACTGGCTATACTCTGTGTCTGTGTGGTCTTTGCCCATGGTCTTCGGCAGAACATGATTCTATTACTAATCTGGCTTTTCTTCTATCCTGAGTTCCTGAAATCTGCAGCAGTCCATAGGAGATATAGTCTTTATTTTCTTATTCTTAAAAATGTCACCAGAGAATCTTATCTCCTCCCTTCCTTACTTCTTTTGAAAAATAAATTTATTTATAAATGTATTTATTAAGTACATTTGCTGGCAAAAGGATTAAAATATTTTTATTATCTGTAAGTAGTGGTACACAGGAATTGCCATTCAACAAAGCAGTTTATGAGTACAATGCAGCATGATCAGTATCACCCCTTTCAACATTATCTCCTTCCTTCCTTTCTTCCTTCTTTCCTTTCTGTTCCTTCCTTCCTTCCTTCCTTCCTTCCTTCCTTCCTTCCTTCCTTCCTTCCTTCCTTCCTTCCTTCTTTCCTTTTCTTTCTTTCTTCCTTCCTTCCTTCTTCCTTCTAATTTCCTTCATGTATTCCAGGACCTTTTATTTTGCTTTAACCTTTTCCTTAGGATATGTTCAGAATCTAAAATTAAAAGGGGGTTATAGTCTAAAACTTTCTGTTTATAATAATAATAGTTATTATTATTATTATTACCTTTTTTTGTTGTTGATCATGAGGGTAGAATTCAGGGCTTGGGCACTGTCCCTGACCTTTTTTGCTCAAGGCTAGTGCTCTACCACTTTGAGCCACAGCTTGGCTTCTGGTTCTTAGAGGTTAATTGGAGATAAGAGTCTCGGGGACTTTCCTTCCTGGGTGGCTTCAAGCCATGATTCTTAGATCTCAGCCTTCTGAGTTAGGATTATAGGTGTGAACCTCTGGCTCTTTTCTTTTCCTAAAACATTGTCTCATTACTTATAACACTGTGGATAGAGTGAATTATCTCAACCTTTCCAGTGGAGACAGAGGCTCAAATAAGTCAATGGCGTGCCCAAGTTCATGGAGCCAGCGAGTGCTTGGTGTGAGGTGGATCGTAGGCTGGGAGGCAATCTCTTTGGTCAAGTTCTGCAATCAAGCTCTTTGAAGGAAGATGTTTCTGATACTTTTTATCTGTGTTTGGCATTCAACACTTTATAGTACATTGTCAGTCTGTAGAGATTTCTGATTCAATCCAGTGAAGATAAGGAATATTTAATTGAAGAGTGGCAAGGAGCAGAATCACATTGTGTAACAGGAGGAGTCTACTGGCTGCGGACAGTCACAGTTCTGGGACTGAGTCAGTGCACTTCTCTCAGTAAAGAAACTTTTCCTGTGATCGTCACTTTTGATCAAGTGGAGGTGTGTCATAGTTGTTTGTACATTTGTCTGACTCACCATGAACACAAAAGCAAACATGGCTCCTCTTTCTTCTTTGTGTCTGTACTACCCACCACAGACATGGCCCCTCAATAAAGAGTAATCTAGAGTAATCAATGCTCAGGCATTTAAAGATGGAAGGGACCTTAGAGAATATCTTTGTGAACCTACAGTCTCCCAAACCCTGGTCATCTGTGTAACAAAGGCACACCACAGATTTGTGTAATGCATTGTACATGTTGTGTAGCATCTATGTTTTCCTTGTACCCTTAGTTATTTATCGCTTGTTTGCATTATTCTTTGGGTATTATTATTACCGCCAGTTTTATAGTTAAAAGAAAATTGAAGCTTTACAAGATTAGCGGGGGCTCTCTCTGTCCCTTAGGATTGGAATTAAAGAAATTAATGCCACCGACGATCTGGAACATAAGCGACTGGATTCCAGATGCGCAGTTATATAGCCAGACCACTTTGCCTTCACAGCTAAGGCTCTTTCTACTTCTTAGGCAACAGAGCCCTATTTTAGGACGACAGTAGATGGGAAGACAATCAAGTACCTGCAGCCACCTCTGAGGCAAAAAAGCTGGGGAAGCTTTCACGGTGCTTCCTAATGGGGAGGAACTTAAGAGGCAGAGAGTCGCAGAGGAGTCTCCCGACACTGCGGAGCTGCTGGCTAGGGGCATTGGTGGTCCCAGAGGCAGGAAAGGCCTCACCCACCTCTTCCCGAGCTGAGCTGAGAACACTGGCCATGGATTTCAAGCCTGCTCGCCCTTCCATTCCAAAACGAAGGTCGGCAGGAGAGGAGTCACATCTGAGATGCTAATGAAAGAAAACTCTGATGACTGCAGGAGCAATTTAAAGATTTGCCGAGATTTGTCGAGGCCCCTGTGGCTGAGCCTTCTACTTGCAATTCTTCTTCAGCAGTCTGGATGGGGGAGATAAACACATTTCTTTTTTCTTTTCTTTTTCTTTCCAAGTCTAACATTCAGGCACTTTGGAAATGAGGGAAAGCAGAACCCGGGAGGCTTAAAATATTAATCATGTATCCAGGCTTACCAGAGAAAAGAGGACGGTGTTCTGCAGGTGTAACACGGGAGAAAAATCCCCTCCAGGAATGACTGATATGGAGGTGGATTTCATGCCCATGTGCACTAGACACAGACCAGCGAGTTGATTAATCCTTCCTTCCGGTGGGCCTGGATGCCAAAGCCCCCTCCTTCAAACAGGAGCCACAGACCAGCAGCTTCTTCAGGATGCGCCTGGACTTAGACTTCCATCATACAGACCAAGAAACTCTGCTCTGGCAAAAGACTGAGTCTAGAAATTCTGATGAAGGCTTTAGGGGTCTGGGAAGTTGGCTCAGTGGTAGAGTGCTTGCCTCACATGCATGAGGCCCTGGGTTCTATTCCTCAGCACCACAAAAGCAGAAAAAAGCTGGAAGTGGCACTGTGGCTCAAGTGGTAGGGTGCTAGCTTTGAACTGAAGAGCTGAGTGGCATCGTCCAGGCCCAGATTCCAGCCCCCACAACCGATAATAAATAAATAAATAAATATATTTCATTAAAAAAAGAGAAAAGCTTTAGGAAGGTTGGATTAATAAAAAAAGAAATGATGAGGTTTCTGTAAAGATAGGAATTTCATGATAGGATCCTGAATTCCAAACTGAGAGTCTAGAAAGGAACACCGTAAGGACACATGGATTTTTGGGTCAGTCGTGGGGCTTGAACTCTGGGCCTGGAGGCTGTCCCTCAGCTCTTCAGCCCAAGGGAGGCGCTCTACCACTTGAGCCACAGCGCCACTTTTGGTTTTCTGGTGGTATATGGGAGACAAGAGTCTTATAGACTTTCCTGCCCGGGCTGGGTTTGAACCGCGAGCCTCAGATCTCAGCCTCCTGAGCAGCTAGGATGACAGGCGTGAGCCACCAGCGCCCGGCAGGACACATTGTTTTAACTTTGAGCACTCTAGTGGTCTCAGGAAGTAGACTTGGCAAGAATTCCTCTTCTCATTCAGGAGCCCTGGAACCCATCCTCTCCTAGCACAACGACTCCCTGTGATGTCTGCTCTCCAGCCCCAGCGATTCCCTGTTTTATCGTCTTTAACATGGCGGCTGCAAACCAGAATATTCTGTAATGTGTGTTCATGCCGCTAAGGCTGAGGTCATGAGATCTTTACTGAAGAAGAAATTTCCAAACTACAGAAGAGTGAGAAACTAAAGAAGAAGGAAGCAAGCAAGGCTCTGGACTTTAGAATTCTGTGTGTTTGGAACTTGTTTCTCAGCTTTCGTCATCTGTCTTGAACAAGTACCAAGGATTTGGCATCCTCTTTTTGTCACTGAAGTTCTCACCTTGTTGCCCCTCAAACATGCACCTTATTCTTTACGTTGCATGAAAGAAACATCGTGACAACGGTGACTCCATTTTGTGACTGGCCAGACTCCATGTTGGGCTGTGGTGAGCCCTCTATGAACTTGTCAAGATGCTCCGAATGATTTTCTGAGAAGGACTATCCTGAGGATCATATCAATTAAACTCTTTCCTAGAATGGTGACAGAGACTAAGCTCATCTGTGAGAAACCAGCCAGCTATAGAAGAAAATTCATCATCTAGTCAAAATTCTTAACAAAAGTCAGCATCCTTTTTTACAATCCTTGAAAGGACTGTCTAAACTTCTCTCCGAAGGGACACATTCTGATGTTTACTGGGACTCTGTGTTCCCTACCTTGCAATTCTAAGACTTTACACAAATGTCTTTTTGCTCAACAAGCCATCTGAAGTTCTGCCTGCTAGTAGAATAAACACTTCGCTATATCTTGACCTTGTCCACAGTCTGTTCCAGATTTCTACACCCTGATTGTCTTTGCCTCTTCTGCTTTGAGTGTCTTTGTCTGAAATACATCTTCTTCCCCCACCCCCACCCCTTCTTTTCTCATTTTCCATTGTACTAGAAGAATCCACAAGCACCTGTGGTGAGAAAGCCCTGAGCAGCTGCTCATCTCCATCTAGAACAGCTACATCCACCAAGACAGACAGTGAGGCCTGGTACACCCAGTGTGGGTGTGGCTTTGAATCGGTAAGGAGATTATATCTCTGCCTCATTATCAACTTCTTCTAACTTCTTGAACTTTTTTCATCCCACCAAAACAGCTTTACACTTGGGTACTGAGTCTGAGTTTCTCATCTGTAATTTAGTGGCTGAGTGGTGGTAAATACTTTTCATAAACTCTGTGTGTGTGTGTACACATATGTACATACATACTGTACTAATACTGAGACTTGAACTCAGAGACTTACATCTTTGCTTGGCTTTCTTGTTCAGGGCTAGCACTCTAGCATTCAAGGAACCTCCTAGTATTTTGCTGGTTAAGTTGAGATGAACTCAGAATTTTCTGTCCAGTCTGGCTTTGAACTTTGATTCTCCAGGTGCTTAGCCTCCTGAGTCACTAGGAACATAGGTGTGGGCCACCAATAATCGGTTCTTCTTACACCTTCTTAAAGCCCCAGGTTTATTCACTTAAAAAGTTTGAGGTAGGTAGTACTGACCTCATTTTGTATTTTCTTCCTTGATGTGTGTGTGTGTGTGTGTGTGTGTGTGTGTGTGTGTGTGTGTGTGTTTACTAGGTGTGTGAATGTTTGTGTATTAGATGTTCTTTTCTTGCAACAGAGGCATTTCCAGCAAAAAACAGGGAGTAGATTTCAGTCCTCACAGTGAACTATATTCCGTGTACATTCTAAGCTTGGTTATGGTCTTCAGTCTAATGTTTCAAAAAGAAACTATGGAGTAGTTGGGGTCATTCCCAGCCCCTTAACTTGTACCATAAAGAATCAGACACTGGTTTGTTTGAGATTGAGTGAGGGCAAGTTAAATATCTAATTATTCACAACAAGTATAAAGGACCAACTATTTAGGATGTTTGCTTCAACATCTATTTATTATCATCAAATTATTAGCATTGCCTTAAGCTTTACCCCATGGATTGTTTTGCAGATTCTTGCTCATGTTCTCATGGTCTTTTATGAAGATTGCTTTATCCCTTGCACTAAATTTGCACTCAAGTAGCTACAATACTGATGACCAGACTAGCTTTCAGGGCAATTCTTGTCTCAAACCTTACTCATCAAGAGGCACCTGTTAGAACACGAACTGCTATTATTTTTTCAAGCTTCAAGAGACACACTGGAAATCCAACCACATTTCACCATGACCTCTGACTCTCTAGAGAAAACTCTACAATGTAAACATGCATACACACACAGGTATACATATCATATTCTTTACATTAGAACCAGATGGTCAGTAGCAAAATCCAAGAAAATGGCAGCTCAGAGGGCCTTTTCCTGCTCTCTGCCTTGATGCTTTTTCCCCATGTGAAGACACACAGCCCTGTCTATTCTAGACCCACTGTAGAACTCAAGGAAGCTGATTGCTGTACTCAAAGCGTAAAGAGCACACGCAAAAGAAAAAGCTACTGGGACTTTTGTGGTATATGCTGATCAACATCAAGGAATACAATTGTGGCAGGAAGTCAGAAGGTTGAGGTCTACATTTCGAGGTCATCCATTTCCTGACAGTTCTTATCATCAGTGTCTTGCTTGATGATGAACTCAGAGGAGAGGGTGGTCATTGGATTTGGGACTGCAGCAGGATCATGGAATAGTCCACTGTCTGCATCTTCCCTTAGGGATACCTTAACCAATGGTGACTTTCTTTCCTCAAAGGTGTGTGCTTTCATAAACCCTAGGAAAAATAACTTATACAACATCACTAAATACATTTAAAAGATAGAATCAATACACATTCTAGAAAGTGTCCTCTTGTTTTACCAAGCCAGATTCATGGCTGTGAAATGCTGTTCACATGAATAAGCTTCTTCTGCATGACTTCCATCCCTGTTCAAGAAAAACTGCTGCAGTATTACAGGCTGCAGGGGCTGAATATTTCACCAGCTTTATGTTGTGCAGAGAATCTTCCTTTTCATCTTTTTTTTTGGTGTGTGCTGGAGATTGAACTCAGCATCTTGTGTATGCTATGCCTGCTCTACACCACTGGACTACAACCACAGCACCCTGTTCATTTTTTAAAGCATGTGCACACACACACACACACACACACACACACACACACACACACACACACACAGAGGCAAAGAGAAAAACATTTTTCACATAGTTCTCAGGAACATGTCTTTTCACTTAAGTTACAAACAGGTTGCCTGCTCCTGTTTCTCTGATGGATGTTTTTTGTTTTCCATTGTGGTAATCAAGTGAAAGCTGAATTAATTTCGAGCAATGAAATGAGAAAGGGAATTGTGTAAAATTTTGGAAAAGAGCATTGCAGTCCCAAATAATAGCCACAGCCAACGCGTCAGGCTGGCCCTGGGTAAGTGCAAATAAGTGAAATAGAGGGGGGAGGCGAGGGAGAGCTGTGCTGGGATTTAATCATGTAGTATTTAATAGAGCAGGCCAGGGGTGGGGGTTTGTCCTCATGGGATCAGCAGCCACCAAAGATTCTAATAGGTTGGATGAACTGCATTACCTTACATTCATCTCCAGTGTCAGTTCTCTTTTGCTGCATTTCCTTCCTTTGTCCAGGACAAAATTTCTCTAGTTATCTTCATCTCTTCCTTGAGGTTAGCCTCAATTGTGCTGCGCTGCAACCCTCCTTCCCTCCACCCCTCAGTCTCTGCGAAGTGACTTTGCATATCTTGTTTGAACTGTGCTGCTTTTCTTGCTTGGCTCCTATAAGGACAATCTGTGTACCTTTGCTTGTTCCTGGGTCGTGTGTCACTAGGACTCCCTACTCACATAGCAAGGATATAATCATGCACACAGTTGCGGTAGGGAGCCAGGCCAGCAGCAATAACAAAGACTTAAAAAGAATGCTGTTTGGAGCCCAGGTGTGCTAGGAGATCTAAAAGCAGAAGCCAGACTGAAAACACTTAGCATTCAGAGAGAGAAACAGAGAAAGAGAGAGAGAGAGAGAGAGAGAGAGAGAGAGAGAGAGAGAGAGAGGAGTTAGAAATAAACACTGACGTCATCCCTTCCTTTGCATCGATGCAGGCAGACGGATGATGCCCAGCATTTTGGATTTGTCTGGTTTCCTCATTAATTCTCCTCTCAATTCTGCTTTTATTATCTGCAATGACAACAACGCAGTATCCCTAGGCAGCTCCTAAAGTCATCTAACTGTCATTAGAGCAATAAACGCTCAGACTTTTCTACATAGTAAACAAATTAATCTGCTCCTTGGTATCCTGAATCTCTTGAATAAAGCGTTATGGTCCTTGCTGTGATTTCTGTTGTGCTTTGCAAACCTACTCTGTGCCAGATTCAGTTTGTTGCTCTACATACAGCGTGTTATTTATCTTTTCAACAGCTCTGTCAAGCTAAGGATTATTGGTCCCATACGCAGAGGAAAGGACAAGTCTAGAAGTGGACAGCTACTTGTTTCTAATCAAAGTTAATGGAGGGGTCAGCTCTGGACTTCCACATTCCATCCCTCTCATCTTCCCTCTCAGTCTTTCCTTCCTCCTTGGGGCACTTGTATATCTTTGCTTTCTCTACCCTGAGTGTTTCTTTATGTCTTGCAACTCCTCCGTCTTTGTTACTCTTGTCACAGAGTCGCAGACTGCCATTGCTAGAGGGGCATGGCGGGGGATTATTTTCTCTGGACGTTGTTTCCAATTTTGAGTACTCAGGGTAGACCCCAAGCTCTTTTTCATATTCAGAAATATGTAGTTAAATCACAGAACTGTTGTTCATCTTGTATGACTCAGCTATAAACAAAGTATTATTTGATAAACATGATTTGTCTAGTAGAAAGTTAAAAAATGTCCATAGTAGAGTAAATGGTAAAATAGAAGGCGAATACAAAAGAGCTGTTGGTGAAACTCGTTAGAAATAATTTAGTCTAATGTGCGTTCATACAGATGACTCATCTGATGTTTACCGGGAGAAAAATTAAACCTCTGTGGCTTTGAAATGACTGTAATGCTTATGTGGGACAATGATTCTAAACTTGACACGGAAGAGAGAGATAGATCATTATGGTTGTCCCATGAATCCTCTTTCAATTTCTGTCACAAGCTTCTGATGTTTTTGTAGCTTCTACAACGCGTTTTAATTTTTTCTGGTGCTTTGCTCAGTAGTTCTCAGCCCTGCTTCCAGTGGTGTGTCTTTCCTGTCTAGGGTATGACAGTTGTACACTCATGGCCAGGTATGTAACTGGCAGAGGTGACGGAGAGGGAAGATGCAGTCATGACTGAGAAGCGAATCTTTCCTCTACCAAGGCCCTTAGTGTGCTCTGCTATTTGATAATTTGATTACTGATTAAGCCCTAGTCCCGAACTATGACTTGCAGATGGGTCACTGCATAAACTTCTACCTTAGTGCAGTGCTTCTCTGCAGAATAGTCTATTTCTCAGACTCTTTCCCAGGCTTGCTTTCTCTGGGAAGATTTAAACAACCTACAAGGACAAGGACCAGATAAGTCTCTTGAATACTGCTTCTATTGTACTTCTTTCTTTGTCTGTAAAATACTCCTCCCCTCCCCCCCTACACACATTAGGGCTGTGGGTTCCTATGGCCAGGATGATATTTTATTCTCTTACCCCCAGTGTTACCATTTTAGTGGAGGTATTGAGTGAAGTGAATGAATAAATGGTTTTGCAACGATCAAATCTCTTACCCTTCTTATGCGGATACCCACAGGTCATTCTGCATAGCTTTGTATGGGCCTTTCTGTGTCTGCTACAAGTCCGTTTACCCAATGTACATTCTCTGTATCATGCTGATGGGAAGTTCAGAGTTGAGAATGAAAGGAAAGGTGAAAAGTCAGGAAGCAACAGGGAAGAGTAGCCAGGGATGATACAATAACATCAGAATAAAAGTCTATATCCACTGAGCAGTGGTGGCTCTCTCCCATAATCCTAGCTACTCTGGAGGCTGAGATCCGAGGATCATGGTTCAAAGCGAGCCCAGGCAGGAAAGTTGATGAGACTCTTATCTCCAATTAACCACCAGAAGACTGGAAGTGGAGTTGTGGCTCAAGGTTGTAGAGTGCTAACCATGTGCAAAACAACTCAGGGGCAGTATCCAGGCCCTGAGTTCAAACCCTATGACTGACATAAAAGCAAAGAAATGAGGGAACAGGATTGTGAAGGAAGATGACTTAAGGCCCATAGCAGAGCCAGGAAGCCGGGTTCTTTGGTTCATAACTCTTACAGCAAGTTCATTTTTCACACAGAGCAACCATATACTGACTCAGTTGCAAAGACAACAACACTTCATTGTTGGGGTGATGGGGTCACTGGCAGAAATTTAAAACATGATTCCTGATTTAAACTCAGTCTCTTGCTTGGAGTAATGACTCGGGCTAATTCTGTAGGCAGCATGTTTTCCTTCGAGATTTCTCATCTGCTCTGTTCCCTGTTCTAGATGGCACGAGGGTAATGATAACTTCTGTGACTAGATCCCTACTTCCCGAGGCTCAAAATAATCACTGTTCTGTTTCTACAGGAGATGAAGATATATATTAGGTTTTATTTTTTTTAACGTTGACTTTAAAAACAGAAGATATTGGTGCAGCAGGTGGGGCTTGCAAATGATATTTCGAATCAGATGTTCATCCAGAAAGTAATTAAGTTTAGGTAAGTGCCTTCTCTGTTAGGGCCCCAGAGGCTTCTGAAAGACTTCCTGGCTCTGAAGTCTCTGAGAAAGCCTTTTCCTTGTCTCCCCTCCTGGCTTTCAGAGCCCAAAGGGAAGAAGAGAAGCAAGTCCTGCTGATAGGATTGCGGATCCCATGTTCCTGACTCAGAGCTCTCGTGCAAGAAGCCCTTTCTTTTGCCCCATGTTCTCTCCAACCACAGGCTCAGAACCCTCACAGTTGGGTTGGCTAGGATTTGTGCATTGCTTAGAGCCCTGCCAGCATTGTCACTTTGATCTGGGAGTCTGTTTTGTCTTTCTTTCCATTCCTTTTAGGAAATCCAGGGGAAGAGAAGCTAAGAATCTGTTTTTGAAGTCAGAGAGACATGAGTTGGAGCCCCGGGTCTGCTACTTCCTATCTGTGGGCAAGATGTCACCTTTTTGAGTGTTAGCCTCTCACCTAGCATCTGGATTGTTATAGGTCTGTTGACATGATTCACTCAAAAAGTCCCAGCCTAAGGTCTGCCTGGGACCTGCTTCCTAGAATTTCTCAGCAGGGTATTTGATCATGTGCTGTCTCCATCTATAGTTTGCAGGAGCATTCTCTTCCTGGGGCTGCTGTTACAAAGTGTGGTAAATCAGGCAACTCAAAACAATAGAAATCTATTGTCTCAGATCTTTCAGCTACAAGTTCTATGTCAAGGTATTGGCAGAGCTGTACTCCTCCTCTGGCTTATAGGAAAATCTTACTTGGCCTCTCCTTGTTGGCTGAAGGCTTGTCAGCAATCTTTGGCCTTCTTTGACTTTCAGCTGTAAAACTTCACTGTCAGCCTTATTGGTCATATGGATGGAGTTCTTACATATCTCTGTCTTCCTGTGGCTATCTTCTTATAAGGTCTCTATCATTTTGGATTATGAGTCCATCCTTTGCCCTCATATTAATTAAATTTAACCTGCAAAAACCCTAGTTTTAAGTAAGGTTATATTTTTCCTAGAGTTAATTCTTCCATATATATATGTATATGTAAATGGAAGGGCCACAATCTAACCGTTATTCAATCATTTGCTAACATATTCTACTCCATTTAGTCAATCTATAACAGACTCCTGCAATGTTAAGATTTCAATCTTAGAATCAGTGTTTGAGAGATAACAAGAATCAAGCCATTCATTTTGCACTTCTCTTCTTCAGATCTCCTTTCTCTGTCTTCTGTCTTCATTCTGTGGCTCTGACATCACTCTATGATCTCCAGTCACAGAGATCAGCCAGACCTCTATGTCACCCTTTCCTTTAGTAGAGCATTCATCTCTCTAGTTTGGCCATCTTATTCTTCATAGGACAAAGGTCAAACCCTTCTCATGCATGAAAATTATCCTTCGGCATCTGAACCTCTCTTGATTTGGGGGATGACTATCACTGTCACAGACTGAAGCTTTGAGCTTTCTTTCCAAAGCACTTACTGAACTCCAGCACACCGGACCATATACACAATCTCCTCCACTGAGAAGCAATCTATCATTCATGCCATAAATGATTTAAAATCGTTGCATCCTGAGAAATACTTCAGTCCAGAGCAATCCAGGGCAGCCCGAGTCTCTGGGCCTCAGCTATTCTGTCCTTTACAAATGAAATTCTATCTTGATGAATGTATGTTGCTTTGGTATTAGCTCTTTACTTGTGAGGCCCCTGTGTTAAATTGCATGTTTCTTCAGGATTTAAAAATCTATAGTAATCTGGGTTTGAATTTTAACTCTACTGCCCATTGTCAATTCATATCTTATTATCAATTTTCTCCAAAGCAAAAGGGGCACACACATACATATCCTTTAGTTGCTGTGAGGGTAAGTTAGATATGACAAATAAGCTATTTGGCAGAATGGCTCCCAGATAATAGACATGGCATGAATGATAGATGGTTTCTCACTGGTAGAGATGTGTGTATGCTCTAGTGTGCCTGTGTTCAGTAAGTGCTTTTGAAAGAAACTCAAAGCTTCAGAGCTCAAATCTCCTGAGCCATGATCTTTCTGTCTTGCCATTTTCTCTCTCTGACTTAAAAATAAATCTGTTCCTTCAGAAGTTAGCCTTACTAAGAACTTAGTTCAAAGCTTTGCCAAGTGATGTGGAATATGACAGATGTATTTCCTGTGGACCTTTTACAACTGGAATTTTCCATGTGTCAATAACTTTCTCCCCTCCAGCAGAGTTTGATCTTGCTAGATCCACTGCCAGGTCCTTGCAAAAAAAAAAAAAAAAGAGAAAATGTAAAGACCTTGAACTCTTTCTTGTGCTCCAGTTCTCATGAACTCAAAACACAAACTCATTTCAAGTTGGGGTTGCAACATTGACGGAAGGCTAAGGGGTCATTTAATGCCTTTTCTTCCATATCAGACCTGGAAGGCAGTAGAAGTGTTTTAACCCGATACCTCTGAAGAGGGGAGAGAGAGAGACAGAGAGAGAGAGAGAGAGAGAGACAGACAGACAGACAGACAGACAGACAGACAGACAGACAGACAGACACAGACAGACAGAGACAGAGAGACAGAGACAGAAACAGAGACATAGAGAGAGAGAGAGACAGACAGACAGACAGCTGGGAGTGAGTGAGGTTGTCCCTCACCCTGGAGACAAGCAGGGAAAGCTCTGATTATGCTCAAAAGGGTATGGCTGGCTTTGGGGTTTCTCTTATGTCCTTGTTTGTGGGGCTCACTAGTTCTTTCTATCTAGTGGGTATTTGATGTCATGATGAGATTAATAATTCAGAGTCTGGGCAGTACTTTTCCATTGAAGGCTGTGTGCAGAGGCAAGCAGAAGAGCCGAAAAGCCTGAGGGCTCCTTACAAGGTCGGATGCCTTATGTTTCAGCAAGTGCTCAGAACTCCACTAACCCCTTCCTTGCTGGGATGGAGACACAGGAAGGCAGGGATTCCATTTTTTTTTGTTTGCTTACTTTGTCCATTGGGGTTACAGTGAGTTCCATCAAATAGACCTGTGGAGACAGCATGCCAATGATAGCAGCTACAAAATGTAAAATAAAATTCAAATGGTCAGTTCCAAATAATAATCCACAGGTATTATGCAATCAGACACGAGAAGTCACTTTTGACAAAGAGAAGTACAGTTTGATAACGATGCTGCACCTACCAAAATCTAGCATTCCCTCAATCTATTAAAATTATGGCTTATTTGGATTTTTCCTACCATCCTTGATTATAGTTCCAAGCATTGCCTACAATATTCCTGTGATGGCTGCACTAATTATAGGTGACATAATCAGTCATATCCCTAGATGTTACAGGAGGAAATGGAGGATCACAGAGTCAAGTTGGCTTTTTCAAGTCTGCCAGGGTAGTAAGAGGTATGTCAGTATTTGATCCTAGAGTGACCACTCTCTGAAGACGGTACTAAATCTCTTCCCAATGACAATTCAACATTAGTGGTCATAAAATATGTGAAACATTTTGTAGGCCAAGTATCCATTCTTATAATTTTATATCATTCACAGGTCGCATCTCGAGTAGGTCCAAGTAGGAGCTGACTAATATCACCTGGCATGAGCAGAATCAGTAGTGGTGGAAAGATGAGTGATTGAGTGATGGTCAAGACAAATGGGTAGTGATTCAGATGCTCCTGGGTTGTGGGACTTGAGACTTCGTGTCTGGAACTTTGTGATCTGTGCTTTCAAGAATGAAAGGGTTCCAAGATTCAAGAAAATGGCATATATATAAAATGGAATTCTATGCCTCCATCAGAAAGAATGACATGGCCTCATTTGTTAGGAAATGGAAAGACTTGGAAAAAATTTATATCAAGTGAGGTAAGCCAGACCCAAGGAAACATAGGTCCCATGGTTTCCCTTATTTGCAATAACTAGTATATGTCTAGGACAAGCAGAGAAGGTCAAAAGCTATGTGTGTAGGACCATATAAGATGATGCTAAGTGAAATGAACCCCAAGATAGGGACATAAGAGGTTTTATCTTTGTTGTTCTTGTTTTTAATGTATTTATAATGTACTGTGTGAGTTTTTTTGTTTCTTTTGTATGTTCCTCCCCCTTAGTAGAACTCCTGTTTTCACTGTATTTGATGTTGGTGCCCTGAATCTTGTATATACATTTTTTCTAATTTGGGGAGGGGAAAGGAAATAACAAAATGCTGAAATAAGGATACAGGATGACCCATTGTACAAGACACTATGTTGAAAATGAACTTTACAACTTGGAGGGGAGGAGTTGGGGAGGGGAGGCTGGAAGGGATGGTAGGGGAAAACCAAAGGAGGAAGTGACAATGCTCAGTAGGAAATGTACTCATTACCTTACTCATGTAACTCTAACCCCTCTGAACAGCATCTTTACAATAATAAAAACATATATAAAAGAATGAAAAGGCTTATGTCACTTGCCATTGTTTTTTATGATTCCAGCTGATTATGCTGCTTTCATGGACCTCTAAACTTCTCTAGCTAAGCCCACCTGGCTCTCTGGCTCTTACTTATCAGACCGTTTTTGTTTGTTTGTTTGTTTGGCCTAGAATACATAGGCTTAAAGGGCCTTCCTGCCTCAGCCTCTTGATTAGCGGGGACTCTAGTTATGTGTTCCAGAGCCTGGCTCGGGATCCTACTGGCAGTGAGGAGTTTGTGGTCTTTGTTCCTGTCCACTTTTAAATTCTGTCCAGCCTCCTGAGTCTACGGTCTTTTCAATAACAATTCAATGCATTTGTTTTCTAATGTAATCCCTAGAGTCAGGTTCTACTCTTCGCAGTGAGAACTCTGACTGTTGTAGTACTTTATAGATGTTACATGCAGGTGCCTTCAAGTAACTCTCGTGCCTGTCTAAACTATGATCTGCATGCTCCCAAAGGTTTAATAAGCCATCTTCTCAGCCATGCTTTATTGAGCTATTTTGTGCAATTATTTAGTAAGGTGTCTGCAAGGACTCCCTAGGAAACTGGGATTCACTCCAGGGAGGAGAAGAGCGCATCATGAATAAGGAAAAAAAGGAGAATAGGAAAGAGAAAAAGGAGGAGAGGGAGGGAGTGAAGGAGAAAGAGAGGGAGGGGAAAGGAGAGGCAGAATGAGATTTTAGCTGGTTAAATTTTCTTAGCCAATGCACTTAGTTTTTTTCCTTCCTTTTCTTTTGTTATTTCCTCTACCACTTCTCTTATTTCTTCCTATCTTCCTACCTCGCCACTCTTTCCTCTTTCTCCAAGTAGAATGCACATAGACAATAGTTGCATCTGCTAGCATCTGAACATTAATGTGAGCACAGTTGTTGTCAACTTGTTCTGTTCTTTAATATTGACAAGTTGACACATCTCTTGCCTCATTGAAGCAGCTACATGCTAAAGCTCAAGGCAGGGTGACTTTCTATGGCAATCAATCAGCTCATCTTTTCTGGAAAGGTGGCACAGCTCCATCAGAATAGCAAAGAAATGATTTTTCAATGATTTTCAAAGGCATTTTATAGAGTATCGAGAGATGAGTTCCATTTATCAGCTGTGTGTGAAAGTCTCTCGCTAGATTATAGGCTCTATAAAGGTGCAAATTGTGACTGGAGTGCCTCTGTGCTTGTTACATGCAGATTGCCTCTCACTCTGTCCATAATGTTCCCCAGTCATGCCATTCTCCTTGGTACTTGTTGTTTTCACTGTTAAGAACACCCTTGTCTGGCTGTTTGACTCATCTCTCAATTCTATGCTTAAATGTCAGTTCTTCTGCAAGGGGGCTGGGGCTGCTTGTGCCCCTGGAAGGCTGGTTAAGTTTGTCTGCTCGATCTCTTGGGATTTTTTTTTTTTGCATAGGAACCAGAAGTATTCAGTCCCATATTTACTAGAACACAGCAAGTGCTCAGAAGAGTCTGACATACTCTAGATAAACAAAGCCATCCATACTCACAGACTGAAGGCCTCTGGATATGTTTAAGGCATGTGAAGCTCACCCAGTGAGCTCATCTTAATCCTATCTCCAGATGCTTTATGCTCAATGATTTTGGCCTCCTGTTACACGGAAGAGATAGAGATATCAGGTCTGGTTCTAGACTCCCACTATGCACTCTGTGCAAGACATGGATCTCAAATTTCTTTTTTTTCCCTAATGGACATAATGATAGCTATCTTGAAGTTATAAAGTTATAATAAGGAAGGCCAAATATCAAGCATATCCCTGAGATCTAATAACTCAGAGAACAATAGTTGCTATTAGAATGTCTATCTCTATGGCATATTATGATATGTTCTTTTTTCTTTTTATTTGTTTATTTATTTGCATCATTGGGGTTGAACTCAGAGCTTTGAGTGTCCTTGGTTTGCTTGTGTTTGCATTTGAACCATGTCTCCAGACCAGCTTTTTTGTCGATTTCATTTGAGTGTGTAGCCTTGTAGATTTTTCTAACTGGGTTGGCTTTGAAACTTGATTCCCTGGATCTCAGCCTCCTGAGTAGCTAGAATTACAGATATGAGCCACTGGTACTTGGCTTGCAACCTCGCTCTAGGAAGTGGAAGATGGATTTTCATGATCCACACATAAAACCTCCTTATGCAAGATTGTATTAAATGTAGCTTATCATAGAAATAGTCCATTTCCACATGCTACTTCATCCTTCAGGAAATGATAACTTTCCAACTACAAGGATTATGTTCCTAGAAAATAGCACTGTTGGTAAAGAGCATTACTATCTAAGTAGAAACATAATAAGAAATATGGGTTCAGGGATGAACAATTAAAATGGCCTTATAGTAATTTTAAGAACAAGTGAATGTATAGAGGACATATATTTTGCAAACACAGCTGATTGGCCAGTATTAATTTTTTTCTCTTCCTACTAGAGACTCTTACCCATATTGATGAGAAAATTGAGGAAAAGGTTCACACTTTTGTTTGTCATTTTCCTTCCTGGAATCTATATTAGTGGTTGTTTGGGTGAACAATTTGACTTCTCCTTTTGATACTCTTTGTGTTTGGGCATGTGTTTGAATTCATGGAATTTGAACTCAAGCCTGCTAAGGAAAGCCCTCTCCCATTTGGGCTATGACCTCCAGCCTGCTTTGTTTTATTTTGAGATAGGGCATTGTGGTTTTGTGCAGGTCCAGCTTGGGCAGCAATCCTTCTACCGCTGCTATTTATGAAGCTGGTATTTAAGGTATCCCTCACATGTCTAGTCCATAACTATTGTTTCTTGTTATGCTTTCTCTAAGAAATCAATGCTTTTTAGTGGTTATTTTTATTTAACGCCATGGATAGTCAACCTTGTAGAAGGCCTATACAAGGCACAATTTCAAATGTTTTTTCTTTCATGAGATTGTTTCTAACATAATTATAAGATTTCTTTGTTGCTTTGTATGTCCCTCCCCCACAGTATAACCCTTGCTTTCACTCTGTTTGATGTTGGTATAATTTGTGGAGGGGAAGAGAAAAAACAAATCGTTTAAATAGAGGTACAGGTGGACCCATTGCAACAATGAGATGTACAAGTCGTTATGTCAAAAAATGAACTTTACAACTTTGGTGGTTGTGGGGGATGGGGGTGGAGGGGGAGATGGGAAGGGATGGAAAGGGGAAACAAAGGAGGAGGCAACGATGCTTGATAAGAAATGTACTCATTATCTTGCCCATGTAATTGTAACTCCTCTGTATGGTATTTTCACAATAAAAAAGAATATCAAAATGAAAATCTGAGCAACATTTAAAAAATATATGTATTGTTATTTAAAGGTGATCTACAGAGGGGTTACAGTTACGTACGTTAGATATTAAGTACATTTCTTTTTGAACATGTCATCCCTTCCCTTGCCCCCTCCCGGTATTTCCTTCCCATCCCTACCCACGGGTTGTATAGTTCACTTTCAACTTAGTGAGTATCACTGCTGCATTTGTTCACCCTTTCTTCCACCATTTCTGAGTCCCTCGTACTCACAAAGATAGATGACTGAGCAAATAAGACAAAAGGAAATGAAATAAAACAAAGAAGAAAATAAACCTCATTTGCATTTCCTTTAGTTCATTTCTGTAAATATTATTTTATATGGTCAGATGCACATAGCTATTGAGCTTATGTGATCTTCTCCTAAGAATATCCTCCTTTGGTCTCTCTGTGTGAATGCTTTGAGGCCTGTATAATGTATCATATCTCAGTATATTTTATTTTTACCATCCAGTGTGTTTACTTGTAGATTTATAGGCATTTTCTAGTTACCACAAATGAGGGAAACTATGCAACCTATGTTTCTCTAAGTCTAGCTTACTTCCTTTAATGTACTTTTTCCCAGGTCTTTCCATTTCCTTATGAATGGTGCAATATCATTCTTTGTGATGGATGAGTAGAATTCCAGTGTGTGTATATATTCCACATTTTCTTGATACATTCATCCACTCAGAGGCATCTGGGTTGATTCCATGTCTTGGCTATGGTGATGCCCAGGAGTGGATTGCTGGGTCACAGGGAAGCTCTATGTTCAGTCTTTGGAGGAACCTCCATACTGCTTTCCAGAGTGTTGGCCAAGTTTACACTCCCACCAACAGTACAGTAGAGTTCCCTTTGGCCACATCCCCACCAGCATTTATTATTTTTAGATTTTTTTTTTTTGGGTCCGGTCGTGGGGCCTGAACTCTGGGCCTGGGCGCTGTCCCTAAACTCTTCAGCTCAAGGCTAGCACTCTACCACTTGAGCCACAGCGCCACTTCGGGCTTTTTCTCTTTTTGCTTATGTGGTGCTGAGGAATCGAACCCAGGGCCTCAAGCATGCAAGGCAAGCACTCTACCACTGAGCCACCTTCCCATCCCCTACTGTTAGTTTTCTTGACAATGGCCATTCTAACTGGGATGAGATAGAATCTCAATGTTGTTTTGATGTATTTCTTTTATGGCCAGAGATGTTGAACATTACTTCCTGTGTCTATTGGCCATTCTTACTTGTGATATATTTCTTTTTAAGTCTTCAGCCCATTTATTAATTGGGTTGTTTCTTTTGAGGGCTTATTTTGGGAGGGCTTAATTTTTGTGAGCTCAAAGTATAGTTTAGATATGAGGTGCTTTGTCTGATGCATACCTGGTAAAAGAAATCTTTTCCCACTGTGTGGCCTTTGATTTATCTCCTTATCTCCTTTGCCGTGCAGAGACTCATTAGTTTGATGCAATCCCATTTATTCAATCTTTCTTTACTTTGTTGTGATTCTCGATCTTTACTTAGGAAGTTTTGACCAAGAAGGGATAGTGTTCCTCTACCCCTTACTGTAATATTTTCACCGTATCCAGCCTTACATTGAGCTCTTTGATCTATTTTGAATTGATTCTGGTACAGGTGGTATATAAGGATCTAGCTTCAGTTTTTCTAAACAGCATTTAAAAATTAATATTTAAGCTAATTTTAGACTTAGAGAAAAATTAGAAATATGGTATAAGCAGTTCCTCTAAGTTCCTCGCCCCATTCTCCTGGTGTTTACAATAATACTATCTTACATGACTGCAGTACAGGTTATCAGAATCAGGCAGGTAACATTTGTACAGCATTAATAACTTCATTACAGAGTTTTTAAAATTGGGATTCATCATATTTTTTAATAATATTCTTCTCTTTCAAGACTCAAGTTAAGATCTTACATTGTGCTTGGTTATTATTTTCTTTCAGCCACTTCTAGGTTGTAATAGTTCCTCACTTTTCCCTCATCTTTCATGACCTTGGCTCTTCTAAGGAGAGGTCAGTTATTTTGTATAATATTCCAAATTTGATTTTGTGTGATATTTTCTTACAATTGGAATTAGCTCTACATTTTTACTCCACATGCCTCCAAAATGGTATGGTATCCATCATAGGTGAAGCTTACCTTGGCCAGTTGGTTAAATGTCTACCAAATATCCTCTCTGAAAAGTCACCATCTTTGCCCTTCTTATTGAGAAATTATACCTTGGGAGACATAGCTTGAGATTATACAAGTCCCATTTTCCATCATATTCTCATTTTTTTTTTTTTTTTGGGTCTGGTTGTGGGGCCTGAACTCTGGGCCTGGGCGCTGTCCCTCAGCTCTTCAGCTCAAGGCTAGCTCTCTACCACTTGAGCCACAGCGCCACTTCTGGCTTTTTTTTTTCTTTTTGCTTATGTGGTACTGAGAAATCAAACCCAGGGCCTCAGGCTTGCAAAGCAAGCACTCTACCTCTGAGCCACCTTCCCAGCCCCGAGATTCTCATATTCTTAATTTGTGAATTGTGATTTACTTTCCCTGTAATTGTCTGCTGGTGACCATAGAATTCCCTTCTTCTCTCTCTATCTGGCTCTTCCCTATTTCTGTGTTTGATTTTCCTTTATAATGTCAGTAGACCTTGCACATATTTGCATTGATGGTTAAAATCCATTAAGATTTTATTTATCTTGGAAAACCAGCAATCGCTTTAGAGCTTACCTGGCTGTATTTGAGTAAGTTCCGAGGAAGCTGATTGGAGGTGTAGTTTAAGGAAGCAAGAATCACCAGTCTATTATACTATACTGGATTAAGTGGACTATAGGATTATCTTCTCATTTTTCTTAAACCTTCAGAAAAATTACTAAAAAATAGGTAATCACTGAATACTTATTTTTTTTTTTTTTTTTTTGTCAGTTGTGGGGCTTGAACTCTGGGCTTGGGCACTATCCTTCAGCTCTTCAGCTCAAGGCTAGTGCTCTACTACTTGAGTCATTGCACCACTTCTGGTTTTCTGAGTGGTTTATTGTAGATAAGAGTCTCATGGCCTTTCCTGCCTGGGCTGGCTTTGAACCTCGATCCTCAGATCTCAGCCTCCTGAGTAGCTAGGATGACAGGCATGAGCCACCAGCGCCCGGCTTGAATACTTCTTGGAATTTATCACTGATGACATAGACTTCTTATGGGCATTGTCTCATTTCCAAACAGAGCATGGGATGGATGTATAACATTGGCAAAATCTTGTGAGTCTACAAAGGAGGGACAAGTTAAAGAAATTTAGAGACATACAATTTTGTATAGAGACTGATACAGAATGGAGAGTAATGAGAGAAGATCTAAATACACCCAAACTAAATCTGCATTAGGTACCAGAAACTCAAGCTTTAGTCCTACATTTGTTTTGTCAGAGTGTAATAGCCTCATCTGAAAAAATGGAAGGAGTTGGTAGTGTCTGCAAGCCTTCCCCTCAGCCCTCACATCCTGCTCTTTTCTCACGCAAGTGTTTGTTTCATGTTGGAGATTGCCTGGTATGATTTATAAGAAAGTCCTGGAAAATTTAAAGCACTTCAGCCCCAGTGTCTATAGACTGAGGAGAGCTCCAAAGAGGACCAACAAAAGCTAATAGGATGTGTAGCGTTTAGAAAGGCTTTGGAGATTCCTGAAGACAAATTCCGAAGACGAACCATTCTGTGCTTGATATTCTAGTGTAGTTGTTTGAATTCATTTGCCATTGGACACATATGTTACAGAGATTGCTTTTAAGCCTAGCATATGATAGTTTTGGAATAAAGTCTGGATTCTTTTTAAGATCTTTGGCTTATGCATCTTCCCAGTTTTGGAAAATGACAGAAGAGAGACTAGAAAAAGAGGGTTATTCTAGTTAGGTTATTACGTAAGTGAAGTTTGCTTGTTTCCACCCACAGAGGAAACTGATATTTAGCATTCAGAAGCATACATCATATTATTTCCTTCACTTTCTGTATGTCTGGCTTTGGGCCTGCCTGTCATCTGTTCCCTCTCTTCCCCTTCTTTCCTCTTCCCTTCCTTCCATGGGATTTGCTTTCCTTCCTTTCCTGTTATGTTAATGAGTTTCTTGGAGGGCAATTTGTGATCCAGAAGATGAAGAGACACTTTTCTGTTAGAAAGTTTTCTATTTATTGTTAAATCATGAAGAAAAGTGGCCACAGTCACGTGGTTCACTATGTCACTGAAACACAGTCTCCTTTCTGCTGAACAACTCTTCCTCTTGGACACACTGGCCAAGAAAAGAGAACATATGTTTTTTTCCATGTCTAATGAGCTCTGTATCTGTATATTTCCCCATATAAAAATGAAAGTCAGAGCCAGGTGCCAGTGGCTCACGCCTGTCATCCTAGCTACTCAGGAGGCTGAGATCTGAGGATCGGGGTTCAAAGCCAGTCTGGGCAGGAAACTCTGTGAGACTCTTATCTCCAATAAACAACTAGAAAACCAGAAGTGGTGCTGTGGCTCAGGTGGTAGAGCGCTCGCCTTGAGCTGAAGAGTACAGGGACAACACCCAAGCCCAGAGCTCAAGCCCCAGGACTGACAAAATAAATAAATAAATAAAATAAAAGAGTCAGAGGAGCTAAGTATTTTTTCCAAAGAGTGCTCTAGGGAGAAATAGATCTTTAGAGGTGCCAGGTTGTCAAAACTCAATGAATCTCTGAGATTTCTCCATCCTACTTTAGCAAATGTAACATGGCAGTTCAGAGTTTTGATAACCTATGAGTGCTGAGTATAATTCTGGTTATTATCTATATGACAATATCATAGATATCACAGTTTTTCATCTATAAAATTGGAATAAGAATAGTAGCTATAAGGTTAGGTGAGAGTTCAATGAATTCAAACACCTGCTCTCCAACATCCCTGGGGGATTGGTTTCAGGGTCTCCCAGAATACAATAACATCTGCAGATGACCGAGTATCTTACATATAAAGTAGTGTAGCATCTGCATATAACCTATGCCCCTCCCCTTGTATAGATGAAATCATCAAAGATTTATTTATAGTACGGATGTAATATATATATATATATATATATACATATATATATATATATATATATATATGCTATGAAAATAGGTGTATTATCTTGTTGCTTAGGAAACACTGACAAAAAAATCCGTACATCTTCAGAATTTTATTTTTCAAAGAAATCAAGTCTTCCAAAGACTGAACACTCTAACTTTCCTTCTCCAAATGGAGACTGCAAAATCTTCCCTTTATCTTTTTTAGGATAGTCCTGCTTTCATCTGCTCTTTATTTTAAGCCATGGTTAGTCAAATCTGTGGACGCACATCCATAGACACAGGGGGGCTGAGTATACATTTTATGTGCACAGACCGTGGCATACAGCAGTGGATGGAGCATAGGAAGTGCTATGTAAGTCTTTCCTATTATTGCCCGTCAACTGTATCATCCTCATCACTGAAATTCTAAGTGTCAGTTTTTTTTTTTAAATGAGAGGGTTTAGCTATTAAGAAAATAGTTAAATACAAACACATGCACACACATGCATGCACAAGAGCATGCACATTGATGGTGGCAGTTTTTTGGATTTTATTCAGAGCAAAGAGACCGTGTAGCATACTCAGATAAATGCTTGCTTGAACATGCTTGGTGATAAAGAGCTATTTCATCAAGTTGTGTGGCTAGCTGCTTTGCTGGTAATAAGCCTTTTCTAATGAGCAAAAATCTATTTCTTGGTAACTTCAACCACTTTGTCTTATCTCTTCCCTCTGGAGTCAAACTCAGTATCTTTAACTTCCTTAGGGCATCTAATCTTTTTATTTTTTATTGTGAAAATACTGTACAGAGGGGTTACAATTACACGGGGAAGATAATGAGTACATTTCTTATCAAGCATTGTAGCCTCCTCCTTTGTTTCCCCTTCCCATCCCTTCCCATCCTCCCCGGCCCCCTCCCTCCCCCCCCCCCCCCCCACCAAAGTTACAAAGTTTGTTTTCGACATAACAGGGCATCTAATCTTAAGGGCTCACTTGACATCAAGGATGGGATCTAGTCTCCACACTGGCGCACTTCCTATGTGCATTAGGTCATTACTGCTTGAGGTACTTAGTCTGCTCCTAGGTCAACTCTCATGAATAGAAATTCTTTCTGCAGTCTCACTGGTTGGAATATCATTGTGATGTTTACCCTTTGTTTTCCCTAACCTAGCTTAGTATTTAGTCTGACTCCATTTCTCTAAGTGGACTTTAAGATAATAAAAGCAGGTCTTCCCTCTGTCTTCCCCAGGACAGAGGATTTTTTTTTTTTTTCATTTTGTGCCTCATGTGAAGAATTTCTCTAGGATCCTTTTCATGGTTTAAATAAGGCTGATTGTCCTCTGGCCTACCCCACCCTTCCACGCATTCTAGGAATCTCCGAGTATTGTAGGCCCTGAGCTCCAGAATTATTCCTTTCTTGCCTGCCCACGCTGGTTCCTTCTTGATGAAGAGCTGTGGAGAAAGCACCAAGGATCTCATTCGTGCTCTCACCGCTGGGTGAAGAACCATGACGTTGCCACTCCCGAAGCTGTGATCATTGCATGGAACCAGAATGCTCACACATCAGGATATCAGAATCCTTCAGTGTCCAAGGGGGAGCTTCCTTCTCCTACACGCTATCTGCTGAGTACAACGTTGTGTCCTTGTGTCTCAGCGATAAAAGAAGTGGTGTTCTATTTTCAGAGCTGCACAAGCAGAGTGAATGAATGGAGTGAATGAATAATTGCAAAGGGTAACTCCTCCTGTCTTCATTTCAAACAACACTTGTAGGTAAAAATACTTTCCTTCGTTTGTGTATAAGACTTGCTTTCTCCTGTTCGACTTGTCCCCTCAATCATATTTGGCTGAGACTAAGCTCTATTTGGGAAATCTCAACCACACAGGATAAGAGTCCCAAGCCTGTCACCTTCACAGTCACTTTCCTAGCTTCGAGTGGGAATTAATTCACATGAAATTAATGATGATGAAAATGTAGATGTTGGGTCCAACCCGTGCTAGTGACAAGGAGGCATTGTATAAGCAAATTTGGGTAGGTGTATACATGAGGTAATTCCAGAGAAGCTGAAGCTTGACTTGAGTAGGGTGTTTACCAACAGGAAGTAATGAGAAGAAAACTCTACCTCTGAGTGGGACCCCAGTGCAATGTATATGTCCACAGGCTCATTACACTTTCCTGGGATATATGTATAGGACGTTATGCGATAGCTTTGAGGGATCATTACAATAATTAGGTTTTAAATTAAGACCATTGACTTGGAAGGCTATTTTCCAACAGTGATTTACTCTAATACAAACAAAAGAATCAATACTATTTATGCAGTGCAATCTCATTCAAATGGCTATATGTAGCTAGCATACCTCACCAAGGTGGAGAGAAAGAGATTATTTGTCCATAATGGTCAAATTGCAATCAGACAATCGAAAAACAAAATTAAAGTCTCTTTTCATTGTTTATCATTTTTTCAATTGGATTCATTTTTCTTTGGTACTGGTTCTAGATTCAGTACTGGTTCTAGATATTAAGTTTTCTTAGAAAAGTTTCATTGACAACAACAAGGTCAACAACCAAAAAAAATATTGGTTGTTTCCATGTGTTGGAGTTCATTTCAATTAGCATCATTTTATATGGTCATATGTACACAGCAATTGAGCTGTTATGATTCTTTGCTAGGACTATTCTAGACACATACTAATTATTAGAAATGAGTAAAACCATGGAGCCTATGTTTCTCTGGGTCTGGCTTACTGAATATGACTTTTTCCAAGACTTTCCATTTCCTTACGAAAGGGGCAATGTCATTCTTTCTGATAGAAGCATAGAATTCCTTTAGGCACATATACCACATTACATCTTTACACTAAAACAAAATTAAAAAGAGGAAAAGTTTCGAAATTGTTTAACGATGTCATTTTTTGAATCCCTAACCAACACCGTTTCTAATGTGTGATGTCTCTTTTTAATTCCGTTTATTCATCAACTCATGGAAGAAGTATTTATAAATGCTATAATACATATACGCAAATATGATAACTACCAAACTGCAATGGGAAGTGTAAAATAGTATATCATCCTTGTTCTTAAAACTCAAACAGTGTAGAGACTTTTCTTACATTTAAATCCCAGACAGAGTGAATGGCAGACCTTTGCTATTTGCAGGTATATGCTTTTGTGTTGAGGGGGGGGGACCATGATTAGTCAGGATATGGAGAACTTAGTACTATCCTTCAGATGTTTGATTTCTTTTCCTATAATATTGCCCAACTTCCACTAAGGACATGATGAATCTGAGAAAAATCTACAACTTTTATTGTGCCACTTAAAGTAAGCATATCATTCTCCTTACTGGGTTTGGAAATATTACCATAATTTTTCTTGCTTTTTGAACACCATTTGCTTGTTTTTTGAAGACACATTTTCACAAACTTAAGGGCAGGGGAACACTCAATGGATCATACATATGACTTAAACACATGGATAAAAATGTAGGCCTGAGAGAGCCTCTCTCTGTCAGCTGAGCTGCTTGAGGCACATGTGTGGACAGAATATTTTTGTTTATGAAATTTCTTTTGATCTTTAAAAATATTGTTTTTTGACCATATAGTCAAAACTATAGCTAATAAATCTATAATAAACTAATCTGACTGTAATTCTTATTAGGATAGCAGTACAGTGGTAAGTAGAAGGATTTACAATCTGTTTAATTGACATATTAGGAATATTTCAGTAAATGATTTTGTATAGGAAACATGTCTCAGGGAATGGTATCATGAAGGAAAGCAAGAATGACCTGAGTCTGGAATTTTGGAGTCCAGCATACATTCACAGAATAGAAGGTATTTTGGTGCTGATGAAAAACTAGAGGTTAGTGAGAGATATTTTAGTTTGAGGGCCAAATTGGGTTTATATCTAGTGTAGAAGGTTCTAGGAGAGAAGATTTTGTTGTTGTTGTTGGTTGTGGGGCTTGAACTTGGGCTGGGCACTGTCCCTCAGCTCTTCAGCTCAAGGCTAGTGCTCTACCACTTGAGCCACAGCGCCACTTCCAGGGCCTCCTGTATGCAAGGCAAGCACTCTAGCACTGAGCCACCTTCCCAGCCCTAGAAGAGAAGTTTTAAGGTCCCTTACCATTTGCTCTATGCAGAGATGCCGAGGAGTTTGAATGGAGCAGAGGAAGGACATGATAAGATCTTTGTTTCAGTACTCTCTCTCCTTGTCTTTTATTTTATAATGGTTTTCCAACCATCTACATCCAAAACATAGGTTCTATTAGAATGCCCATTTTGCAGATGAACAAATAGAGGCATAGAGGGACTAGGTAGTTTGGGACCAAAGCTTTCTTTTATAGATGGAAGCTTAGGAGAGGGGCCCTCTATGTCTTTCAGAACATCCAAATCACTGCTTTGTTTAGCTCTCAAAGTTCTTGGACAGAATGAACAGAAAACAGAAGAAATAAATATTTGCCGACCTTTTCCATGCAAAGAACATTTCACACACACACACACACACACACACACACACACACACACACACACACACACACACAATTCTTATTTGATCCTCACATTCGTTAATAGAAAACGATTTCCCTTGCCATGCTGAGAAGCTCCTGGACTTGTGTGATTAGGTGAAGGAAAGAAAAAAGAGAGGGAATGGGGAGAAAAAAGTGATTGAAGTCTCTTGTGAACTGGACCTTGTGCTTTGTTTTTGCACATATTTTCTCTGCAATTTCCACAGCTGTTGGAGATTGGTGTAATGACTGTCATCTTTATAGAAGAAGAAATTGAGACTGAGGATTGTTGTATAATACAAAATATGTTGCTATTGAACACTTGACACATGGAAGGCACTAGCACTATTCTAAGTACTTTTAGGGTCAAAATGACTCAATTATTTTTTAAAGATATATATATATATATATATGTATATATATATATATATATATATATATATATATATATACATATATATATTTTCAGTCATGGGGCCTGAACTCTGGGCCTGGGGGCTGTTGCTCAGCTCTTCAGCTCAAGGCTAGCACTCTACCACTTGAGCCACAGCACCACTTCTGGCTTTTTCTGCTTATGTGGTGCTGAGGAATCGAACCTAGGGTCTCATGCAGGCAAGGCAAGCACTCTACCATGGAGCCACCTTCCCAGCCCAACTCAATTCTTATAATAGTTTTAGAGATGTGTAAATTATGATTCTAATTTTATACATGAACCTGTAGGGAAAACGAAGCTAAGAAACTTGACTATGTGAAATAATCGGCAAATAGATGAGCTGAGAACTAAACCCAAATAATGTGATAGCACCCTTCTTTAATTCCTGTTGTATATTGGTTATAAATTTAACATCTGGCATAGGACTGATACAGGACAAAACACCAAATCCATGACTCATGAAGCTTCCAGTCTCTCAGGGGGTTCAAAATGGTTCTCAACAATCAATTCTGTTCAATTAAATGTAATTCCCTTCAGAACATATATTGACCACCTTATGTATGCCAGTTTGTGATTAAGTTGTGGCTACAACCTACAAACACCAGAAACACATGGACACACAGACAGGCAGACAGACAGACAGGCAGGCAGACAGACAGACAGAGAGACAGAGAGACAGACAGACAGACACACACCTGTCAAATGTAAGCCATCACTGAGTTAGTGGAAATAAAAATTATTAGAGGTTTATAGAGCCAACTAAACATTCTATTACTTCTACCACTAGTTTATCAGCACAATTTTTAAAATGTGTGCATAAGTATTGATTTTATCCATTCACTAACATCAGTTACTGTTCACAGCAAACACATTGATTATTTATTATTACATAAGGAACAGCTGCCAAACTTAGTGATTTCAACATTAAAACAAAGCTCAATTTTACTTAGTTACAATCTGATGAGTCTTTAATTTGGCCTACTTCTGCTGGCCTCAGCAGGGTAGTTCATGAAATAGAAGTAGAAGGGATGTTTGATGTGTCTCGGAAGGTTGAAGATGGCCTTAAACATCTGGAAGGTAGTGCTGACTGTCGAAAGAGTGATCTGTTATCGGTATGTCACGATATCTGACACAAGAGTTTAGGCATCATGCCCTCTGAATCTCATGCATGTTCTACTTCTGATTAATTCTAGCTAGTAGAACCTAGAGAAGGCCATCTGAGGAAATGTGGTTACCGCTTAGCTTTGTTGATGAAACAAACCGTATTGTAGTCTACTCTGTATCAACTTGATGCCCATGAAATCTTTTATTTATAATACCAAATTTCAAAATTAAGTACTCGAGAATTCATGTTTCAATTTTATGTAATGCTGTTAGTGTCTTGCACAGCTAAAATGTATTGTCTGTACCCCAAAACACAATGCACAGACCCTTATAAACTGCTTTCCCTTTAACTGGCTCTCATCTTTCTAGCCAAGTCCTCTGTCCTTTTGCTTTCTTTTGTTCACTACCGAGAAAAAGGTATCTTCTATTGAATGATCAGAACAAAAATAGAATTCCTATTTTGCACATAAATAGAATTATATCACTGCAAAGATGAAGCTGTGTTGTCCTTGGATCTGCAGATGGTCACGTGGCTTTTATTTGTAACTTGTTTTTTAACTCCATCATTTTGCACTCAGTAAGCAACTCAAATGATGATGATAGGGTTTTTTTTTGCCTCTTTCTTCAAATATTTATTTCCAAAAGTTTATACTGATTGTGACTCTGTTTATATTGGGGTTTTCATAATTAAAAAAAATTAACTTTCATCATAGGACTTGGGAGAACATGATGTAACCCAGGGAGAGCCTGTATTCCTGATATACTTCTCCCTCACAGCTGGGCCACAGCTAGTCCCTGTCATTCTGATAGTGAGAATCTGTCACCCCAGCATGTAGAGAGGACCCCATTTATCCATATAGATTCATTGTTATGAGGAACCCAAAATGGCCATGTTCCTGTCAAAGTCGTGTTTAATGGTGCTGTTGCATACTCTGGTGGAGATATAAGCTCTTGAAAAACAAGCCCTGTAAGTCAGCAGAGCTCCAAGTGCTGCTGCACGGAGACACAGCTTTTTCCTGGCTCTCTTAGGCTCACTAGGAGTTACAGTGAGAAAAGACACTTGCAATGCCACCGTTGATAGAGCTGGACTAAATGCTGAACAGAAAAACAGATGAAAGATGAACTCCAAGATTGAATTTGACCTCTAGCAAGGGTCACATTTTCCCAGTCCTACAAGGAAACAGCTATGGATCTAGCTGGCTTTCAGAACTGCTTGTGGATCTAGGGTGACATGCATCTCCCGTCCCTTTTAAGATGTGTCTATTATCATCTTTTTGGAATGCATCTATTACAATTATGTTCTTCCTGTCTCGCCTTTATATTCAGTGTGTTTAGGGAACATAGACATGGTCTTCTGAGTTTATATTTCCCTAGTTTAAGAAGACCTACAGTGAAGACCCAAGTATCCCCATTCATATCTGCACCCAGACCTCATCATGGATCACAGTTTTCAAACAGGGGGGCATTGTCAATGGATTTGGGGGAGGAGTTCAGTTACTAGAGAACGTAGGCCGATCGTGGATTCCTCCAAGCATCTTAGTGCTTCAAGAATAGTCAGATCACAGTAGTTGGATTCCTTGTCTTCTGGTTTTCTTTCAGTTTGGCCAATGGGAGACGCGCAAGAGATATGGAGGTAGAAGGAGAGCTCTGTCCTGGCTTCAGCATGGTTTTGTAAGGACTGTGTTCTTTCACGACCATTGATTTTGTTGGGTGGACCTCCTGATCTAGAATTTGTTTCCACTTTCCCTGTTATAGCTAAGGGCCATGAATTCCTTCTGGCCATAGTTAGTCTCAGGGTGCCTTAATGTTTCTTTCGGACTCCCGTAAATGGACCAACACTTCCACTTCTGTAAATATATCTATTCTTACAAAATTTTTTCCAGATAAAGATTTTTTTGTTTTGTTTTTTGCCTGGACTTTCACTGATATGTCTAACTTAAATATTACTTTTTATCAGTTACTAGGTCTGGGAGCAAGGATATCTAGCTATTCTGAATTTAATGTCTGAGCATACTTTATATTACATTTATTGAGCATGCATCATACATATCACATCAATAATTTACCCTGTATGTTAATTTTTGTGTCATTTTTAATTATACATTACCTGCTCAGGTACCTGAGACATGGTTGATACTCTCCGTAGGTACTTATTGAATGAGGTACTTATTGAATGAGGTTGTAATCTTAGTGATAAAGGCTTTGACACTGGGACACATCAAGCTACCAGATAAAGATCACAGAGCTAATAAGTGTCACAGCTGGAATGGAGAGTTTGGATGTCTAATTTGAAAACCTTTGCTCTTTCCAGTAAGTGATTTTTGCTTATCTGCTTAACCAACCCTCAAAAGGTTGTGAAAGTCAAAGGAAAAGAAAATGTGAAGGCTTGGAAGGAATTCTGAAATTGGCTTAAATATATTGCACTATTATTATATTTATAAAAGTATTTTAAAACCTCTTTCCTACTCTCCTGCTCCTGAAGTTATATTATTAAATATAAATACATTTTTATCTAAGTGGTAACCAAATGTAAATATGAAGTCTGCTTGCTAGAGAGGAAAAGGGAAAAAAAAGGGAACATTATTTTGAGATGTCTATTCTTTTGTAATATTTTCTTAGCTGTATCCTTCTAAAGGCATGGCTCATTAAGAGATACCTTTTCAAGTTTTAAAATTCCACATGAAAAGGGATGTTTTAGTTCAAAGAGAGCATTTGGACTATGAATCTGAATGTGGTAGGGGAAAAAAAAACTCTCCAAGAGTAAAAGTTTAGAAAGAGCTTGAACTTTGTTCTTCGATTCCCAAGTCACAAGTAAATAGACACAAGTAATGGGAGTCACAAGAAATTGTTTCTGGAAACCAGGGTATGGATTGAGGTTCTGAACCTTGTGATACATTATTGACAGTTTCCGTGATGAAACTTCGGTCTCCTGGGGCGTCTACAAGATTGGCTAGACCCAAAAGGCAGTGAACTCCTTGATGAGGAAATGGTTGAAAGAGCCTCACTGAAGGCACATGGGGCATGGTATCCCTGCCACTTTCCCCTTTCTGTGTGGTTTGTACATCACTTGAGAAAGTTCAGAAATGGTGGCAAAATAGATTTAGCCCTTCAGGCCATGTTCTTGGCTGTGAAATTTCCTTCCTTGCTGGCTGCCCTGATCTACAGTGTTGGAGAGCCAATATTCTATTTACCATTTGTACAGTAGTTGAAACTAAACAAACCCATTGGGAGAAGAAGAAAGCAACTGCAAACAGGAAATTAGTATCAGCAAACATACACAATCAAATCTATGTAATTCTCCCAAGTAGTTGTTCTGAGAAACTGAGGTTTTTGTATGTCAATGATTAGGATGGTTATGACCTTCATTTAAAGCTGGAACATTTGAAGGAATAATCCTGAAGTGTTCCAGAATATGTCTCTAAGGTAGAATAATTTTAAGATACTTGGCCTTAATTATCTTTCATTCATTTTTCCCTTTCTACACTCAATAAATATTTATTCAGCACTTATTAATGTATCAAGACTTATTCCAAACACTGTAGCTTGAAGCAATATTACAGTCCAAGTCTTTGAAGAGCCCGCAGCTTAGTGAGATAAATGAGTGATTATGAATAATCAAGAATAGGAAATGTGTGCAGGGGGAAGTCCAAGGTGCTTTGAAGGAAAACTTCAGCCTTCTGGAGGACCAGAAAAACAAAGTGGAAAACTCCAAGGCCAAGTTTGGAATGATACCTGGGAATAGAAAGATTGGAAAATCAAGCTCAGCACCAGCAAAGGAACTAGGATGAGAGAAGATTGTTTATTCATTGACCAAGAGCTCCTTAAGGCTTAGAGCCTAAGTCAGATGTACACATTTGGCAGGAGAAGTACATCCAGGGGCTCACCATACAAGACACAGTTGTGGTCTATTTCCCTTACCTCATGTCTTCCACATAGGAATCAGAGACTGGGATAATTGCTGCCTTTGAATCTGGCCATTCATTCACTATCTAATTTTAACTGTATAAATCTGTGCTGGGAACCCCCAAACCCTTTGCTTTTCTAGTATTTGTGGGTTTGTTTTTGTTGTTGGTCATCTGAGTTGAACTCAGGGCCTGGGTGCAGTCACTAAACTCTTTTGCTCAAGGCTAGCACTCTACCACTTTGAGCCACATCATCACATCTGGTTTTCTGATGGTTAATTGGAGATAATAGATCTCACAGCTGGGCACTGGTGGCTCATGGCTGTAATCCTATCTACTCAGGAGGCTGAGATCTGAGGATCCCGGTTCAAAGCCAGCTCAGGTAGGAAAGTCCATGAAACTCTTATCTCTAATAAACCACCAGAAAACCATACATGGCACTGTAGCTCAAGCGGTAGAACACTAGCCTTGAGCTGAAGAGCTGAGGGACAGCACCCAGGCTCAGAGTTCAAGCTCCAGAACCAACAATAAAAGAAAGAAAGAAAGAAAGAAAGAAAGAAAGAAAGAAAGAAAGAAAGAAAGAAAGAAAGAAAGAAAGAAAGAAAGAAAGAAAGAAAGAAAGAAGAAAGAAAGAAAGAAAGAAAGAAAGAAAGAAAGAAAGAAAGAAAGAAAGAAAGAAAGAAACAGTTTGACAGACTTTCCTGCCTGGGCTGGCTTTGAACCACAACCCTCAGATCTCAGCCTTCTGAGTAGCTAGGATGACAGGCACCAGCATCTGGCTATAGTGGTGCTTCTTGAAACCTGTATTTTCCATTTACATTACTCCTTATCATAATGAGTATGAGTAATGAATACTTGCTTGTACAAATGAAGTCTAACTGCCCTCTACTTGATGTCTGATCTTCCATTTCATCTGCTAGTGGAGAACCATTATTGCTAAACACAATCCTTACTCACCCCATCATCATCATCATCATCATCATTATCATGTAAATTCTTTAAGATTTTGTCACTGGACTAAATGAGATTGAGATGGCTTTGTAGCTCTAGTACTTGATACTGTCATTAAAAATTTTACTCTTAAGTAATTGTACAAAGAGGTTGCAATTCTATAATTCAGGTATGAGTACCCTTCCTGTCATTTTCCCCCATTAAACTTTTCCCATCCCAACCCTCAAGTTACATAGTTCGATGGTTATGTAATGTCTATTGAATATAAAGGCTATGTTTTCTTGCCTTTCATCCCTCCATTCAAGTGCCTCTTTTCCCTCCTCTTCAAAACATGATTCTTTTTCTTGGTATTTGTGTGTCTATGTGTGTGTCTGTGTGTGTGTGTGTGTGTGTGTCTGTGTGTGCCAGCCCTAGGGCTTGAAGTCAGGGCCTGGGCACTGTCCCTGAACATCTTTTGCTCAAGGCTAGCTCTCTACCACTTAGGCCACAGTTCTACTTCTGACTTTCTTTATTCCTTTGGAATTTATTGGAGATAGGAGTCTCATGAGCTGGATTCTGGTCCACCTCTAGTCCTAGCTAGTGAGGCTGAGATCTGAGGATCATGGTTCTAACAGCCCAAGCAGGAAAGTCCATGAGACTCTTTTCTCCAGTTAATCACACAAAAAGACAGAAGTGGCTCTGTGGCCACTTCTTGAGTGGTAGCCTCAAGCAAAAAGAGCTCAAGAACAGCACCCAGGCCCAGAGTTCAGGCCCCAAGACTGGCAATAATAATAATAATAACTAAATAGAGAGTCATATGGACTTTCTTGCCTGGGCTGGCTATGAACCATGATCTTTAGAACTCTGAGTGGTTAGGATCATAGGCATAAACCTTGATTCCAGGCCCAGGTATTCATTTTGATAGAATTCATTAGTTTTTTTGGAGCAGTTGGATTCCTCTCCTTACTCTACCATTCCTTTCCTATTGATTCTCTCATGTTGGAATTTAGCTGAGTGGGAATGGTCTTTGCTGAGATCACTCAAGTTACTATTTATTGATTGCAAAATTCAGTTCCTTGAGATTGGATGAATAATTTCTCATTTGTGATGACTTTCTGTTTTTCTGTACAGCAGAGCTCTGCTCATCTTATTAAGGTCCCTTTTCGTAACTCAAAGTTGACTCATTGGTGAGCAAATCACAGAAGTGATCTTTCATCATTTTCAGAGGCCTCACTCGCATCTTGGGGAACTGCCTATGTTTATAGCTAAGCCAGCCAGGGTGGTAGAGGAAATGGATTTTTTATAGAGATAATTAAACACTCTGGCTGGAAGTGACACAAGTACTTTTGCTCAAGGCTGACTGGCCAAAAATTGATATGTGACTCATCCAATCCAATCCTAGAAGTCCCTAGGAATGGAACTACTGGAATACTTGACAGCCACTTCTAAAGAATGTTGTAAGAGATAAAGATTTTGCCTCTCATTTCTGGAACTAGAGTACTTAATGATGGAAATGCTAAATGTGGATATCAAGAAAGCCTTTCCAAGGACCCTTTTGCTTCTTTTCTCTACCACTCAAAAAAGTATCAACTCACTCAACTCTGTTTTGAAGGCCATTTCATATTTATTGTTGGCTTGATAAAAGCATTGTTACTGAAATAAAACCCATTATTAAAAAAGTCAAATACTATAAAAACATTTCAATGCTATTTTAAGTAATGATCATGCTATCTTTCTAATCTAAGCATGTTTATTACATATATATTGCATGTAATGTATAATGTTCATTATATATGTAATGTATGCTATAGAGGTATATATGTATTTTTTCAATATTTTGAGGTCTTTAAGGGACAGCAGCCTCTTTGCTCATAGGGGTAGCATTCATTCTGCAAGACTCCAATAGAGCTCTTTAAATAAGGTTAAGAGTTATATTGTATGAGCTAACCATTCAGAGTGACCATTTTATTATCCTTGTAAGGAAATACTCATGAAGAAGCAAATTCAGAACGTTTCCTACCTGTACCAAATCTAAATCTTGTTGTCACTGTGATGCAGATAAACCTCAGAGTGGTAATGCGCAAATGGTTCATTCAAGCAGTCTGGGCATTGAAATAAGGCATTTGAGGGGGACAATGTGCACACTGCAGCTCTATCAGTCTTTCCTCCAACTGCTGGTTTAAAATAGGACATTTCTGCCTCCACTGTGTCTCAAGAATTCACATCAGGAACCCCATGTGGATTCTTCTTGTCTAGTTTGACAATTTATCAGGGATGATCAAATGAATGGACTTTAGTGCCTGATAGAAACAGGAAAAGTGGGCATCGATGTAGAAAAGATAATCTCTTCAGGTACTAATAGTAATGAGACCCAGTCTGTCATCAGGACAGTATAGCTCCCCAAAAGGATGCATACAAATGCTCGGAGGTTGTTGACACAATGTGCCTGTCCCCTGCTACTCCCTTGTTAAAGAGACTGCAGAGGCTCGGCCATGCCCTTCCTTCTAGATGACCTTCGAGTCCTGTCTTCAAGATCTAATTTAGTTCTAGAGCATTCAAATCTTAAGTCCCTATATCCCAAGACAGATTCAGGCCAGCATGAAGCAGGGCATCTGTGTATATTACAAATTCAGATTTGTGAAAGCTACACTTAAAAAGCCTGGAGCCAGGCACCAGTGGCTCACACCTATAATCCTAGCTACTCAGGAGGTTGAGATCTGAGGATCACAGTTCAAAGCCAGCCTGGGCAGGAAAGGCCGTGAGACTCTTATTTCCAATACTCAGAAAACCAGAAGTGGCACTGTGGCTCAAATGGTAGAGTGCTTGCCTTGAGCTGAAGAGCTGAGGGACAGCAGCCAGGCCCAGAGTTCAAGGCCCCTCCCACCAAAAAAAAAAAAAAAAAAAAAACCTGGGGTGTTCACCCAACAGTACTACAAGCAAGACCAAATCCCACATTGTCAGTCTAGAGCTTTGGATCTGGTAGATGTGGACAGATGAGTACAGGACATAAGAACAAGAGTAAGCTAGCTCTGCCAACGGGTGTGCGCTATTCTCTGGACCAATGTCCCCGTGGAGGATCCCACGGGAACAAGGGCTGCTCCGATGTTTTTCTTGCCCATTGAATGCGCTACAGAAGCAGTTTTCCCTGATTGCTAACCATGCTGTGGGCTGGGCTTCTTCTCTACTTGCACCTGAAGTTAGAAGCAGCCTGTGCACTCATGGAGAATTTCTGTGTGGTTCTCTCCTCGCTTGCAATTTAATAAATGCTACTTTGTGACGAAGTTCCTGTCCATTTGATTATGTTATGAATTCAGCCTCTTGGAGTTAAGGGAGAAAGAAAACCAGCCTTCATGTAGGTTGAAAAATTAGAAAAAATGTCACCAGATTATAAAAATTAGATCTTAGTTTACATGTTTGTGTTAAAATATGTGAGCGCTTTTATAATGAAGGCTTTTATGGGCTCAAAAATATAAAGTATAACAACTTGCATGAACGACTTAAAAGTTAGCCCCCAACATCCTCCATTCTGAGGAATCTCATTCTGACATAGCGAGTAACTTAATGACTCTTGTGGAATGGGCGCAGCTTTGAGCAGCTCATGCCCAGGACTAAACGAAGGGATTCTACTTCCCCTTCCACCCTCTTTCCCCAACCTTGTTACTCCTATCATGAATGATGAGCCTTTGGCTCATGTGTGTGGCTCTAATGATGGTGGCTCCCATACTAACTTGCTTTCAGTGGGGGTTGGTGGGACAGGAAAGCTGGGAGAGTGGGGAATTGACTCGTAAGCTGAGTTTGTACTTTAACATGATTCTATCAGCAGAATGCAAACCCAACGATGAGACCAGCCTGATCCTTGTCTTGGGGAAGTGTCCCCTCCTTACCCCACCCCAGAAATTCTCTAATGATTAGCCTACGAAACAAACATAATATTTTGCCATCTGAGAGAAGGTATATAAGGTGAATAAATTCTTGAAATCTCTCTTAGTTCTAAGGTCTGAATGAGAGGAAAAGTTATCATCTAATGGCATCGAGGTCTTTCCAAGCAGAGACCCCTGTTCAGCAACATCAGCAGCACCTATGAATTTACTGAAAATACACACCTCCTGGCCTCTCCCAAGATTCATCGAATCATAAACTCTGAGGGTCCAACTGTGTTTTAATAAGTCCTCTGGAGATTCTGATTCATGCCCCAGTTTGAGAAGCTCTAGTGTAGAGCAAAGAGCGATACCTCTTCTTGACTAATAGCTGAGTCGTTAAAACACTCAAACCCTAGTTGGTTTCGGTCCACAAAAATATTGGATAATTTGACCTCTTTCAAAATGTTGTCATGTGTTGGAACTGATGTCAGAGCACCTAAGACTCAGTAGGTGCTTAGTAAATGCTAGCTGAAATGGAAGGACCAGAAAGATTGCAAAGCAGAATGAAGAAGGAAAAGGATGACTTCAGTCTCCATTTTTCCTTATATAATATCCTCAGGGTTATATAATGTGCAATTTGCATGCAAAGCACCTACCCTGGGGCATCATAGAAGCCTTGAAAAATCCAATATTATGCAGACAGCCAGCGATTCTGGCTGCTAAACCAGGCTTAAAAACTAATTTTCTCTCTTTAAGGAAGTGACATTTGCACACATAACACAGCAGCAATAAATTTAGGCTTTCTTACCACCCCCTGCTGTGCATGAGCTTATTATTATTTTTATCAATAGCAGAGCTATTTCTTTTTGAGCATTGGACATGTTTTTGAATCTCCCTTTCATCTACACTATAGTTATCAGCAAACTGCTTATTAGAAAAAAAATTAACAAAACACCTAAAACCATTTTTTGATGGCAAAAATGTGATTTGAGCATTTAATTAAGCTCTAAAATTACACTTTCCATTAATAATTGGGAATACATTCCATGACAATTAAGACAGGATTAACAGCAAAGGCTTGACAATCCGAACTTAAATGTAGCCTGCATTTTGAAGCTGTTTTTAATTCTCAGGGTATTCAAGGGAAAGCACTCAGGGGAAATAAGGCAGTACTTCTTTTCCTTCTCACAGGTGGGTCATTGCTGGTCTCCACCGGCAGCCTAGGGGACAGACTTCTGAATGTTGGGTATGAGGTCCGTGGGGTCAAGAGTTCCGACCTTTGTTTATGTGGGATGGAAACTGGTCAAGTGGTTTCAATAGCATCTCTTGCTTTAACCGTGTCCCTTCCTTTTGGATTTTTTTTTGTCTTTAAGTAGTTGCACGAAGGAGTTGCCACTCACATAAGCAGTTTATGAATACAGTGCAGGTGGATCACTGTCACCCCTTTCCACACGCTCATCTACCCCTCCCAAACCACCACGCCCTTGTTCATCTTAACTTTGGGCTATGGATGTATTTAGCCTTTTAGCAAAGCAGTTTATGTGTGCAATGCGCCTTGATCTGGGTCTCCACTTCATCATCTTCACCTTCCCTTGTAGTTCTCAGTGCTGTGGTATAGAATGCATTTTCACCTGCATTCTCCACACCTACCCCTTCATTCTTTTTTCCCTTCTCTCCCCTTGGTGCCACACTCCCCTCTTGCAAGTACCTGGTTACAAATGAATTACCTTGAAGTGTAATAGATTCTATGGAGATCACTAATAGTAGAATTCTTTAAAAAGATGATGTATCATCTTTCTAAGCCAGCCCACGAACTGCATCCTGTTTCTCCTCCCCAAGACTCCGAGGGGTGGGCCAGAGAGCTGCCCTCTAAGTCTCCGTGGATCATAGTGTGGACTAGAAAATTCTTGGCTCTCTCATGACATATTTACAGAGATCTTTTTAGAGATTCATATGAAAATGTGAGTGTGACCCATAGAACGTGACTCTTTGGGACATGGATGTGGAGATCAGAGTTTCCCTTTTCTTTACAGTCCACGTCCAGAAAAGCAATGAAAAAAAAATGTGACAGGTGCCATTCCTCATCCTCTAAGTCAAAGACATGAGTCTGACTTGAAGAAGGGACAAAAAGTAAGGACCAAGAGGCCAACTACATAATTAAAGGAAGAAAGGACAAAGAGTCAGGAGAGGAAACCAAAGTCATTCTTCCAGTCTAGAAATAGTGGCTGAGTGCCTAATAGCTAACCAGGCACTGTTACCCATAAAGTTGAAAAGAAACTCATTTTTAGTTGCCTGCATTGATGATGGTACAAACCAGCTAAAATAAGGACAGTGTCCTAAGTTCTTGCAATTTCCTAAAATCTTTCCAAGTGTTGGTTCATTTGATCTTCTGGGAGTTGAGCAAGATAGGTTGAGTCAGCTAAGTTTTTGGAATAATGAAATTGAGATACTTCATGTTACAGAACCGTTGATTCAAGAGTTAACTTTGGTACTCATATTTCAATTCAAAAAGTACAATAATTAATCCTCTTGGGATCTTGGAGTGCCTCCAAATGTCTAAAACGTTTCTTGGGTATACCCCAGATGTCCGAGGGGGGTTTTGTCATACTTTCTCACTCATTTCAGGGAGCACAGAAGCCCTGTCTCAATGTCACTCGCTCTTCACATGTGGTAGTCAGACAGAGCAATAAATACAAACCAAGACTCATCGTCTCATTTAAAATATTCATGAAGGACCAACTCAATGACATGTACTCTGGTGCCCTGCTTAGGCACTTTTAGTGTAGAGATATAATATGAATAATGTAAGGCAGAGTCTACCCCATAGTACCTCTGAGGTCAGAAAATGATCATCAGTTTGGCAAGACTGGGAAAGAATATACCATGTTCATGGATGCACAGGTATGTAAGTCAGAGTCAACCTGAGAGAGAAGGGGAGGTTAGGACAGATCATGGCAATAAGTTTCTTTTTAGAAAAAAATAAAAAAACAAGCAAAGAAGAATTAGGTGATGCTTGGCCTGCTGCTGATGGTACATGACATGAAGCAATCGAACAGAGTATCATTCAAATTGTGAGCCGCTGAATTCCGGAGAAGTCTAGATGAGTAATGAAATCCCCTTGTCTCTAAGAAGCTCATAGGCTCTTTGGGAATCCACAAATCAGCAAATACTTGCAGAATGTGGCTTTGGGTTTACATAATTTAAACAAGTGCTTTCTTAGGAGCTCAGCCTGCATGTGGGGCAGCTTCTGGGACTGGGTAGATTTGTTTGTTGCTGGCCCTGCTGGGTCTATTAAACCGAAGTTGCAAACTCGCGCTTCTGAAATGTGACTGCGCTCCCATTCTTGGCTGCACTGCAGTTTCTGGAGGACGGCTGGCAGCCCTGCTATTCTTGGCTGTGGGGACTCTCCTACACGAAATCCTCAGAGGAATGTAATGTTCTAGCACAGTGTCAATGAAGGCAAGAAAGCATTTAACAGCACCCAAGACTCAAATGATCTTGTCTTTTGTGTATAAGCAGAGCACTGGGAGAGGAGAAAGACAGGAGGGAGTCAACACCTCCACTCTATCCCAGATACCTGAAAGAAAAAAAAATGTGGTAATAGTGATCATTTGAAAATGATAGATAGAAAAATGCTTCTTTTTTTTGGTAGCCCCCTGGAAATCTCTGGCTGTGCCTTGTCAGAATGGAGCATCTTTTTTGATGGTCTCTGTCTCAGAACTTCTTTGCATCTATTTCTCTGATTCTACTTTTTTTCTGTCCTTTTCTAGCTCTACATTCTCTTCTACTTTTCTCTTCCCTCCTTCTGCTTCTCTCTGAGTGTACCTTCTCTGTTCTCCCCCAGATTCTGTTTCTTTCTTGTCTCTAGTTCCACCCTGTCTGCTTCTATCTCTGTCTCTCTTTGACTCCCTATGACTCTCTCTGCCTTTCTCTCTCTCTGACTTTTTGTTCTATGCTTCCTTTTCTCTCTTCCTTCTCTATTTCATCCTTTTCCCACCTATTCTCCTGTTAGCTGCCACAGAATTTCTCAGAAAGGCTGAAGAGTGTTCACCGAGGTTCTAGGAGCTGGAGAAGCAATACTGTTTAATGAACATTTATAGTTCAGGATAATGGATGTGACATGTGATTTCTTTACAGCCTTGCTACTCTAGCCGCTGTCTCTGTCTCTGTCTCTCTCTGTCTCTGTCTGTCTGTCTCTCTCTCTTGTTGGTGGTGGGGTCTGAACTCTGGGCCTGGGCACTGTCCCTCAGCTCTTCAGCTCAAGGGTAGCGCTCTACCACTTGAGCCACAGTGCCACTTCTGGCTTTTTCTGCTTATGTGGTGCTGAGGAATTGAACCCAGGGCCTCATGAATGCAAGGTGAGCACTCTACCACGGAGCCACCTGCCCAGCCCTCTGGTCTCTTTAACATCTTGGTCACATTATATCTCTGCCATTATGCCCAGAGCCTAAGAGCAGCGGAAATGAAAGATACCTTAGAGTACATAAAGTGCTGTCTTCGCCCCTCACATAGAGAAACCGAGGAACAGAGAAGTGGCATTTTTTGTGAGCACAAGGTAGTTTATCTCAGAGCAAGATTGGAATGAAGTGGTTTTTTTTTCCTAAGTGAGAGTTCAAAGAATTATTTGATTCATCAAGGTATCTTTAACCTTCTAAACAAATATTTGGTGGGGCTTGTTACCTTCAGTGGATAATATCCATGATGCCCATTGGGAGGTATACAACCCATGCAAAGAAGTTATATGTTCCAGGGTCCATGTGCTGGGGGAATGCTGTCTTTTGGATCTGAAACTTCCCTCAGGGCTCAGTGTCTTCTCCGTCCTTCACATCCTGGATATCGTACAGTGCGTATGGTTCTATCATGTACTCTCCGCCATGAGGTATTGCCTTTCACATATTCAAAAACAAAGAGGCCAAGAAACCATGGACTAAGGCCTCTACAACTATCAGCCACAAGAGAGCTTTCCTGTTTTTGAGCTGATAAACCTAAATATCTTGTTTCAATAATGTAGAGCTGATGAACATAAGCACATACAAATAAGGAACGGGGGAATGAAAATCATACCTTCAGTGTAGCTACTGGCAAATAAGGTTCAGAACTTGGATCAAAACACCCTGGATTCATAAACTACTTTGTTCAATGGCAACTCTTTCATACAACTACTTAAAGATAATAATAAAGAATTTTAAAAAGAGGTTTTGAATATTCTCTGCCTAAAGTCTAGACTTTAGGAGCAGGTACCACTTCTCCTAAACTTGTTTAAGTTTAGTTTCACTGAGCAGACACAGGCATGTGGACTCGTCATCTCATACCAGATTGGGGAAGAAAGAAAATGAGAAGATGATCCCCAAGGAAGAAAGAAAATGAGAGAATGAATCCCAACAAGAAGGAAAGGGCCAGTGACCATTACACCCTCCCTTTGACCTGCAGGAGGGAAAACCCCCCCAGGAGTCTCTGAGACCCAGGAGATTGGCACAGTGAAGCCGGGACCCGTTCCTGATGATTCTGGTTTTTCGGCTCTCTTAAGCTCTGTCTTAACGATGAAGCCCGTGTTTCACAGAAGTGAGGTTCCCAGCCTCGTAGGAGAGGAACAGCACATGGCGAACCTGCATGATTCTCAGGAAGGCTGGGACGAAAAAATGCTGAAGCATTCCAATAGTCTGTAGCCGAGGGAGCTTTTAGAAGATGCTATAACTGGGGCTGGGGATTTAGCTTGGTAGAAGAACACCCAGCAGGCATCACCAGCCCCAAAGGAGATTTGCATCCTACGAGGAAGTTCAGATGAGCCTTCCCTTTTGGGAAGGAGGCAGCACTGTGGAGGTGGCTGGTACGCTAGCACCCTCCTCCCAAGAGCAGTAATGCCACAGTAAGCCAAGGAAGAGAGGACTGATATCTGTAGAAATAGCAGGGCTGGGACTGAAGAAGGTGGATGAGATGCTGCCAAGCACAATGAAAGGACCTGGCTCTTGCATGACCTGTGAGATGCCACTTTCTTAATATTGCATTTAAGGAACTTCTCTCTCAACATATCCCAGCCCCACGCCAGAGACTTGAGCTTCAGCTGCTTAGCAGGAGGACTTTTGATTTGCTCTCATAAATCCCATAAGGTGCAGTATCTTGCAGCTTTTGTTCAGGAGAATTCTAAGGCTGACTTTCCAGCTGAACAAATGCACACAACAGAAAGAAATCTTCCCCAGGACAGGTGGTCTCTGGCCTAGGCAATTTCACAACCAGGAGCTCCAGGCTCTTCATCTGTAGTAGCCTTTAGGTTCATTGGGAAAGTTTCCATTCATCTGTGAGAGTTGTTATACTGCTTAAACATTGCCCATTCTCGTGGGATTTTCCCAATTCTGTGGTGAGGGAATTGAAGATGAAAGGTGATCCACTCCATCTTATGGAGCCAAGACTGAACTACCAACAAATGGGGTTCCTAATAGACCAGCCAGTGCCACAGTGGGTTCTTTTCAAATATAACTGAGTATTTTTGTGTTACTGTGGTTTTATTCTGATGGCTGTGAATACAGACACAGAAGGAGTCTGGTGTGTGTGTGTGTGTGTGTACGCGCGCACGCGTGCGTGTGCATGCACATGCACGTGTATGCAATTGCACACATCCCTGCCTGAGCTTGGCATATGGGTGAGGGGGTGAAGGTGCTTTGATTTAATTATACGCTGCATTCAAGCAGACAGAGGAAAACAGAAATTAACTCCTATTATTTCACTAATTCTACCCTTTCATATGAATTTTACCATGACATCTTTGAATATTTATCCTTTACCTACAGTAACCATAATTGCAGGGGCTGCTGTTCTGATTGTCCTGTTTACAGCACCATTCACAATATGTTCCTTTGCCAAGAACTGCTGTCTCAGGAAACAGCAGCAATTCTCAGGGCTAGCACTGTTGTGAAATATCCATTCCACAAAGGTGCCTTCAGATCCTCAAGAGTGAAAGAGGTAAGTAGAAAGTTACTTTGCCTCCTGGATATCTGAGGATGTGTAGCTAGAGTGTTGATGTCATAGCTGCTGAACAGTCACAGTGCTTGTTTATGAACGTGTGCTCTGTGCCTTGCACCCTGCCTTGCCTCCCCGGCCATCTCAAAGCCACATCCGGGGTTTCTTGGCATCTTGAAGGCCTCCCAGCGATTCTAGTTGGAGAAGGAGGTAGATTTTTCCCCCTTCTCCTCACCTGGCCTGTCTCTCTCATTAGAGCCAGCCTATGAGGTAAGGACATAAAAAATGACATCTAATCCATCCGTATAATACCATCTCTTCATACAAGCAGAGAAGCTGAGTGTGTGTGTGTGTGTGTGTGTGTGTGTGTGTGTGTGTGTGTGTGTACCTGCAGCCATGCATTTCTCTTCTCACGTATTGGTGTTGAACCAATAATCTAAGAGCTTTTGGACTACGAAACTTTCCCATCCCTGTGCAACTTGGGTGACTAAACTATGACATGACACTCCAAGCTAGATATTTGGTTAGAAGGCCAACAGAGCCTGGGTTATGACTTCATTCAGAGGCACTGGGATCCATTGCCAGCTTTCTAGAGCATTCTGAGGTGTGGCTCAGGAGATTCACCGAAGGAAGCAAGGCAGCCTATGACTTCTCACATGGAAACTAACTTTGTGAATGTAGCACTGTCTTCAATCACATGGCCAGATGCTGCTCCTCTACCTGCTCAGGTGGATCTCTCTGTGAACCCACTAGACACTAGGGACTGGAGTAAACACTGCGGCTCCCTGATGGAAACAAACTCTTTCTTAGTCCTGTGGCTGACATAGGTTGGCCCCCTGCCTATCTGGTTGACCATCAGGCCTTCCTGTACCCCAGCACCAGAGCATTCACCTCAGGGAACTTGGACTTCTTACTCCCTGAGTATGATGTTGCATCTCTATTTCCTTGATTTCTGGGGTTGACTGTCAAACCTAAACATGGCCTATTTAAAGTTTGATAGCTCATTAATCATTTGTAAGTGAGACTTCCTAGTTCATCCATTTCTTCTATATGGATGCTAAAAAGATGAAAAGTAGAAAAGGGTTGAAGACAAGGGAAGAGCAAATGCAAAGGCCCTGAAATGGGAGCAGAAAGCGTGCATGCGGAGGAAGAATGAGGACGCGGGAAAGTGAAAGAAGACAGGAGTGCAGGGAGTTGTGAGGACTAGCTAGGAAGAGTGACATGACCACGTAAGGACACTGCATCTCTTTATAAGTGCTGTGAAAGCCTTTGGAGACGCTTCGGAGGAGATACTATGATGTACGTGTGTACATATGCATTTATGTACGTATGTATTTTATTTATTTTCAAATTGAATACAATAACTGTGTTTGCTCCCCCTTTCTTCCCTCCATTCATGTGGCTTTATGATGTAAAACCACCTTGCTGGTTGCTGAGTGGAATTCAATGGAGAACGCTGGGAGACAGTTGTAATTCTCAGCTCCTATTTGGAGTCTCAGAATTGGTGTGCTTCCATTCATTTCACAAAATGGATTATTTTCAACAATCTGTTTACAAGGCACGTTTTGGAAACTGGAGGCCTTTTGGTTGTATTCTTGCAGACTGGAAATTACGTTGTTTTATTACAAATTTTTTCCTAGAGTAGGGCATAATTTTCTTTTATTATAAAACCAATATTAAAGAAACTAAAAATAAGAGTGAAGGAAGAAAACAATACACCACTTATCTCAGAAAATTAAAAAAATATTTTAACAAGATTTCTTATAGTCCTTGACCATGAAGAGGAAGAGTTGGGGTAAAGTTACAGTGGTGACAGGTAAATGATATATTGAAATTTGATTTGTTCATAGAAACGATACCTTGATTATTCACATTTCATCTGAGTGTTTAGCTAACTGTCATAGACTCAGCCATAAATATTAAAGTATCAGCTTTCTTTCCAGTCCTCCCTGTGTTTTCAATAATGTGATAGAATAAATCCTTCATGATTATTCTGTTAAATTTCCACATCTTTTGCCAATGGAACAATCCACTTTAAAAAAAAATCTCTGTTGAGCCTGCCACTGGTGTTGTAATCCTAGCTACTCAATAGGCTGAGCTCTGAGAATCAAAGTTTGAAGCCAGCCTGGGCAGAACAGTCCATGAGACTTTTATCCTTAATAAACTACTCAGAAAAAGCTGTAAGTGGAGCTGTGACTCAAGTGGTAGAGAACTAGCCTTGAGCAAAAAGAAGCTCAAGGATAGTGCCCAGGTTCTAAGTTCAAGACCCAGGATCAGCGTTCACACACAAAAGTCTTTTGAAAGTTTAGGCTGCTTATAATTTGAAAAATCGTAGTTAAGTACTGTTTAAAATTTATTATATTTATATTTTGTTTTAGATAAACCTTGCCTTTAAAACTAGATTCTAGGGAGTTGGGGGAGGGAAGGGATAGTGGGAGAATAACAAAGGAGGGGGTAACAATGCTCGACAAGAAATGTGCTCATTACCTTACTCATGTAACTGTGTATTTACATCGTATATTTAATGTATTGTATAGATGCATAAATCATAGATGTAATGTATCATATAGATAGATATAAATAGAAGTTTATGTGCCCCTGGTAACTGAAAGACCACCCTAAGTCCCTAGGAAAGGTGGAAATTTCTGTCAACAGGATTAATGTCCAAAGGTAAGATTTGATGCAAAAGATTACATGTTTTCAAATCTTGATATGACCTTCAACCTATATATTTTTTAAAGACTGAAAATACTTTCCCTGGTTTCAGAAAAGTATAAGTAGAACAGTTTCTTGACTATACTAAGAGCAATGTGCATTATTATTTTAATGAATTTTTTTAATAGACTGTACGGATAGCATCTCACTTTCAATTTACTTGTCCGCATTAGTTCTGAATGCAGAGAAACAAAACCTAGAGGCTATATACTTATTTATTTATTTTCAAATTGAAAATAAAGTAGAGGAGATTTATTGTGAGAATTACTTCATAAGAGCATGAAGAGGCTGGGAATGTGACTTACTGGTAGAGTGCTTGCCTATCATACAAGAAGCCCTTGGTTTGATTCCTCAGCACCACATAAACAGAAAAAGCCAGAAGTGGAGCTGTGGCTCAAGTGGTAGAGTGCTAGCCTTGGGCAAAAAGAAGCTCAGGGACAGTGTCCAGGCCCTGAGTTCAAGCTCCAGAACTGGCAAAAAAAAAAAAGAGTGTGAAGACCAAAAAGTTCTCTTGTTGTCTAGAGACAAAAGACAGAAATGGAACAACAATTCAGTTGAAATCTAAAGGTTCACAATCAGGATATCTGACATCTAAGAACAAAGGAAGATGAAAGATGGATGTCTCAGCTCAAGAAAAGAGATAACAATGATTTTAACCCTCCTCCATCCTTGTGTTCTATCTGAAGTCTCCAGGCTGGGTCAATGCCTGCTGACATTGGCAGAGAAAATCTGTGTTACTCAGTTTGCTGATTCAAATGCCAATCTTTTTGGGAACACTTCAATAGGCACACCCAGATATAAAGTTGTAATAGTCATTTGGGTATCCAGTAATCTATCAAGTAAACACAATTACTCATGATATTATCTTCGAATTAGAGAGAACTTTACCATTTCCATGAAAATCTACCAAGCTGCAGTTTTGGTTTTAATTTTATACTTTATTCTTGATTTGGTGTTGTTCTGGTCCTGTGGCTTGAACTCTGCCACTTGAGCCACAGCTCTGCTTCTAGTTTTATTGGTGGTTCATTGCAAATAAGAGTCTCACAAACTTTCCTGCCCAGGTTGGATTTGAACCATTATTCTCAGATACCAGCTTCCTGAATGGCGAGGATTAAAAGCATGAACCACTGGTGTCTGGCTTTGTTGTAAAATTGTTGAACAATTTTAGTTGTATGAAAGAGGTCTCATTATGACATTTCCAATAATAGCATACCCCAAGCAAATTCACTCTGTTCTTTACTCTCCCTCTTCTTTCCTTTTACATTTTCAACAGGTTTTATTTTCATACAGGCAAATAATATATTTGACCATATTTAAGCTCACTCAACCTTTTTGCTGGGCCCATTGTTTCTACTGGTACCCATGACTCAGCAGAGCCTGTTAGTTTCCTGCTATTCATTTCTTCACTTTTCAAAGCGTGTATTAATTTTACAAAGGAACTTCACCATGATAATTCATGGCGTATCTATTATAATTCACTCAGCTCAATCTCCTCTGTTGTTTTCTCTTCCTCTGTCTCTCTTACACTCTTATTATTCAACAGCTTTCAATTACTTTACCTATTCTAACATCATATAGTGACACAATGTATTTTGTTATTAGTCATCCTCTATCATTGTCTTGAAGCTGTTTATTTTTCATAGAAATATATGAACATTAGATCTACCCAGAAGTCATGGGTTTAGTGTAAGTGCTGATAATCTTCACTCTACCTCTCTGATGAAGATGCTATTGTTAGATCTATTTGATGAGCAAGGGAAATGAGTCTGAGAGAAAGTGAATAATTTGCAAAGGTTTGGGAAAGAGGGAAGGTGGATTCAAGTTTGGAATGAGGGCTGTGTTTGAGATTGCTATCTGTCAGCTGCCTCCTTCCCTGCACACACTGAATATGCATTACCTGTTTATTTATTACAAAGTTGATGCTTTCTTACTAATTTGAATTTATGGTGGTTATGCTGTAGGTATGTATTTATTTCCTTGGCATATTTAATGCCGATATTTTTCCCAAGGACTTTTAAAAGATCCATTTAGCAGAAAATATTAAAGCTAAGGGACTCATAAGTTGAGCCAATTGCAGGTCTAATTTTATTAGCTTACTAGGTATGCGGTAGCAAGGAGCAGAAGGAGACAGTTTCATAATGTTTACTTGTAAAACTTCCTTGGATTTTTGAAACGTGAATGAAATTGAGGAAAATCTCATAATAACTCCATGAGCTAAGTGATCCCTGTGAATGCTGGAGGCCCCAGAGCCTCCCAAACATTCCACATGTCATTTCGTTCTTGCCTTAAGGTGAGTCTCATAAGCAGTGTTTGTACAGATGAGGAAAAGGAGCACAAAAGATGAAAAATCACGTTTTTAACATCAGAGATTTCAAGTACCAGACAGGGATTTAAGTTATGTCTGGAGGAGTCCAGAGCACACAGTTCATCTACACTCGCCTCTCAAAAGGTGTCTTCAGAAGTGCTTGTTCCAGGCAAATGATAGGTTCAAGAGGACCTGTGGAGGGGCAGCGTGGAGCAAGAGGAAGGTTTCTTCAAGCTGACAAGTTAGACTTTCTGCCATGGTGGGTGCGAGGTCGTGAGAGGAAGGGAATTTGAGGAGGACAGATTCATCATCTTTCCTTCTTCTCTTTTCTTCCTTTTACCACTTCTACCCTCCCTACCTTCTTCCTTTCCTTCTTTGCTCTTTCATTTCTGTCTCCTTACAGACCCCTTCCCTTCCTCTCTGTCTGTCTCTGTCTCTGTCTCTCTGTCTCTCTTTCTCTGTCACTTTTGAGGCTTAAACTCAGGGCCTGGGCACTGTCCTTGAGCTCTTTCTTTTACTCAAGGCTAGCACTCTTGCCACATTGAGTTACAGCACCACTCCTGGTTTTCTGGTGGTTAATTGGAGATAATTGTCATGGACGTTCCTGCTCAGGCTGGCTTTGAACTGTGATCCTCAGATCTCAACCTCCTGAGTAGCTAGGATCCTGAGTAGCTAATGGATGTATTGTTGTAGGCACTGAAGAAAGATAAATGGCAAGTCTTTGCCACTAAGAAACCACAGAAAGATAGGTTAATTAGTGCCTGTAAAATAGGGGGATACACGCTGATCATCAACATCCACAAGAATGCAGAGCTTTTCAGTCAATGAGTAATTTGAGGAGAGGTAAAGAACCTAAATATTTGGAGAGTGACCCATCAGAATCTGAGGGGGAAAGAAATGGCCAAGATGCCTTCTGGAGGAGAGATTCAGTTTAGGCTGGTTATTATAAAAAGTATAACTAGAATGTGCATGTCGATTACTTGAAAAGTTGAACAGGGGTGGTATTCAAAGTCAAGGGGATCTTAAATGCAAACAATTCAAAGTGGGAAGAAGTGGTGAATGTCGAAAGACATGGAAGTACTTTTGTTTTTTGGCAGGTCAGGATACTGAACTCAGGCTCCTGTGCTTACAAGGCCGTTGCTCCACTAGTCCAGCTACACCACCTCGTTATGCATTAGTTAGTTTTCACATAGTGTTGCACACTTTCTGTCTGGGAATCTGGGCCAGGATATTCCTAATCTGGGCTTCCAGATTAGTTGGGAATACAGGTACAGGCAGTCACAGCTGGTCTCTCACGACGTGGTTTTGAAAGGATGCTATGACCGTGAGAGGTAGATGTGGCTAGGAATATTGCAAAGTGTAGGTAAAACTTAGCTAAGTTATGCCAGTGGAGAAATTTTAGGCACAGGTTATTACTTTTTAGCTTGCTTATTTCACCATGCCTGAGAATCACTTCTGCCCTCCACAGTGTGAAAGGTCACGTCAGCTGGGCTCCACACCAGTAGAATCAGTAACTTATGGCCATGTCTAGGGTGCAAATTGGTTTGGCAAGAGAAAAAAGGCCTCCAGGATCTTGCACTAAACAAGGCTGGAATGGAAAGAGTTGATTTACTTCTCTAAGTTCCAGGAAGTCTGGGAGTGAAACTCCCCCAGGTAATAACATGCTTCCCTTCTGTAACTTTCATCGCCTTTTTATCTGCCAAGGTGAACATTGCCCCAAAATTATGTTAAGTGAAGTAAGTCAGGAGATACAAAGGATGAATGTTTTCTCTCAGATGTGAAAGTTAGATCTAAATTATATATATATATATATATATATATATGTATATATATATATAAATTATGGATTAAGTATGGTATATACAAGGCAGGGTTCCAATAGCTTAATTCCTAACTTACAATTTAGCCATGATGTTATTTCTAACTTAGAATTTAATAAAACGAATAGCAAGAAGCCAGAACATGTGTTGAGGGGGGTAGGCGGAGAGGCCAAGGGGAGGGAGGCAAACGAATGGAGAGAGAAAGGTGGGCAAAGGAAGTTCTAGTATTCAGTGTACATATGTAAATCAAGGGGGTGCAGAAGATTGGAAGGGAGGGGAGAATGATGGAAGGGTGATGTTAATTATGACATATTGCACTCACAGCCCAAATGATGCATTGAGACCCATTTGTAGAGCTGCTTAAAGATAATCAATCAGCAAGTAAAAAGCAAATAAGGTATATATTCTGTGAGTGTTAACTAGTCATAATAACTGTCATTTTGTGGGTATATTCGGTTTTCACAAATTAATTAGGTAGGAATTATGTTCATTTTACTGACTGGGAGGATTAACTTGAGAAAAACCAATCAACTTGTTCTAGAACACTCAGATGGTGGTAGTTTACTTGGATTTGTGCTAAGGAGCTATCTGCTCTGCTTGGAGTTAAAACCTTTTGTTCTTGGCAAAATCCTAGGCTCAACTCGGGTCTTTCACAGCTGTTATACGTTCTCAACTTCTTGTCTTCATTTTCAAATTGGGATTGTCCCCCTCTCCTATTCTATTGGTACTTTGTGTAAACTTCTGTTGCTGCTCAGATTCCCTCATGCTTTCCGGGTTTGCCCACACGGCTGCAAGATCCTCAAAGGTTTCTCTTCTGTCTATCGCCAGCACTAGCCTAAGCTTTAACAAATATTTTATGAACAAATATATAAAAAATTGCTTTGCTTGTTTCCAAAAATACCTACTTATGACGTCTCTCGGTTCTTCAAACTTTAGCTTTCTATTTTTATGGGTTTTGTGGCTGGTGTTTTTTCTTGTGTAAGACTGAGACGTTCTGTTCTTTTTTCTTGCCATTCAAAAAAGCAGTTTATGAATACAATGCATCTTGGTCAACATTTCCACCCAGCTCTTCCCTACCCACGCCTTCCTTTACCCTTTTTAATTTTGTAGGATATACCTTGGACTATTGTCTGCATTCTTCCCCTCTTCTCCTCTTATTCCTCTACTAAGAAAGGACTTTTTTGTTTCATTCCATTCCTTGTGAGAAAATCCATCCACATTCAAAAATGGTCTTTTTCATATTCTTTTCATTTTTCTTCATCACTCCATTCCTCAACCTAAAAGTGATGGTTCTTCATTTGAAGATCAGACCTATGAACCTTGGGAAGAAAGACTGTTTAAAAATCACTATATGTCGATATTTCATAACATTTGCTTGGTGATATTTCTGACTAAAAGCCATCTACTATAGAGACTGAAGGTTAGCATTTATCTCAAAGTTATCATTCAAGAGGAAGGTATAGACTTGTAATCCCAGCTATTTGTGAGGTAGATGCATTGGTTCAAGAATTTGAAGTCAGTGGGGGCAAAGTTAGTGAGATGCTACCTCAAAAATGAATAAAGTACAAATAAAATGACCGGGGGCATAACTCAAGTGTGAGAACACTGGTTCAATCTCCAGGATGACAAAAAGAACAGAAAAACAAAAAAATTATCATTTAATACAGTTAGTCAATATTTAGTACAATATTAAATACAATATCTTAAACAATGAACTCAGATGAACAGAGATGAGACTAATCAACAAACTTAGACGATATGTATATGTATATCTAAATAAAGAGGATACAAATAAATAGCTGAACAAATTTAAATAGAACTCAAGTTGAATGAAATAAGGAAGACAATGCAGAATGTGAAGAGAGAATTCAATAAGATATAAAAGTTTTGTCTTTTATTTTATTTTTTTACCAGTCCTGGGGCTTGAACTCAGGGCCTGGGCACTGTCTTGGGTCTTTCCATGCTCAAGGCTAGTGCTCTATCACTTGCGTCACAGAGTCACTTCTGAACAGTTTATTGGAGATAAGAATCTCACAGACTTTTCTGCCTGGGATGGCTTTAAACTGTGATCTTTACTTCTCAGCCTCCTGAGTAGCTAGGACTACATGCATGAGCTGCTAGTGCCTGGGAACTTTTCTTTGGTTTAAAATTGAAATCTAGCAAATTGAAAGCACAATAACTCAAATAAAAACTCTATTGAAATCCTTACTAATTTAATGGAACAAGTTGAAAATAGAGTATCAAGAATCAATAATAAAATAGGGAGATTAGATCAATCAGAGAAAGATGAGGAAGAAAATACTAACATAAGCAGACTGTGAATGATCTCAGATCCACAATCAAAAGACTAAACACATGAAAGTTGGGCATAGAAGAGGAAGAGATACAACCTAACTGCATAGAATCATTCAAAACTATAAAGAGGGATGCAATTTTGAGAAAGAGAAGCTCATGCAGACATTAGAGCCTTTCAGAACAGTATGCAGGCAAGATGAGAAAAGAAACACCTCTAGAGAATTTATTGTTAAAACATTAAATATACCGAACAAAGAATTTTCAACACTGTAAAAAAAAGTGATAAAGTCATAGATAAAGGAAAACACATCAGAATAACAACAGGGTTTTCAATAGAAACTCTGAAAGCAAGAGTGGCCAGCGTTGACTGTGGAAACAAATTGGTCTGTCTCTGTGATTTAGAATAGAAATGCATTTCCTGTTCTATATTTACCAGCAACATTTCCTGTATTTGAAGCACAGAGACCATGGCTTTGTCTATCTTGGAGCCCTTCTATTTGTGCAAGTGATATCAACGAGATGATTAAGATGATTCTACATGCTATATAAATCATTCTCTCTAGTTCATCTCTTATTTTGCCAGCTTTCAAGGCTATTAATGCTCTGAAATGTTCTAATTCTCACAAATGTCATATCTCACATTTGCTACTTCTTAGTAGTCTGAGCCAACCTTGGGTCTTGGTCCCCTATGACTTCTATTTCTCTATGAAACAGTCTCAATAGCCATCTAAGCTCTTGTTCTATCATAGCTCTAGTATAGTAATTTTCAGGAGAGGAATGTATTATGTACATTAATATAGTTATTTCAAGTATGTTACTTAGCTTATTTTACTCATATTGCCTAAAGTGGGGGACTTCACGACTCATTACGCTCTACCACATGAGCTATAGAGCCACTTCTGTCTTTTCTACAGTAATTATACCACATAGACATTGTGTAGCATAAACAAATTGATAGCATTGTCTCATCGCTTCTAGATAACTCTCCACTTTTAATATGTGAAAGTCATGGCAGTGGCTAATGAGTTATAGAAGCTGAACATAGTGATATGATGATGGAGATAAATACCAATGTAATTAAATTATTCATCCCACCAATGTTCATTGAGAATGTTCTGTTCTTGTTTTATGCTGGACAGTAAGAACTTAAAAGAAATTAGGACTGTTGGCTTGGCTCACGTGTAGAGTATTTCCTTAGTAAGCATAAGCATCAGGGGTTCAGGAGTATTGCAAAAAGAATAAATTAAATATTATATGAACAGCTTCTTACTAGGAAAAGAAATATACATACATAATTAATGATGTGTAAAACATGCAGATCCAGAAATGATTTATAAGTACAAAGTACTGTGAGAACACAGAGAAAGAGACATGGATCTTAAAGGTGGACTTATTGGGTAAGCCGATTTTAAAAAGAGAATGAGAAAAACACAGATAGACAGCTTAAGATGGACAGGAAGTTACCAAACATTAACTACAATGAAGAAGATCTGTGTTATGTTCACTCAGTGGTAGGTTATTAGAAACCAATCACAGAGATGAGGGATAGGGGTAGAGAAAGGTAGGAAGAATGTGAGCATAACTGAGCATAGAAACAGGTGGATTCTTCAGAGCTACCAAGGAACTGGTAGTCAAGTAAGGAAAGACAGAACTTGTGACCACAAAAGTAAATATCCATCATTTTTAGATACTCTGCACAGCAATGGGTTTGCAACCATTCAGACAAATGCTGAAGTGATCAACAGCTTTCCTAGGCATGGAAATAAAGCCACCCGTGAGGTGGGGTTGATGGTTTGCTCTCTGACGCATTGAGTTTTATCCCTACACATCTTAATGCTCTCTGAAACTTCATTCTTTTATCCACTACTTCGTGTTAAAAAGTAGCCACATTACTAAAGAAGTCTTGGAATTAGGGTGTTCTGTGATCAATGTGGCCAGCACAAGTTAATTGCTCATCTCCTTCCTCTACTTGGCAGAGCCTTCTGTGACCAAAGACCTTCTTGTATTTGAAAGTCACAACCAGTCATTAACGTTCAAGTCTAGGTAAGGGCTGCATTGAATATTGTCTGGACAAATGATGATTTCTGACTTCTTACTGGAACTAGCTCCTGAATCTTTGATTCCTATACCTATTAATGCCAAATTTCCCTCGAAGATCATGACTAAAATAATCCTAAATAACTTGTTCCAGCCAAAGGGCTGCTTTCAACCTGGTCTAGCTTCTCTTAGTCATCACTGTATACAACACAGAGCTTAAGATGAGATGTCTTCTCTCTATGTCTAATGTTAACTGTACAGGGATATGAATTTCTTCCTTCACTAATCAATTTTGTTCTAAGTGGAATCAGACAAGGTTAAATGACTCTTCCAAAAATGATCACTGTTCTGACTGAAGATATTTTCGATTTGAAATTTTTCTTATCCCCAAAGGATGTAACCTGGAATTACATTTACTATGCTATCTCCTAGAACCCTGGAAATTAGAATCTTACAGAATCTTGAGAGAGTGTATATGAAAAATTCAAACTTAATATTCATTAGAACTAAGACTCATGTTTCTTCACAAGATGACATCCTGTGAGCCCCAATACATATTACTTGTGTGCTCATCTTCACTCTCAAAAATTTCTGGAAAGGTGTTAAGATTCTGAGATATCTTACGAGCTAATGTAGTTTCTGACCTATAATTATTCTTCCATTTGTGATGGTACATCTTTAGGATACAATGAATATAAAATTACTTTCTGTAGAAATGGTAATTGGAAATTTGCTCTTGTTCTAAGCTAGTAATATTCGCTAAAAGACTGACTCAAAACTCTGCATTGTTTTGGTCAACCACATAATCACCAGGGGAAGAAATACATATGCCACAGAATGCTAAGATACGATGTTACGCTGAGTGCATTGAGTGCATTTTGTTTGTTTGCTTGGCTGCTGGCTTCACTGTTTTCTTGTTGTATAGCTCAGTCTGGTGGTGTGATCCTGCTGTCTCTTTCTGCCAATATCTTAGAAATACAGGCATATCCCACTCTGCTTAAAAACATTTTAAATGAACAACATTTTTATTTTACCATGGGGCTATTGGGCCACAATTGTATTTAAGAAAGGATACAGAAAAACCAAGTATTTTAATCTTGGAGAAAATATGCCTGCTGCAAAAGTAATAAAAATCAGTCAGTATTTATAAGATATAAGACAAGACAATTTCTGGTTGCTTGTGCAACTTTTACCACATAAGCATAGTGTAGTTTCCATGGATTTGGAAGAAAATCACGTTTTATTAGAATTAATGCAGAGAATGCCAACCAATACTTCTCAGTTTATAAAGATGTGGAAAACTTAGATGGTTGAAATGGGCAGCTTTGCAAAATGTGAAGAAGGTGGCACAAATGATCCAGAAGAAAACTGTGCGGGGCAACAAAGGGAATAAAGAGGAATGACAAGATTGGAAACCTGTACATATGTTTTAGCACGTAGGCTTCCTTAAACCAAAGATGTCAGCGAGTTATTGAATTAGTTGCTCGGAGATATACGTAGCGACCCACCATGTAATGAGTGAACTTGGTTGCATAGGAAAAGATGTAACTTTATCCTCTTTAATTGGATGGATTGACACTGAAGGAAAACTGTGGATTATTGAAAATCTAGCTGTGAGTTCTCTGGTGTGCACACATAAATAGAAAAGAGGATTTGACATCTACACGACATAAAAATAGGCGAATGGCTCAGGAGAATTACAACTTTTCTCCACACTAAGGTCCCACGGGGATTTCTCCTAGTGATTCTTCTCTCCACCTCTCTAGGGTTTTCATAAGGCTGTTTCTCTTAACAGCAAAACGACCTCAGAACATAGCCTCTACCTATATCACAACACAAGAAAATGCAGTTTAAAAATTTCCTTTCCGGCAAGATTTTAGACAAGCTCTCATCATTTCCTGTGATTGAGAGAGATGTGCAAGGCTGTCTGAGCGAGGGGTCAGACTGAGGAGTCTCAGACAACCCTCCTGAATAGCATTGCTTTCAGCGTAATCTCTGTGCAAACAGGCAGCAGAGGTGAGCTTGGTGTTGGTTCTTTCTGTGAGATGCCTGCAGTGTGATGCACTGTGGTTTTGCATACAGATGGATCTTCCTTGGAGATCAGCAAGCCAAGGGCAGGAGAAATACGCTTTGGGGGAGCTGAAGAGCCAGATGGGAATAAATTACCCCCCCCCAAAAAAAACTAGCATCCTAGAAGTAAACTGAGGAGGAACTGATGTAGGAGGCAATTCATTCAGATCTATGCACAAATACTTCAGGTTTAATTCCCCATATTCCTGCCCAAGTCTGCTGACTGGCAGAGCAAGTGGCTTCAGGACAACCCTCAGTCACCTAGAACAAATTACCTGTCACTGCCAGCTTTCACATCCACACCCGGTTCACCAGCCAGTGCCCTGCATTCTGTCCTTGGAAGGTACATGCACTTTTGTCCCTGGAAAAGATCAGAAGAGGATGGAGAAGTGATCATTGTCATTCAAATTTAACCATGTAACAGGGAGATATTTCTGCACTGTATATACTTGGTGGCATACAATGAAAGATTTCACATGAACTCAACACGACTCTCTGGTTTGTTGTTTGTTTGTTTTTAAGTATCTCATAAAATAATGCATGATTTGGCTTTACTCAAATAGGGTACGGGATTGACCACATATTCTACCAGTCCAATTAAAGCTGCTAACTAGCTGAATGACCTACTAAAGATATACTTAGTGGCAGTTTAGACATTATAACCATGCTGAGTTTTAGAGCATACAGAACACAGGTCCAGGAACCTAAAATGTAGCCCCATTGTCATTCCCGATGACGAGGTTTGGAAATGTGTACTTCCTCTCCTCATCTTGGCTATACTACTATAGAGTTTCTGATTCCCCTAAGGGCTAAACTTTTTAGAAGTCCTTATAGGACTGTCCCCTAACTGAAATACTTTATATTTTGGGCCCCGAATGCCTATTCAGAGCAACAAAGAAAGGAAGTCAACCATGGTAATATGTGAATGTTTTTATAGAGAGAAGTGTCACAGTATTGGGGATTCCATTTGTATCTTCATACACTGTTTGATTGTAAATGTCAATACAGGGACCAACTCTCGAAACTCAGAACAAAGCCAGAGAAGAAATCATGAAATAATAATGCTATTTATCACAGCAGCTAATACACATACACACACACACACACACACACACACACACACACACACACACAATTTTTATTTTCTCTGGGAGCAAGTTTCCTCTTGGTTCTACTTTGGACTCTTAATTACTTCCTATTATCATTAATATTCACCTTACCAAAAACATTAATTTCCCATTTATCCTCTCATAACATGAGGACAGTGGCAGATAAAGCTGAATGGGCTCAGCATCACATTGTAGAAGAGATTAGAATGCTGCACAGATTACTATTTTTACAGAATTACTTTCAAGACAAATTGAATTTCATTGCCTGAAATGAATTTTCATGAGTTTTTTTTTTTTTTTGCTGAGAGGGGACAAATGGGTGTCAACTGTCATAAATGATATGACAATGATATAATTGAAAGAAATCAAACAAAATTGTTATACATGGAATTTAATACTGTATTTGCATGAGTTGTAGAAGGGTGGTATCACAGTTACAGATACATGACTCACCACTGCAAAGACCAAGAGACAAAATGAAGATTACTACATTTCAATATAGAGATAATGAAGCTAATTTTAATCATCATAGCTATATTTCAAATTCAAACTCAAAGATTGCCTCAAACTCAAAGGACTTAAGAGTCTGCCTCAAAAGCAAAGGGTTTAAGATATCCAATAATGAGTCTACCTGCAGATTCAAATATGTTCAATAGTATTTATTATTACCAGCATTAACTAGAGTTAACAGCATCCTGGGCTGATAAAGCTGCATGTCATGGGAAATAGGTAGTGTCTATGTGAATTCTGTGTGTCTATGAGGTCTGAAGATGTTTTGTCATTCTAAGTATGTCCTTTCCAGGCTAGGCTTCACAGCTGAAGGTACCAAGGCTAACTGAATATTTTTCATTGGTGCAAATCAGATTCCTGGCCTCACGTTGGCTTGGGGTGGATTTGGTGTGGGCAGTGAAGGAGAAAAGAAAATCGAGAGTGCCCCTCTTGTTGAGAGGCAGATAGCAATGCCATTTGCTGAAACAAGAGGTTTCTGGGAAGAAAAAGAATTATAAATTTATCATAAATCTACCTCCCTCTTTCTTATTCTATTAGAATCTAGAAGTTTTGCTATTTTTGTTCAAGTTTTGATAATGAAATATTTGAAAGAGAATTAAGCCAGTTTTCCATATCTGAGGATCTTAATCCTCAGGTTAAAAGTACTTTTACTAAACACGTCTAAATTATATATAGACTTCTTGTTTTTGCTCACTAAAGACAGTGCAACATGTATGGGAATAAGAAAAATCTACCTATTAGTCTCATTTTGCGCATAGAACATGTATACAACCTGTAGATCTGGGTGTTTGTGGGAGGCTCCATTCAGACTTTAAACTCATTGAGTCCATCCACACTTTGGAGGGCATCTGATGTACGCAAAAATACCAATTTAAATATTAATCTCATTTAAAATAGCCCCTCAGTAGATGAATGGATCAAGAAAATGTGGTATATATACACAATGGAATTCTGTGCCTCCATCAGAAAGAATGACATTGCCCCATTTGTTAGGAAATGAAAAGACTTGGAACAAATTATATTAAGTGAAGTAAGCCAGGCCCAAAGAAACATAGATCCCATGGTTTCCCTTATTTGCAATATCAAGTATATGTCTGAGTCAAGCAGAAAAGGTCAGATAAGTTGATGTTAGGTGCAATGAACCCCAAGATAAAGATTCAAATGTTTTTTCTTTCATGCGATTGTTTCTAACATATTTATAAGATGATTTCTTTGTTGCTTTGTCTGTTCCTCCCCAACCTCTGCTTTCACTGTATTTGATGTTGGTATAATTTGTGGAGGGGAAGAGAAAAAACAAATCATTTAACTAGGGATACAAGTGGACCCAATGCAACAATGAGATGTACAAATCGTTATGTTGAAAAATGAACTTTACAACCTTGGCGGGGGACAGGCAGGGGAGTCAGGGAGAGGGAGGGAGATGGGAAGGGATGGGAAGGGGAAACAAAGGAGGAGGCAACAATGCTTGATAAGAAATGTACTCATTATCTTGCCCATGTAATTGTAACCCCTCTGTACGGTATTTTCACAATAAAAAATAAAATAAAATAAAATAACACCCAGAAAAATAGTTGGGCAATTATCTGGTGGGAAACTGCCCTTGTCATCATTAGAAACAGCACTGGGGTTTGAGTAGTCTTGAATCAGAAATTATTTTCCAAATTAGATAAGACTCACAGAAGAAAATCTAAAAAAGATAGAGGATAATGGCAGTGCTTTGGAAATACTTCCTGTCATATTTTTCCTTATGACAAGCTTTTGAATTTATTATGAATAGAATTCAATTGTTACTAGGACCTTCCTAATAAGCACACTATAAGTAGTCAATGGCATGTCAAGTCTAACATGTAGAATATCATCGAGCACAAAGAAACTCCAAGTAAATGTTGAAACGAATGAGAGAGAAATTTCAGATGTCTACCAGCACCAAATGATGCAGCTCGTCTGATTCATCCATATGAATTTTCTCCATCTATCATGGAGTCCAAGGGGTTATCAAAGTCACCAAGTAAGGTGAAAGCTGTGTTGAATGTTTATCTTGCTTCCATTTTATTCAACCTTTCTCTAGAGCATTGCACTTATCAGATCTTCCATTTCTCTCTTTTTTCCCTTCCATAAACATTTGTTTGGCAGCAATGGTTAGTGAATTTCAACAGGACCTAATATAGAACGGTGGATTTCTAAAATCTGGCAAGACAGTGAAGAAGGGAATAGTTAAGAGTGAGGTATCATCATAGGAAAGGATTCTTCTTTACCTGTCCTAAGGTAAGCCATTCTCTCACAGGTAGCAGAACAAGTTCACCTTGAATGAATGTTTTACAGACCATGTACCCTTTGAAGCTTCTGAAAGAAGAATTTTGCCTATGTGAAGCGACAGCGATTTCTAGTAGCTAATAAGTGGCACATACACTTAAAAAGTGCAGTGAGTAGAATAACAGTATTCATTTTTCACACTTCTGTCAGTGAAGACCTCATCAGCTTTGAGTGGGTTTTTCTCAGGATGATGGGTAGAGCAGCACCGACCTGCACTGATGTGAGGCTGAATTGAAGATGGCTTTAAAGTCACGCACATGTCTGCTTACAGGCATCATCTCCTTGAAGGGTATGAGATAAGACCAGCTGATATCGAAAGGCCACACTCAGTTTCTTAACATGCATCTCGCAACACATAGCTTTCTCACAGCAAGTAGATGAGAGTTCCAGCAATACGGAGGTCATATGCCTTGACATGTATCTTTTTGTTGGTCCACTCAAAAAGGGAAGTGACAATTGAATACTTGAGTAATCGAAGGCAGGGTCCAATCCAGGATACCCTGGAAGTCTGCTCACTACAGTAGTGTAGACAAATGTCAGGAGCAAGTTCTCAGAATTTCTGTGTGGTAGAAATGTGCCTAATGGCATGAACGCAGCAAGATCTATAGTAATTTCATATTCTTTCTCCTTTTCATATTTTTTTTCTCCCTCCCTTGTCTTTGGGAAATGTCTATAAAAAGTCCAAGAGACAAAATAGCTAAGCTGTCATCTCTAATTACAATGTATTTAACTGCAACATCTTAGGTCTTCGAGGTATAAATCATGGATAGAATGACTGATGGACGTGTTCAGGTACCAGTGACAAGAGACTTCAAGAGGCCTGTGCATTGTGACCCAGGCGCATGCCCAGATCTTAACTTAAAAACAACCAGTGCTATCAAGAGTAGAGCCTGGGTTAGGTGAGGGCTAGCCTAGCAAGCATGAGCCTCTGTGTTCAAACCCCAGAACTTAAAAAAAAGATTCTATTCTGTCCTGGGTATCAGTTGCCCTTTTTACCTACAAGATCATGTGATAAGTGTGCTTTTGCATGAAGGAAAGGCCAATAAGCAAACAAGAGCCTATCAGGTGGAGTTAAACCTAATGCAAAGAATTACTACTAGGCAGAGTAATGGAAAGAGGGGCTTTACAGATGAACATCACTATGTGTTGCAATCTGCGGTGAACTGGGCTAAGACAATGAACACCAGACCATGGAATTGAGGTTTGGGACACCAGGGGCCCTGAAGTCTTCCACCAGCTTGAGGTGTCCTGGGTCCATTGTACCAGGTATTTATCGAGTAGGGTACACTTGCTGCATACACAGAAAATGAAGTGACCATTTTTCCTTGATGTCACAGCACCAATAATGTGATACAATCTTAATCCTTGAAGTCACGAGCATCAATCACGTGGTATAATTTTACTCAAGTGATAAATAACTTTTTTTTTTTAATTTTAAGAAGCAGGTGTAAGTCGCAAATGACTCATGGTGAGCATAGACTTCTGTCTATCCCCCAATTCCCAGAAAGTTTGGTTTGGAAATAGCCTACACCTGAGAGAGAAATCTGACCTCCCTTCAAGCCCAGGTTCCTTTTGGGGGGAGGCCTTCCATCCTCCCAATCTTTTGGGGGCTCTCACCACTATAAGGAGACACTTGGAATGAAAGTCGAATAACATGAAGGAGCCAGCTATACAAATTAGGACAGGATTGGGAGAAAAATCCCAGGACGATGGCAAATAGCTGGAGTTAAAGTCCCTGCTGAAGGAACAGGTCCAATGCTGCGAACGCCGTGTGAGAGGAAGAGGCACTGCAGAGAGGAAGCTGACAGCCTGAAATTCCAAGCCTCTGTAGATCAGGGAAAACCAGAGACCAGATTTGAGAGAGCATGTGGAGAATGAGATTGCTAAAACCATCTTGGAGGGCCACCAAATGCAGGAATACATAGAAGCTACACAGATCTGCTCAGTGTACTGGAGAATCACTGTGTTCAACGCAGTCCTTTTTTTTTTTCTTTTTGGTGGTCATGGGCTTGAATTCTGGGCCTAAACGCTGTCCCTCAGCTCCTCAGCTCAAGGCTAGTGCTCTACCACTTGAGCTACAGCGCCACTTCCGGTTTTCTGGTGGTTTATTGGAGATAGGAGTCTCACAGCCTTTCCTGCCCAGGCTGGCTTTGAACTGCGATCCTCAGATCTCAGCCTCCTAAGTAGCTAGGATTACAGGTGTGAGCCACTGGTGCCTGCCTATAGTCCTTTTTCTTAAAGCATTGATTTTCACAGGCTCCATTATGTGGCCCCGTAATACTCTTCAGAGAAGTCCTACAAGTTATGAACCAACTCTGATATTTCTTGTTCATATTATTCATTTGCAAATAACTTGAATTATTTGTATTTCAATAGCTTTATCTATAACCTTTACCTAACTTTATCAGCATTGCCTCTCTATTATCTGGCTGTGAGCCCTGAAATTTTTCTTCACACTAGCTTCTGTCACTTTGTCAAGTTGCTTTTGCCCTTGCTCAACATCTGAAGTTGCTGGCCAATAAGGGGATGTGAAGTTTAATTTTAGTTAGAGACATTTCTATTATTCAACTTTCTTACTCATACCTAGTATGGAAGAGAACTCTGTGGCTAGGCATGGCTCACACCTGTAATCCTAGCTTCTTAGGAGGCTGAGATCTGAGATCTCAGTTCAAAGCCAGCCTGGGCAGGAAAGTCTGTGAGACTCTTATCCCCAATAAACCACTAGAAAACCAGAAGTGGCACTAGGGTGCGAGCCTTGAGCTGAAGAACTGAAGGACAGAACCCAGGCCCAGGGTTCAAGCCCCACGACCAAGTGGAAAGAAAGAAAAAGAAAGAAAGAAAGAAAGGAAGGAAGGAAGGAAGGAAGAAAGAAGGAAAGAAAGAAAGGAAGGAAGGAAGAGAACCCTGTACATTTATTTTTGTAAAACTTTCATCTGTCCTGGTTTTGTTAAACAGTCATAGAAGAATTGTAGAACTTTTGCCGTGTGAATTTTCCCACTTGAAGAAAACTTTCTGTTCTTTAAGCATTGTTTGCCAAATGATATAAGCTCTCCCCCATCGCCTTTGACACTTGTTACTGTTAGATTCTCCTTTTTTATGTTCATAAATAGCTTATTTGATTTTATTTGAACTGGTTCAGAAATCTATTCAAAAAGGCCTCTGCCTTTAGAATGGATATTGAATGAAAATTATGCTAATGTATGCTGAAACTTAAACCTGCGAACACAAGGGAGAAGAGTCTTGCAGGTAGTCCTCTCATGTAGAGGACTGGGGACAGGAGACTTTATTCTAATAAAATATGGTATGTTTACCTCTGGGGCTGGGGCAAAAAGAAATCAAGATACATTAGAAGAAATTGACATTATATGTGCGATATAACAGATGGATGGAAAATGAATTTCTATAAAGACGATCCATTAGCATTCTACAGCTAGTCAGAGAACAATGGCCTGGAACAAATCAAGAAGGATGATGCTTGACTTGTGTTTGCTTGTTCTAAAGGGTGACCCATATTCATAATCTTTAATTGGAACTGCATTTGCGTCTGGCTGATTAGATACATTTTTCAACTATTGTTATTTTTCCTTTGTTGTGGGTTTTGGGAGGTGGGGAATGGAGGTGGTTTAGAGCAAGGGCTTTGGTTCATCCAATTAGATTGAAAGAAAAAAAAAGAGAGAAAGCTCAGTAGAGCAGAGCTCTGACTAAATGGTGGTGTTCTTTGCAAAGGAGGAGAATTAATGTCCAAATTGGGGAGAACTGAACAGCTCTGTCATTGCTATTAACCTCAAATAACCTTGAGTGACTCAGGCATCAATATTTAAAAGCAGGTCTAACACAGACCCTGTTCCCAACCTCAAGTTCTCTCTATTTCCTATCAGGCTTCCTGTCTAGTCTTTAATTGATCCCTGGAATTAAATGAACTTATTTTTTTAATGGGAAAAGAAAAGAAAAGAGGGGGGGAAAGGAAGTGGACAAAATGTCCTTAATTTTTCTTTATTACCTAGACAGGATATGCAAGCCAATGAGGACATGATACCAACTCATTTGGGAAAACACAGCATTTTACTGCAGATGGATTGCTCGATTGCTTGCCTGGTTGCCAAGAGCTAAGTTGTTTAAGATAATTCATTTACTGTGTCTGTTGCTTGTACCTATCAGTTCCTTGCCTCTGGCTGATGCTAATAATATTAGCCTTGGAGGTGGAGGTGGAGGCCCAGGGAAGAAGGAAGTTCCCTCTGATGTCACTGAAATTCATCTAGCATCAGCACAGTTGTAGCCCATGGATATGCTTGGCTTAAACTTGCAACCTATCCATCTTGATCACATCCTTCGTGTCTGTGAATAAAATGCCATCCTCCACATAGCTTTGGAAAGAAAGGAGAAGAAATAGCTGGGATGTTGTAACAGAAGTTTAAACTTGAAAAAGAATCTTAAAAATGACCTAATTCAACTTAGCCTGCCACCAAATTTGGACAGGTGAAATCATCAATGGAAGAAAACATTGTTTTAATATTTTAGATATTCGTATTTGAACTTAGACCTTGAGCTTACTCTGTTTGCTTGACTGATACTCTCCCACTTCAGCTTTGCCTCCAGCACAGCTTTTTGCTGGTTATTCTGAAGATGGAGTCTTATGAACTTTTTTTTTCTGCCTAGGCTGACTTTGAACCACAGTCTTCCAGAGTTATTTTCCAAAGGAACTACTATCTTCTCACTTGGGTTATTACACATGCTGAGAATGGGCTCAGTTCGCACTGAATTTTTCTGAAGGCATTATTCACTATCCTACCATCCTTTCTATATAAGGAAATTATATCTCAGATGTAATAAAATATTGCCTACTTTTTTCATTTGAGTCCATGAATGTGGGTTTCTAATACCTGAAGATTTGTATCCTTTTGTACATGGGCCATGCAGCTATAGTTGGGCTAGAAAAATAAGAAACTCAATAAATAGATCTTTTCCAGAAAGACTGAAATGGCAAGATGTTATTTCATTATTGGTTCTTCAGCTTGAGTGCAGACCATGAGCTCTGCAGTTACTGTAGCTGGACTGATTGCAGCTACCACCTCATGAACGTAGATGCCTACCAACCACATAGTCCTCAAGCCTCAGTTTTCTGGTATATAAAAAGGAAACCTGTTTTTATACCTGACCCATTATGCAGAGTTAACATAGTACATAACTCATGGTAAGGGTTAATTTGGGTAGAGTGAAGGATGATGCTTGAAGGGAAAGAGAACAAATGTCAGGTTATGAGAAAGAAAGGAACCAAACTGCAGCAGAGAGCATGTGACATCATACTACGTCACAGGGCTACAGGAGAAGAGAGCTGCAATAGCAGTGTGAATTCCCCTCCTCCCCCATAGATTGTGTCCCAGATGTATTGAATGAATCAGGCCATGCTATAGAGCATATCAGGTGCCTTGGGTTGATATGAGATTACCTACCTGGGATCACTGTTTCAGATTAAGATTTACTTTGTCTGAATTCAAAGTGGGCCCAGTCTAAGAAGCTGAGAACAGTGGATATTGATTTACTTTTCTCTGATGAAAGATTCAGGACCCTAGTTTGCTACTGAGTATCAGGAAGAAGAGGGGAAGAAAGACCAAGGTCAGAAACTAGGAGGGAGCCATAGGGCAGGAGAGATCTCTTGTATGCACTTGAATCCGTTACAGAAAGTCCTTCCAACTGGGCTTCTCCGAGTGTGTTCCTTTAGATACAAGGAACTGGGACTAGGACTGTAAAACATTCCCAGAGTAGATTTCTGAGCAAGAAGCTGAACCTTGATCATCATAATGAAAATTTCTCTAGTGAAGAAATGGTAGTTATTATGTAGAGAAGTTAGTAATTGAACTCTAAGACCTCTAGAGAATGCTTATAATCCTCTTATTTGAGAGAGCAGGGTTCTTATTATTTGTAACTAATCCCAACTCAGAATACAAGAGAGAATAGTAAGATTTAGATGTGTGAACAGGTTGCTTGAAATAATTGGAGCAAAACTTTTGGGAGAACTTTGGTCATGAAGTCGCCTGGGCCTTTTTCTCTCTCTGTTCTGTCGATGCCATCTGGAAGACTATTCTTGGCGTTACCAGATTCTAAGCAACTTGAAGCAGACACCACCTCCCATTCATCTTTATGCTCTTGCAGAGCTGAGGAGCCACTCAGAGAAAGTTGGTTACAAAAAGATGCTCTCAAATACTTGGGCAATACTTACCTTGGATCAGAAAAGCAACTAGTCTCCAAGAAGGGCCTTGGGATTGTAAGCAACAACTATTAAAGGGTTTATATGTTCCCTGTCCTTGAAATCTTCTTCCTCTGTGAATTCAATTCTCCCCAAATTCCGGTTAGTAAAGCCTTTTCATAAGGACTTTTGGTTATGGTTGACATTTCAGACCTTTTGTTCCTCTTTGCATTCCCAGCTCTGTTTGTACAAATGAACAGGGGAAAGGGAGGCTTAGCCATCTTCCAGCCTATAGAGCACACACTGCAATTAAAAGCAAACACATTTCCACTTCAGTCTCAGCCTGTGGGTGTTTTAAGAAGGAGAGAAAAAAATCTATTAAAAACATAAATGTCAAACTCCACAGGGTTTTGATCTATACATTTCACGTAGAGCAAGTTTCTGGCTGAGTTGAGATCATGAGGAGTTGATAATAAGGATGCACTGTTCTGAAATCGTGACACAGACGGAGAACATCCTGCTGGGCAGTGTGCAGGATCAGTTGAATTCCAGCAGATGCTAAGGGAAGGACATGAAAATGCAGATGTCCTTGGGGACAGGTGAGGCATGGCCAGGAACCAACGTGCTGAGTAATACTGCCTTCGGGAGCACCCCACTTTTATCCAGTATTTGACCACAGCAGAAACTGAACTTAAATATCTTTCCCCTTTTCTAATCTGTGACGACTAGCCCCTGGCTCTTCTTCACAGGGCAGGATTGCTTAGAAGTAGAGATTTCCTGGAACTCTCTTGTAAACAACATTGGTTCTCATTTGGACTTTCTGGGGACTTTTGCATTGGACAGAGCTTTAACCTCTGGCCTCTCAATGCGACAAAACCTGCTGTGGTGAACTTCAGCAAATATTCAGCTTTTCCTGTGATAGCTCCAGGGCCACACAATGGGGGGGATTGTAAAAGAGAACTTAGCATTGGCCAGGAAGCTCTCATCAATGAGATGTGGGGATGGAGACTCAAGAAATTCTGCTTTGATACCCATCCTTCAGTTTTTGTGTGATAAGCTGAGTTTTGCTTCCCTGAAATTCATGTGTTGCTGAGTCCTGCCTCACCCAGTGTTTGAGACTATGACAGGATTCACAGATAGAGATTTTACTGATATAAGGAATGGAAAGGCAGGTCATTGGATCAGACCCTAATCTACCTGACTGGTGTTCTTATTAGGACACAGGCACAGAAGGAGTACCATGTGAAGACATAGGAAAGTACTGACCTACAAGCTTAGGAGAGAGGTCTTAGAAGAAACCGTCTTCTAACGCCTTGGCCCTGGGTTTCTAACGTCTAAAACTATGAAGAAATGCATGCCTATTGTTTTATTGTTTTGTATGAAAACCTTGATCTGGAATTGTTCCTTACTTAAGGAGACCTTCCTCAAGTCCTAAGTATTGACTATTGACCAGTTACAATTTTGTGGAATTTTGTTTGCCTTTAAGGGCTGAAGCACATACCTTCTCTGCCAGGGAACCTTTGAATCAGGGAATGGGATAGAACTTGAGATCCAAAGTCCTACCACATACCACTAACTATTACATACAGTACCACATTATGGGGAAACATCAGCCCAGGCTTGAAAACAGGTACCAACAACAACAAAAAAGATGTCAAAATTTACAAGAGATGGCCTCGTCTTGGGAGGGGGTGGTACGTAGCTTTCATCTGGGTGCTCTCTTCCTGATGTTTAAATTTCCCTACTTCTTGACCTTCTGCATACTCTTGTGTGACCAATGCATCTTGACTGTGAAGTCTTGCAATGAATGGCCTGGTCTATCATTCCATTCCAGCTCATTGTAATATATCTGAATATCTCTTCCACACACTAGAATAATGAATACTTATAGACTACAACTCTAAATTCATTGATGTAGATATCTCTCAGCATTGTCTTCAGCTAACATCTGTTTTACTCAAGTTGACTCCAAGGAAGCAGGTTTGGGCAAGTGACAAGTACACATTAATGAAGAAGAAAAGTTTTACAATCTTTAGATACTTATGGATTCTAGAAGCTTCTTTCAGAAAAATTAAGGGATAGCAACAACAAATCCTCAAAGAAACAACTGCCCAATAAATAAGTGGGCTAAAGACTTAAAGAGAAACTTCTCTGAAGAGGAAAGAAGGATGGCCAATAGACACTTGAAGAAATGTTTAACCTCCCTAGCCATAAAAGAAATGCAAATCAAAACAACATTGAGATACCACCTCACCCCAGTTAGAATGGCTATAATCAAGAACTCTAACAACAACAGATGCTGGAGGCGATGTGGACAGAAGGGAACCTTACTTCATTGTTGGTGGGAGTGTAAACTTGTTCAACCACTTTGGAAAGTAGTATGGAGGCTCCTCAAAACACTCCAGATAGAGCTCCCCTATGACCCAGCAATCCCACTTTTGGGCATTTACCCAAATGATCACAAACAAGCCCATACTAAAGCTACCAGCACAACTATTTTTTTTTTTTTGGGTCCAGTCGTGGGCCTGAACTCTGGGCCTGGGCGCTGTCCCTCAGCTCTTCAGCTCAAGACTAGTGCTCTACCACTTGAGCCACAGCACCACTTCCGGCTTTTTTCTTTTTGCTTATGTGATGCTGAGGAATCGAACCCAGGGCCTCATGCATGCAAGGCAAGCGCTCTACCACTGAGCCACCTTCCCAGCCCCAGCACAACTATTTTTATTGCAGCATTATTTACCATAGCTAAGATCTGGATCAAGAAAATGTGGTATATATACACAGTGGAATTCTATGCCTCCATCAGAAAGAATGACATTGCCCCATTTGTTAGGAAATAGAAAGACTTGGAACAAATTATATTAAGTGAAGTAAGCCAAGCCCAAAGAAACATAGGTCCCATGGTTTCCCTTATTTGCAATATCAAGTATATGTCTGAGTCAAGTAGAAAAGGTTAGATAAGTTGATGTTAGGGACATGAACCCTAAGATATGTATTCAAATGTTTTTTTTTCATGCAATTGTTTCTAACACATTTATAAGATTATTTCTTTGTTGCTTTGTATGTCCCTCCCCCACAGTATCACCCCTGCTTTCACTGTATTTGATGTTGGTATAATTTGTGGAGGGGAAGGGCAAAAACAAATCGTTTAACTAGGCATACAAGTGGATCCATTGCAACAATGAGATGTACAAGTTGTGATGTCGACAAACGAACTTTACAACTTTGGCAGGGTGTGGGGAGGGGAGGGTGGGTGGGAGATGGGAAGGGATGGAAAGAGGAAACAAAGGAGGGGGCAACAATGCTTGGTAAGAAATGTACTAATTATTTTGCCCACGTAATTGTAACCCCTCTGTATGGTATTTTCACAATAAAAAGATAAAAAAGAAAAATTAAGGGGTGGTACATACAGGCTCTTAGCTTTTAGGGATGTCATTCAAAAGATTGTCCTAAGTCCTTTTATTAGTCAGAAAGCTTGTTTCTTCATTATGTTTTTTTTTTTTTTTTTTTTTTTTTTTTTTTTTTATTGTAAAGCTACTATACAGAGGGTCACAGTTACATGAGTGAGGTTATGAGTACACTTCCTCTTGAACATTGTTACCCCCTCCATTGTTTTCCCCCTACCATCCCCTCCCTCCCTCCCTTCCCCGAGGTTCTTTTTTTTTTTTTTTTTTTTTTGATTGTGATTAAATGATTACATAATTTCAAAGTCACAAGTTCATTCTAACTTCCCTGGAGCAAATTGTCTACCACAGTCTGTAATATATAACAGTGTTCACATGTTATATACCATATTTGTGATCAGCAGCATGAGGATATTTAGTAGTGGTTCAACCAGATGAGCGGGAGTTCTTTGTTTCTTAAGTCCTGTTAGTTTTGTCGTATCACTAACCTTTTGGATTTAGCATCCACTTATGAGGGAGACCATGTACCGTTTGTCTCTTCGTTCTTGGCTTACCTCGCTCAACATGATTCCTTCTAGCTCCATCCATTTCCCTGCAAATGCCATTATTTTGTCATTTCTAATGGCTGCATAATATTCCATTGTGTATAGATACCACAATTTTTGGATCCATTCATCTGTGGTGGGGCACCTAGGTTGTTTCCATATCCTAGCTATTGCGAACAGTGCTGCAATAAACATGGAGGTGCACGTGTCCTTGTATATTGGTTCCTGTTGTTCAGGGTAGATGCCTAGAAGTGGTATGACTGGGTCGTAAGGGAGGTCAATCTTTAGCTTTCTAAGGACCCTCCAGACTGCTTTCCAAAGTGGTTGTATAAGTGTACATTCCCACCAGCAGTGTAATAGGGTTCCTCTTTCTCCACATCCCCTCCAGCATTTGTCGTTGGCTGATTTGTGGATGTGGGACATTCTGACTGGGGTAAGGTGGTATCTCAGGGTTGTCTTTATTTGCATTTCCTTCACCACCAGGGATGATGAACATTTCCTCATGTGTTTCTTTGCCATTTTTATTTCTTCATTTGAGAAGTCCCTCTTTAGTTCCCTTGCCCATTTAGTAATTGGTTTGTTAGGTTTGGGAGGGATTAGTTTCTTGAGTTCCCTGTATATACAGGATGTTAACCCCTTGTCTGATATATTGCTGGTAAATATTTTTTCCCAATTAGTTGGTTGTCTTTCTAGCTTAGTTGCGATAGATTTAGCTGTGCAGAAGCTTTTTATTTTAAGGTAGTCCCATTTGTCGAGTCTCTCTCCAACTTGTTGTGACCCTGGGACTCTGTTCAGGAAGTTCCTTCCTGTGCCTATTAGTTCAAGTGTCTCTCCTACTCTGTCCTGCAGTAGTTTCAGAGATTCAGGTTTAATGTTAAGGTCTTTAATCCATTTTGAGTTGATGTTGGTGCATGGTGATAGGCTGGGGTCCACTTTTAGTTTTCTGCATGTGGCTGCCCAGTTTTCCCAGCACCAGCGGTTGAAGAGGCTGTGTTTCTTCCATTGTATGTCTTTGGCTCCTTTGTCGAATATCAGCTGGCTGTAAGCCTGTGGATTTATATCTGGATCTTCTATTCTGTTCCATTGGTCTTCGGGTCTGTTTTTGTGCCAGTACCATGCTGTCTTTGTGATTATAGCTCTGTAGTAGAGTTTGAAGTTCGGCATGGATAGCCCTCCCATATTGTCTTTATCCCCTAGAATTGTTTTGGCTATTCTAGGTCTTTTGTTGTTCCATATAAATTTTTGGACTGTTTTCTGTATTTCAGTGATGTACGTCATTGGGATTTTAATAGGAATTGCATTGAATTTGTATATTAATTTTGGAAGTATCACCATCTTTACTATATTAAGTCGGCCTATCCAGGAGCATGGGAGGTCTTTCCATTTCCTAGTGTCTTCTGCAATTTCTTTCTTTAACTTTTTATAGTTCTCATTAAATAGTTCTTTTACATCTTTGGTTAGGTTAATTCCTAAATATTTTATTTTTTGGGAGGTTATTGTGAATGGGGTTGCTCCCTTTATTTCCCTCTCTTCCTGTGCGTTATCAGTGTATAGGAAGGCAACTGATTTTTGTGGGTTTATTTTGTATCCTGCTATTTTGCCGAAGTGACTTATGATTTCTAAAAGTTTGGGGATGGAGTTTTTGGGATCGTGGAGGTATAGTATCATGTCGTCTGCAAAAAGGGATAGTTTCACTTCTTCTTTCCCTATGCGGATCCCTTTAATGTCTTTTTCTTGCCTTATTGCCCTGGCTAAGGGTTCTAGGACTATGTTGAAGAGGAGTGGAGACAGTGGACATCCTTGCCTTGTTCCTGTTTTTAGGAGGATTGGTTGTAGCTTTTCCCCATTAAGTATAATATTGGCTATTGGTCTGTCATAAATGGCTTTTATTGTTTTTAGAAATGTTCCTTCTATTCCTATTTTCTCCAGAGCTTTTAGCATGAATGAATGTTGAATTTTATCAAAGGCCTTTTCTGCATCTGTGGCGATAATCATGTGATTCTTGACCTTGGCTCTGTTGATATGCTGGATTACATTTATTGACTTACGTATGTTAAACCATCCCTGTGTCTCTGGGATGAAGCCTACCTGATCATAGTGTATTATTTTTTTTATGTGTTTCTGGATTCTGTTAGCTAGAATCTTGTTAAGGATCTTTGCATCTGTGTTCATCAAGGAGATTGGCCTGTAATTCTCCTTTTTGGTTGGGTCTTTGCCTGGTTTGGGGATGAGTGTGATATTGGCTTCGTAGAATGAGTTTGGGATAGCTCCCTCCTTCTCTGTTTCTCTGAAGAGCTTGAGGAGTATGGGTATTAGTTCTTCTTTAAAGGTCTTATAGAATTCTGCTGTGAATCCATCTGGTCCTGGGCTTTTTTTTGTTGGAAGACTTTTGATAGCTTCCTGTATCTCGTTATAGGATATTGGCTTATTTAATTGGTTAACTTCTTCTTTGCTCAGTTTGGGTAACTTGTATTTCTCTAAAAATGCATCCATTTCCGCCAGATTTTCTTCCTTTAGAGAGTATAGCTTTTGAAAGTAGTCTGTTAGAATTGTTTGGATATCTTGGGTACGTGTTGTGATGTTTCCCGTGGCATCCCTAATCCTATTAATATGGGTTTCCTCTCTTCTTTTTTTAATTAATCTTGCCAACGGGCCATCAATTTTGTTTATTTTTTCAAAGAACCAGCTTTTTGTTTGGTTTATTTTGGTTATGGTTTTCTGATTTTCTAATTGGTTAATCTCTGCTCTCAATTTGGTTATCTGGCTTCGTCTAGTAGCTTTAGGTCCCATTTTTTCTTGTTTTTCTAGCTGTTTTAGTTGCAACATGAGATTATTTACTTGGTCTGTCTCCATTCTCTTGATGTGGGCACTGAGGGCAATAAATTTGCCCCTCAGGACTGCTTTTGCTGTGTCCCACAAGTTTCTTTGTGAGGTGTTTTCATTTTCATTGAGTTCTAGGAAATGCTTTATTTCTTCTCTGATCTCTTCTGTTACCCAGGCCTTGTTAAGGAGTGTGCTGTTCAATTTCCATGTATTAGAGAAATTTCTGCGGTATGCTTTGTTATTGAGAGCTAGCTTGATTCCACTGTGGTCAGATAGGATACAGGGGATTATGTCGATCCCTTTGTATTTGCTTAAGTTCCTTGAATGAACTATGATATGGTCTATTTTGGAGAAAGTTCCATGAGCTGCTGAGAAGAATGTGTACTGTGTTGTTTTAGGGTGAAATACTCGGTAGATGTCAGTTAATTCCGCTTGAAGTATGGCCTCACTTAATTCGGTAGCTTCTTTGCCAATCCTCTGGTTGGTAGACCTGTCCTTTGGTGAGAGTGGCGTGTTAAAGTCTCCTAGTATTATCGTATTGGGATCTATTTTATTCTGTAAGTTTGAGAGCATTTGTTTAACATATCTGGGTGCACCGATATTTGGGGCATATAAGTTGATGATGGTTATATCCTCCTCTTGGATTGTTCCCTTTATTAATATGTAATGTCCGTCCTTGTCTTTCTGTACTGATTTTAATGAAAAGTTTATTTTGTCAGATATCAGGATAGCTACACCTGCTTTCTTATTGGGGGGATTTGATTGGTAGATCCTTTTCCACCCCTTCACTCTGAGTTTGTTTGTATGTTTGGCTGAGAGGTGGGTCTCCTGAAGGCAACAGATGGATGGGTCTTGTTTTCTGATCCAGTCCTCAGTTCGTTTTCTTTTAATTGGCGAATTCAGCCCATTTATATTAAGAGAAAGTATAGAGAGATGCATTGTTGTCCCTGCCATTCCGTTTTCCTAAGTTTTTCTTCTTTCCTTTCCTCCTGTGCTTGCTCAGTTAGACTTTGAGTAATGCCTGTTTGGGGCAGGTCCCAGTTCCTGGTTGCTTTCTTCAGGTTGTGTCCCCCCTCTTAGAATTCTTTGTAATGCTGGCTTAATGTTTATGTATTCATTTAGTTTTTCTTTGCTATTAAAAGTTTTCAGTTCTCCATCGAATGTGAATGCTAGCTTTGCCGGGTATATCAGTCTGGGTTGGCAGTTATTGGCTCTCAGGGCTCGTATGGTGCTTTCCCAGGCTTTTCTTGCATTCATTGTTTGTGTGGAGAGATCTGCAGTGATTCTAATTTTTTTCCCGTTGTAGTATAGCTCCTTCTTCATTTTTGCTGCATGCAGGATTGTTTCCTTATTATTCAGATCCATCATTGTTACTATTATGTGCCTAGAAGTGTTTCTCCTGGGATCTTGCTTGTTGGGTGTTCGATAAGCTTTTGTGATGTAGTTAAGATGGTCGTTTTTGAGGTGGGGAAAATTTTCATTGACTATCTTGTTAAATAGGTGTTGCATTCCCTTGCTCTGGAATTCCTCACCTTCGTCCACTCCGATTATGCGAAGGTTAAATTTTTTAGCATTATCTGCTTGCTCTTGAATTTCCCTTTGGTTTAATTTGAGTGATTTTTCCATATCTGTCACTTTTTGGTCCAGTTGGTGTATTCTGTCTTCTGTATCTGACACTCTACCTTCCATTTCATTCACTCTGTTGACCGTGGCTTCTATTGTGGTTTGCATGATGGAAATGGATCCCTTTATGGATTCAATGTTGGTTCTCAGAGTACTGATCTCACCTCTCAATGAGGTGATATCAGTATGCATTACCTCTAATTTGGCGTTTATCTCACTTCTTACTGAGGTTTGTGCAGCTTCTATTTTTGCATCCAATTTTTGTTTGATATCCTGTATATCTTTTGATAGTTCATCCTTGTGCTCTTTCAATTTCTGATCCATTTCTCGCTTTATTTCTTGAGTCATTGCCTCCAGCAACCCTTGGATGTAGTTTTTGTCTTCCATTCCTGCTTTGCTCCCACTGGGGCTCTCCCCTTCGTGGCTGCTGGCTTTTGAGGTGAGCTTGCTGTCCTGGGTAGTGGTAAACCTTGTGATTTTTCTCTGTGATTTTCGCATGGGGGTTCAGGAGACTGCTCTTCAATCTTGTTTTGGTGTGTCTGTCTTTGCTTGGTTGCTGATTCTCTATTGGTAGAGAGAGTCTGTGTCTGATCTGGATTCTGTTGGGAGCCTATTTCCAGCTGCTATTCACTTAGGATTCTCAGCTCTCTGCTGTAGCAATTCCCGCTTTTGGAAGGGTTGAGCAGCCTAGACTGCTTGTGTTTGCTCCTGCGGGTGCTCTTGGGAAGATCAGATGCTCTGGATGCACTCTCCCAAATACTGGAGTCTGCTATGGGCTCCTGATGTGTTTTTGTTTGTTTTGGGCTGGTTGTGGGCTTGAACTCTAGGTTTGGGTGCTGTCCCTCAGCTCTTCAGCTCAGGGCTGGCACCCTACCATTTGAGCCACAGCCCCACTTCTGACCCTTTTTGCTTTGTTCAGGCGCCGGTCCCCTGGCCTGGTTCCGGCCCCAGCCTGGAGCGCGCTCGTTAGGCCTGTGCTAATGTGTATACCACCTTGGTTATGCAGCCTGGAGGACACAGTTCAAATTTCTTCTACTGTTGGTAGTCTTGACCCAGGGGCACTGTTCCTGGCTTGAGCATTTAAGCTCCCTTCCCGGGGCGCTCTTGCTCTGGCCTGGCCAGCAGAGTGTGCTCCACCGGCTGGTGGGGCTCTCGAACAGTTCCCAGTTTTAGTGGGTCCTGTGGTCCGGGTGTTGGGGTAGGGAGTCTAGGTCAGGGTCTGGGGATTCCCTCCAGCTCTGGTCTCCCTTGATGGATTCCCTGTCCCCTGATGGGTACTCACCCTGTAGGTCGTCAGTTGTTGTTGCAGTCCGTCAGTTGTTGTTGCAGTCCGAGTTCAGTTGGGGTGGTTGCGGGCTGGGTTGGGCGGCCCCCCGCCGGGTCGTTGCGATCGCGACAGGTCCCTTTGTGGCGCTGCTGGTGCCGGGCGGCTTTGGCGGGATGGAGCCTCTCCGCTCCGGTGGAGAGTGATGGGTGGGGTGGGATCCTCCTGGAGACTCCCGGCTGGTAGGTTTCTCTGTTCCTGGCGATCTGCTGTTCTGCAATCCGGTACCTGGTGATCTGCAAGCAGCCCCCTGTGTCTCTGTGGCTCCGGCAGCCCCTGCCGGGCCGGCTGGCCGGCGGCTTGGCGCACTGCCGCGCGGCCAGTAAAGGTTGGGGGAGGGGTCTTCGCTCTTCTCTGTTCTGAAATTCTTCTTTTCCTCTCTTTCTTTTTTTGTTATTTTCCACCTCTGGTTTTTCTCTGAGTGTTCGTCTTTTTGTTGTTGTCGGTCTCTTGGGGAGATTAAAGGTTGGAACTCGAACTCTCTTTTTGGTTGGAGAGAGCTGTGGCGTTTCCCTACTGCCCCGTCGCCATCTTGAGAACTCCCTTCATTATGTTTTGATTATTGATTATTAACTTTTATAACAGTTGACCAATCCCAAATTTGCCATCTCTACAAAGAGCAATAAAGTAACTTACTTGAGTTGAATTTGTGACTGGGAATTGTTCAATGGATTCAGTCCAATATACTGAAGTGAGGGTTAGTTTTACATTCTCATAAAAGGAGATTTCAATCTCTAACTCACAGAGTTAAATCACAACACAAGGAAAAAATAGCATGTTGACTGAATATACAAATGGATGATAAATGGCCAGATCATGTAAAAGAGAATTGTGAACCATGAGCTGCAAGCCATCGGCCCTGGGACCCAATCAACCTCTTCTCCTAATAGTTAGGTCAGGAAGTCAGGTGACTGTAAACCTTGTATAGCTAACTTGTACGAAATCAGACCACTATCTCAGTAATAATCTAACTAATAGCTAACCAGTAACTTTTCTAACAATTTGATCTAGATAGCCAGGACTTGAATAATCATTGTAAATTTACCTAATATTTTTTGTTGTTTCCAACTTGGAGCTAATTATAGAAAATCAGATATGGACCCGAACCATCCATGTAGTTTGCCCTGCTTTGGTTAGCGGCTTCTAGCACCTGTCAATAGCCTCCAGTCAGAGCACCTGAGCTGTCCTCTGTTCTCACCGAGGAGTATCCTACTCCTCTGTCTGCCTTTGGATTTCTGCCCAAATGCAAGTTAACAGTGGCTGACTCTTTTGCTCTAGCAAGCTCAGAAGAAACAGCCTTTGCTTATGTTCTTTGGATGTCCTTCATTTATTTTTGCAACCCACACCTGACTAAAAAGGTGACCACTCAAATTTTGAGAATGTCTATATTAGTTCTTTGACAACCCTTTTACATAGAAAAAAGCTTTATCCATCTTTCATCTTTTTCGACATGCTAATTCTTGCGAGCATCAATGATCGTTTTTCTGTCTTTTGATCTTTATTGTGGGCTACAGAGCAAGAAGAATGGACAAAATTTAGACTTGAAGAAATGTATCTTGGATCCCTGAAACCTATCAGCAAATTTGTCCAGAGAACTGTTTCTGATCCTGGACCAGGTCGTGATCAGAAAATAATTTACTTTTCCCTCTTTTTAGAAAGATAAAAATAATATTTATAAATCCTTCAGTGAGAGGTAGTCTGAACTAAGCTGCTTCGGTTTTAATCTACTTTTCACTTAGCTTATAAGGAAGCAACGTAAATTATGAGCTGATAACATCTCCTGCCGCCATGTTTGTGGCGTCAAATGCTCTCTTCAACCAGTTCAGTGCCAGCATCCATGGAGAAGACAAAATGCTTTTATGTTCGACTGGTTGAACTATCCTTTTAAAAGACAATAGTGCCTTTGTTTGCCTTATAATTACTTTTTTTTCTACACAGTGTAAAATTTCCTTGTAGGTTTTTCTATGTAAGAAGTTTTCATTCCTTGTGAAAGTTTCCTGGGAATTCCAGGGGAATGGGAAATGAATAGATTGCATTTTTATTTTCTGAGAGCTGAGAAATTGCGAAAATCATCACTGTATTATTCTGAAGATTGTTTTGCAAAAACAATTCATTGAAAATGCAGTGCAGTCCTAATGAGAATAATAAAGCCCATACACTTAATGAGTGGAAAATCTCCTCCAGGTATAAATGTCGTCACCCCAGCTAACCCATGCTCAATTGCTCTTTTTCAAAGCCACAGCTATTTCCATAGAGCCTTTCCTGCAAGGTGCATATGCCCTTGGCATAGCTGAGGCAAAGCATCATACATCCTTCTTCTCCTTCCTCTGTCCCATGCTTCCCTTTTTCCCTGATGAGTTTCTTCCCTTTTCTTTCTTATGAAAAGTTCAGCAAATAGAGAATGTAAAAGTAATGTTATAATACCCACCCCAGGCAACTGTACTTTGTTTACAAAGTTGAGAGGAAGAGAACAAGGAAAATATTTATTTGACTCTCTCCCAAGAGGATGGTTGTTGCTTAAAGGGGCTTCACTTCACATTTGTTAGAATGAGTCTAATAAAAACCCTCTATCAATTCCATGAGATCATAGGCATCCGAGACTTGCAAGCAGCTTGCTCGGGTAGCTCATCTCTGACAGAAGTAAGTGGAAAAAAAAAAAAAACCCAAGAAGAACCCAGACTCAAGGAGAACCTGACTGAGAAAGTAAAGTATGCATTTGTGATCTTGCAATAGGAGTATGGTGTTGGATCAGAGAATTCTGATGCAGAATGATTCCCATGAGAGCAGCCCCAAATGGCCTAAGAATATATTCTTAAATCTTTCTGGTTCCAGTTCTTCATTTCAGGTCCCAAAGTCATTTGCTCCACCAATCAGGCAATTGAACCTCAGTCTCTTTTACTGTATGTTTCTTTGGCAAGCTATTGGTTTGAGGCCTGATGTCAAAGTTCTCAGATTTTGTACCACAAAGCTGTGGGTGAGAGGAGTTGGAGGTTACATTCTCTCCATAGCTCAGTAGTGCTCAACCAGAGAATTAGTTGTTGAATAAATGGAGATGACCTATTAGATGCCTCTCCTTCCAGATCTGTGAACTATTTCAATCATGGCCTCTGGTTATTATTATTTCCCCTGTGATCAGCCCTGGGGTCAACTAAAATCAGGTTTCCTTAAGAGGACTTGTCTGCTGGGAATGGGTCTGTCACTCAGTCATTTATATAAACTTCTGATGGAAATGATTGATCAAATAGTCTTTTTTTTCTGTACATTCTCAGGTATCTGTGAATAACTCAGAGTATGACATCTATAAATACTGGTATTTTGATATCTGTTATTTCTAACCCTTACAAAATCATGAGAAGATAAGAGAAACTAGATTAAGCTCCAGGGTGAATGGTCATTTAGATAAGAGTGAAATTGGTTTTTCTAGATTAGAGGTGGAACTTGCATGTGGTGATAAATTTGTAAATACTATTGAAAGGAAAGTCTCAGGTGTTTTCCTGACTAGTCAGAGGTTCTGGGTGAGGTTTCTAGCTGGACCTGAGATGGAGTAAGGAGTGCAAAAGGCCTTGGTGGGTGAATGGTGTGTCTTTCGGGCTCTCTGTGGAAATAATCCCTCTGGTAGGCATTCTCTTCTCCCCGTGGCATTCTGACAGTTCCTAGTAATTTTATGTCCCTTTGCTGATGATTCAGGCATTTCAAACTCAATCTGTCTGAGACATTGCTTCCTCCAGGTTTCTAAGAGCTACCCTAGTGGTGGTTTTGTATCACCCTCTAGGGTTCTTGCCCGTGTGCTGACAAGGTGCAGCAATTCCATAAATTCATCCTTCTCCAGTCTTACTTTGTAGAGGTTTCTGGGCAGGCATCCTTAGAAGGCATACTCTTATGGACTTCCCCAGTCTCTGCTTGTTCCTGTTGGTAGAGTCTTGTAACTTGTTGGGAAAATAGTCTTTCCAGCTCTGATTATAGACCTGAGGCCAAAGAGGAAGTGACAGCTACTAGAGGGGAACTATTTGTGAAAAACAACAACAACAACACAAAACCTCAGTATGCTATAGGGCAAGAGAAGAGAGCTGGCAATGGTGAAGGAGGAGTGGACAGTTATGTGGACTCAGAAGGTTCTGGTGGTCGGAAGAATCAGTCTTCCGAGGCATGAGGTTAGAGTCCCTGTCACATGCATTTGTTCAAGCCTTCCTAAACAAGGCTTTGACCTTGTGTGCCAGATCTTCCTGGGCAAAACCTTCAGTGTTATTCAACATAAACTACTGTCAGTACTAAATTATCTTCAAGTTTTCTGTTTAGCCATTGCATGGGATAAGAGATTCTTTAAAACTACCAGAGAGATGCTTAGGATTCACACCCTGAGTGTTCACACACCCTGAGTGTTCAGTCTTCATAAATTAACCATCAAGTTTTCTTACTATTTGTAGCATTCACCAAATCAATTATCTTCCCACATATAATTTCTTACATACTTGGATATCTGAATCTTTATGGGGACCAGTATATATACCTTTGCTAATAAACTTCCTTTCTGATGGTGGAAATTCTAGCAGTGGTACCCTCACATTGTGCCCTCATATCTCTTAGCACCAAAGATGGGCACCACTTACCAGCTGAACAGTGAGTGATTCAGGGCCAAATTCCACCTCATCAGCCTGCTTTGTATCTCTTGATACTGGTTGTTGCAGGATTGGTTCTCCGAGAAAAAGGCATTGGAATCGAATTTAGAGTTGTGTATTGTTCAAAGGAGGCAGCAGGATTGGCAAGGAGAGTTGGTAGTTGAAGAAATTCATGCCAACCTGATGGAATCTCCAGGATAAAAACAGCCTATTAAAACATCCCATAATTTGTGCAAATGGGGAAGTTCTTGAAAACCCAGAACTTCCTCAGCCACTCCTTCGGAACAATCCCCATGCAAAAGCATAACATAATGCTAGATGCAAATCTGAGGCAATCCCCATGGGATACAAAATAGCTGGACCCTGCACAGCATCTTTACAATAAAATAAGATAAATAATCATTTGAAAAGAATAGTAAGTTTTATTTCATTCGTAAGCGTGAAGCTTGAAAGGGCATCCTGGGGTCAGTGCAACACTTTTCCTTAGGAAATGTGATGAGCCTGCAAAAAATGAGAAGTATCTCCAATATGCTACACGTAGCATAGATTCCATAATTTAACTGTTTATTTATTTATTTTATCAAAAATTGATTTGGTTAAATATCAAAACTTGTTTCTACCACATTAAAAATTAAATAAATACAAGGATCCTACTTCTTTATTCCTTAACATAATTTAAAAATTCAATGCAATTTATTCAGCTTATGCCATAAGTCATGGCTCTTACATAGGACATTCAACTTATTCTCAGAATGGAGGTATTGCCCATTAATTTCTAAGGTTCCTTTAGGTGTTAAGATTTTATTTTATTACTTTGTTTGTGATATGATTTATGAAACCTTTTCCTTAGGATGAAATGTTTCCTAATTAAAATTGTGTGTTTGGTTTATCCCAATTGCTTTTATTTTCAAATTGGATCAAAAATGTGTCAGGAGCCATCTCTGGTATAAAGACTTTAGAAACACTACTTTCTTAGCTGATGACCAAGAAGCCTGTTTTTTGTGTGTCAATTATAAATTACTCCTAGCTGCCTGGGGACAAATTGTTCAGGGCTTTTATTTCAGCAAGACAAGGTCAAATTATATAGTAACACTGGGGTTGAAGTCATCAGTCAGGAGATGGACTTTACCTTAAATCAATGAGACTCTAATTCCGACTTGTGGTGTGATTTATCCTTCTTGGTAGGCTTGTTTGATTCTCTGCAGATGTTTCTTGTTTCAGTTTTTGGGAGCTTTGGGGTGATTTATTTAGTGAAATGCATGACCACACACTTGTTCTGCTCCTGATGAATGATTTATGGATGATTTATGGCCATCCATTTATGCACAGGAGATGGGGTTTTTTTAGCCTTACATTATTTTTGCTTTTATTTGCTGTTAGCAGGTACACAGAGATAGTTAGAACACATATTACAGCAGAGAGAGATGTGTGCTTTCATGTCTAGGATCTGGAACTGTATCGACTCATCTTTGACCCAAGATGGTGAAGCTTGTTGATCTCTTCCTGGCCATTTTTAGAGACACTGTGATGATGGAGGTTGCTATGATTTGGTATGACGTGAGCATAATACTTTAAGGGCTCATGTGTGGGATATTTCACATAGTGACATGAGAAAGGGTGGGTTTCAAGAGGTAGGTTCAGGTAGTTAGTGGTATGGCAGTTCTGTCCTAATCAGGGATACATGCTAGGTTCACAAGGTCAGTCAGTTCTCAAGGGAGAACAAATGTACCCACTCTCTAGTTTTCTGTCTTGTCATATTGTAGATCTCCAAGGGTTCCCATAGTTGTGATGCCAACTTCTAAAAGATTCTCACCCAAGATGGAATCAATATTATAAACCTTCTAAAATAAGGTTTTCAGAAACTGGTAGCTGGTGGCTCATGTATACAATCCTAGCTACTTAGGAGGCAGAGATCTGAGGATATGGTTTGAAGCTAGCTTGGGCAGAAAAGTGGAGCTATGTCCCAAGGGGTAGAATACCACTCTTGAAGGAAAAACACAAACAAACAAGCCAGAGCATGAGACTCTTAGTTCAAGCCCCCATAGGGAAACATTTTTTTAAAAAACTAAACCAATGTTCCCAGGCTCAGGAATTTTATCGTAGTGATGGAAGCTAAGAGTAATAGAAAGATCAAATATGGGGATTCCTGGATTCATAACCAGCACTTTCAGATTTAGCTGTGAGTTTGGTGGAATGAATTAGTTTCGAGTTTACTTTGGCCAGGTCTGGTCTAAGCCCTTAACCCACCGTAGGTTATTTAATGTACACAGCAATTCTATGAGACAGACTATTATTACTCAAGTTTTATGATGTGAAGACTGAGGTATAAGTTTAAATAGCTGCCCTAAAAATCATACAAGAGAAAACCAATTCATCCAGATCTTAACCACATCAAAACCATTAACCATCCCTGTATGCTGCATTCAATGTCATGGTGGGAAACATTTTAGATGAATAATTTCCACACACTCCTCTTCATGCACTATCCATTTCTTTACTGACAAGTAATTCTTTAATCCTTGCGTCTGCTCCATGTAGTAAGCCCGACTTGGTCTGTGTTTCAGTACAAAGTTCTTACTATACAATCACATGCAGGCACACACAATACACTTGCCATTTGCTGCCATGAGAACATTACCTCCCTGTTCTGTCTGTGCACTAACATGTATACTTGAAACTCAGTGTATTTGTGGCATAATGCTGCCTCCTCAATTCTGAGCCACACATTTTCCCTTTGCAGTTTAAAGCAACATATTATCATCTTGGAGTTTCTGTGTGTCAGGAGTCTGAATACTGCGGAACTCTGTCTTCTTTCCACCAAATTCCATTGTCCCCAAATGAAGATACTAAGCATCATCAGGAAGCTTGACTGGGGAAGCAGCTGTTACCCTGCTCAGCCAGGGTGTTGGCAAAATACATTTCCTTAAAGCTGTTTGACTGAAGGCCCCTGGTTCTTATTGATCACAGTTGGAGACAGCTCCTAAGATTATCTGGAGGGCCCGGCCACTTAGCTTGCTTAAGAGGCAATTCGTAGTAGGCATGCTTGCTTCCTCAAGGCCACCAGAATAATCTATCTAACTCCATTCTGCTTAGGCAGAGTCATATAAAACAAACTCAATGGCCAGAATGGCTTCTCTCATCTTGGCCATAGTCAACAAAGCAGCTCTTAAGTTCTACTTACACACAAAACAAGGAGACATTTCAAGGTTTCGGTGGAGGTCATTTCAAGCCGCCTGCTACATTGGGCTTTCCTGAGTGGATGGGTCTCTCCTGACTAGCCGGTCTACCTGAGAATTCAATTGATATTCAGAGAGTTCTTTGGTGAATAATGATGGAATCCAGAAAAGGGATATCAGAATAGCCACTGTCTTCCAAGGATAAAGTTTGAAGCACTCCCCTCCATTCTAGCAATATGCTAGTCACAGACATGCAATTGCTGAATATTGTCACCAGATGATTTTTCTTTTGCATGACTCATTCCTGTCCAGCTCGTATTTTCCGCCTTTTGCGTTCAACACCCAATTTTTCTTTTGCTCATTATTTCATGAATAATCTCTGGCTAGTTCCTTAAAATTATAAAGTAGGAACCACTGCACCTTACCTCAGGGAATGATTGAGTAAGAAAGAACAGGTGCTTTATCCATACCAAATATCCCTTTCATCTTTCTATTGCTTTCCTATTTCAGGGGTACATTCTGAAAGAATCTTATAACATTTTCATACTCCTCTCGCTCTCCTTTTCATCTTTGTTCTGAATACCCCTTCTCCGTGGGCTTGCTTGTTATTCAAAATCAGCATGTTTCCACTTGCTGAGGCTCAAGTTTTCACCACGGTAATCACATTCCAGTCATGTTTCTCTAAGTCTTTATTTGAGAGTTTCATAATCTCCTGGGGGAGTCTGGCTGTTAATAGCCAGTTGCTTCTAGAGATGGGTTCATCTATTGCAGTTTCCCTAATGTAATCCTTAGAGGGTGACCTAGACATTTGAAAGGGCGATTTAATTCCTCCCTTTGCACAGGGTCAATTTTGGTTGTTTTTTTCCACATTTCTGTGCACAGTGCATTTTGCAAATATTTGTTGCTGTGTTCATTTTTCACACATCAGGAGAAGACAGACTTAAAAACAAGATACATGTTCTCAGCTTCTCCCACTGAGATTTAATTATTCTATGGATTTGTTGATTTGCACTGAGCCAAGTTCCTTTACTTAATATTTATGGGAATACTACCTGCTAACTTATTCTGAGACCAGTCTAGAGATTTGTGTTATATAAAGATCAGGGGAAACTTTCAATATTTCATTCTTTTCAAGTAAGGTGGCTCCTAGGGTAGATGATACAATTATAGAAGATTCAAGGTTGTACATCATTATATCTGAAGCATTCTTAGATTATTCTGGAGTTCTTTCTATTAGGACAGACTTAAGCAGGAAGCCTGCTCAGGACTCTGGAAGCAGGCTTTGGGAATGGAATTCCAATGTCCTGGAAGTCAAACTATAATCTAGAAGGGAACATTCTGGCAGGAGGCCTTTATGATTTTATTAAGATTATTTACTTGCATTGTTCATCTTTCTTATTGTTTGTCCTCTTGAAAATTTAATATCTAGCTCAAGGCAGGGGCCAAGGATACTTTTCTAATCTTACTCTGTTCACCAATAGTAGTAATGTCATTTAGTTACCTTACTCATGGCCTCCAAATAAAAGAGAGAGCATTTCCTATAAATATACTTTCCATGGTTTGGAGATATGCAATACTAGAACACAATTCTCAGAGGCTTGAAGGGAACATTCTCTCCTCCTTGATTCTTTCTTGGGATATCTTACTGTGTTCTTCCCAACTCCAAATGTGATTATTGTTTATTAAATGCTCTTGTGGAGCTTGAACTAGGCCCATTAATGCCCATTCTCCCTCAAGTACTGCTGCAAGGAGTGACTTCCCACCTCAGAATCCTTCCTTGTGAATACTTTTTGAGTTGTGTTCTTTTCCAATTTACAAGGAAAAAGAAAAAATATATTTCTAAATCATACCTTTTCTCCACCATTTCCTTCAGTACTTTACTGAATTACAGTTCTATGTTCCCTTCTAGACACTGAATTTTTCCCTTTTCCTTTTCTTGGTGTTCCTGTAAAATTTTAACCTCTCTTCATGATACATTGATCCAATTGTGCCTCATCACAGGTTAAAATTGACTCCACAGGTCATATCTGAGAATTCATTTTAGGCTTCCTCACACTGGTCAAATCTGTGATAATAGATGTGAAGGAGATTGGTAGAACCCACATACGCACGGTGACTTCCAATCCAGCCCATTCTTTTTCTTTTTCTTTTTTGTGTGAAAATACCGTACAGAGGGGTTACAATTACATGAGCAAGGTAATGAGTACATTTCTTATGAAGCATAGTGCCTCCTCCTTTGTTTCTCCTTCCCATCCCTTCCCATCCCCCCACCCCTAAGGTGGGGTCCTCCCCTAAGGTTTCATTTGATGCTTCCTCCAAGCTCTTTTATTTATTTATTTATTTTATTTGTGAACATACTGTACAGAGGGGTTACAATTACATGGCCAGGATAATGCGTACATTTCTTACCAAGCATTGCAGCCTCCTCCTTTGTTTACCCTTCACATCCCTTCCCAGCCTCCCCCCTCCTCCCCCCCCAGTCCCAATACTTCTTCCCCCCCCCCCCCCCCACCCCGCACTGACGTTGTAAAGCCCGTTTTGGACATGACAACTTGTACTTCTCATTGTTGCAACAGGTCCACCTGTATCCTTAAATGACTTGTTTTTCCCCATCTCCTCCACAAGTTATACTGACATCAAATATAGTGAAAGCAGGGGTTATACTGTGGGGGAGGGGCATACAAAGCAACAAAGAAATAATCTTATAAATGCATTAGAAACACATGCATGAAAGAAAAAAAACATTAAAATACATATCTAAAGGTTCATTTTCCTAACATCACATTATCTGACCTTTTCCGCTTGACTCATACATATACTAGATATTGCAAATAAGGGAAACCATGGGGCCTATGTTTCTTTGGGCCTGGCTTACTTCGCTTAATATAATTTTTTCCAAGTCCTCCAAGCTCTTTTCTTATACATGTTACTGTCTCTTCTTAAACAGTGTCATTCTGTCAGCTAACTCTCTACATTTCTGGCATACAACCTTAAATTTTACTTTACTTTTCATTTTTCTTTCAGCTTCAAGAGTGACTCTACTATTCCTCCCCCTCCTCTCTGTATATCCAAGGAAGTACTATATTTTTATAACAGGAGAGCTGATAGCCTTGCTCTGCGAATTTCTAGCTTCTTGTTGTGTTTCTTCAAGCTGAGCATACATTCCTTGAGGCTGAGACTCAAGTTTCTTCACCATGTTACCTCTGTGCTCTCAATGGAATTTTATTGAATGCTTAGACGCAGGGCCCTCAGACAGGACCCTGAAAATCAAAATAGTTAAGAATGTTCTCTAATAGCGCTTTGTTGTCAGAAGTCCAGGGAGGTATAAATCCATATTTTAATAGTCCTAGAGAAAGAGTTCCTGAGACATGCTACCATGTTTTACTTAGTGCTGTATAGTACATAGCATAAAATTTAGTAGCTTGCAATAGGCCTTTATTCTGATTACACTTTTGTGAGTCAATTTGTTGGGGAGGACTAGATTGGGATAGTCATCTCTGCTTCAAAGGTCACTTCTTCTCCATGGCTTCTCTCTAGCACCTTTACGCCAGGAAGTATAGCAAAATCTTTTTCCAATGATGGTACCTTTGAAGAATTAATTATCTGGACATTGGTGGTTTAGCTCTGTCATCTCAGCTACTCAGGAAGCTAGAGCTGGAGAACGGCAGTTAGAGGACAGCCCTGAGGACAAATTCACCAGACTCTCTCTCAAATAATCAACAAAAAGTAGCTGGCAGCGGGGGAGAGGAGTTGGGGAGGAAGGGAAAGTGGGAGAAAAATCAGGGAGGGGGCTAACACTGTTCAACAAAAAATGTACTCCTTGCCTTACTCATGTAACTTTAACACCTCTATACATCACCTTTATAATAAAATTAAATTTAATTAAAAAAGTAAGGTAAAACACAAGTGATAGAGCACCACCACAGCAAGTGTAAGGCCCCAACCTACTACATACTGCCTGCCACCTCACTCACCAGAAAAACACTACCACCAGTATAGGTAATGTCTAGTCCAGATCTGGTGGAGTTTTACTTCTGTTGTTGTTGTGTTTTTAGGGGGGAGTTTGGAACTAAGGCTTGAACCCACTTGAGCCACAGTGCCACTTCTGGCTTTTTCTGTGATTTAATTGGAGTTAAGTGTCTCATGGACTTTCCTGGAAATTCCTATCTGGGCTGGCTTCAAACTGTGATACTCAAGGGGCTGGGAAGCTGGCTTAGTGGTAGAGTGCTTGCCTTGTATGCATGAGGCCCTGGATTCGATTCCTCAGCACCACATAAGCAGAAAAAGCCTTAAATGGCACTGCAGCTCAAGTGGTAGAGCTCTAGCCTTGAGCTGAAGAACTGAGGGACAGTGCCCAGGCCCAGAGTTCAGGCCCCACTACCAACAACAACAAAAAAATAGAATACTCAGATCTCAGCTTCCTGAGTAGCTAGGATTAGACATCATCCGCTACTGCCTGGCTACTTCTGTTGTATTTTACTCATCAAAGAAGTCATAGGCCCATTCAGATTTCAGGATTTTGGAGAGACAGGATGCTATCTTTATTGACAGTGTGACAAGAGCATGTTGGGGTGGGAAATGCTGTTTGGAAAACATCTGCTACAATTCATATAGAAATAGCACAGTATCATAATAAGGAGAGGAATTTCATCTACTCACTGAATAAGTTTTCTTCGGATACCTACAGTCATTCATGCAGTACACAGTACACAGGCCACTGCTTTCCCTGTTCCTCTAGACTTAGCAGTCATTGTGAGTCAGTGGCCAGTTTGTTTACATGGTTGGTTTTGCTGAACTTGGTTGGCTTTGTGGAACTCTTTCGATTGTTTTGGGATTGTCTAGTTTCAGGCTGGTTGTAGAATCACATGGGCTGGGGCATCTGGGCTGTCACCCATGCAATATCACAGATTGTGAATTCAGAAACAGAGATTCATTTTCTTGCAGTTTATTATTATTACCATTGTTATTATTATCCTAAAGACAATAGCACAACTACTTCAAGTAGTTGGACAAAAGAATTTCAATTAAACATATCCATTTATTACTACCATGTATTGTGATCAGTCCCAGACCAAGGTATCAGCAAGGTTTATTTCTCCTGAGGCCCATCTTCTTTGGGTTTGTAGACAGTCATGTTCTTTCTGTTCACGTGTAGTCTTCCTCTGTGTGCAGCTGTATTCTAAATGCCCTTTGTCGAAGAATACCAGCCTTGCTAGATTTATGCTTATCCCAATTTTCATTTTAATTACTTTTTAACACCTTTTATCACAATTCTGAGTTACTGGTGGGTTAAGGGTTCCAACATATGAATTTGTGAGGGAGCCTTACTCAGCTCATACAACCACGACACTTAAGATTCAAGCTGAGTCGAGTTGAGTCTGGAAATGCCTTTTGTTTTCTGTGAACTATGTGTTCTTCCAGCTCTGAGCTTTCCTTCAGCCAGCTTCCCAAGATGACAGCCATTTGGAACAAGGAATGCATGTGGCAGTGTTCGCCCTGTATTCTTATTCCACACGTCTCTTTCCTTGAGGGTGCCTCCAAAGTCATCAAAAAAACAGAGGGAACTCAGACAGAGCCCTGGGGCACAGGATGACCTGACACACAAACAGGCTTGTGAGCTGTTGGCACATATGAGAGTTATTATCTATAAATTAGTTGAGGAAAATTAATATTGCTCACTTGCTATGCTCACCCTTCTTGTCTGCTCTGAGAATCAGCAGGGCCAGAGCCACTGTTGATAATATATTTTTAATTAAAAGGGAAATAACTTCTTGTGATTAATATTCTTCTTTGGGGACTTGATCTAGCATCTCATAAATCTAAAACAGAGGCATCTGTGAGCCCACCTGCAGGCTCCCTCCTCCCCCAGCTCCAACGAGGAACTGATGGAACAAGACAAACCACTGTCAGTGAACTCTTAAGACAAGAAACGAGTGGCCAAACATCTTCCACAGAATTCAGGAAAGCTGGTATTCCTGCAAGAGACTTTGGATTCCAGTCCTGGGCCTGCTGATTGTTTGAGGGCCTGTGAGAATGTCTAGGACTTTGGTTTTCTCTCTTGAAACATGGAGCTAGATGAACATTGGTTCAAAAGGAGCATTTGCACCACCTGAGCCACATTCTCTGAGTTTGCATTCATGAGAGTCCACTTTCCTGATCTCAAGATGATTATTTAACATCTCTGGACTTCCTGTTTCCTCTCCTGAAAACTGGGAATGATAAGAAAATCTGTTTATAGGATTAGAGTTAGGATTAAGTAGGTTTACACCTGTCAAGTGGGGCTGGGATATAGCTCAGGGGCAAAGCGCATGGCTAGCAAGTGTAATGTCCTGGGCTCCATCCCCAGTACCAAAAAAAGAAAAGACAAAAAAAAAGCGTCAAATGCCATCATGGGCTAGTAAACACCAAACAAATATTTGCTTACACATATAACAGTATCTGGTTGTTAGAAGCACAAAGGAGCTTTAGGCTCCATCTTTAGATGAGCATAGAAAATAGAGGTTCATAAAGAAAGTGGGACTTGCCCAAAATATACAAAGAGAAAGTCATTGGCAAACTTAGGAGTTCTTGGATTTTCTTACAAATTAATAAAGGTCTTTCTAATAGTGTCTTTTGTAGACTCATATGATTATTTCATAATACAAATCACAATTGTTATGGTTAATCATTTTCTCAGTGATGATTTGATCATGTCTGCATTCTTCACTAATGTATCTCTATGTGCCAGGCACTATTTTTTTTTATATAAATGGCATCACAAATGGCTTCATTTTACTTAGAAAGCAGGGGGACAATTTTTTTGCTCTATTTTAGAGACTCTATGAAATAACTTCTAACTTGGACCCCAAGAAGAAACAGAGTTCAAATAAAATGATGGAGATTTTCCCTCTATTATTTCAAAGAGGCAAAGAATGTATTGGGGCTTGAACTCAGAGTCTGCACTCTGTCTCCAAGCTTTTTCTCTTAAGACTTGCACTCTATAACTTCAGCCACAGCTCTATTTCTGGCTTTTTGCTGATTAATTGGAGATAAAGAGTCTCATGGATTTTCCTTCTTAGGCTGGCTTCAAACCATTATCCTCAGCTCTTAGTCTCCTGAGTTGCTAGGATTACAGATATGAGCCACCAGTATCCAGAATAGCACTATTCTTGATACTGTAGCTATATTTGCTATAAAATCTTCTCAACAACACTATGCCTCAGATACATTATTATCTAAGGTCTGAACTGGCATAAGTTGGCATTAGAACCAGCAACTGTCACAGGGACTAAGCTCTAACATCTATTTAAGTGGGTAGATTTTGCATATTATAGTCAGTGCCTTACAGAGAAATGGATAATGAAGCACTATCTATGCAGACATGATAAAGTGCATTTCTAGTGGGGTTCTAGGCATGAGCAAGGCCTTAGAATAAGAAGTAAGCTTGTAGACACCTCTTCTTTTCTATTTTCACTTGCTGATCACGGCCTTAGTATAAGAAGCAAGAAAGCAGGCACTCTTCTTTTCCATTTTCACTTGCTGTCGCTCAGTACTGACTCCCTGTCATACCATCTCAACACCGAGATTCAGTTTTTCCGAAATGTGCATCTAAAATCTTTTGCTCAAAGAAATTCTCTCTCTCTCTCTCTCTCTCTCTCTCTCTCTCTCATTTTAAACCCTACTTTTCCTTCCCAACATTCTATTAAGCTTCAGGAAGTGTAGAAGCAGCTAAGCCATTACCCGAACTGAACTTGAACTCTAAGCCTCAAGAGATTCGCTCATCACTGGGCGGAAAGGTTCTCTGGGCTTCCGACTACGGCAATTTTGTGGAGTCAGCACAGTACCCGTGAGAGTGCACCATATTTTATTTTTCAATCAAGCCTGGCGCCATCAAGGATTGCTTAAATAGCTCAATATCAGCACTTTTTTATCAAACAAGTTAAGCATGAAGTTTCTCAGTGTGGAAAAAAAAATGCACCTGTTATTGTGATTCTCCAGTCTTGGTTTTCTTGTGCTGAGTTACTTGGTGAGTTTCCTCCACTGTGACCCCGTGGGTCTTGTTCCACCAGCAGAAGGTCAGCCTCCTTCTCCCCGCTGTACCATACTCTGCCAGCTGTGTTTTCTCTATCGTGGCTTTAATATACAGGGATCAACTATGCTCCAAAAATATTAAATAGGAAGTTCCAGACATAAATTTTCAACTCCACGCCATTCTGAGTAACATGATAAAACTGGTAGCACTTGCTCTATCTCACATTGTGCCACGGTGGTCTCTGACTAGTGTACTAATGCTGTATGTGACACCCACCATCCATGCCTTCATGACCATCTCCTTTGTTCGAGGCTTGTCGTGATAAGAGGCTGGTGCTTTCGTTCAAGTCACCCTTATGTCACTTAATAATGATCTCAATGCACAAGAGCAGTGACGCTGGCAATTCAGGTGTGGTTAGAAAAAGAACTTATTCCATTGAAGTGAAACGTATGACAAGATTGGGAGAAAAAGAGTCAAGAGAGTGAGAGGGAAAGCCAGAGGACATTTGCATGACTTTTATGACAGCATAATTTTATAACCATTGTATTTTACTATTAGTTATCATCCATTTCTTGTGGTTGGCTTGTAAATTGAAATTTGTTATAGATATGTGTGTGTGTGTTACTTAACTGCGATCACAAAATACCTGATGACCCATTTATAAGGAGTGGAGGTTTCCTTGGAGCCACCCAGTTTGGGAGGTGTCAGCCAGGGTCAGTTGAAGCACATTTTTAGTCCTGTTGCAAGATGTGAGAAGCACAGGAATAGGAATGGTTTACTTTGTGTTGGTCAGGAGCTGGGGGAGGGGGCATGGACAAGGATTGGGCAGAGGGAGGAGAGAGAGGGGGGAGGGAGGAGGGGGAGGATGGGAGGGAGGGAGGTAGAGAGGCAGAGAGGCAGAGAGAGAGGCAATGTGAAGGAGGGGCTGGGGTCCTAATTTCCCCACAGGATCATGTGACTAGTGACTCAACTTTCTCTCACAGCTTTAAATGTTCTGCCACAGGGTACTGACCAAGCTTTTAATATATGGGCATTTAGGGGACACTTTATCCGAATCATAGCAGTATAGAAAAAAATCATAACATACAGAGTTCAGGATGACCTATGGTTATAAAAGTCCTCTTGTGAGGACTTTCCATACTGATTTCCAGAGTGATCAAGCAAGTTTACATATCCACCAGTTTACATATCCACTCTATTACAGTGTAATAGAGTTCCCTTTTGGTCACATCCATGCCAGCTTTTGTTATTGTTAGTTTTCTTGATATTGGCCATTCTAACTGGGGTGAGGTGGAATCCCAGTGTTGTTTTGATTTGCATTTCCTTTATGGCCAGCGATATTGAATATTTATTTCATGTGTCTATTGACCCTATTTACTCCTTTTTCTAAGAAGTGTCTCTTCAGGTCATTGGTCCACTTATTAATCTGGTTGTTGTTTCTTTGGGGGTTTATTTTTTGAGGGTTCAATTTTCTGAATCTTGTCTGATGGATAGCAGGAAAAAGTCTTCTCCCATTCTGTGATCTTTCTATTCAGCTTGCTAGCTTTGTCCTTTGTCATGCAGAAACTTTTAAGTTTGATGTAATTCCATTTATCAGTTCTTTCTTGGATTTGTTGTGTCTCTGGAGTTTTACATAGAAAGTTTGACCTGTGCCCAGAGCCCTAGTGATTCCTCTAGCCTTTCCTGTAAACATTTCATGGTTTCTGGCCTTACATTAAGGTCTTTAATCTATTTTGAATTGATGCTGGTTCAATGTGATATATAGTATCTAGTTTCAGTTTTCTGTACGTGGATATCCAGTTTTACCCGCACCTTTTGTTGAAGAGGTTGTCTTTCTTCCAGCCTATATTTTTGGCTCCCTGTGACCCAGCAATTCCACTCCTGGGCATTTATCTGATAGAGCATAGACAAGGATACTCTAAAGACATCACCAACAGCCATGTTTATTGAAGCACTATTTGCCATAGTCAAAATATGGAACTAGCTTGGATGTCCCTCAATGGACAAATGGATCAAGAAAATGTGGTGTATGTACGCAATGGAATTATAGTCATCCATCAGAAAGAATAAAATTGTACTATTCATAAGGGGATGCAAAGACTTGGAAAAATTATATTAGGTGAAGCACGCCAGACTCAGAGAAACACAGGGTTCATGGTTTCTCTCATTGGTGGGAACTAGAATGTGCCTATAAATCTAGAAGTAAACACACTGGGTGGTACCCAACTGGTATAAGTGAATTAACTGAAGTATAATAGAATCTGTGGAGAGCTCAAATAGTATAATTCTTTAGAAAGACGAAGTCAAAGCCTAACAAAATAAGTACCAGGAAATGGTGACTTGCAAAGTGGGCTCAAGGGGGAGAGGGGTAGAACGACGAACAGGGAAAATGAGCAGAATGCAGGCAAGAGTGCAGGGTCTATGCCACATAACCTAGAAAAATAAGGGAAGGGACGGTGGAAGGGTGTGAAGCCATGGAAGGGATGACGCAGATCAAGATGCATTGTACAAGAAACGGCTTTGTTAAATGACAGAAGATTCAATGTATAACCTAATAATTAAGAATAGTGAGGGAAGGACAGGCTTGGGGAGATGTGTGGTTGAGAATGTTAAAAAGGGTGACAGTGATCAAGAGGCTCTGTATTCATGAACCGCTCTGTTGGAATGGCCATTTCTTTGTAAACTACTTAAAGACAATAAAAATGTATTTAAAAACATCTGTGAATAAGCACTGATTATTCTTTTTGAAGCCATATTGAAGCAACCTGTTAATATTGGATCAGTCTCAGCTCTCTTAAATCAAGGGTTGTGGGTGATATCAGGTATTTGATTGATAGCATTCATGTCTCTTCACTTGCAGATTGGTGCTGCAGTTTTGTGCCACATTTAGACTGAGTAGAGTCTATGAGGCCAAGGAAGAAATTTCTGGCTGCATTTATGAACTGTCAGGACACATCCAGTCTTTGCTTGATCTGACAGAAAAGAGTTAGAACTTACATGCTATAAACAGCAAAACAGTCCTTTTCTGTCTTTATCAAGGATTAGTCAATGCGTCTGATGAGACTTCTCCATTGTGGTGCAAGCCAACCTGTGATTTGTCATAGTAGAGTAAACTCTAGCCTTCATAACACAAGCTTGTCATACAATGGAAGCTCAAAATTGGGGCATGATTGGCTTTGAATAGAAGCCCTCTGGGAACCTTATCAGTGTGAGTGGTGGGGGGGAATGGTCAAGAAGGGCCTATAAATGAGCAAATGTACTGAGGAGTCAAAGAGAAAATTTGGATTTCAGTAGTAGCAAAATGGTCAGGATAGAAACCAATTGTCTCACTTTATTGCTGGAGCTGTTCCAATTTTCTGTTGTAAACTCTCTGAAGACTAGAATTTCCAAAGTGTGATTGTATGTCCATTGATTAATGTGAATAACTAATTAAAGTATTATTATCTATAATGCATTTTGGAAATAACTATCCTTCCAACTTTAAGTCTCATTACTGGTAGGTGTTTTTGAAAGGACCCTAATGGGAATGACAGTAAGTCTGTAGATTGCTTTGTATGGTATGGATGTTTTTAACAATATTAACTCTTTAATACATAAAGCACAGAAAGTCTTTTCACTTATTTGTGTCTTAAATTTATTTCATATTGTGTCATTTCTACCAAGTCTTATATCCTCAAGTTTCTTCTTATGTGTTTTATGTTTAATACTGTTATATATAAATTATTTATTAATGTACAATATTTCACTTCTTATGTACAGAAATACAACTAACTAGTGTACCTATCTGAATTCATATACTGGTACTAATAATTTTTTGGAGAGTCTTGAAGATCTTCTCCATAGAAAATTACATCATCAGCAAAATAATTTTACTTCTTTTTTCCCCCTCCCAATTTTAGCATTGTTTATTTTCCTTACCAAGGTGCTTTGGTAGGACTTCTTATGTTGAACAGAAGTGGTAAGAATGGGCATCTTTGACTTATTCATGACACCTTTCAGTGTTTCAGTGTTTCAGTCTTTCATATGGTGTTAGCTGTGGGGTTTTCATACATATTTATCAATTATACCTTAACAAAGGTATAAAAATGGAAAAAAATCTTGATGGGAAAAAAGAGGAAAAGTTAGTGAAACTTACAAGCACAGGTTGGTGATAGAGTAGGTGGTTGTGATGTATATTCTGGGCTCATTGCAGTTGAAATACTGTGTCATGATAGGAATTGATAGCAGAGGGTTTGGTTTCCTTGGACTCTTGAGAATGGACATTGAAAGCAGAATGGGAAAGGGCTTTTGGAAAAATACTTGGGTTAAAGGGAGAAATGTCTGTCCTCAGTAAAATTCCTGGAGACTCTGAGGAGTCCTGTGCCAAACTCTGTTTATTCCAACAGGTCAGAGATTTACATGGCATCTAAGTGAACTACAAAAATCTATCATATCAAACCCATGAATTTTTCAGAGAAGACATACACAACCTGAGGTGGCAATACCAAGAAAACCAAGTAACCCACCTATGATCAAATGTTTGTAGAAAAACTGAGTATTGATTTGCAATATGTTTCTTTACCGTTACACCAACAGGTAGTCTGACATTTTTCCATAATACTGTAAAGCCTCATGTGAATTTATTCTGCTTATATCCCAATTGAAAGAAGGCAAAAAAGTAGAAATTAGAAAAAAGACTACAGCTGAAATAGGGAACACATTTCTGAGACTTGGAGTTGTATAGAAATGGCTCAAGTCTTCATGCTATTAAAATTTGGTGATGCAACTAGTCCTCTTTTACCGCAAATATTTAAGTAAAGCATTCCACTGTGGAATATTCAGAGAAGTTTCCCAGTATCCACTCAGTAAGTGCTAAACGGAGCCTTAACAATGGAGTTTAATGAGTTGGAGTGGATATTTAGAAGAGCAGAAACCCACAGTAGAGTACAAGGCCTTTTATTCTTCACATTCTCCAGGTAGTAGTTCAGGATTAACCCTGTGACGATTCTCAATGTCACCTTATCCCATTGACATCACAGACACTCAAGAGTGACGTGTGCTTAAAGATTTCCTGTATCTCAAGTACAACTTCACCCAACACTATTCTTAACCAAGGATTCCAGATTTTCAAACACTCATAAATACCCACCATTTTTGTTGTTATTAAATGGATTTTTGTCTGAGAAGTGAAAGTGAGAGCAATTTAACTAAAGTGGACTAATGAATCAGTCAAAATTCATTTCAAATCTCGCCTCAGGTAAATGGCAGTTCAATGGCTCAAGAAGGAATAAACTTCCTTGAGCCTCTCTGCCTCTTCAACCATGTGATGGAGGTAGTAAGCCCTATCTTAGAAATGAACCATAAAAGATTTAGTAAAATAACATGTAATTTATCATGTTTTCTGAAGTGATGGCCCTTTGCTGAGCCCCATTATTGGGTAGCTTCCATTACTTATTTTTTCTTCCTATTGAATAATAAGTAACAGCTTATTTAATTTCAACTTCTACTAATGGGCCTTGGGTAAACCATTCTTATTTTCCTCTTTGTGGTATAGAGCTGATTCTTCTGCCTTAAAGATCCTTCATGTTAGTGGAATACAACAACCAATATTTGACTATACCTGAGAATTAATAGTGAGGCCTTTTTACTTTTTATTTCTAGTGATGACAGATACTTAATAAACACAAAAGGGTATTACATTCTATTACAGAGATGAATACCAGTCAGTGGTATAAATGAATATCTTCTATATTACATTTCTCCAATTTGAGAATAGCAATGCAATGCATTATAAAAAGATCAATCATTTTGCCATTATGGTCTTCTTTGGATCCAAGCCAGTTTATTGGATTTTTTTAGTTTCAAGGAACAATAAAATAAATTGCCTGTTATATTGAAAGTGAAAAATATCGTGCTTGAGACAGCATGGTGGTGATTTTATGGTGAAAAGGAAAATAAAGCCACTGAAAATACTGGTTTTAATCAACAGATCCGTGACTTATATGTGGATAAAATCTATTCCTCTTGCTTATATTGAAGACTGAGTTGGTGTTATTGGACTTGATCTTTGAAGATGAAATCTCAGCATTTTGATGTAGATATTTCTTGCAGTTTAGAGAGAGATAAAATTTAAAAAGATGATCCATTCTAATGACCTTGAATTATAGAGAAGCTGAGGTTCAAGTTCATTTTTAAAATGACTTCAACATATGAGTCACGAAACCTGTTTCCCTTTTTAACTTTCTTCTTAGTTGTGATCCAACAGTCCCAGTTATGGGCTCAAAAAGTTTTAAATACATTCTGTAGGATCATGATTATGTGCCACACTTATTTTATAGTTGAAGAAACTGTGAGATAAATTGTTCTTCAAAGGTCATCCAGAAATTTGCCTGTAGATTTGGAAGCAATTGTCTGTTTCTCAGACTTTCTCAGATTAGCTCATTTTCTCACTCTTTTTAATCAGTCAACCAGTGTTTGGGAGTCCACTGTGAGCTGAGTTCAGAAAGCAATACAAAGACAGTAAAGAAGAAAAACATTTTTCTTCTCCTGTAAAAATTTGGAATCTTAAGAGACAACTCAAGGAAAATCTTAGAGAGAAATGTGGATTCCCCTCCCCTCCCCCTCTGAAATTCACATCTCAGCCTTTGCCTTTCTGTTTCAGAACTGCATCTGGTCACTTAGCTTTGCTGCTTATCATTTGCTTTGCTATCCATGCCACTGAGCAAGTCCAAGTCTTACTTGTTTTGACCATTATGCTTCAAAATTTGAAGTTACCCAAACTACAAAGTTGTCAGAAATTCAGAACATGTTAGGAAAAGGAAAACAAAGAACAATGTGCTTATACTGCTCTATGCATTCAAACTGGTCTCTCCTGCTCCTGCCTTTCTTCTGCTAGTTCCTTCTTTCTTAAAATTTTGAATATTCTCTTATTAAAAAGGTATAGAAATTAAACATATACAACTAACTCAACTGGGAAGAATTAAACATACATGAAACAAGTGTGTTTTGATAGAGGGCAGATGTTTTACTCATGAGGAAATGCCCAAGGTGAACGGTTCACTTGTGGAAGTCCTATGCGTGAGAAGAGAAACTCAGGAAAGAACGATGCATGGAAATCATCCTTTCCAGAGGACAAGAAGCGTTGTAGCTGTGGCAATGGGGGCCCTCTCAGCAGCAGGGCCTCTGAGTGTCCACAGAAGACAAAATCCACAGCCAGGAACCTAGGCAAACAGTCACCATTTCCTGGGGGAAATCTTTTTGTATTTTTGTGTCTGTAATGTTTGGTTTATATTCACGGACTCTACAATTTCCTGGGCAAAATGGGGCCCTTTGGAGAGTGAAATGAACGTGCTTGATAACTTAATAATCAGGAGAAGAAGCTTAAATGAGGACCAACCCCAGGCAAAAGGAAGAAGTGTTGTTTCAATCACATGTTTTCAAAGATCAAATAATTTTGGGACAATTCTCAGAGCCAGGGAAAACTTCAAACAGTCACTGAGCTAGCCCGCAGTGGCAAGCTGAAGACATCTTTTATTTTGTGCTGGGCCTTCTCAATGTGCATTGTTGGGTTGTGACAATGTAGAAACCAGCGCAAAAGACCAATGAAAAACAGGCACAGTTGAGACTAGATATCCCTGGACAGTACAGAGGAGGACAAAGACGCTTCAGGAGGAGCATGATAAGAAGGTCTCTGGACCAGAGATTTTTCTTGGCCTTCTGAGCTTGCATTAGAACATCTGCAGGAAAAAACAGAGGCAGACGAGGAAGTGAGAAGAAATCCCTGCTGGAGACAACGACTACTTTAAGAAAGGTAGGAGAAAACTTTTTTTTTTCCTTTGAACTAGTTTCTTTGGCACAACTTCAGAACATTCTATGACAGCCCAGCATGCAACTTGGTACAGTCAAAGGAAGGAAAGAAAGGGAGAACAGAGAGAAATGGTGCCACAATCTCATCGCTGAGAGTCCTGAAATGTTGTGCAGAATATTCTACAGTATAAGTGAAAAGAGACACAAGAAAAGATTACATGAGGATCATTATTCCCCACCCACTTTTTTTTTTTTTTTTTTTTGCTAGAGACAAGAAAGACAAGATTGACTATTAACTCTTCTCTGGAATTCTTCCTATGTGAAGAAATTCAGTGAAAAAGTAAGAAAAACAATTTCTGTGGCTATGGCTCATGGAGAATTTTCCTCAGAGTAGAATGCAGCTGCTCATCAAGGGCAGGGAACTTTATTTTTTGTTCTATCAGGTTTGGTCTGGATGCTTTTTCTCTAACTTACAATGCCATCAAGGGCAGGGAACTTTATTTTTTGTTCTATCAGGTTTGGTCTGGATGCTTTTTCTCAACAGAAATGAGAGTCTGTAGTTATTATGTGTAATAGGTAATTGTGTTTCTACACCCTCAGCATTTCCAACAGCAGGCAAGAGAGATGTGAGAGTTTTCAAGAGGGCACTCATTCATTGCCAGTTGTTGGTTTTTTTTTTAAGCCTTTTCTTCCCATTCAAGAGCTAGAGCTTGCTCTGACTCAAATGGGACTCGGAGGACTGCATTTTCCAGCTCTCTGTGGAGCACTGTGGGCTTCCCTCTGCAGCCAATGGCGGTGACAGTTCCTGGCTCCTGATTACCTCCTCTGCTCCTGTACTTGGGTATACATTTGATTTTGCAGCTCTATAAGAACATCTTTCTTCTTTTTCCTTCTGCCTTTTATTTTGAACAATGGTCAACCCACCCTCAGTTGCTAGGCAACTCTGCTGTGCACACACACACACACACACACACACACATTTGTGCTGTTGGGGACACCTTATCAATGTGCATTATTCGGTCGTGACAGTGCAGAAACCAGTGCAAAAAAAACCAAACAGAAAAATGGGCATGTGGGTATTTCATGTATGTGATTTGTATGCATGTGTGAGGGTTTAGGTGCAATGTGTATACCCATATACACATGTGTGTCATATGTACATTCATCTGCATGCAATGCATGTGCTGGAGATTGTCTATAGGATATGCATGAGTATTGTGTGTTGTTTTACATTGCTTACATATGTGTTGGTGTGTTGTATATTTTATATGTTCATGAGGTTACATGTTGTATCTGTGATGTGTGTTGTATATATGCTGTATGTGCGTTGTGTGTATGCACAAGGGTCTTGGAGAATGCCGAGTTCCTTTCTTTGGGCCTTCATCCATGCAGTGTGTACTCTAGTTTATCTATGTTTTTGTTTCATCTCTGAGGGCTTAATAGGATTCCAGTTCTCCAGGCATCTCCAAGTGATGCAGGAGAAGACAGGACCATGGACTTAATGAAAAACATCACCAGTACTCTGCAAACAACTAGCTTTCTATTAGCTTATCAGCCATTTTCCATGCTTAGAATCTCCTTAGTCTTCACTTCCCTGATGAATCATCAACTCACCTCCCCGAATGATCTTCTCCCTTCTCTATCATTCCTTAAACTACAGTGATGCCTCCCTTCCCCCCTCCCCACCCCAGACAGCTTAGTCCGGAAATAACCACCCTGTGCTTCACAAAGAACTATCTGCCAAATTCACTGGGCACACTTCAATCCGTGCAGCACACAAATTAAACAGTTGTAAGCATTACAGAAAAATTTCCTCTACTTAAAATTCCTCGTGTATATGTGTGTGTGTGTGTGTGTGCGTGCACGCGCGTGCCAGTATTGAGGATTAAACTCAGGACTAGGGTGCTGTCCCTTAGCTTTTTCACCCAAGCCTGGCACTTTACCAATTGGGCCACAGCTCCTCTTCCAACTTTTTGGTGTTAATTGGGGAAAAGAGTCTTACAGACTTTCCTACCCAGGCTAGCATAGAACTGTGATCCTCAGATCTCAGCCGCCTGAGTAGGACTGTAGACATGAGTCACCAGCACTCTGATTCCTCATTTGTAATTAATAGCCTATCATCATACCTTTCCCCTTCTGGATCTTTCTCTCTTTAATCTCTTCCACCTCTCTTTCTTCTTCAGTCCACTTTCAGCTATTATTTCCAAGTATTCCCTCAATGGTTTCTGTATTGATTTTCCCCTGCTGACCTCATTCACACATTCAGTCTCAATTTCATCCTCACAGATGATGAACAAGTGTCCAGCCACAACTCAGAGGCCCCCTGGTTTGCACCTGAGTTTGCGGGTCTCCAGCAGAGCTCACTCTGCACGGCGATACTTCCCTCCACCACCCCATGCCGGGAGCTGGCCTCTCCTTTCAGTCTTTCCCTGGCACCAGTACACATTCTGTCCCTCAGGCCAAAAAGCCAAGAGCGTCGTTTACCGTGTAGGAAAGGAGAAGACCATTTCCTTCAAAGAAAATGGTATTTCCATTGACGTGGCAATAACATGGGATTACAATACAAGAAAATTTAATACATCACCTAGCATTTTGCAAGTATGCAAAAGAATCCTTCGTCTCCTCACTTAGCAAACCACAGTGCAAGTGCAAGTCAGAGATTATTTTCAGATGGGAGATTTCCGACAATACTTCAGTAACAAAATAGAACAAAGTGATAATAGCAAGTGCAGAGCAGAGACTGTCTTTCCAGTAGTACATGAATAACAAAGTATTTTGTAAGCTCCTTTAAAAATCTATATTTAGAAATTTGTTGGGTTGCAGAACAGGAAATAGTTTCCCAACTTTCAGGAACTATACTTCCAGAGGAGTCAGTAGCTTTGGGAAGAAGGTTAACAGAGTATGAAAAGCCCAATGAATGAACAGTCACAGCTGTGGGAATACAAATTTGGTGGATAGAGTAATAGATTACTTTGCCCATCCCCAAGTAAGCATGCTTAGAAAATTAGGTAGACTATAACTCAACCAAACTAATTCCACTCTATTTTGTAATATGTAAATTAGAATAAAATACTTGGTCTTACAACTTCTTTTAAATGATCTCTAGATTCTTATCATCTTCACCATCATCACCATCATCTTTGTTACTCTGTTTTTTTTAAAGATCATGGAAAGTATAAACCTCAGAGCGAAAAATGTATTAGTGATCATGTTCTAAGGTCAACGAGGAGAGAGACAACAAACATAAATCTAGGACTGTAGAGCTGAAAGACTTTCAACTTGTTCACTGTATTAGTTACTTTTCTTACTGCTATGGCAAAGTATTGGAGAGAAAAACTTGAAAAAGAAAGATTTACTTTGGATTAGAGTTTCAGAAGTGTCATTCTTTCATGGTGGGGAAGGGATAGCAGTACAGAGAAATTCATCAGGGAGGCCAGGAAGCAGAGAGAAGAGGGAGGGACTAGGGAAGAATGGAGACCCAAGGACACCTCCTCAACGGCCTGCTGCCTCCAGTTAGGCCTCATTTTCTAACTCTTACCTTGTTCCCATAATGTCATCATATTATGAATCCACTCAGGGATTAATCAATTGATCAGGTCAGAGCTCTCATGATCAAATTGTTGCTGCAAATGATGTCACTAACTGTGTTTATCAAAGCACACAAACATTTCTTAATCTAGTCGAATTGACAACCAAAAGTATCTATTTATTATGCTACTTTTAATTTTAGGTCCTTGCTCTCTTACCCAGGCAGAGGTCTGAGTTAGCTGTCTTTCACAGGTGGAGGTAATAATGACCACCCTACCTGGCTCCTGACCCTGGGGTATACAGATTGAAGGCACACGGGAGCGATTTGTAGGGTGTAATGTAATAGTCCTAGAGAAAACTGACGATAGTAAATTTCTACCACATGAATTTCAGATCTCATGGGAGTGCCATTTTCCGCTGCTGGAGGTCAAATCAGTGAACTGAGCCTGCATCCGCCATCAGTACATGTCCTCTACTCCTGCAAAGGGAGCTCTGACTGCTAGCAGTGCCATTGCCAGATCTCCAGTGTCAGAATGTCAGTGTGGGAAATCAGATCTCATGAGCTAAGCTCTTCTTTTCCCAGGAGTGGGCATGAGGGTTTGCAGTGATGAAGTACAACTTGCCCAAGGTCAGACAGATGGCTAATGGAAAAAGCCATTTCTAATAAACCATCTATGATTTTCGCCTTGAAACCTTTAGCCTCTCTTAGGCCTTTGCTGTCTACATCACTATATACAAACAAAGGGAAAGAGAAGGCCTAGACAGCCTCCTGTTTTAAACTTTACTTTCATTCCTGTGGTTTAGGTCTAGCAGGAGATGGTGAAAAAAATCATCACCTATCAGATAAAGGGTGTGTCTGGAGGAAGAGAAGAGAGAGGAAAGCTGGAATGTATTGCTTTGTGGATGAGTATGTTAACAAAGGGTGATTTTTGTTTTGTTGGTGTGGGCAATTTGGCAAATATAGTAAGTTTATAGCTCTTTCTGTGAAATAAGAAAACTGAAGGGAGGGAGAAGGAGAAAGAGAGGGAGAGCAAGAAATAGAGGAAGAGATAGGAGGAGAAAGAGAGACAGTAAGGGAGGAAAGAAAGAGAACTAGGGAAAGAGAAAGAAGACAAAAGAAGTAAGGGCAATGCTGATGGTATAAGAAAACATAGGTAAACGTGATCATAACAATAATGACTAAAAAAAAAACCTTGAGTGCTTTCCACACACTTAGGCATGCCCCTGAGGAGTTTGAATGTGTACTAGGAACACAGGCTCTAGTGAAAGTTGTATTTGAAATGAGTGAGCAGGAAGTACTAAACTTATAGGATTTATCACAAGACTAAGTGTTTTACAGTCTCATTCTCTTGGAAAATAGAATTCTCTGCAGCTTCATTCCTTCAATGTGAAATGTGAAAATACATCGTTAGAACACTAGGAAGCAGTTGGTATTGTCTTTACAGAATCAGGCTAAGCCTACCTGAGGTTGAAGGATGAGGTAGCTTGATAAAATATCAAAAGGAGTTGAACCAACATCTCCCCCAGTGCCAAAGCTTTTGTGCCAACACCAATGTTCTCATACTGGAGAGCAAGTAAAGCATGCCTCCCTGGTGCCTGGATTTTCAAGATAAAAAACAACGTTAAGGATAGAAGTTGTTTTAAAGGAGATGATCCAGAAGCCTCAGTGGTTTACATATCCATTCATTCTTTCATTTAACTGGCAGTGGCTCATGAGATAGAGATTTTAACTAAGTGAAACATAGCCCCCACCTAGAGAAAACATTGATTGTTCTTTGGCTCTTTGCTAGATGACCCCTTACAGCAAGTTAGGTGATTTCCTTTTCAGTATGGATAGAACCTGAAAATGGCAAGATAGAGTGTAAAGGAAGTTGGCATTGATAAGATTCTTAGAGGATGGAGGTTAGGGCTGGAGGGGGCATGGGCAATGTCAAATATAGGATGTGTCTGGAGCTACAGAAATAAGAATGGACATGATGAGACAAAGACCCATGGATTTGGGGATCACAATGATAATGCATGGGAATACAGAGAAGCTTGTCCACGAGCAGAAGTCTGTTGGTTTGGCCTGTATTCTCTCCACAAGGGAGGACTGCACTGCAGAGAATCTCATGGGCCCCAGAACAGAACTGCAAAGCATTTCACCTAGTTTTAAAATCTGCATATTCATATACCTGCTCACTTCTACTACAAGTTGGATTTGTGCCTATATTCCTAGTCCACATTAAAAACATCCTCAAAGTCTTTCCATTTTGATCTTTCTGGCATATCATTGTACTGTGCTTCTCCCTCTGTTTGTAATTAGGTGTGGAAGGGTGACCAGTGGAATATCAAGCTACCAGTTATGAGACAAAACTTTAGAGGAGTTTGTGATTGCTATTTCGCCTTTCACTTTATCTTCATCACCTGCAAAGCGTTGCCAGCTGGGACCTGGAGTAAAACCAATCTAGAGCAAGTTTCTGCTGGCAGATAAGGACATGAGAAAAAAAATGCATCCTTTTTGTTTAATCTACCAAGGTGTGGGAATTCTTTGCCAATGTAGCACAATTTAGATCAACCTGATAAATAAACACACAAGGAAGGAACAATGGGACCCTCGTTGCTGAGGTTTCAAAAAACCAATTGACTGACAGTGTATCATTTTCTGGTAACCATGAAAAGGACAGCAATGAAACTGAGACATAACCAAAACAGCCGAAAACACAATGGCACCTCCATCCCCAGCTCCCTAGAGCAACCACGATAATTATAACCACTGACAGCGCTACCTTGGCTCTTCCACTGCTTGTCTAAGAGCAGATTCACTCTCTGCATATTTCTCCTATCATTTCTCTACAGCTTGTCCTTAGGGTAAAAGAACAAGGGCTTTCATAACAGGTTCTATCAGCTGGGCTTATGATGCGCTGCCTTACTCTCTCTGCCCTGTAATGAAGTTGAATTATAAAATAGAGCCAGTGTTATCTTGAGTAGCCATGCAACAATCATGTTTGTAGGTGAGTGTTGAAATATGTATTGGGGCTTTGGGAAATGTTTTCAATTACATTCTGGGATCATTGTCCAAAGGTTTTTGATAGTATCCTTTAGAAGTCACTGAATACAAACAGCAAATAAAAAAATCCTTGCATCCAGGTGTTGTAAACTTACCACAAACTTTTAGAAAACTTTTAGGAAATTCTTTGCAGACTGAAGAAGGATAGTGGCTGTTACTATATGTATAGGAAATACTTAGCATAATCACATTCACATCTTGACATATATTAGGGCTCAGAGTCATTCAGAACATTCTGAAAAACACCTATGTTTTTGTTGAAGATGATCATTAACCAGCCAGGAAATATTGGACAAATGACTTGGCTTCCCTAATATTTCTACAATAAAAAATATTGGGCATATGGATTACTTGGCTCTGTAAGACTTGATATTCTAGAAGTGCCTTTGTTATAGTGCCAGAACCTCATCTAGTCATTTTATCAAGAGATAATAATCTTTGTTTTGCTTTGTATACACTAAATTTCTTCTTCTTTGTTATTGTTTCTTTAAATTTAATTTTATAGTCAAGGCGATATGCAGAGTGGTTAGTTACATACATGAAGTAGTGAGTACATTTCTTGTTGAACATTGTTACCCCCCTCCCTCAATTTTCTCCCACTTTCACTCCAAGTTGTAAAGTTCATTTCCACCATAGTGTCTTATGAGCATCGCTGTTGCATTGGTTCACCCTTTGTCCTTTTCTCACCATTTTGTTGTTCACCTTCCTTTCTCTAATTCAGATAAATGTATGTACAATACACAGGGTACCAAAATCAAATACAGTGACAAGGGATAAACCATGAGAGGTGTAGGAAAAAAAGAATCAAAAAAGAAATAACTTCACATAGTACATTAACAACAACAACAACAACAAAGAAAAAACTCCTGTTTCTGAATCTTGGAGTTAATTTCACTTAGCGCATCATCTTATATGGTCATATGTACATAGCTATTGAGTTATTGTGATCCTCTGCTATGACTATCCAAGACATATACTAATTATTACAAATGAGGAAAACCACAGAGTCTATGTTTCTTTGAGTCTGGCTTATTTCACTTAATATGATTTTTTTCCCAAGTGTTTCCATTTCCTTACATATGAGGCAATGCCATTCTTTCTGATGGATGTATAGAATTCCATTGTGTATATATACCACATTTTTCTTGATCCATTCATCTACTGAGGGGCATCTGGGTTGGTTCCATATCTTAGCTATGGTATTTAATACTGCAATGAACTTGGTTGTGCTGGTGGCTTTAGTATGGTCTTGTCTGTGATCATTTGGGTAAATGCCCAAAGTGGGATTGCTGGGTGATAAGGAAGCTCTATGTTTAATCTTTTGAGTATTCTCCATACTGCTCTCCAGTATGGGTGAGCATACTGGGGTGAGGTGAAATGTCAATGTGGTTTTGATTTACATTTCTTTTATGGCCAGAAATATTGAACATTTCTTTATATGTCCATTGGCCGTTCTTATTTTTAATATTAGTTCTTAGTACCCATAGTGGTATATACACCATCAGGTGGTACAGTCTAGATAAGCCTTATTATTATTTGATTCAATCAGTAGAATACAGCCTTCTGCCATATTCTAGGTATTGTGCCAGCCAGAAGTCTAAGTCTCAAGAGGTCTTGAATGCTTCTTATTCTGTTGTAACTCTCATGCTACCTCATGGTCATGTTCAAGCTAGCTTTCTTGACTATCAGAGACATGTGGCCTAAACCCATTACCCAAGGCAACACCTATACACCTGCTGATACATGAGACCCTCCTAGAGCAACCAGCTCCCAATGGACCCCAGATTCATGAGGCAACTGATATATGTAAAAAAGTAGTTAATATTACCTTTATTCACATTTTGCAGAGGAAAATACAGAGGGGTTTAACTTGTTTTGTTATTAAGCAAACAAACCACAATTTTATCTTGGACTGTCGGACCAGCTCTACAATTTGTATTTTCTAGGTGATATGTAGAACGTGATAAAAATCTTCTGCTATCCACATATTCCTCTCTGCTTTCTCATACCTCCACAGTGGAGTAAAAACACACAGAGAGACATAAAACATCATGTAATTTACTTTGACACTACAAGTGCTTATTATTTTTATTGTCTTTGAATCTTGAAAGTCAATAAAAACCTTACTTAACACCTCAAAGGATAATCTTGTCAAACTTTCTGTCCTATCATCTACTTAAAAATGTTCATAAGGATTAGTAACTTTATGTCTTCTTACCCAGAGAAATTTGCATTCTAGAATCTGAAACCAAGATATTTTCCCTTTCAATGTGTTTCCCTTCAGTGTGGTTTCACCCTACCACAATTAAAATTTTTCTTAGTTATATCTCAGAGAAATTCCTATCAAGTGCTTGTAAAGGCAGAATCAAGGAAGAGACTAGTGCTATCCCTTATGTATTAGTTATGTAATATATTGATAATGGAGGTACCATACCATAGGTCTCATATAGCTAGAATCAATCAACATCAAACTTACCTGGGGCCATATGAAATCATGCAGTTAAAGAGTTACATGGTGTTGCAATTATCACAAGTCTGGAATATGGAAGGGTATGTGAACTTCCAAGTTCAAGTTCACTCATTTAGCTATTGACTTGTGTAGTGTGAGGGCTTTAGTTACTTACACTATAGGGCAGTTGAGAAAGTGAGAGGGAGAGAAAGAGGAGAAAACAAATGAGTTTTTTAGACACTTGTTTCACAAATTGTATTCCATCATATTTATTCTTTTCTCCTCTTTAGAGGAAAATCACTAGGATTAGCATGTATCATACATCACCTTTACAATAAAAATTTTAATAAATAGATAAATAAACATGTGCCCAATTCCTTAGTTAGAAGACTGACAGTGTCGATTTTCATGATGGAACCCTGCATGGCAGGCCCTTGGTGTCTCGTCTCTGTCCTCTTCCTCATTCTTATCTATTCTATCAAGGATGGAGCTATCTTCTGTGCAGATCTACAGCTCTGAGTCACCTTTCCTTTCCTTATCCATTTTCCAATATTCATACTAACATCTCTAGCACTGAAAACCTTTTCTGTGTTCTTCTTTTCCTCGGCTTCTTCTCTTCTCCATCTCTCATATCCAGAGAAGGTGCTAACAACAAGTTGCAACAAAACAAAACAACAATGAGGTTTAAAAATAATTTTATAATAATCTGCAGAGGTCTTTTGACAGCTCAAACATTGTGCTAATTACAGGGTACATTATCCTTTTTTTCGACCCAATCACACTAGGAACTCAGTATGTAAGAGTAAAATGGTGTTCAGAGAGCCTCAGATTTATACCTGGCTGGTCTGATAGTGAGTCAAAAGGAGGACTGGAGTGCTTTGGAAAGGTGGAGCCTAGGTCTCTTACCACAGTGAGATAAATTATCAGGCAAAGCTGCATTGACACAACCTTGACATAACTCTTGTGAATGCTCAGATTTGTACTCTTTGCTAAAAATTCATCAACCTTCACTCTTCTTGATTAAACTTGAAAATTAATTTAAAATGCCTTCAGAACAGCTACTAGCCACATGGTGTGGGCATACACAGAACCATTCTCCTTGTCTCTATAAAGACTTTATAATTGCCTTTGAAACACACTGAGAGTTGTTTACTGCTTCTGAATTTAGGGAATCAGCTGTTTACATTGGTGGTTCTGAAAACATGGGCCTGTAGTGCTTATTTGAATACAGATTGCTGAATCCCAGGTATCTAATTCTGTAGTCTGAGTCACACGTGTGTCCAGGTAATACTGCTGCCACTGGTCCATGGACCACAGTTTATTTATTCGAAAACATTGGTTTATAGGAACTGTCCAGAGATGCTAGGGTCCTGAGCCACAGGATGCTGAGCCTGGACGCTCTGCCTCCTAGTTTCATAAGGGAGCAACTTCCATTCCATTTCCAAGTTGCCCTGCATCCCTAGAAACTCAGAGAATCTTGAGTCATATTCAGTAGTTACCTTCATTATTTTATGTTAGTTATTAAGTTTGGATATGTCTTACTTCCTGAGATAATAAGAGCTTATATTATTTGACTACACTTTACTTGAGAAATAGCAAATTTCTGTGTAAAGCAGGCTAAATTAAAGCTGTCTGTTAGCTGAGTGTGTAAAAATGCCCATCTCATCCTCCAGTCTCTAGTATCCCCTATTAAATGGGTGATGATCTCCCTTTAACCTAAGATGGGTGTTATAGATCGCTTCCTTCCAGCCTTGACATTCAGATCATCCATTAGTCATGTTAGCCCTTTCTATCATCTTCTCTATCTCTTTCCCTTGCCCTCTTCAGCTTATAAACACACTCAAGTTTCTTCTGCTCTTCACATTAAATCTTGAAGATGTTCCTCTTAACAACATAACTGCAAGACTAAGGATGCATTTTGGCAACCAATTATCCACCGCTCAGGGATTGTTGGTATTTCTGAAGAGACATGTAGTTATTGTGAAGAGCCCTAGTGAAGCTCTGGAATGGGGTTTCAGACACAGCCTTATTGACCTTTGTTTTCCTGGAAAGAAACAGAAAAAGGAGATAGATTAGTAATTAGAAGGGAAATAGAAAGGAGCATGTTATTGTTTACATGATCTGTAGCTATTTACAGAATGTGCTTAAAGGTTACTTCCAGAAGAGGCCTGTATAATTTACATTCATGTTGTAGAATTAATTCAAGAAAGCATCACTTGTTTAAATCTGAACATTTTTTATTTCAATTGCAGACAGGCAAACAAACAAAAGTGTTTGAAGCCAAGCATTGCTTGGCATTTTACAAGCATGGGAAGACAAGGCACTTCTTGAAGGAGAAGTAATGGAATGTGAATTAAAACTCAGTTGCCTTGGGCCAGTGAGCCACATCAGTTGTTAACCCATCTACCTCTCCTTTTATTCAGAATGAGTTCAGCTTCAAGTTCATGGCAATATATTTTCCGTTTACAAAGATAACACTAACAGCCCTGACACAGCACCCCTTTTTTTTCCTGGTGGTTAATTGGAAACAAGAGTCTCACAGACTTTCCTGACCAGGCTGGTTTTGAACTGTGATCCTCAGATCTCAGCTTCCTGAGTAGCTAGGATTACAGGTGTGAGCCACCAGCACTCAGCCAGTCTCTCTTACTATACCTAATTACCTACTTCATTTCATACCATAGACCCTTCTTTGGCAAACTCGAATTCCTCTTTTCTTTCCATCGTCTCCTTTGGTCTTTGTTGTTTTTTTTTTTTTGTTTGTTTGTTTGTTTTCCTCCTTCTGTCTATTTCCAGTCTCTGTGGGCTGTTTCTCACACTCTTTTATTTGTAATATGTGAGTTCACTGGATAGGTTCCTTTGGTTCTCAGTAGTCTGGATGAACTCCCTGGACAATCCCTCTGGCTTTTACTCCATGAATAAGTCGCCTCTTCATCCTGGCAATTCTTAGGGCACCAGCTTACCTTATGAGGCATTTTGGGAATTAGGGTAGATGTGTTTGATGTTTATAATGAATGAGGAATTGTGTCCACTAGCACAGGGCCCGAGAAGACTGAGTGCCCTTTCATGTACTGGATATTCCCTGCCATACATAGACATTCCTTCCATGTCTCTCATAACTTTCAATGGCCAACCTGACATTCATGTAAGTATAGAAAACAGATGAAGTGCACTGGCATAGAACATAGGCCTGTTTTCTTAGAATCCCAAAGGATGTGTTGCTTACTCTGGTCATACACTGTACCTTCAGAAGTTCAGCGAATCTACAAATCAATAAGCAATTGCACTTGGGTTTGTTTTTCAGAAATTTAGAGTGGTTGATCATTGTTTCGGGACATTTTTATTAGTAGTGGCAATCTTGGTCAGATGAGTTGAGAGAACAATTTAACCCACCTTCATCAGCCTTTGTTCAGAGCGAGCCTACTTATTTATGCTAGTGCGTTGCTTTCTTTATTTGAAAATGGAAAATAACTTAAAAACACACAACTGAAAATTGAATAATTCTGTCATTAAAAAGTTCCTAGCCTGTAATGTTTGCTTTCTTACATGTGGCTAGTTCTGGAAAATAGAGGAGAAGAGATTTGTAAGAAAGTAATAAACACTAGAGCTCCCTAAATATATTCACTAATTACAAGGTACAATTTTAAGAACCTAGAATATTTTAACCCTGTTTTTAGACTAAAACTAGAACTGGTTATTGCCTTTTCCAGACTGTAGTGGTTGAGGGCAATTCATTGTAGGAACAGACAGCTAAGTACAGGGCCGTGATCTTAAATCTAAGTACAGGGCCGTGATCTTAAATCTGCATGCCATATTAACTCTCAGGAAGGCCACATCACCTGAAGGAACTTTGGGTATGGGTGATTAGTGAAAATTCTGCACAATCCTAGAGAAAACATGTAACATCCTTGCTGGCCATTCTAAGCTATTTGATTCTCGTGGTAGGTTGGATATGCATAATAAGAGCCAGAGGATCTGTAAGCGTTATTATGATAAATGTATAGAAAGTTACCCCTTGTCATGCAACCAAGGGCTTTGTTCAATGTGAAATATGCTTTGAACAGTATCCCATCCACTCTAGGAGTCTTTGCAGGCTCTTCTAAACAGTTGTATTATCCCTGAGTCTTTCCATAACTTAGATTCACCTTTTTTTTACCCCAACATCATAAATTTATTTGATTACTTATTTATTTTTTGCTTTTTACCTATTTGTTTCCATCTTTGACAGGACTGGAGTTTAGTTTTATTTGTTATTGTAAAGGTGATATACACAGGGGTTATAGTCACATACGTCAGGTAATGAGTGCATTTCTTTATGAACACTGTCTTCTCTTCCCGTTTTCTCCCAGAATTTTCCCTCCCGACCCCCTGCCCCACAAAATGTATAGTTCATTTTCAACGTGAGCGTCTAGTGAGTATCACTGCTGCATTTGTTCACCCTTTGTCCCACCATTTCTGTGTTCTCTTTTGCCCTCCTCAAAACAGATAAATACTATAAGACAAAAGATACAGAAATAAATAAACAGCACCAAAGGAGAGAAGTAAAAAAGCAAAATAACAAAAAAAGCCCTCTTGGTATCATTTCTTGAAGTTCTTTTGATCATCATTTTAAATAATCATATGCACATAGTTATGGAGCCTTTGTGATCCTCTAATAAGAATATCTTCCTTTGGTCTCACTGTGTGAATATTTATAGTCTTGTTTAGTTTGTCATGTCCTAGTGTAATTTTTTTTGTCTTTTTACCATCCATTGTGTTTTCTTGTAGAGTTATAGGCACATTCTAATTCTATAAGTGAGGGAAATCATGCAATCTAATGTTTTTTGGGGCCTGGCTTACTTTTGAATGGATTAAGAAAATATGGTAAATATACACAATGAAATTCTATGCTTCCATCAGAAAGAATGATATTGCCCCATTCGTAAGGAAGTAGAAAGGACTATGATTGCTAACTAAGGATTTTGCACTTGCTGGTTAGGTGCTCTCCTACTGGAGCACATATCCAAACATTTTTGATCTAATTGTTTTCTAGTTATAGTTTTGCTTTTTTCCCCCCTACACCAGACTGGACCATAATCATCTTATTAAATTTCCTGCCATAGCTACAATGAGAAAAATATGACACTGTGTGCAGCTTTTTATGTTGAGATGGGATCTCATGACTTTATTTTTTCTCCCTAATCTGGCCAGGCACTGAAATTCTCTCAATCTAATTTTTCCAATAGCTGGATATCTCCCAGCTATAGAGTGAGATAGTATTTCCTGAGTCTTTTGCTCAGGTTTATCTCAAACCATGATCTTTCCAATCTCACCTACCCAAAAAGCTAGTAGATATGCACTAGTGCCTGGAACTTACCTATTTATGTAGAATTGGTTGCGTTTGGTTATAGGAAGGTACCTAGGCTTTACCTGCTATAGTCTGTCTACCCTAGACTTCCAGGATGCTAGTTAAGGTGCAGATCTGTGGATTTCTTTTTAGCTAGGATGAGATGAAAATGAAAAAATAAATGCCACAAGACTTTCTTCTATATGTGAGAGAATGGGAAGTGCTGAAGTGGGTGTCTTTGAAGATTCTTCTTTCTTTAATGATGAACACTTTAATTTTTCAGAATGCAAATGGTTCTATAATTTAATTTAATAGTGTTTATGACACCATGTAATAAATACCATAAAACAGTATAAGTCGTTGTGGGTAAGTTAGCTCATTAAAACAAATGCTTGCTAGATTCTGGAGCAAGCTTTGGAAACATGGTGCTAACTCATGTGAATTGCCATGACAAACGTAGTTTAGAACCAATAAAGTGTGTCCTGGCTCATTAATAGTCAGATACAACATCTCCCTCTTGGTTCCCAGGAAAAGTCGAGAGATCGGTGAAAGAGAAATTGCTGCTTGAATTCTGCCAACCTTCAGGCTCTGTGATTAGAATGTGGGATTTTGTGGCTGTCTTCTGTGATGCTGTGCACCTGTGATAGGAGCCTGGCGTTTTTGATCCTGCCAGCGCTGGAAAGGCCTCAGAGCTCAATACATCCTTCCTGCCAATGCTTGATGTGGAGTCTGGATTTATGCAGAATCCCCAGGCTCCTTCTGGCTCAGATAATATGTTTTGCAGGGCTCAGAAGGGGGCTGCCCGACTAAGCCCAGCACAGGTGAGTGGCAATGGAGCCAATCCAAATGGTAAACAAGCATATCTCCTGCCTCTGAAGCACCCGGAAGCCATTGGCACAAATATGCAATAAAGCTGCACCAAGGGAAGGCAAGCTCATGTTTTATAATGGATGTATGTCTTCCAGAGCATCTCAGATTCCAGGTACAGGGCACAAGGTGACTGTAGGGATTCTGCTAGAGATGAAAACATCACTCCAATTTCTTACTAAAAAAATCTCTCTTGGAATTATGGGAAAGTCCTGGGAAGAGGTTAGATCAATTGAAATATAGCTTTCTACCTTTTGTTCTCAGTTTGTGCTATCTTAATTGACTTGATCCAAACTTCTTAAAAATAAAGGATTGAAAGATTGGAGCAATAGAGCTACCTGGTGCTGAAAAACCTACCAAGTCTTGAGAGTTCCTCAGTTGTAGGGAAGCCTGTCACTTTTTTTACTTTCACAGTTGGAAAATCCATCTTCTCCCCAGCATTCAAAGTGGGCATTGTCTCCTATCTGTGGAACATTTGAAATTTTCATGCAGAAGTTATTGGGGTATTCTTTGCTTGGATTTTCATGAAAAACCAGAGAAAGCATCGTTCTCAGTTTCTAAGTAAGAAACACGAGACTCAAGACAGAGAAACTTTTGATTTCTTAGAGAAAGCAGCTAGCCAAGATGGACAGCAAATATATTGCTTCTCATTTTCATGCTTGTCAGATTTCGTTAAGGTGCTTTTGGTGTGAAGGGAGTATTTCCTCTCTCCTTCAATACTTAAACTTCCTGGATTCTCACCTTTTGATGGAAGTACCTTCTGACAAGTAGAACCTGTCTAAACTCGTAGTAGCTGGTGTCACTCTTTCTTTGCAGAAGACAGTCATACGTATGCCAGATGACAGTCAACAAGCAGCTAACTCTGAGAACTATTTGGTATGAACTTGGGAAAATAAAGACATCTGAATTGTGTTAGTCAAGATATGTTGCTAAGTTCCCATTACGTGCTAGTCATCCACTATCCACATTTTGGAACATTTGGAGAAAATAGACTTTTATGTACATAAACGCACACTTTTCTATTGGTGGTAGTTAGCTTTAGTCATGATTGTGGGTTGTTGGAGGCAGGATACCTATAAAATAAAAAGAGATTTATTTTCATGATTCTATAAGCTCAAATCCAAGACTGGGTAGCATTGTTGATTTAGACATTTGGTGAAGTGATATGATAGTAGGATCATGTTTTAAACAAGAATTCATACCTTGAGCCAATAAACAGGGATCAAGAGATCAAAGTCCACAGTTTTCTTTGTAAGTATACTTCTAATGACTAACTTCTTTGCCAGAAACTTCATCTTTTTGTTCCTTTAAGACAGTCTGAAGGTTTGAACTCAAGACTTTATGCTCGCTAAGCAAGTATTCTAACACTTGGGCAATACCTCACACCCTAGTCATTTTAGGTTTAGTTGTTTTGTGGATAGGGTCTTACATTATTGCTCAGGCCAGTCTCAGACCTTAATACCACTACATCTACTTGCTGAATTACTGGGATTGCAGGCATGAGCCACCATGCCTGGCCCTGTCTCTTGAAGGTCCATAGAATTCCTCAATTCTGCCATCTTGGAGATGTTTGTGGCATTTAGGAAACAGCCCACAAACAAAACCATAACATTGCCCAATAATCATTCAGTTTAGATAATTGGTGTGTGAAATTTGTAGCCCATCTTGAAAGAAAAAAGATAAAGAGGAATAAAAATAAACCCCATTCAATGAAACAAAAACTCTCTGAGCTTCAGATATTCAAATTATGATTTTTTTCTCCTTGATAGCACGTCGACTCCACCTTGTTGACATGCTAGGAGGAGTCATCCAGGAATGTATGGGTTTATAGATTGTCTTCTTCTTGCAACATGCACAGAACTAGAATTGCCATGATAGGGCTGGGAAGGTGGCTCAGTGGTAGAGCGCTTGCCTTGCATGCATGAGGCCCTGGGTTTGATTCCTCAGCACCACATAAGCAAAAAGAAAAAAGCCAGAAGTGGCGCCTGTGGCTCAAGTGGTAGAGCGCTAGCCTTGAGCTGAAAAGCTGAGGGACAGTGTCCAGGCCCAGAGTTCAGGCCCCACGACTGGACCCCCCCCCCCTCCAAAAAAAAAAAAAGAATTGCCATGACATATTAGCGTACTTTGCTTGCATTCAGCCTTGTGCATTTCATGCCAGTGAGTACGTATTCTCTATATAGACTCTTAAAGCTTTCTTTCTTTTTATGCCTGAGAGGTGTAATCTCAGACAAATGAAAAGTTTTGAATGTTGCCATGGAAGCTTTTTAAAATGCCAAGGTGTTGCTATTTTCAGGTATGGCAGAGCTATCAGCCTGTACTACCACATCTATTAAGTGTAATTGAATACTTTAACCCATAAAATATGCTTCATAAAATACAGATATAAAATTAACTGTAGCCAGCCATGATTAAAAAAAAACTCCACCAAGACTGACACTGCCTTTATTTATTTTCGTTATTAGTAGATATATATTTTAGTTTTACGATTGCATCAAACATCTTTATACAAAAGTCTCAGTTGAAAAAGGAAGCTCTATAAATGCATTAGTATAAAAATAAAATATTTACCACATATCTAGTAGACAAATAAGAAGAGCAAATGTTGACTGATAGTTTATTGTATACTAGGCATGAAGCACATTTTCATTATTAATTTATTTCCCTTCCCCTGTCACTCCTTAAGATAAACACTCATATTATCCTACATTCTTGGTTTGGGCTTGTAGAAATTATGTAAAGTATGCAAGGGTTCTGAGCTACTCAGCAGTAGAATGGGGATCTGGTCATTTTAAAGTCTGCATCCTAAAATTGTTCTTCTTCAGGAATGGTGGGCCTATCAAAGCTCACCATTTGCCTAACATGAAAGCATACTCTAATTTCTCTTTCACTTCCTGCATGTTTCTTGGAAAGAAACATCCAGGGCTGTTAAAATACATTAAGTCCAAACCAAGTTACCAATTCCCACTTATCTAGAAAATTCTTAAAGGAGTGACTAAAATGTGAGAGTTATCAGGACCACAGGCATAACCCAACAGAAGGATGACTATAACAAAATAAGGTATTTGAAACAGATAGCCACCAAGGGCAGGTAGATCACAAGGTAGGTGAACAAGAAGGAGGAAGGGCAAAGAGTGGGTAGGTTAAGACTGTGATGTATACACGCTAGGGAAGAGTAGATTCGTGATGGTGAGCATTTCATTCCTCTGGGAAGGCACAGATTAAAGGACAATGCTATCATTCTCAGATTTTTGACTGAAAGAAAGTGTGGGGAGAGTAGAGTTCATCTGGAACCTTCTATTATTACCCAATAGAATCTGAACTTCATTGTCCAGAGGGGGCTTGCCTTAGTTGATTTAACACCCAAGATTGAATTCTCTCCTGCTGTTGTGGAAGTGTAGATTCCTCAGGGAGTTAATTCTTGACTTCGTTACTTGCCAGCCGTAGCAGCTTCCTAGGGCTACTGTGACAAAACACTTCTGAACTCGTGGCTGAAATCAGAAGACATTTATTGCGAACCAATTCTGAAGCTTAAACCGCCCCCCCCCCCAAAGGTGTGGCAAGGATTGGTTACCTTCGGAGACTCTGGGGGATGATGGGTTTGTTCCTGTCTTGTGTCTTCTGGTGTCCGTGGCAATACTTGCTTTTCCTGGGCTTGTATTACTCCAGGGTCTGCCTCCATGTTTACCTAGTCTTTCCCCAGTGTGACGTGAGCAGCTGTGTCTTCTCATGCTGTTCCTCCTCTTCTTAAGAGAAGTTTCACCTCACAGCCTCACATTAACGTCATTAGATCTGCACAATACCACTTTCAAAGAAGGTGTTGGGGCCGAGGACTTCAGTAAGGCTTTTTGGGGTTGGGGAAGAAGACACCATTCAACTGACAAAAGCCATTTATAGACACAGTACTGCAGTCTTCCACCTTTTGCAACTAACAAAATCAAGTCAGAATTTCAGTATGTTTCATTAGCCTGATTTTATCCCATGCCTATGTCCATATCAATATATTCCCACTACACTGTTAATGGCGTGCAGGTAACAAAGGATGTGACTCGTGGATTGGACCAGGGAAGATGCAAGTAAGGAATCACAATCCACAATATTCTACTTAGGATGAATAGAGCTCTCTTTTCATTGTTGTTACATGACTGCAGCAAGTCAAATTCCCTGAGATATCAAATTGCTTTGGATAATTCAGATCCGTTCCCAATAATTTGTAAACATAGGCTGGCTCAGGGGGTGAGGGGCAAGATCCTTCCTGATAAACAACCAAGGTAGACTCAGGAATGTCTGTCTAGCTAGCATAGACCCCGAGTCACGCTCCCAGTACCACCAAAGGCATAGTTTCATATTATATTTCAGGGCCAAAGACATTTCCAGGAAACCAAATTCCAATAGCTACCTGCTATGTTTTGTGTTGATCTAAATTCATATGTTGCAAACTTAATACCAGTGTAACATTAGGAGGTGCAACCCCATGTAAGATGCTTAGGTCATGAAAATAGAGCCCTAGAGATGGATTAACCTCACTCTACAAAGGATTTACAAGGGTGAGTTTACTTTCTTTTCTTTCTCTTCTGTGTGAGGATCCAACAGTTTCCCATTAGCACTTCTATTTGAAAGGAAGAAACAAGACTTACCGATCAGGTGTTAGCACTCTGATCTTGATCTCCCAGCTTTAGAATTATAAAACATAAATCTCATTTCCTCAGAAATTACTCTGTCTCAGGCATTCTGTTATAGTAGCACAAGTGGACCAAAACACTAGACCTTCCCTATTTACATGTGTCTCATCATCTTGGTTGGACAATCAACATGAAGCCAAATAAGTTTACCTTGAGGATGCTTAAAAAGAACAAAACCAACAACAACCATATATAGTAACTACTGATCTGAACTCTGTAAGCTTGTTTTTCCATAGAGAAGCAGAACAGTCTGTCTGAACTACAAAGAGTTCATTTAATATAGGGAAAACTATTGAAAGAAAAAAAAGATTTATAAGTCACGGGAGTACCTGGTGCTTTCAGTTCTATGCATCATGCGAGTTAGAGTTCTGACTTCAGTAAAGACTTAGTTTATTGTAGGTATTCATGGAAAAAAATGGTTAAGACAAATTTTTGTGTGCTTGAGTCTATTTTTTTAAGAAATAACAGCTGAAACACCATTTTGTTTACTTAATATAGATGGATGACTAAGGAAAAAATGGGAGAAGTTTATTAATCTCCTTTTTCAGGATCAGGAGTTTGATAAACCAGACAATAAACAACAAATCTTTATACCTTTAATCCTACTTTTAGACTGCCAGAGTGGAGATACAGATTTGCCAAAGTTCTGAAAAGGAAGAATATATATATATTTATATATATATGTATATGTATATATATACATATATATTATGTCTGTGTATATCAACTCTGCTGGTATGTTTCAGAGAGTACAGGCACCCAAGAGAAGTTGGAAATGTGGCTTGAACAGACGGTAAGTTGAAACTACGCCTAATTCCTATCGCTGAACTACCCCGAAGTCAATGAAATCACAGCTGTCAAAGAATGGCATAGCAATTTAGCAGAAATTAAAACCTAATTTTAGAAGCAATTCACAGATTTGATGGACATGAATCATATCTTCTGTTTATGTGTCAGTCTTCAACTCCAAATCTCTAAACGTGTCTTCATCATTTAGCACCTGCCCCATCTTTGAGACTGAAGATCTTGAAGCACTGATTGGACCAAAAGCAAAATACAGTTGCCAGAAGACAGCACAAACCCTTGGGAGATGGTTGGAAATATAAGAGATGTTCAATAATGTGAACAGATTCTAGAATGCTGGTTCTATTGGGCTTTGTAAGAAAGAGTTCCTCACCATGAAATGAGTAGAATGAAGACTGAATGCTAGGAGCTTGGCATAGAACGGAGCTGTTTTCTTCATGAACTATGCTACTTTACAAACACTGTATCCTAATGGGGATTGGTCAATGACTATTACTAGATGAAAGCAGCACGTTTTTCTACAAATTCCACAGAAGTAATTTGTTTACATAAAACTTTTCTTTCTTTCTTTCTTTTTTTTTTTTTTGGTTGGTCATGGGGTTTGAACTCTGGGCTTGGGCGCTATCCCTATACTCTTCAGCTCAAGGCTGTGACTTGGGTCACAGTGCCACTTCCGGTTTTCTGGTGGTTTATTGAAGATAAGAGTCTCACAGACTTTCCTGCCTGGGCTGGCTTTGAACTACAATCCTCAGATCTCAGCCTCCTGAGTAGCTAGGATGACAGGCATGAACCCTCAGCGCCCTGTAAATATTCCATGGTTTTAGTCCAAGAGATCCATCACTGAGGAAAAAAAATGTAGATTCATGGCAGAATCCTTTGATTTTGGTGAACTCTCTCAACTTCTGATCATTTCTCCAGAAGTGCTTTTAGGTGTCTGATCTTTTCCTCATTACCACCTGTTGGGAACTTCTGGTGTACCCACATGTGGCATGAGGGTTATTTTCTCGGTCAAACTTACTCTGCCCCCCGAGGCCTCCCAAATGCTCACACATTAGTTAAGCACTTTTCTACTTGAGCCACATTTGCAGTCTTTTTTATCTCCCTTCCAGGCATAGTCTTCCTAGCTTGTTCAGGCTGACTTTGAATTTGAAGTTCTCCTGCCACAGCCCCGTGAGTATCTAGGAGTATACGTTTGTACCTCTGGGCCTAGTTCTTTCTCCTTTAAATCAGAGGAATATTTCTATTTTCTAGTGTAGTTGATGTTGCCTTAAAGTAGACACAAACATATTGACTTGATTTTTTTAATAACTTTAGCAAGCTCAAAACAAAATCCACTTATGTGTCATACTTAAGCTTAAATAGGCACTCTGAAACGTGACCAAGTCTTGCCATGGTAGGAGAGCATCACAGACCATTTGAGCTACGCGCTCTTTTACTAGGAATGTTTATAAATCAACAGGGTAAAATATAACATTTCATCCAAACTAAACATCATTCTTCTTTTCCTTTTGCATCATGAAACTCAATAGCTATGTTTTATCTCTAACGCTCAGTAAACGTTACAGAATGCAAGCAAGAATTATTTATGATTTTTATGTTGAAGTTTGTTGGGAGTCAAGAGTGATTATTAAGACTCAGCGTTATTGATGCCAGAACCTAGACACAGAGAGATGAAATTCTAAGACACCAATGATGTTTGAAACTGTAAACAACCCTCTTGCTTTATTGACAGGGTCCAGGATCCTCCTTGAGAACTAATTAAATGAAAACTAGCCCATAAAATGAATAGAAGACAGGGCAGAGAAATAAAGGGTAGAAAAACAAAAGATGTATTCTAATGAATATTAGAATAAAACTAGAATATTATAAATAAACCTAGAAGCGTATGCCATGTTTACTTTGAGGTCTTACTGATTATTGTGTCAAATCTGCCATCAATTTAAGCACAGATTTAATCTTTTCTTAAATATGTGGGAGGGATGTAATTCACTCACATACAGGTACATGTATAAGATATCATGTGTGTATCTTAAACAAAGAGCTTGAAAATAAACAGCTGTGTCTCTTTGTGATTGCAGTTAAACTCTTGTAAAGCTGTGTTGTTGTTTTTAGTTCACATAGTGGTTCAATCACTGAGCCATAGGTACAGTTCTGGGCATAATGAGAACAACATAGGATTTCTTTCTATCATGAACTTATCTGCTGAGCCAGAATCATGTCTGCTTTGGACTCATGACCTCCTGCAAAGCATATCAGGACTCCCCAAGTTAAAAGTGCTCAACATAAATACTTGGTAAGAAGCTGTGGTAGACTTAGTCTGGGATGAATCACTGTATCCAAAAGTCAGGCATCAGGAGACAGGGAACACCCCTTTCATTTGCAATCTTGTGGGGAACTGCTTTCCCTTCCAGAAACCTCGTGTAAGAAGCAGTCCTTAGGTTAGGCAAAATGCCTTGAGTTGATGATGTCCTTCTTGTTTGACTGCTACTAAATGTATACTGTGCTTCCTATTTCTATAGAAATTGTACGAATACTTGGGGTGAAATCTAATGCTCTGTGAAGCAAAACCCCATTGGTTCTGTTTATCATTACACAGTTCCACCTGCAATATGACCTAGACCCTCGGTCAATATTTAATAGGCATGAATGGACCTAAAAACAATTGGTTTTACTATATATTTCTTGCAATTTTACTGGTTTATTTTGTTTCCCCATCTAGTGGTATTCTGTTTTATTTTGGATGTAGTTCTGAGACTTATTTCAACTAAAAAAGACAAAAGTAAAGTTGTTGAGATTTCAAGATGCAATGAGTTGAGAACCACTGAGAACAAGACACAAGAAAAATGCTGCAATAGAATATGTTCATAGACAAAGAGACCTGCCTACATTTCTTTCAGAATTACATAAACTTGTCCACCTGGCACCTTCCTTTTCTGGAAGGCCAGATTCTTCTCTGCTTCCTGCTCACCAAGTCATTCCTCCTATCCTGAGGTGATTGCTAACTCGATGTGTCAGTCAGGGAGCTAAGGAAGTAAAACCAAAAAATAATTTTGGGTGTCCATGATGTTGTTGCTCTAAGAGATTAGAATTTGAGTAATGGGAATTACTCAAGTAGCAAATTGCGTAATGGCAATGGTCCTGCCCAGCGCGGGTGAAATCCTCCAATCACTTGAACACCAGGGTAGAACAAAAAAGCAGAAGAAGAGAGGATGAATGTTGTCTCTTCTTAAGTTGTGTTATCCACGTTTTCCTGCCTTAAATGTAAGCGTCATGGTTCTTGACTTTCAAAACCAGATTAAATTACTTTATTAGCTTGGCAAGTTGGTTCTTCAGTTTATAGGCAGCAGATCATGCAAGCTTTTCAGTATCCAAAATGTTGGTATCCATAACCATTATCTGTTTATTATCTATCTATCTATCTATCATGTATCTATCTATCTGCCTACCATTTATCATAATATTTATCTTGAGAGCACTGGGTAGTATGTTTAGGAAGCAATGGGAATCAGAAGAAAAACAACCCTTCTTTGTCTAGTAAATCCTTCTTCTTTTGGAAGGGATACAAGGAGAGGAAAATTCTCCTATTACAGCTAGTCAGAAGAGAGATGGAAAAGAGAAAAATCTGAAAGGAACGAGAAGACAAGACTATCATGAACGGTAGCCAACGTGAGTGGTGAACCTCTACTTCCCACCTCACCATACCAACTGTTGTCTCTCGCTTCCTGACTTTGGATTCCTATCTTTTTTCCTTTTAGAACAAATAACATTAAAAAAATATATAACACTGTTTTCACTGTATTTGATGTTGATATAATTTGTGGAGGGGAAGGGGAAAAACAAATTGTTTAAATAGGGATACAGGTGGACCCACTGCAACAATGGGTTTCACGGACTTTCCTGCCCTGGCTGGCTTTGAACCGTGATCCTCAGATCTCAGCCTCCTGAGTAGCTAGGATTATAGGCATGAGCTACCGGCGCCCGGCTTTGGATATATTTTTAAAAATATGTCCAAGAATCAAACTTTAGTCATTCAGATCAAATATGCTTCATATATGGTAAAAAGATGATGATGGGCTAGTGATTAGGTTGATATCATCATGGGTTTCTAGTGAAGATCTATCTCCATTTCAATTGTCTGAAATGAAAGAAAAGTTTTAGCAATTTGCATATGCACTGCATGAATTAGTCATGGTGGTGATAGATTTGTCTCCTCCTATGGCTACAAATTGTTTAGTAATTTGAGTTTGAATTTAGCTATTTGACCTGTAGATGATTGACAATGTACAAGTTGTTATGTCGAAAAATGAACTTTACAACTTTGGAGGGGGCAGGGGGGAGAGATGGGAAGGGATGGGAAGGGGAAACAAAGGAGGGTGCAACAATGCTTGATAAGAAATGTACTCATTATCCTGCCCATGTAATTGGAACCCTTCTGTACGGTATTTTCACAATAATTATATATATATATATATATATATATATATATGACTGACAAAAACATTCTCAATCTTCTACAGATCAAATCACTTATCTCCAATAAACCATTAGAAAACCAGAAGTGGCACTGTGGCTCAAGCAGTATAGTGCTCTCCTTAAGCTGAAGAGCTGAGGGACAGCGCCAAGGACCAGAGTTCAAACCCCACAACTGAAAAAAAAAATATATGTATATATATATGTATGTGTGTATATATATATATATAATATATATATATTATATATATATATATATATCCAAGAGCACAAGACCAGCAAAAGAAGGTCTAGGATTTGCTTTCATATGAGTTATCGGAACAATGTGTAAGATCAGAAGTGGGAGCCAAACCACTTCTTTTCACAACAATGTTACCTGATAAAAAATGCAGATAAACAAAAGCACTGACATTTAAAAATATATTATTTTCTGAACTCTAAATGATTATTTTTTTTCCTGAATGATTAAGAAAAAGACAAAAAAAATGTTATAGGCAAGGGTCAATCAAGAACAGGAGCAACATCCAACAGATAGTTTCCTCTTATATACCCTAAAGTTCACAAAAATATTTTTCTGGATAGTACTAAAAAGTGAAAGTAGGAAATGAAAACAGCTGCATGTTAAGGATTAAAATGCTAGATGGTATGAGTTGTGCTTTCAATTTTGAATTAGAATTTTTTACTTAAACTGTAAATGAAATTAAAGCGAGTTAACATTTTCACAGTTTTAATGAAAATAATTTGCTTCTGAAAAACTACCAGTGCTAAATTCTCTGAACCTTATCAGTCCACAACTACTGAATTCCTGATTTTTCCTTTTGGCAAAGCCCTAATGGTTCCCGAGAAGCTACTGGTAATAACATTAACAGACCTCTAGAGGGCTCCCTACAAACTATGTCTAGTTTATGAAGAGAATACCAGGTAACACTCATTTGGGAAGCACTTGATTTTTTTAGAGGCAGTATGCAGGGATTAAAGACCTTTATTTGCAAAAAATCATGATTGGCTTGCTTTTGCAAATGACAAATGAACCTTCATTTGTCTTCAGACACAATCTGGAATGTTCCAGATCTCAATCGGGGTTATTTACCATCTACTCAGTACCAAACATGATGGACTTCTTATGTACCTTTTGTGTGCCTAGTTACCTTTGTACTGAGTACAAAACCTGATGCTCAAGACAACGCCAGATATCCAAAAAGTATGCATTTGTTTCTGCACCAATCTTCTCCTTTAGTTTAGAAGGTATTTAGGAAATGTTATCAGCTCAGGATGATGCTTAAAACAATAAAAACATTTGACATTTTTGTAGCTTATGACAATTAGCACATACTTCCATGTGCATCATCTTAATGATGCTATAAAATATTAGTCAGTCAGGTTTTATTAGCATTTACACTGATGAGATGATTGACTCTAAGGGACTTGGGGTAATAATGTAGACATTCAAATTTAGGTCATTTGATTTCAATCTCAATGACCTTTCACTGGGTCATTGCTGCTTCTGATCATTCAGATAATGAAGTGAAGAATCAGTAACCTTTCAATAGGTATCTCTCAGTGGATACTTTTATGGTATAGGATAGAGGGGAAAACACCAAGCATAATCCCAGCTAATAGATTGGGATCTTGGAAAGCTAATTGACATCTGAAGGGCATAATAAGGTGGAGGGGTTGATTATCTGCCCTGGAAGAGTTCCCTGAGCCTTGCAAGTAAACTTGGATGCAAGGAATGGAGACTGGACCCAGAAAGGAAGACTATCTCCTTGGTTCACAAACCAAAAGTGGTATCAAGACCATTAGCGTGGTAGCTAATAAAATGGCTAGATAAGAGTTAAGTCTCCAGTTAAAGTAATAAGCCATGATGGAGGAGCACAAGAGGAATCATACCGGTGATGAGAAGCGATGAGAATTGGTGGATATGGCCTTGTCCCCAGTTGACCGGAGTCCACAGCAAAATTCAAACTTGTTCTACAGAGACTTCTTTTATTTTAATGATGAAATCTTTAGGACTTGACACTGCCTCCCATTCAAAAGAAACAGAAGGAAGAGAGATAGAAATTTTCTTCTAAAAATGTTCCATTTTCTCCTCACTCAACAGCTGATATTTGAAAATGATCCTGAGAATCATCATCCAGAGAAATACCAGACTTAGTACAAGCATATTACCTGACTTTGGAGTAGGCATAGGCTGGCAGCACTATATAGTCATGGTTTTTCAAATAAATAGAACCAATACAATGTATGTATATACATAGATTAGATGGTAGATAGATGGATAGATAGGTACATAGGTAGAAAGCTAGGTAGATAAACTCATACAGTTATAAAGGCTGAGGCTCAGGACAGCTAATGATTGTAGTTCCAGTGATGGTTGAGTCAAAAGCAAAGAGGTCAATAACTCAGCTCAAAGGATTGTTGGGCATCTACCTTATGCTACATACTGTTCCAGGCATTAAGCAGATATAAGTTCCTGACCATAGGGGACCTCGTTCTAGTGGGGCTCACTTGAATATTAGACAGTGTTCATTTCTGTGCTTCTTGGCTGCTGTCCTTCTTTCTCATAGGACTGGGTAGAGAGTGATTGCTACGTGGTGAATCACGTAGCAATCTGTCTGAGTTGAGAGACTGTAGGACTGTAAGACACCTGTCCCTACTGGAGATTTTGTTAGGAAAGTTGAATTCTATTCTGGTCCCCGATATCCATCCAGACACACCAACAAGGACACCCGAGGGGGATCCCAGACAGCAGTATCCGGCAAAGCACGCTCCTAGTGGGGCAGCAGGGCTACATTCTGCTCTGTGCCTTGTCCTGAGGGTTCCTAGAGAATCAGAGTATGCACTTGGATGACCCTTCCCAGACTGCACCAGACTGGTCTGTACTGTCAACTTCTGGGCTCTCGCAGAGTGACTGTCCCCTAGGACTCCTGTGGCATTCTGGGAGATCCTTCTTTTCTTTGATGGCTGTACCATTTGCTAAAGCTTTTAGCTTTGCGGATATCCTTGCTCCATGCTACATTTCTGATCTATTTGCAAAGACTGAACACATATTTGACAGCCAAGTGCAACTGGTGTTCAAGACGAGCTTAGGCATGTGGAGATGGACAATTGGATAATTTAATGGCTTGTGCTTGAGGACCGAGGCGATGGAAATGAATAAACAGGTGATCGAAAACTATTTAAAGGTCACTGATAATACAACCCCTACACATTGGCATTTGTACATTCAAAATGCTGTCATTGTAGGATGGTCTTTAGAATTGTACATTTTTATAGGTTTTAAAATTGTGTGAATTGTTAAACTATTATATGAAAAATTAAATGACTGTCATCATTGCTGTCTTCCCCAAATATCTATTTTAACTCATGTACTAAAACTATAATTTTCAGATATGATTTACAAAAAGTAATAAAAATTTAAGATAAAATAAATGTTAACAGCAGTACAAAATTGGCTGCAGTTTGGGAAAACACTGACACAGGAGGCAAACACAGGAATACCTCCTAACCAAATCAGTTTAGTGCCCTGGCAAAAGGTTTGCGGTTAGGGCCTCTAATAAGACTATTAACAGTACCTACCTCAGAGGCCCTGATGATGAATAAATGAAATATGTCTTCCTGATGTAACCCTGAACACTGTTGCAGGCACCTTTGCTCAGTAAATAGTGGTGATCATCATCATTCCTACAATAATAAAACTATCACCCTGTCGACTCTTGCTTTGTAGGGTAAATGCCATTGAATAGCTCAGGCTGCTCCTTTATTCCCCAGGACTTGCATAGGAGTTGGAGTAAGCCTGAGTCTTCCACTGGATTCAATGGACAGGCATGCTAATAGTGATGTGAAGGCATAGATATAGTGTACCTTATAAGACCAAGGGGAAACTGAGGTCTTATATGCACAATAGAGCATTTCAGATCCTCCTTCGAGCCTCCCATCCACACTTTGCTTTGCTGGTTCTACTGATAAATTTAATCCAGTAAAAAAAAAAAAAAGACTTGGTTAGCTGAATCTTAGTCAAGAGAACTGAGCCCATATTTAATGCTAAAGAGCAGAAATTCTGCAGAGTAATAAAGTGAACAAGCCATCAATAAGATGAAGTTTTGTTTAACCATAAAATCTGCAGTTGGTTAGTCATTACATTGTAATTGGTCCTGATCTGAACAAGGCAGTGTGCATATGCCATAGAAGCTTTTCTCTCCTAAAAATATCTCATTACCATCCACGGGAACAGTTAAGTATAAATATTTTGCTTTATAGCCTTTATTTCTGAAACATAAAAAGGTTTTATGTTTCTAATTCCTAGACAATTTTTCATGGTATTTCTATTTATCCTGCACTCTACTTTCAAGCACAGTTTGGGAAAAAGAAATGCAATGCTTTCTGAAAAGTGTTTTTCAATTACCATGAATGATTTCTGGGACTTAGCGAGTCATTTAACTGCTCTGATCGTAGACAATTGCTTTGCTTGACAGGCGTTAGTCTGGTTGAGTTTTGAATCTCTTGGCTTCTTTACAATTCTCTCTAAAATTTTGTGGTTTTCTTTCATGTATTGCAGTTAGTTTTAGTGAAGTTTACCTAGAGGGGGTTTGGTAGCAACGAAAGGTTGTTTGGTTAAAGGTTTTCCAATACCAGAATGCAATGATGCAGAAAATTCACAAGTCTAGAATCATGCTTCTGATGCCCTGAAGCATAGGTCTAGACAAAGGACTCTGAGAGAGAAACACAGTGGTCTTAGACTTCATGCACTTCCCTCCATATGAGGGATGAGCCACAGATGGGGACACAGAGCTCCCACACTGACAACGGCCCTGGACTGAGGCCATGCACTGCCGCCACCATCCCAACTTCTTTTTCTTTTTTCTTTTCTAACCAATTATAGGACAACAGGCTTGGAACCAAAGGCGTCTGAAGTCCAAGATAGATACTATCTGATGCTTCCCATGTGATGTGCATACGTCTCTTTCCCTCTTCCTCAGAGCTCAGGAATCAGTCGTCATGAAATGTCCTCTTTTTTCTCAGGTTATTTTAGTGGTTTGGTATCTTCATGTTCCCATGGAAACTCGTTCACCCAATTAGAGCTGCTTAGTATTATTCTGCCCTGTAGGTACTTGTGTGTGTCTGTCTATCTGAAGTGCATATTCTAGAACATGGATCAGCTTTGAATTCCTTCTTGTATTTGTCTGGTAGTGTATTCATCTGGTAGAGCTCCTTAAATGTGTGTCCTGAGAAAAGTTTCAACAACTATTCACACTCTGCTCCAGTGCCATGAAGTTGCCCTTGGAACATTTTTCTCTGTAAACAAGACATAATTCTCCAGTCTCCATACCTACTGAACTCGGATTCACTTTTGAATGGCCAAGAAAATTCCTTCTGGAAAGCCCTCCTTTGAGGTGAAAAGAAGAAGATTCATTTTCTTCTCTTTCCCATCTTAGAAAATATCTATTTCCCTAACTTGACTGAGAATTCCTTGAACCTCATGTTTTATTCATCTTGATATCCCCAAATTTGACAAAGTATCCAGCAGAAAAAATTCAACGACATAAGCAAGCAGAAGAAGGAAAAGACAAAGAGAAAAATCATAGTCACAGCTTCCCAAGATAATGCTGTGATAGATGATAATTTCAATCGAGCAATTCAGCTTCTCTGTCTGATATAATATAATTGCTTAAGTGCTTTTTTCTTCATACCCCAGGGAGTTGAATAGAAATAGAGGTCTTCTAAACTTGGTTGTTAAGACAAACTTGAATTATCTGTCCATATCAGTTTTATGAGCCCGGCTAAATTAGAACCACATCATTTCCAGAGTAAAAAAAAAAAAAAAAAAGAAAGTGCAAACTTTAAATTTTAAAATACTTTAAAATACTGATTGCTAAATTTAACAAAGTGAACTAACCCCTCTGTACAGTATTTTCACAATTAAAAAAATCTTATATTTACCGGTCTGATTTCTAAATCTAAATGCTCATTTTTTTAAAAAAGCCAATTCTTTGCCTTTGTAGATTCTCGAACCAGGTTGATAAAGTCTGTTGGAAAGCTTTCCAAACTATAGTTGTACTAGTCTTTAATTGCTGTGAAAAATACCTGATTTCAGCACTTACAAGACAGAATGATTTATTTTGGTTCATGATTATCAACATTTTGGTCCATATTCTGCTTGCTCAGTTGGGCCATGGTGAGGAAAAAATCATGATAGTAAAGCCAAGTTGCTTGCCTCATGGTAGTCTGGGAGTAGAGGAAAATTACAGCAGGGGTCAAGGACTAAGATTTGCCCTTCAAAAACTCCTAACCCTAGGGACCTACTCACTCCACCTAGTCTTGATCCTCTATAGTCCACCACCTACCATAGGCTATGCAAAATTTTAATCAAGCACTAATTTAATTGCTGATGATTATGATTTAATCATGACTGAACTGATGAAGTCAGAGTCCTCCTGACTCAGACACCCTGAGATGTTTTACTAATCTCTCGGGCTTCTCTCAAGCTGGTCAAGTTGACCGTCAAAGTTAACCTCACAGTGATTCTTGCCTACTGTGCTTCAGTATTAGCCGGATAATAGAATATCTGAGAATGCTTCCCCACCAAATCACATTTCTCCTGCTTCATCTGCTGAGTCTAGTGACCAACTGTTAGTGTAGAGAAAGGAGAAGAAGGCACGAGTCTGGATGGTTTAGGCCAGTCCCTGGACATGATCTCTTCGTTCAATAAAGACACATAGGAAACAAGAGTAAGTATGAGGATGATAATGGTTAAAACCAATCTTCAGTTTTATATATTTTTATGAGTCCTTTTTTTCATAAGATATTAAGATATTAAGTGGATAGTAGTAAATATGTAAACTAGTAACAGTCATTTATTATCAAAATCAAGCATTGTTTCCTACATAAAATTGCATGTGCTATACTTTTGTATAATTGGCACTACAGTAGATTTTTTTACAACAATATCCCTACAGAAAGTGAGCAATGCAATGCATTCTTCTACAGTGTGACAACACCCACAGTGTCACTAGTCTGTAGGGATTTTGCTCATTTAAAAATCTTCCCGATTTCCCCGGGTTGACCAAAGCATTGTTCTGTGGCTATGCGGTGCATCATTACACATAATGATAACTTAAAAACCAAGTTCTTCAGTATCTGAAGAGTAAGTGTGACAAAGAAAATAGCTCAAGGAGCGGAGGATCAGATATAGAGACTGACGGTGCAACATGTCTGCAATTGCAAGTGGGCTTGTCCACGTGTGATTTTACAGACAAAGAGTCCTTTGAAAGAACCCCAGTGGAGGTGGAAAACAAAATGTCTCTGCAGAGCTGCTAGCGGAGGGCCATGTCACCAGGCTTAGAGGTGAGTGTACCCATGCTGGGTGAACGCAGAGGTGCCACTTCCCTCCCTTCCCCAATGACCCTGTTTAGGTGGCACCGCTGGGTCCATTGTCTAGGAATCTGAACTTGACTTGCTCAGTGTTATCCAGCCTATCAGCATGTTTAGATGGAAACAAACCCCATTCTTCCCCAACCACACATTTTTTTTTGGTAGAATTCTTGGCAGGGGTTAAGGTTTAGAGGGTTATACTGAAAGACTGTATTTAGTTTCTTTTAAAGATTCTAAAGGCGAAAACCCATTCTCAGTTAACGGGAGCCAACTAATTTCAATAATGATCCTTTACAAGCCTCTGCTTGCAAGAGAGTGTTAACTGTTTAGTAGCAGTCATTTTTAACAAGCCCATAACATTGCAATTACATGAATTATACATGGCTTATAAAATGATTATTTAGTCAGTGGAAAATTAAATCCGTCAGTGTTTTCCAAATCTGAGCTAGGACATTCATCAGAAAAACTGTTAAATTTTTAATCAACTGTACTGTGGTTGATGTAGCTATCAGCCTAAATTGCTCTTTCTCTGTCATTTTCCATGTTGCTGAATATAGTGTAGAATCACCATCTCCACGATGCTAATTGAATTTTTTTTTTTGCAAAGATTTCAGACAGTGACATGCCACCCAGCGTTGAAATAATAACAAAACCCCCACAAACTTGTATGAGCTTCAAAGACATATTGCAACTGTAATAAGTGGTAATTGAGTGAGGGCTTTTTCCCCCCAGTTACTTTCCTTCCACTGAGGAAGACTCAGTCTGGCACCTTCCTCACAATATGGATACCTAATATTAAGACCTAATAATCATCCAGGGTGTAAAGAGATAATACACTGAAGACACACCCTAGTGCAAGAGAGTGACTTCACCTCCAGAGGAAGAGAGAACTCATTAGACATTCTTTGCAAGCATGAATTGCCTTAGATAGTTCTTTGCCAGTGTACTTTAAATACTTCTGATGACAATCACAAGGACATTTCATATCTTCACTCAGGTACAATCTTGAGATTTGTGTGTGTTGTCATTTAAGGGAGCATCTTTGCAAGGGGTCACAGGGCAAGGGCAGTGACAATATTCCTCTACCTACATCCCAGTGTCAGAGAAAGCTCGAGGCAGATACCAAACTATTTGGCATCTATCCCTGCTCCTCTCCCTCAGGCCCTGCTTGTCAGGCCCTGGGTTTCTGCACAATTCCAAGCATAGTCTGGAATTCTCAGACATGACTCATCAATGGTTAAAAAAAAAAAGGTTTGCCTAGAGCTATGTTTCTCAGACTCAAAAGTGCATGCAACATGCTTGGAAATCTTGTCAAAACGACCCATGTCATTGTTTCAGAGTGGAACCTGACATTCTGTACTCCCACCTCGGCATGGAGCCCAGGGGAATGAACCAATGCCCGCAGTAGGACTCAAGGAATGAAAGTGGTATGTAAAGTGATGTGTGGCGTGATTGGGGGCTTTCCATAAATATTGGTTGAATGAAGCAAGATTGGTAGTACTGAGCCACAGAGCTCCACATGCAGAGAGAAAGATCTAAGCTACAGGCCAACTCTAAGCTAGTTATTCTCTGACTCTTAAGTTTTCTCCTTTATGAGATGGGGATTCTGAGCCCCACCAGCCTGACCCGCTTTGAGAGGTAAACTAGCATCATAAATAGAGCACGTTCAGCACAGGACATAAGGAGCGCGCTCTGTAAGTACAGATGGTTTCTCTACTATTGGGCGCTCATTTCCTCACACATGAGGAAACATTAGAGGTTTGGGGAGGTCGGGAAAGTGCCTGGAGACTCACTGCAGAAGCAGGGCCTTTTCTCCAGGCTCCAGTGGATAGGACAGGATGGGTGATGTTTATTCAGAGAATCAGCTTGAAAGTTAGTAATTATCTGATTAATGGCCATCTTGCCAACAGCTTCTGCTCCAGGATGATGGCTTTGTGTATCTCTGGACTCAAGGGGGAAGAGTCTAACCTGCTGCTGTCTGAGTAGTAAAATATTCAAAACTGGATGTATGGAGTGGGAAGGTAATTATGTGTGCAGCAAGCATATGGCAGAGGCTATATTTCTCCCGCTGAAAGAAACAAGTCCAAATATGTAACATACACACGTTCTCTGTCCTATAAATACACAGATTGGATGATGCAGCAACAACATTTTGTTAAGTACCAGAGTCCTGGAGAAATCACTGGAAGCGTTTTATCGCAGGAACAGATGGTAGGGGCCTCCTGGTCTGAAGGTATTTCTGACTGCTGTGTGGTTAGTCTATAAATAAACCCCACTGAGAATCAAGGGAAGGTAAGCAATGAACTGCATCCTCTGACTTCACAAAGACAATCAGTGCCAAAGGAAAACTGGCCAGCTTGAAGAGGATTCTGAACCTGGATGCTCAGGACACATTGATCTCCAGTGCTAAAAGCCATCAAGACCATCCTAGGCTAAAACCACATTTGATTCAGTACAAGTTAGCTTTAATGACCTTCAGAGATGGCACTGAAATTCACTTGTGACATTGGATTGAGTTATGACATTGAATTGCACTGTGACATTGTTCAAAATAATTGATGACATGGAATTCGCCCACTGAGGTTATTCCCTCATGTTCTTCTGCCCAAACCTTTCAGCCCTAGATTTGCAATTGTTCTGGCTTACAAATTCCAGTAACTCAAAGCCAGTGTTTCTAATGTCCCCGCATTGCCCTACAAAGGTAGATAAATGGGAACCCAGGGCCAACTCTCCTCTAAATAATTTACATTCACTATATGGGGCTTTGACCCCCTTGTAACTCTCCCAGAAGGCACGTTTCATTATACATGGTTTTCAAATGAAGCTTGAAGCCCAAGATACTGATAATTTAACCAAGGTCAAACAGAGAATAGTCATTAGAAAGAACAAGGATACCTTCCCAGGTTCTCCATCTCCTTATGACATCATCGGAGAGGATAAACCACCAGCGTCTTTATTTTCCTATCTACAAATTGTTTAAGATACAAAAATAATTTTGATTTTTTTCCTCTAATAGTCTTAAAAATTGCCTCCTATTCTCTTAAAATAATACAGGGTTATAATAGAAAAGTAGCAAAGTGCAGAAAGTTAAACATTTTGAGCCAGGCATCAGTGGCTCATGCATGTAAACGGAGCTACTCAGGAGGCTGAGATCTGAGGATTGCGGTTCAAAGCCAGCCTGCGAAGGAAAGTCTGTGAGACTCTTGTCTCCAATAAACCACTCAGAAAAACGGAAGTGGCACTGTGGCTCAAGTGATAGAGCGCTAGCCTTGAGCTGAAGAACTGAGAGACAGTGCCCAGGCCCAGAGTTCAAGCCCCATGACTAACAACAACATCAGCAAAAAGTGAAACATTTAAAAGCACTTCTGAATTTACTCCATACGTGTGTGTGTGTGTGTATGTGTGTGTATATGCAAGCACATATGCATATTGTATGTGTCCAAAATTCTCTCTGTCTCTATCTCTCACACCTTTCCCACACCCCCGCACACCTCGTCCTAAGTGTGGTTTGTTACAAATGCAAATATTGTTTCAAATTTAGAATCTTTGTACTAATCATGATGAGTATCTCCAGCCAGTCTTTAGATCTGCCTATTGTCTTTGTCATTTAATTATTATATATTGTAAGTTTATTGGAATTTGAATAGGTACTAGAAAGAGGTAACTATTACCTCATTCTCTAGCTGTAAGAAACCAGGCTCTCACCAGATATAGTATATATACTCCTTACCAAGTATAATCCTTATGCAATCCTACTGAATACATAGTTTTAGAGCTGCTAACCCATAGCCCTACATTACAACATTTGTGAGAAGTTTTATTGTCTTTTACTTTAAAGATATTTTATTTGATTAACATTTTTTATTACTGTAGCTTTAGGGTTTTTTTTTTGTGTTCACATCTTCTTTAGTGTGGTGTTATAGTGTGTCCTATTGGAATTAAATTTATTTCTACTATTTCTGTGTCACACTGGATCCCACTGTCTTTTGGTTGATTTAAATGACTTAATTTGTGAAATTAATTTGCGTAATATGTGCTCCTGAGATTCTGAGAGTTAAGTTATACAAAAAGTTTTTTAAAAAATATATTACAAAGAGGGGCGAACAATGCTTGACAAAGAATGGACTCATTACCTGACTCATGTAACTGTAACCCCTCTGTGCAGCATCTTTACAAGAAAATAAAATTAAAAATCTATTTTGTTGTTATTTTAGAGGTGACATACAGAAGAGCTACAGTTACATGCGCCAGGTAATGAGTACATTTCTTTTTGAACCATGTCTCTCCTTCCCTCACGCTCTCCCAGTTTTTCCCTCTCATCCCGACCTGCAGATGTATAGTTCATTTTCCACATAGTGTCCAGTGAGTACCACTGTTGTATTTGTTCACCCTTTGTTCTACCATTTCTGTGCCCCCTACACCCTCCTTCAAACAAATAAACAGACAAAAGGAAATAACAAAAAAACCCCAAGCAACAACCACAACAAAAGCTCTTGTTTCCTTTTCTTGGGGTTCATTTTGTAAAAATATTATTTTATATGATCATATGTACACAGCTACTGATCCTTTACGGTCCACTCTTATGAACCATCCCCCTTTGTTCTCAGTATGTGAATGTCTAGACACATGTACGATATCCACTGTGAAAAAAATTGACTCAGAGAAGTGTTTTTCTTCCTTCAGATTTTCTACCTCTTATTCTCTACTTCTGTCTAGCATTTTCTATCTATTCCCATTGGTTTTTACATTCTTCTTCCTTTATCTTCTTTGCACAAGTTCTATGTTTGAGTGCATCTGCGTGTATTTTTTATATTTCTTTCTTACACTCTTGACTTACCGTTGCACCTCTCTTTTCCCATTTATCCTGAAAGCCACTTCATGTTATTTAATATAGATCTTCCCTGATTCGGGTGTAACTATTATTGCATTGTGTGTGTTCCATCATCCTCTTGTGTGTGCATGTTAGGAAATTTCTATTTTTTATGATGATAAGCAGCACTACAATGAGCAATCTTATGCTTGTGTGTGTTTCTCGTACTATAGAATTACAGGAGAGGAACTGCAGGGCCAGAAGGTAAGTGAGGCAGATACTATAATTAAGCCTGTTCTGCAACAGGGTTTATTGGTTTATACGTCTATCAGTAAGGATTGGAAAGAGCCTGTTAGTCCACAGCTTTGCCAACAGTCTGTGGAATCCTACTTTTAAAAAGTTATAATTTATTCTTAGTGAAGTTTACAGTTCACCCTAAAAGTTAATGAAATGTGCAGGGTCCCCATAGCTACTCACACCATCTCCTACTACCCTTCACATGCACAAACTTTCCAACTGGAGCAACCTGTAGTTCCATACCAGAGTGATGCACTACTTAGAGTCATTGGGAGACAGGGTACGGGTGCACCAGACTCCCTAGGGACATAGGTGTTTAAGGCAGCTGAGCAATGTGAGAACAGATCTCTCTTAAGTACTGAGTGGATATTAATTTCATACTAATTCTTTAATGTACACACTCCTTGAACTGTTGAGAACAAGCAACTGAATTGCTTGAACAGCAGTTGTTAGATACTTGTCTGTCTCAAGTAAAGAACTACTGGCCAAGTGGCCCCTTGGTAAACAGCCCAATTGCCTTCAAAACAGGCTGTTGGTTTGAAATCCTCCACTTCCACTCTGAGAGATACTTCACTACAGTCAAAAGGATGACTAAAGTGGAGCTGTGATAGAGTAATGGCCTTGAGCACAAAAGCTCAGGGGCAGCAATCAGACCCTGAGTTCAAGCCCCCCAAAAGAAAACGGAAAGAAGAAGGAAAGGATAGAACAAAGGAAGAGAGAAAGAAAGAAACAAAGAAATAAAAAGAAAAAAAGAAACAAAGAAAGTAAGAAAAAGAAAGAAAAGAAAAGAAAGAAAGAAAGAGGCTGGGAAGTTGGCTCAGTGGTAGAGTGTTTGCTTTGCATGCATCAGGTCCTGGGTTCGATTCCTTAGCACCACATAAGCAGAAAAAGCTGGAAGTGGCTCTGTGGCTCAAGTGGTAGAGCGCTAGCCTTGAGCTGAAGAGCTGAGGGACAGTGCCCAGGCCCAGAGTTCAAGACCCACAACCAACAAAAAAAAAAGAAAGAAAGCAAGCAAGCATCAGACTACAAAAATAAAAGAAAGAAAGAGCATCAGGCTGAACACAGAGCCAAGGTGCTTGCTCGCTCCCGAAGGCCTTGCTTCAGTCATGACTATTTCAGACAACCTTCATTGGCTTTGGAAGAAATCACTCAAGACAAACCTCAGCGAACTTAATGACTTTGCTGACCTTTCTGCAAGTCTCATTCAAGCTAGTGGCTCCGCACAAATATTGTGATAGTATAATTAAAAAAATGGTGACTATTCCTTGTGTGAGGGTTTTGGTTCTGGTAACAAGTTGCTGTGCTCTGATTGGTAAAAAATATTATGCTAAATTATCCAGATTTGTCAACTGCAATGTCCATGTCATACCGGGCCATAACCTCCTCTTGCTGTACAAATACACTGTTTGGCTTACTGCTCACATCAGCAATGGGACGCACTCCTGTGCTGCACCTTTGTGTTGCAATAGTATACCCAGTAGAAGACTTTTACCAAATGGTCGTTTTGTATCTACTTGTGACCATGGGTAGAATGGGCTGAGATGGTAGCATGAAGGGACAGGGCCCATAGCAACATCAAATCGTCAGTGTGGACAAGAATGGCTGCCATCTCAGTAGCAGTCGCAGCATTAGTAGTCAGAAGGTGATGAAATGATTCCAGGGAGCCAGCAGTGGCAGACTACGAAGCATTGTGGTATAGAGAATATGAGAGTCAAGGTAACAAAGAACGAAGAGCAGAATATGATGGATTACTGAAAGAATTTAAGGAGTTGCCAAGTCCTAGGGTCTAGACAAGGCACTCCAGGCCCAACAGGTGTAACACTTACCAATAAAGATCCAAGTTCTTGCACCTGAAGCTCAAGAGCTATAACATTAGTTGCTGCACTGATTACAGCTAGTGCTAACTACTACTAAAAGTCAAGGTTTACTCTAACTACTGAGTGTCTGGCTGGTGGCACTCAAAGCCCTATCCTAAGTGCTTAGATCTACAAGTCTATCCCTTCTAGAGTCTAGAGCCCTAAGTTTCTAGTTATCAAGACTTGGTGCTATAACACATTGAGTCTGTCAGCCCAACCCACAAGCTTTTGACACTCAAGTTCCCAGACCTGAGAACAATGGAAACTGCATTGACTATTGGTGATGTAGGTACATAGTAGAATGTTTTCTTGGCACATGATAAGTATCACAAAAACAGCAAACTTAAAAAAAAAAGTGTAGTCAATCCAAGCTCAAAAGCTATGTACATATCACCATACAAGATGATGCTAAGCAAAATGAACCTCAAGATATGGACACAAAAGATATTTATTTGTTGTTGTCAATTTTATTGTATTATGTGATTATTTTTGTTTCCTTTGTATGTTCTTCCACTGGATTTCTCTGCATCCATCAGAAGAAATGACATTGCCCCATTCACAGGGAAATGAAAAGGCTTGGGGAAAAAATCATATTTAGTGAAGTAAGCCAGACCCAAACAAATATAGGCTCCATGATTTCCCTCATTGGTAATAATTTGTATATGTCTAGGATAGTTCTAGAAAAAATATATCAAAGGTATATATATAACCATATACGATGATGCTAAGCCAAATGAACTCCAAGCTATTGAAACAAGAGGTTTTTATTTGTTTTCGTTGTTTTTAATGCACTCTGTGAGGTTATTTCTTTTTTCTTTCATTTTTTTCCCTTTGGTTTATCCCTTGCTGTCATTGTATTTGATTTTGGTACCCTGCATCTTGTATATATGTTTACCTGAATTGGGGAAGGAAGGGGAAACAATAAAATGGTGAGACAAAGGACAAGGGGCAAACAAATGTAACAGCGATACTCACAAGACAGTATGTAGGAAATGAACTGCACAACTTGAGGGTGAGGCATGAGCGGGAGGGCAAGTGGTAGAAAAATGAGGAGAGGGTAACAAGGTTCAACAAGAAAATACTCATTACCTTACATATGGACATAGAACCCCTCTGTACATCTCTTTGACAATAAAATTAAATAAAAAAGTTTCACCATTTTCAAATCCTCTGTGTTCTGCATATTCATCCCTTTCTCTTCCCAACACCTGGGAACCACTGACACTTTAAATGTCCTCATAATTTTGCATTTTACATAATATCACCTGTAAGAATACAATATCATACATTATGTTGCACTTTCAAATTGGGTTCTTTACTTAGTCATAACTATCTATCTATTTATCTATATCTGTTTCTTCTAAGAGTTTTCATGGTTAAATAAAATATTTCCTTTTAGTGCTGATGGATATTACATTGACTGGATGTACCGCAATATATTGCTCCGTTTTACTATCTAAAGGGCATCTTGATTGTTTCCAGATTTGTTATTTATGAACAAAAACGTTATAAAAACCGATGGACTGGTTTTTATGTGGAATAAACGCTCCATTCTTTCAGGTGGATACCAAGGAGATTGTTTTCTGGATTGCGTGGTAAGAGTATGTCCAGGTTTCAAAGAAACTTCTATTTTCTAAAAAAGAAGTGAGATTTTGCATTCCCAGTGGCAGTGAAAAAGCGTTCCCATTGCTCCATATTCTCACCAGCCTTTCATTCACCCGTGCTGCAGATTTTGGCCATTCAACTAGGTGTACTGTTTTAACTTCTTATTTTCCTAATGGCATGCAATGTGGGGAGATCTGTGCATATATTTACAGATCTTCTGTATGCCTTTTTAGTGAGGTCATTTATATATTTTTTAATCAAGATGCTCATTTTATGACTATTGAGTTTTAAGGTTTTTTTTTTTTATAACAGTCATTCATCAACTCTGCCATTTGCAGCTACTTCTCCCAGACTATGGCTTGTGATTCATTGTCTTAACACAGACTTGCGTATAGCAGAAATTAATTTTACTTTAAGGAAATCCACTTTATCATTTACTTCTCAATTGGACTTTGCTTTTTACTGGTGCATCTAACCCAAAGGGTTTCTTCTTTATTAATTTCTAAGGCTTTCATATCTAAGTCAGTGATCCATTTTGAGGTAATTTACTATGAAATTTGTAAAGTGTGTGTCTAACTTTATTTTCCTGTATGTGAATATCCACTTACTTCATCATCATTTGCTGCCCCAACTTTCAATTGAATTAGGATGAGAGATGAGAACATTCCCATATTAATATACCTTGAATTTCTGAAAGAAATTTTAAAGAATTTCAGGATATATATATATATATATGTATATATATATATATATATATATATATATATAGAGAGAGAGAGAGAGAGAGAGAGAGAGAGAGAGAGAGAGAATATGAATATTTTGGTGATTAACCCTTTAATTTTCAAAATTTTTTAATATATAAGGAATTTTAAAACTATTCTATGTGAGGCACACTACTCACCTTTGTTCCTATTTTACAGTCGTCTTTATACTTTGGTTTGATGTTTTGAGAAATGCCTTTTTGAAAAGTATTCTAGGGTCATATTTTGATATCTTTCCTCGAGGGTTTCATGTTGAGTCATAGAAGTCTCTCTGAATTAAAATTAAAGAGGAACTTACTTCAATAAGCACGTGTATTCTTTTGCAGTCCCTTTGTGACTGCAAGTTTCAGTTTCTCAATCACAAGTAAGAAAAACCACTTTCCTCCGCTGTTCCTCTGGACTTGGCTCGGGCGTCACACCTGAGTGTTTCACTTCTATTCACTCAGTTCTTACCCCGTCTCTGTTAAGTTCACATTTCTCCCCTGGTTAACAATGCTTCAATAATTGCACAAAGGGAAGGTTGGTCTTTGTTTTCAGATGACTTAGAGCTTGTCGAAGATAGGTAAGATTTATTCTCTTCACAATGGAGAACCTCCAATGGTAGAAAGACAATGGTCACAATGACTTAAGCCAGTGTTGTAATGGCTAATGTGAGTAACATGAATATTCATAACACAGGGCTTGAGAAGGTGTCAGGACTTCTGTGGTTTTACATTAGTACACCTCAATCTATAGCAGCTAGTAAATAATTCAGACTGAATTTGTCAAGAGCAAATGTGTGTCCTTTTGTAGTTTCCATTAGAAATTACTTTTTTACCTTTAATGTTTACCTAAAAAGTAAAAAAAAAAACAAAAAAACATTGTTTTCTAAACCAGCTGTGTATGCTAGCCTATCCTCCCCCTCCCCCCATTGCTTCGATGAATACATTGTGCAAAATTGGCTTGCTTGGGTAACAGGAAATCCTTCCTGCTAAGAAAACATCCATTAGACTCACACAAAAAAGCACACCAACCTGATGCCTGGGTCTGATTTAAGAAATCAATTTACCCTTGCTTCAGGAGAAGTCATTTGATTCTGGAAGACAAACTACCATGGTACAACCTGGAAAATGAAAATCTTTATTTAGAACCACTCTGAGCTTTCTAATGGGTCAATAGCTGTTATTTACTATATGTAAAGATAGATCAAAGGCAGTTTCAAATAATGATGACACTTTCTTAGCCCCTCCTGGTAATGACATGATACAAATACATTTGTCTACAACATTTATTGGGCATGAAGTATGACTCTGCATTTGGATACAGCTATAGTATAGGGAAAGACAGAATGAGTCAAGCTTGGAAGCAAATGTTCTATATTCAATTTCTAGTTGAATGACGATATTATTGGTCTTTAGAACATGTTTAATCTTCTCTGGACTTGATAAATTTGGGCATTTAAATAAGGTTTGCATATGAGAACTTTCTCTGTACTCTTAAAACACTATTCAAAAGGTACAATGTTCCTTCCTACTCCTTTTCTTAAGATAAACCTGTAAAGCTATCTACTTGAACTGTGAGCAGAACAAATGGACTGATGTCCTTTTCTCAGCCTAGTAATTGCAACTGGACAAAGAGAAATATTGGGTATCTGGTCAATCCTTTTGTAGTTACTAATGCATCTGACTGTTTCTAGGTGGTATAAAGAGGTTGAATTACTTACTAACACCAATTTTCTATATGAATTTAGGGCATTATGACAAAGAATAAATGCTAATCCTTTGCTTCTCAGTGCTCATGGTATACTGAGCATATGCCCTGGGTTTTAAAGATGCAATATATAAAGGAAGAGACAAAATATCAGTAGTTTATTTTATTATCAGTTCCTTCTGTGATGGTAATACTTTCAATATGGCAAGATAAATAAAATGTAGTAGTAAAACTAAATTTACTTCTTTTCTGTTTACCTTTCAAATGCAACTACTGAAAGCTTCAAGATCACATATCAGATTTGAATTACATTTTGGGTGGATATTGGTAGTTCATTTGGTATCTGGTGTTTTCAGATTGCTTGTTACACACTACTACTTTCTTCACAATAATTTTTCTTTTGATGTCCTTCTTGTTCTTTATTTCTAACCTTCTGCTCTGATCATGCTAGTTCATCATCTATAATCCTAAATGCTATCTCCTGGTAGGTAATGAGAAAGAATCTAAATCTCTGTCTTTGCAGGAGATTTTTTTGGCTTTTATGAACCTTTACTAACTCTGCCTTTGATATCTCTGATTGTTGTAGGGAATTAGGAAATTAGAAAAGTCTTACCTCATTGCTCATATGAGCAGCTATTTTTAGTTGTCTGGAACATTTAGAACAACTTTTTTCCTTTTCTCTCAAAGCAGATATGGTGTATTTTCTCCACCTAAACTGGGAAAGAGGCTGGTAAGGCTCAAAGGTGCATAATTTGTCATGCCATGTGACAAACCACTTAATCTGCCTCACTTTTACCATCTGTAAAATGGTTACAACAGTTGTCTTAATTCTGCTTTTGCGAATACTGAATATCAAAGAGTAAATATTAATACAGATTTTTTGGGGGGGTCTGGTCGTGGGGCCTGAACTCTGGGCCTGGGCGCTGTCCCTCAGCTCTTCAGCTCAAGGCTAGTGCTCTACCACTTGAGCCACAGCGCCACTTCTGGCTTTTTTCTTTTTGCTTATGTGGTGCTGAAGAATGGAACCCAGGGCCTTGAGCATGCAAGGCAAGCGCTCTACCACTGAGCCAGCTTCCCAGTCCCATTAATACAGATTTTTAAAAGCTTATTCAGTTCTCACTTCTGCAGTTTTCAAGCCATCCAGGGTTAAAGGCTATGGTCTGGCGTAACTTAAAAGCCCACTCTCTTGCACCTCTGCAGTCCTGAGGTAGCACCAGGCGTACCGGGTAAGAGGCCCACATTCAAGAGACAGAATTAAACTGGGGTTTACAGCAGGCCCACTCCCCAGAGAGCCCATGATCCAATGAACCCGTGGGGGGATTGATTCTTTCATGATGGCAACAGTCCTCATGACTCAGTAACCCGCTAGTTGTCCTTGTTCCCATCATACTCACACTAGGAGGTTAAACATGAATTTCGGGACAACATTCAAACAGTCAAAGAAGTTGGGTCCATTGATAAGAAAGCCTAGAGAGAAGATAAAACTAAGACCACACATAGCTACACAAAAAAAACAAACCACATTCAAGAGGGAACAAAACAAAGGTGTTTAGGTGGTGGCCTCTGCAATTCAGCTCATTTTGGAAAAGTAAACAGAGAAAAGTCACTGGGACTGAAGGAGCTACCCTCACACGCCCTCAGAACCAAGAACTACCAAGTGTTGACATCATGACAATTTGTCACGCCTTCCCACAGCAGACCACCATCCTCCAGTAGAGCAAAGCTTTAGAGATTTAGAAGGGACTGCGTGTAGAATATAGCAAATATCTCAGCACAGCTTTCTCAGAAAGTGTCTCAAAATGCCACCAGGGCTAATTTCCACTGTGATCTTATGAAACCTATTGCTTTCTACAGCTCAGAAAAAGAAGGGAGACATACAGTGCCTCCCAGATGCCAAAATACTGCAATATGGATTGTTCTAATGCTATCTGGAAACCATATACCAAGTGGAAACCCATAGAACTCAGAGCCACTGTCCAGCCCTACCCATGTGTCCAGGTAAGTTGGGAAACAATGCTCTAAAGTCTGGGCTTCTTTTCAGTCTCCACAATGGCAGTACTACAGTGACTATCAAAAACTACCAAGTACTGAGATGTCACAGACAGATTCTAATGATTCTAAGGGAAGAAGAAAGAGGAAGGAGCTTTGACCTTACTCATGATGGGGCTAACTTACAATGATCTGACTTCTTTTTCTACATCAGGGTGTTGTGAAAGAAATTACACATTCAGTAGAAATATTACGCTGAATTTTGAAAATTTAGAACATAGTTCAATAGCGTTTCTCAATATCGGGCAGTGTGTTTGCAAGCTACAGCTCCTGCTGAACTGTACAGAGATGACGGTGAACAACTCACACTCTGTAATGCCTGAGTCACCATGTTTGATAAATTACTTGAAATAGTGCTGTGAGTAAACAGGATTCCTGTCAGAAGACGGTGTACAATCTCTCTGGCTATATGTTAGAGCATGTTTAAAGTAGGTCAAATGGAAGTATGATATTTGGAAGGGTATGCAGATTTTTTACATATGATATGGTCAAATAGCAATGAATTCATTAGAACATTAGCCACTTAAGCCTTTGCTAAAGGGAGTACATCATTCAGGGAAGCATCTATGACATAGAACTCTAACTTTGAAAAGAACACAAAGCCCCCAAATACACAAATAAAAGGACATTCTCAAACAACATTTTTTTTCATAGCACCGTACATGAAGTACACATCCACCAAGAGGCTGTGGACAGAAAGTATGACTCAGGTCAGTCAGTGGAGTAGTATTTATCAATAAAAAGTATACCACTGAGAAATAAACTTGTCAGAATCCCCCAAACCTTAAATTTGGGCAAAAGAAACCAAAACATATGGTATGATTTCATTTACTTTACGTTCCTGAGTAGAAATAATAATTATAGTGACAGGTAGCGGAGGAGAAATTTTCTCTAGGTTTGAGAATTGTGAGAAGTTTAGCAAAGAGTTTGTCTGCGATGTTCAAAGTAATGTGTGTCACTATTGAGAGTGGGCTGTGACAGAGTGTACATTTGTTTAAGTATATTACGTATACAGGAAATCCACAGTTTGTTATATTCCTATTTAAAAAGTAAAAGACAAAGGCTCTCAATCATTTTACAAGTTTAAAAATATAACTTCGTACAATAGCCTTTCAGCCACTCTGGGGACAGTCTAGATTTAACAGCCAAGCAGCCATATAGTCTATCTTTTCCAGTGTAAAAAAATCAATTTTCATTGTTTCCCCAGAAATGAAGAGGAAAGGGAACATTAATGTCTGAACATTAACAGGGTTTTCTAACTAGAGAAAGTGTTTGTCCAAGCATCTGCCTTTGAAAAGAAAAAGAAGAACAATTCTATTCCAGCAGATATTTCAGAGACTGTTTTAATGATAGTCAGACTTTAATGGTTCCTTAGCAACAGCAACTAACATCTGAAACAGAGTTTGTAGTTTTTTTTTGTAAATCTCACATTATTCTCTTCTTTGTTCAAAGGGGCTAGTATCTAAAAATAGAATTTGCCAGTTAGAAGAGCAATTAAGTGACAGGTAAGAACTGTAGAGTGATTCACTGGTGTTACCATATACTTTTTGTGTTCCTTGTAGATAGTCAGCCATTAATCAATCAATCAATCTAGATAGAGGGATGGATGGATGGATGGATGGATAGATGGATAAATTGATAGAAAGATAGATAGACAGACAGACAGACAGACAGACAGACAGATAGATGGATGGATGGATGGATGGATGGATAGATAGAGAGATAGATAGATAGATAGATAGATAGATAGATAGATAGATAGATAGATAGATAGATAGATAGATAGATAGATAGATAGATAGATAGATAGAAGTTTTATATAGTGATTAGTGTTTGCCTGCTAACCCATAAGATTCGAGCAAGGCACTCTGCAAATAAGTAAATCTGGACTTAGATCCTTCGAATACACATCCTCTGCCACATGCTTTTAGATATTTTGAATTCTGAGAAAGTAAACAGACAACAAAAAGAGCATGGGGATGCCAATAGTAAGATTCAACAGGAGAAACCCTAGGTCTCCTTGGCACAGGCCGAAATGTTCTTAATAGAGACCCAGAAACACAACAAATCAAAGAAAGGTTGGACAAATAGGATTGCATGAAATTGCAGAGCTTCTGCATGGCAAAGGACATAGCTAGCAAGATCAATAGAAAACAGATTGGGAGAAGATCTTCACTAGCCATACAACGGACAAGGGTCTCATATCTAAAATATGCCTGGAACTCAAAAAATTAAATCACCCAACAACAAATCTTCAAAGAAACAACTGCCCAGTAAATAAGTGGGCTAAAGACTTACAGAGAAACTTCTCTGAAGAGGAAAGAAGGATGGCCAATAGACACATGAAGAAATGCTCAACCTCTCTAGTCATAAAAGAAATGTAAATCAAAACAGCATTGAGATACCACCTCACACTAGTTAGAATGGGTGTAATCAAGAACTCTAAAAACAACAGATGCTGGAGGGAATGTGGACAGAAGGGAACCTTACTTTATTGTTGGTGAGAGTGTAAACTTGTTCAACCACTTTGGAAAGCATTATGGAGGTTCCTCAAAAGACTTCACATAGAACTCCCCTATGACCCAGAAATCCCACTTTTGGGCATTTACCCAAATAATCACAAACAAGACCATACTAAAGCTACCAGCACAACTATGTTTATTGCAGCATTAGTTACCATAGCTAAGATATGGAACCAACACAGATGCCCCTCAGTAGATAAATGGATGGATCAAGAAAATATGGTATATATACACAATGGAATTCTATGCCTCCATCAGAAAGAATGACATTGCCCCATTTGTTAGGAAATGGAAAGACTTGGAACAAATTATATTAAGTGAAGTGAGCCAGGCCCAAAGAAACATAGGTCCCATGGTTTCCCTTATTTGCAATAGCTAGTGTGTGTCTGAGTCAAGCAGAAAAGGTCAGATAAGTTGATGTTAGTGGAATGAACCCCAAGATAAGTATTCAAATGTTTTTTGGTTTTTTTCTTTCATGCAATTTTTTCTAACATATTTATAAGATGATTTCTATGTTGCTTTGTATGTCCCTCCCCCACAGTATAACTCCTGCTTTCTCTGTATTTGATGATGTTATAATTTGTGGAGGGGAAGGGAAAAAACAAATCGTTTAACTAGGGATACAGGTGGGCCCATTGCAACAATGAGATGTACAGGTCGATATGTGGAAAAACGAACTTTACAACTGGTGGGGGGAGGTCTGGGTGGGGGAGGGGGAAGTATAGGAAGGGATAGGAAGGGGAAACAAAGAGGAGGCAACAATGCTGGATAAGAAATGTATTCGTTATCTTGCCCATGTAATTGTAACTCCTCTGTACGGTATTCTCACAATAAAAAATAAATAAATAAATTCTGAAAAAAAGATTCAGTAATGACACACTCAAGTTTCCTCACTTCCTTTTTGTAATACTAGTGTTTGAATTCAGGGCTTCATGCCTGCTACGAAAGCACTCTGCTGAACCATGCTTTCAACCTGAATTGTCGGTAGTTCTCCTCTCTTTGCTTTGCAGTCATTGGATTTTGATGATGATGGTAATGGTGATGATGATGACAATGATGATGATGATGATGATGATGATAATGGCATTGGTGATGGTGGTATAGCAGCTTTAGAGCCTTGACTTCCAGTAAGGATGTGGGTAGCAACTTTATTACACACAACAATTTCACACTATAATTTTCATACTGTGGCTCAGCCTTTCTCTATTCTGTTGCTCAGACATCTCATAATACCAAGACTTTATTTTCTGCCTAATATACAGATCCATTCAATCTTGTCCCTCATTGCTCCTGGGTGAGTAATGAACTGTTTGTTTTTTCAGTAAGCATTCTGAGTGTCACAGAAAGCAAGCTCATAATGATAAAGACGTAACTTGTTACTCTACATGTAATTTATTCTTTCCTTTTCAACATTAACTAAATGCACATGTAGCACAAATAGCTATATTTCATCGATGTATAATTGCATATTTAATGATTACTAGTAAATACAGCAATATATTTACATGCAGATGTAAATATAGATATAGATGATAAAATTTCAGAAAAAAAAACCTGTGAGGAACTGAATTTGCTGATATGGCTGTATTATTGAACATTGGCTTTCAAAAGTTCAGAAGGCTGAAGTGAAAGATTTTATTTTAAGAGCAATCATTGAAAGAATCACCTGACCTTGCTCTTCTGTGTCTCAAGTCAGAAAATAAACAGTGAAAGGGTATCTTAGTGGTTTGCAAGTAATTCAGAGCAGGATGCCCAGCTATTAGAGAGCCATCGATTGGGCTGGGGGAAATGAGTTGGCTGTAGCCTGAGATTTAAGTGAGGGCCCTGGATTGTGAGGTCAGGGCTGCATGCCAAGGTGCACTGCACTTCCTGGTATGAAGTCAAGTTTTTTGCTAACAGCCCGCTCTCATTCCCAACTCAGGCTTTCCAAGCTTTGTTAAACACTTTCCTGAATATTCAGTATTTTGCATCCAAACTTATTTTTCAAGATTCAAGATATTGATACAAAGCTACTTTCCTTTGAGCGTAGTCAGAAAATTCACATTTTTAGATTAAAATCTATTCACTATTTTTAGACAATCAATATCCAAAAGTCACTATTTGCAGAAAAATCACACTCTTGAAAATAAGCAAATTTGTCAAGAATATTGCTTAGGGATAAACATTAATGGTTCAGGAATAGCAAAGCCATTAGTGACTACCAACCAGACTGCTTCAAAAAAGGTGCATTTCAAAGGGTCACAGATGAATGGGAACCCAGCAGACACCAATTCTGTTCTGGATTTGACTTCCACGTAACCTAGTGCAAGCCACTCAGATTTCTGTGCACCAGTTTGTGCAGGTTTCAAAAATTGGAAAGTAATATCGGGATGCCACAGGAAACCATTAGATTAGCAAGATGTCTCAGACTCCCCAGATACTGTGATCTAAGAGCTGGTATCTAGGAGTTGGCTCAGAGCAATACTTCATACATCTTGTGTTCCAGGAGTCATATTCTTCTTTTTCCTTTTCTCACTACATCTAAGTTTTTCAACTACTGTATTGTTCTATTTGATTGTTGCTGGGTTTATGTAATGGGATATGTGTAAACTCTATGCAAATCATCCTATTTCAATTCAACACATCAAGCATTGATGTAGTACATAAAGTAAATAAAGTATTTGAAGATGTTTCATAACTCCCTCTGGTTTTGGTGTATATTTTCCAGTCACAAAGCTATTACTTACCAAGTCACATCTCAGGTATACCCACAGACTGCTAGCTGCTCGGCATTTTTATGAGTGTGTGTTACTTGTACAAAGGGGTTTAGCTGTGACATGTTTATGTATCATGGAACTTGACCAAAATTACATTGTGTGCATATGAGCTTTGATCAAGCTCACCTCCTGATTACCTTTTCTTCTCTTCCTCCCCTTTTTACAACAAGTTTAAGGGGTTTAAATATTCTATTTTCATTCTTTTTTTTTTTTTTGGTCCAGTCGTGGGGCCTGAACTCTGGGCCTGGGCGCTGTCCCTCAGCTCTTCAGCTCAAGGCTAATGCTCTACCACTTGAGCCACTGCGCCACTTCTGGTTTTTTTTCTTTTTGCTTATGTGGTGCTGAGGGATCGAACCCAGGGCCTCAGGCATGCAAGGCAAGCCCTCTACCACTGAGCCACCTTCCCAGCCCCTCTATTTTCTTTCTTGAATCATATTCATCACCCTTTGCCCTTTGGCGCTCTCCCTTCCCTGGCTCCTGCCTCCAAACTATCCCCAAGCCCTGCACCTATGTCCGTTTCTTTTTCAGGTCTATGCTCCACATGTAAGAGAACACACTCATTATTTTTGTTTCTCATTCGAACTTTTTTTCTTTTAACAAGATTTCCAGTTCCATGAAGTTTCCTGCAAGCAACACAATTCCATTCTCATTAATCTCTATATGATTCTCTATATGTCTATATGCCCTTTTTTATTTATCCACTAATCAACCTATTAAAGAAGACCTAGGCTGATGTCATAGCGTGGCTATTGTGAACAGTGCTGGAATAAACAAGGGCAAGCAAGTGTTGATATACAGCCGTTCACATATGGACCTACAAGTAATAAAGCAGAGTCATATGTTACATCATATGTTAGTTTTCTGAGATAACCTTCTCCCTGATTTCCATAGGGGCTGCCCTCATTTACACGCCCCTCAATGGAATCCAGAAAACTGCATGGGGTTTCCGCAAAGCCTAGGGTTCAGCCACGTGTATAAATGTCCCTGGACCTTTAATGTCTTCACTTCTAACCACTGATTTATACTGTGGCAGTATTAGTGGTTGTTGATTCTGAGTAACCTTGTGACATACTGATGTGCGTGTTATAAATAGAAAGATTCCTGAGGCTCATTTGATGCTATAATTTGTTCATTGTATGATACAAACATGATGAGGGGTTCTACTGCAGATTTAGTGAAGACAGAGAGTAAAAATTACCATCTTACAGAAAGCAGTAGAATACTCTTGTGTCTCCAGATTGATATAAGTAGATGGACACAACAATCCTATGACTTTGAGATATTGGGTGATTAAACAAGGGTTACTAAAATGATCTGCAAAATGTAATTACTTTTTTTTTTGCCAAACCTAGGGCTTGAACTCAGGGCCTCTGAACTACCCCTCAAGGGTACCCTGTGCTCCGAGTTAGCACACAGAGCCACTTCCAGCTTTTTCTGAGTAGTTTATTGGAGAGAAGAGTCTTGAAAATTTTTCAGCTCTGGCTGGCTTTGAACTGTAATCTTCAGATCTCAGCCTTCTGAATAGCTAGAATTACAAGCTAGAGCCACTGGCGCCTGTCTTATAATTAAACCTAGAGCAAGTGCCTGTCACAGTAGCACTTAGTCACACTGAATTTTTATTCTCATTAGCCAGTGACCTGCTATGGGAGATTGAAGTAAGCAAGTAATTCTAAGCCAGGGTTGTCTAGCACATTTGTATTTGAACCAGATTATTCTTTACCTAGGAAGTTGTTCTGTACACTGGGATCTTTACTGATATCCATGACTTCTACTGCTAGAACACACTAGTATGTATGTTCCCCCTAATTATGAAAATAAGAAATGGCTTCAGACTTTGTTCAAATGTCCTCTGAGGGACAACTTATTCCCACTTAAGAACCACTGCTCTGTCTCTATGAAACATCTCAGTACATTAGAAGAGTCTCCTGTGGAAGTCATTAACCCCTTCACACCTCTTACTTCAACAGAATCTTCAAGGAATCTGGAGTTCATAAGGCCCGCTCCTTGCTTGGAGGGAATCATTCTATCATAATGAATCCTATATTTACAGATAAAAGTCTCAAGAGGTTTCAAGGGCTGTATGGACTCAAAGGCAGGTGCCCACCTTAAACTCCTATAAAAAAAAAACTGTGAGTCCAAAAAGGATCTAAAGATAAAAAAGTACAGCCCAAAAGAGAGAGATCATCAGAAATGCAGTCTGAAAACCATGATTTAGAATAACTGCATTGAACCGTGAAAGAATATTAGCAACATGACCCTCACCAGAAAGATACCAACAGCCATGATCCATGGAAGGGGCAGTTGACCTGGAAGTGAGCTAAAGGGGAAGCCAAGCACGTGGAGAGGGGAAGGAAAGTAGCTTTGGGAGAACTTTGTGTAGATGGGATGGAAATTAGAGGCCGGGAGCAAAGTAGAACAAAACTTAAATGGATATATTTACAGAAAGCTTCTGGAGCTATACAAGGCGAAAAGTGTAAGAAGCTACATAATGACTTTGAAAATTGTGTACAAACACAGCATGAATATGAAATAATTGTCTGGAGTTCTGGTATGGATTGCTTTAATGCACTAGAAAACAAAACACAACAGCAACAACAACAACAGATGGCCACAGAATGGGTTTCCTTTTCTTGCAGGCAATTCTTTGAATGAAGAGCCCCTCTTTTTAAGGCCATTAACCAATCTGATTTCTCTTTAAATGATTGGCAGTCCTTAGGATTTCAGGCATGTCTTGCAGGTAAAATTGTAACAAAGGACTTTCTGGGACGATATTGCATACTGACTTGTAGTGTGAATTAATAGCCTCTTTCAACATGGCCAATTTCAAGCAACCATGAAGAAGTCATTGAACAAAGGATTGTGAGGACGAACGTTCTATTTGCTCTTGGCTTGTGTGCCTGCCAGTGTGAACTGGTTACAGTCCGCCGGCCTGGCTTCGTCTCTTTTTTTTTTTTTTTTTTTTTTTTTAATTTTATTTTATTTTATTTGAGAACATACTGTACAGAGGGGTTACAATTACATGGGCAGGATAATGCATACATTTCTTACCAAGCATTGCATCCACCTCCTTTGTTTACCCTTCACCTCCCTTCCCAGCCTCCCCCCTCCCTCCCACCCAATCATACCCCCCCTCCCCCCCCCACCGACATTGTAAAGCTGGTTTTGACATGACATTTTGTATTTCTCATTGTTGCAACAGGTCCACCTGAATCCTTAAACGACTTGTTTGTCCCCGTCTCCTCCACATGTTATACTGACATCAAATATAGTGAAAGCGGGGGTTACACTGTGGGGGAGGGACATACAAAGCAACAAAGAAATAATCTTATAAATGCATTAGAAACACATGCATGAAAGAAACAAAAACATTAAAATACATATTTGAGGTTTTGTTTTCCTAACATCACATTATCTGACTTTTTCCGCTTGACTCATACCTATACTAGATATTGCAAATAAGGGAAACCATGGGACCTATGTTTCTTTGGGCCTGGCTTACTTCACTTAATATAATTTTTTCCAAGCCTTTCCATTTCCTAACAAATGGGGAAATGTCATTCTTTCTGATGGAGGCATAGAATTCCATTGTGTATATATACCACATCTTCTTGATCCATTCATCTACTGAGGGGCATCTGGGTTGGTTCCATGTCTTAGCTATGGTAAATAATGCTGCAATAAACATAGTTGTGCTGGTAGCTTTAGTGTGGCCTTGTTTGTGATCATTTGGGTAAATGCCCAAAAGTGGGATTGCTGGGTCGTTGGGGAGCTCTATGTGGAGTCTTCTGAGGAACCTCCATACTGCTTTCCAAAGTGGTTGAACAAGTTTACATTCCCACCAACAATGAAGTAAGGTTCCTTTCTGTCCACATCCCCTCCAGCATCTGTTGTTGTTAGAGTTCTTGATTTTCGCTGTTCTAACTGGAGTGAGGTGATATCTCAATGTTGTTTTGATTTGCATTTCTTTTATGGCTAGGGATGTTGAACATTTCTTCATGTGTCTATTGGCCATCCTTCTTTCTTCTTCAGAGAAGCTTCTCTTTAAGTCTTTCGCCCACTTACTTATTGGGCAGTTGTTTCTTTGAGGATTTGTTGTTGGGTGGTTTAATTTTTTGAGTTCCAAGTATATTTTAGATATGAGACCCTTGTCCGTTGTATGGCTAGTAAAGATCTTCTCCCAGTCCGTGGGCTTTCTATTGATCTTGCTAGCTATGTCATTTGCCCTGCAGAAGCTCTGCAGCCTTATACAATCCCATTTGTCCAGCCTTTCTTTGATTTGTTGTGTTTCCGGGTTTCTATTCAGAAAATTTCGGCCTGAGCCAAGGAGACCCAGGGTTTCTCCTATTCCATCCTGTAATGTTTTCAGAGTGTCTGCTTTGAGTTCAAGGTCTTTGATCCATTTGGAGTTGATTCTGGTGCAGGGTGATATATAAGGATCTAGCTTTAGTTTTCTACATGTAGTTAACCAGTTTTGCCAGCACCATTTACTGAAGAGGCTGTCTGTCTTCCATTCTATTGTTTTAGCTCCCTTATCGAAGATTAGATGGCTATAGGTCTGTAGGTTCATTTCTGGGTTTTCTGGCTTCGTCTCTTATGACCAATTCTTTCTGGAATACCACTTTTGCACTGTGTAAGAGTGATGTGAATTGATTAAGCATTTGAATGGAATCAAAATCTTCGAATGAAGAGTTTTGCAAATGTCTCAGGCATTGGTTGCTGTGTGTGTGATTGTTGCCATCCATCACTTTCCTAATAGTATTTGAGAATGATGCATTGCAGGAGCAGAAAGCCAACTTGAAACTGGTAGGATGAATATAGTCTTTGAAAGATGTTTTAGGACCAAAAAAATAGGGCAGGAAGTGGCCTAAGTATGAGAACACAAGGATAGGAAGAAAACTCTTTGGTTATTTGAAGGAAATTTAGGTTTGTGCATTTAGACAAATGGAGAGGTAGCCACAGTATTTTGTGTGACAGAGCCCCAGGAGTCACAGGGTGTAGGTACAAACATTTCTGATCTAGTTAGCAATCTATAAGCTTAGTAGGAGCTCAAGAGAAAGGAATCTATCCCTCCAAAAAAACGAATCATGGGAGAAGAACAGGAGATGCAGCTGAAGCCACAGCATATGGAAGTCGCATGAATAATTCCACTGAAGTTACACCAAGAGGCAGAGCACTGCCAGAGTTTCCCAATGTAAAGAAGTGTTGGATAAAGTCTTGCCTTGTGCTTCTTGTTCATAATTTGCACCATCAGGAACAAACCTTGACTTAACACTATTATTAATTTCATAATCCAATTGACCATGGCCATGGTGCCTGAGTACTCACTTCGAAAAATTTATCAAAGCTATTTTTTTAAAAAAAAAAAAAAGCAATGTATTCATGCGATCAAAATACATTGAAGCTTAACAGTGACCCATCGATGGAGAAAAGCCCTATGATCTGACAGCCATCCAGGTACAATTGCCTTGTTCTTCCTAGTCATTTTTAATATTAATGTTTGTACTCTAATTCCATCTTTGAAATTGTTCAGAGACCTTGAGTGTGTTGCTAGTTCATGTGTTCTTTATGGACAATCAGCATTAGAAAGTAGAAGCTGATCCTTAATATAACCCTCCTTACCTCCTCTGTCCTCAACTCTGTCAATTAAAACTTGAATACAGGCTGGTGCAAGAAGTCAGACTACTTAATTCTTTAATTTGAGCTCAAGAGAAGGCGTGTGAGCTGGAGAGCTCTCTGGGAAATGCGGGCAGACCTTTTTGTTTGTTTAATAACTAGATGATGTGGAGTTATTTCATTAGGCCCATGCAGGTTTAATGATGCTTTACTGAGCATGCTTTTGTAGGTCCCTGCAGAGGGAGAGTTTAAAAAAAAAGGTTTTCCTTGAAGATTTCGAAGGCATTTCTAACTTCTCTATAATCGTCGCATTTGTGGTTTTTCCTTCTTAATAGCCCAGGCATTTTCCTAAACATTTGCATTTTTTCCTGTCTATCATCCACTTCTCTCCACAATCCTCTCTGTGTATTTTGTTTTTATTATAGTCTTTCACCCATTCTCCATGGACTTGCACTTCAATAAGCCCTGAGTATTTCATCTTCTCACCCCCTTAAGGCTCCTATTGAAATAGTAAAGCCAATGATCTCTGGAGTTTTCAGGACATAGTGATCTACCTGATCCCTTCAAAAACATTTTCCCAGTATACCTTCCCATTCCTGGGAAGGAAGAGAAGATTCTCATAGGGTGGCATGAACTCAGGAGGATGCCCAAACCTTGGGAACGATACTGGGACATTTGTTTGGAGGTGAAGTTCAATCAGCAATTGTCTTAACCATTTCCAAAGCCTGTGCTTTGTCACAGTGTTTACCTAGAAGAGCCAATGATCTATCCATTGTCCAGTGTTGTTTACTACAGGGAAGCCCAACCAGGAGATCC